>NC_080066.1:112436275-113166735 GCF_949987535.1 Balaenoptera acutorostrata | reverse complement strand
TGGTAATTTATTTAAATGTGAGAAACTAGAATATCCCAATAACTGGTGTTGATGGTTAGCTAAGTTGTTAATAATAGGGTATTATTCTATCAAATTAATAGTAAATTTCTTGAATTTTTTTTTTAAATAAATTTATTTATTTTTGGCTGTGTTGGGTCTTTGTTGCTGCATGGGCTTTTTCTAGTTGCAGCGAGCGGGGGCTACTCTTCGTTGCGGTGCGTGGGCTTCTCATCGCGGTGGCTTCTGTTGTGCAGAGCACGGGCTCTAGGGCGCATGGGCTTCAGTAGTTGTGGCATGCAGGCTCAGCAGTTGTGGCTCATGGACTCTAGAGTGCAGGCTCAGTAGTTGTGGCCACAGGCTTAGTTGCTCCGTGGCATGTGGGATCTTCCCGGACCAGGGCTTGAACCTGTGTCCCCTGCATTGGCAGGCGGATTCTTAACCACTGCACTACCAGGGAAGCCCTTGAATTTTTTTTTTTATCTGAAACATAGAAATTGATAGTATGAATGGACTCAGTAAGTATTTAGATTTTTAACAATAAAAGTATATTTAGTATTTTGCACTGCACTGGCTACTATCATGTATAAGATGTCGTTTCTGCTTTCTGAGGGCTTATTGTCTGGGGAAAATAGTGTGTGTGGGTGTGCACACGCTCACACATGCACACACTCATGAATAATGCAGTAGGATAAAGGAGTCTTCATAGAGTGAAGGTTTGAGTGTTTCCTTGAAAGAATGGTAAGGTGTTTGTTTGTTCTTAAGTGAAGAAAATAGGAAATTCCAGATAAGGGCATATTTTGAGTAGAGGCACAGCAGTGGGAACTTGGGCTGGAACAGAAGTTTCTTATAGGCAAAGCCAGAGAGGTAAGTTTGGAAAAGGACAGCAGAAACTATTGAGGTGAACTTTTCAGAGCCAAGCTAAGAATAATGGATCTTTGTTTACACTATGCACTATGAAAACCACTTGAATATTTGAGCAGGGGTTTGCAATATTGGTTTAGAAAGAGTATTCAAGCCACACTATATGGTAGACCCTTGACTTTAGAGAATTTAAAACTTCCAATTTGTACTAATTGTTCCAGAGAGATCTTCAGGGCTCATGATTTTTAAAATTTTGGTAGAGGGACAAATACGAATTGCATATGTGCTGTGCTCAAGAGACTTAGCTAGTGGGTGAATCTGGGAGAAGGTGTAGTACAAGTGAGGGATGTGGAGGAGTTGGAGGAAGAGGGTCTGAATTGGTTATGGACTCATTCATTCAGCAAAGCTTATGAGTATCTGCCATATCCTCAGCACACTTCTCCATGCTTGGTGAACAAAGATAAAATATCTTGTCCTCTTGAATCTTATAGACAAGTGGTATATTGCTTTCTGTGAGTGAAACACTGTTCTATTTGATTTACATATACTAACATGTTTGCTCTTCTAATAGCTCTGTAAGGTAGATATAGCACTATTATCTTCATTTAATAGTTGAAATAAAGGACTTAAAAGAAGTTATTCGTTCAGTGTTACAAAACAGAGAAAATTACAGGTTTGAGATTCAAACCCATGCAGTTTGCTTCCAGAGTCCACTTTTTTTTTAGTCTGTTTCTTCTCCATTTCATAGATGATCCAAGTCAAAGAGCTTAAGGTGCCGGGGAAGAGAGAACTGGTGACTGCATGTGTCCTCTGTTTCCTCAGTTATAGGAAGAAAGAATTAATCTTGGTGGGGGAAGAAGGGTGGTAGCAGAGCCATGGGGCAAAGGTAAATTTGGTTATATGTGAGAAGCTGCATGTATATGCTCCTGAAGGAGGGATCCTAGTTGTTGGGAGGGGTCAGAAGCTTTGTGACTTCTGTGGTCACTAGTAGAAACCCAGCATCCAGCTTGGTTCAGCATTGCACCTCTGTAAATGGTCCAATCTGAAGGTCATTCACATTCTGAAGTGACTTCGTGACTATGTAGAGGAAGGTTGATTCTAAACTGACTTTACATATCATAGTGAGGGTTAGTTTAGTGCACAGGCAGGAAAGCTGAAGTTAAACTTGGAAAATTATAGCACCCTTAAAGAAATGGGTAGATCTGCTATTTGGTTGAAAGAATTCTTTGGTTTAAGACATGTTAAATATAGGAGATGTAGGATCATTCTCAGGAGAGAAGTCAGAACTAGATCTGTGAATTAAGAGTCACCATCACAGAGCTGACATTTTAAGGGAAGCTAATGATGCTTAGTAGTTAACTCCCTAATGTTTTGAGGTTATTGTGCTAGAGGCCAGCCATTTCATACTCTGGATTTTTTTTTTTAATAGGAATATTGAGAGGAATGGATTCTAGAACTGATAGATGAATTATGTTGGACTAATAGTATGTTGAATGATTTTTCTGTTTCTCAGGATAGTAGAGAAAAATCGTTAAAATTACTCTGTTAATCTTAGTATTGATGAAAAACAGACAAATGTGGTTGAAATGACAAGAGACTAATTTTGTCCTTAATTGATAATTGTTTAGTATTGCCAGAAAATGGCAGACTTATGTTTTTCAGAGTAAATTTTTGCACATTTGATTATGTTGTGGTTTTGTATTCAGGTCAAGGGCTATAGCCCCATGGCAAATAACAAAAGTAGGTCTATTTCAAGTCTCAGTGTGGAATGTCATCAGGGAACAAGGAGCATGGCAAATGACTGTAAATAGAATTCTGGAGAAAGACCTCCATCTCTCATTAGGAGCAGCCCAGGCATTTGAGTAATAAAGATTCATTGCTGAATGAAAGGGGAGGAAATTTTTTAAGTTAGTGGTACTTGCTGTTTTATTCCTTTCTTGGATGAATCAATTTATGATTTTGCTTTCCAACCATGAAGAACATGTATTGCCAATGCAGAGGCTGATGCCCTTGTATTTGTGCAACGCAACTTTGTATTCACAACTTGTTTTTTAATTTCAACTCACTATTGAATCCATTTGCTTGCCAAATCTTAATGAAGATATTCACTAAATTATGTTTTCCAGAATAGTGCTTTTGTTACTATCTGGGGAAATCCAGAGTAATTTCTGTGATGTACTCCCACCCTTCTCCCCTTTCTTGTTTCTAATCTATAAAATGATTGACATTTCAGAAGATAAATGATGCTACTAGAATATTTAGAGAGAAATATATTCTCTGGTGATTTATTTATCATTAACCCTGTTTATAAAATAATCTTTACATCTCTGAATGAGAAGGATTCTATTTTCATTTTAATTCCCCTTTACATGATCTTAAGCTTTTGATGTAACCCTATAGTCATTATGTTTTCCACTATCATATACTGTCAGATTGATGTCACACAGATGTCTTTAGGAGTTACTGGGAAACTTCTGCATTAGAATTAAAATTGTCTTTAGAATATTATTATAGTGGATGAACCTTGAAAACATTATACTAAGTGACAGAAGGCAGACACAAAAAGCCACGTGTTATTGTATGAAGCATTTAGAATAGGCCAGTCCATAGAGAAAGCAGATTAGTGGTTACCAGGGACTTGAAGGGGAGGAATGGGGAGTGACTTGCTTAGTGGGTACAGGGTTTCCTTTTGCAGAGATGAAAATGTTCTGAACTAGATAATGGTGATGGTTGCACATCATTATGAATGTTCTAAAAGCCACTGAATTGTACCCTCTTAAATGTTTAAAATGGTAAATTTTGTGTTATGTGTATTTTATTACAATAAAAAAATATTGCTGTGGTGATATTATTTTATGTCGATATTGTATTTTGGTTTCTGATCGCTCAAGTTAGTAACTATTTAAAAACTTAATCTTCTCTGTTATGTTTTATTTAGGTAAAATGATCCATTCTATGGTAGCTCATTTGGATGCTGTTACAAGTCTAGCAGTAGATCCTAATGGAATCTACTTGATGTCTGGAAGTAAGTCTGAACTACCTGTACTGCCCACAAATTTTATAATAGAACTGTTACTCAGTAACATTTTTCATTTATTCTTTTACAGGCCATGACTGTTCTATTAGATTGTGGAATTTGGACAGCAAGACATGTGTGCAAGAAATAACAGCACATAGGAAAAAATTAGATGAATCAATTTATGATGTTGCTTTCCATCCATCAAAAGCATATATTGCTAGTGCGGGGGCTGATGCCCTTGCCAAAGTATTTGTGTGAATCAACAAAAACTCTCATCATAACAACAGATTCGCTTGGACACAGAGGGTCTGCATCACTGCCATCAAAAATGTTACTGATATGACACTACATGTGATCTGCCTGATGAAGGCTATTTGGGGCAGGCATAAATTGGTGGAAATCACATCTTAACATCAGGCTCATTAATTTAATTGTAATTACTGTATTTCGTGGGACAAAAAAGGACTCCATTGTTTGTGGCCTGTACTGGATATGAACTGAGCGTATGTCTGTCTTTTAGGTATCTTTAAGCCAGTGTGGAGTCTGATCTTACAAAAAGACTTTTATTTTGGACTCTGTGTGCTGCCTTAGGGTTAGGAATGTGGTGCTCTTGTTGGGGGGAAGTGAGCTCCAAGAGTAGCTTTTTTTCATCTCTTAGTGATCTTCTGTTTATCAGTTGAATGCCACAGATTCCCTTTTAAACTTATTTTGCTTTAAAAAAAATAAAAAAGAAAATTTAACTTAAAATATTTTAGCATTAGTTGCACAAAATGTTTGGATAAAATTCTAGTTTTTATAAGTCTTTTTATATATTTAGCCTGTCACAACAGTGCTCAAGATTGTATTGAAGTTTTTCTGCATTATACAACCCTGAAACACAGAGATCTCACTGACCCGCTGCCGTGTAAGCACACTCTTTCCTTCTTTTGCGTAATACAGCTCAGCTAAGTCTTTCCATAAAGATGCTAAATCACCTTCAACATCACATAACTGTCTTCTTAAACCAAGGACTATTAAGTGTATTAAAATGAAACGGTGGGGTTTAGTACTCCAGATGAACTCTTAAAAAAGAAAAAAAAAAACTAATCTTGGCATCCTATCACTATGTGATATTTTGTACATCTTACTGTATTTACAAGTTTATTTATCAAGGATTATCCATCTTGCTAATAGCCTATTATTTATTTCACTTTTTGTTGGTCTTTATATCCTTTTATTAATGTGCTAAAGGAACCTGTATATCTATTTTAGAACTCTTTGAATAGTCTAAAATAGACTAAAAATGGAGTATTTTATAGTTTAAGTTACAAACCAAGGTGACTCCCCCCAGATACATATCTTGGTTTACCATGATTCCAGAGAAAACTATCTTGTTTTAAAATATTCGGAGTAAAGTTTTATTTGCATTACAAATAGGATACAAAAATAGTTGAATCAGGATACAGAAATCTGCTGTGTTTGGACTAGTTATCCCTGTTTTATTTTTTCAGATGTGCTTAATTTTATGGTGTAACTAAAGATTTTGTTTGTGTAATGCATGATTAAGACAATAAAGTATTTTTTCTAGTCTTCCAAAAAACTTTTCTGATCAGTTTGCGAGTTTTGATGAGTTTTGTAAGGTTTTTGTTTTACAAACTATGAATCAGCAAATTTTTAAGATTGTACCACATAGCGAACGTACAGCTGTTGAAAAACAATGTATATAAAATGCATATAATAAATATTAAATTGTGTACCTGTATGTTACTGTTGGCTACATTATTTTGTGTTGAATAATAAAGTGCAATACTTTACTCTCCATTAAAGTAGGAAATGGAGATGATTTCTCAGTGAGTCCTTCATTTTTATGCTGTTCTTTTAAACTTTGTACTGTTTATTGATACTCTAATAAGATTAGAACAGTTAATACTGTTAAGAATGCCTTTGTTAAGTATTTCACCCCATTTGGGGATTTAAAAATCTTCTATTGAAGTAAGTTAGATAATTCAAAATAACCAAAAAAAAAAAAAACAGATATGCAGTTTTAAATCATTTCCTTAAGATACCCTATTACTTTATTAAATCTGAATTTCAGTTAATAGTGTTGTCTTTCCTATCTAGCCAAACCTGTTTCCCACAGAAAAGTTCAGCAGAGAATAAACTGCATTGTTCATTAATTAAAAGTTATCCTCATAAATGTTAAGTATTAATATCTTCAAACTTTTCCTTCAACAAGGTAATAATCCTTTTTCTTTGAAGGGAATTGCAAATGCAATTAGAAGGTAACATTAGAAAACTTAACGTGGCAAAATTCTATTTGAATGCCTACTTCCAAAAAAAAAATTACATTGTATGTACATTGAGAAATTTTGTCACCTACCATAAAAATCGAAATGTCAATTTTAGTCACTGCTGGTGAAACACTAAAAGTTTTCAGAAATTTTCTTAAAATATTGGTTTTTTGGTTTTCTGAATTGAACATTCAACTTAATGAACAAATTAAAGAGGCATTTCTCTTCCTTCTCCTTTTTTATTTTAATAATTTAGGAACAAGCTTTCCAAAGCTAGTATTGTTTCTGGCAGCTGTTCCAAGCCAATGCATTACTGTTTAACTGAAATGTGATTATCATCATTGCAATGCATAAACATTCATCTTTTTTGAAATGTATTAAAACTGAAATGAATAAAAATAGTATATATGTTTATTTTTATCTACTTTGGTTGTATTTTCTCTACAATATTAAACATTTGGAAGAGACTAAAAGGATGCAAAAAGAATATCATTTTTTTTTTTTTTTTTTTTTTTTTTTTTTTTTTTTTTTTTTTTTTTTTTTTTTTTTTTTTTAAATATGTTACTTTTTTTTTTAATTTTTATTTATTTATTTATTTATTTTTGGCTGTGTTGGGTCTTCGTTTCTGTGTGAGGGCTTTCTCCAGTTGCGGCGAGCGGGGGCCACTCTTCATCGCGGTGCGCGGGCCTCTCACTATCGCGGCCTCTCTTGTTGCGGAGCACAGGCTCCAGACGCGCAGGCTCAGTAATTGTGGCTCACGGGCCTAGTTGCTCCGCGGCATGTGGGATCTTCCCAGACCAGGGCTCAAACCCATGTCCCCTGCGTTGGCAGGCAGATTCTCAACCACTGTGCCACCAGGGAAGCCCAAGAATATCATTTGTGTGCTTCCATTTGTGACTTAATGGGAAATTATGTAGATTCATTTGACTATTAAATGGTGCTTTATACGTAAAGTTTAAGAGTATTTTTATATACAAACTTTAATATGTCGACTTTCCCAATATTTAATCATATTCTGCTCTTTTCATATTTATTCATGTACAAGTTATCCACTGAAGGCCAACATCTCATTTAATGCATTAAGGTTTATAAATAGGCTAGCATAACAAATTTAGGCATGCTTGCAAAGCTGAATTATATCTTTTAAAAAATCCTCTTTTACTCTATTTTTAGTTGTTAACCCTTTATCTTGATTATGTTTAGTTCTAAAAAATAATTAACAGTAACAAATATAAAGTGTTCACTTCTACTCTCTTGCTGCTCTTTAAGTCAAAATATTAGCTTCCCTGGTTACCTCAAAACTTTGTTCTTTATAAAATTTTTAAAAGAGCTAATGACTAGAGGCTGGGTTTTCATTTAATTTTTAAAGGAGTGGTATTCTCAGCTGACAGTTGTCTATTTATTGGGAAAACAACATGGTAAACCCATTTTTGTTAAAATTCTCTTCGTTACATGAATCGGTCATATTTGTAGCTTTATAAAGGGTGGGGGCAGTGGCGGTCAGGGGAGTCATGACTTCCCATATTCTCTTTGGTCAAATTTTTATGTAGTGTCAAAGGCAATTTCAGTTCTGCTCTCTGATACATAAGCTTTTACACAAGCTATAAAATTGTTAAACTCAAAAGATTTGTTGGAGTATAAGTTTTCCAACCACTTAACACCTTTTTCAGGTAACTGGTTGTAAACCATTTCAGATAGGATCAGTGTATGTGTGATGGGAAATAGAGTGTGCAGATGAACGAGAGAGAGGATAGATCCTGTCCTTAGAGAAGACAGGCGGGATAAGATATGACAGCACTTCCGTCGGAGAGCAGAGTTCTTGGTGAGGTAATGATAGTTACATAAAGGGAGTTTTGATCACTTTTCTTAGGAACCAACTTCACAAGGATGTTTAAGTAAAAATACTACTAATTACAAAACAACTTTGTTGAACCAAGTAATCAACTGTTTAACCTGGTACTGGCTGTGCATAATGCCTAGAACAGTAGGCATTCAATAAGTAATTGGAACAGAAAATAAATATACTTAGTCTTATTGCATGATTTTAAGAAAAAAACTCGGTCTTTCCACATGAAGTGGTTAATGTATCAGTAGAATTTTTACCATGCCCTAGGGGGAGACACTTGGAATAATAAGAAGTAAGGCACCTTAGAATAATAGTCACTAGCAGTTTTATTGCTTAAATAGTCAAAGTAAAATATTCTTTCCTGCAGTTCTCTTTGAAAGGTGTGCTTTTCTTTAAAGCTAAGTGTTTATAAGTGGTAAGTAAAAATTTACCAACTTAATATTTTTTTCAATATATGGTTGACTTTTAGAGTATAAGCCAAATATATCAATACACATATAAAATTAAGGCTATAAATAGAAAAATACCAGGCAATTCTTCTGTCTTGTTCAGTGTGATATTTGTTGTTACCATGAAGGTACACTACAAAAGAGGCTTGATAACCTAAATCGCTTCCATTTCATCTGTAATTATAACTTTTAGTATGTTAAGTAACTTTTAGTATGTTAAGTAACATCTTAAAACCAGACTGTTGACTGGTTTTAAGACGACATCTACTTGGGTCAATATATATTTGAATTAAGTTGAGCTGTTTTCTATTTGTTTCTCATTTTCCTTATATGTGTTTCTCTTTCATTTTCCTTATATGTGTAATACAGAATTAGAGAAGGAATGTTGCTTTTGGTCTAAATATCAGCGGCTTTTATTGAGCTATAGAATTTGCATACGTATACATTTAATATGCATGTTAAAATAGAACTCTTAACATTTTAATCTGCGATATCTCCTCTTTCCTGAGTTTCTAAGGTTCGTGATTATGAAGCCTCAGCAGAGTGTTTTGAACAATCGAGTCTGAACTGTAATTAGAAGGTAGCTTTAAATGAATGCTTATTTGCTTACATTTTTGCCATTTTTAGTATAATAGTTTTGTGTCTGATCTTAGTATGCTATATAGTATTTCAGTATTACTAGAAACAACTTATACATTATATCCTCTTGCACTTTTTCTTTCAGTTGTCAAAATGTCACCATTATTGCTGGGATTCTAAGAAATCTCTACAGATGCCTCTGATGACATCAGAAACAATTGGTTCTAATCCTGTGAACTCTCTTGTGAAGAAAGCATGCGACTCCTTTGGTTTAGAGGCCATATCTTTCAGGTCATCCAGAGGTGCCCAAGCCACACCAACAGAGAAGATGGTGATACCTACAATGGAAGTATTTTTAAGTCAATTAAAACCAAGTTCCAGCTTATGTATAAAATTGCATGTATATATTTTTCACATATTAGTACGTAGTTGCAGACAAAACTGCTTTGTAATGCCTATCCCCTGTACCAAATGTTGGGCAGGTTTTAGCAGTAATCGTGATGAGAATGGCTAAACAGTTTGGTCAAAACCACAGGTTTTGCCATCAGTGCAATTTACCACCTTAACATTTGATAAAGTTCAACATCCATTCATGATAGTACACAGTAAGCTAGAAAGAGAAGGAAGCTTTCTTAACCTGATAATATCTAAAGACAAATAAGAACAAACCCTACAGCAAACATGCTTAGTGAAATGGTGAAAACTTCAAGTTTGGCATGAGAAAGGACCACCTGCTCTCATCACAATTAATTGTTATACTGGAGTCATAGCCAGTATAATAAAGCAAGAAAGAATGACACTAGAAGATGGGATATATAAATGATAAAAGTTTTCTAAGGTTCTTGCCTTGTCTGGGGAATGGTGACGAGTCCTCTGTGAATGATAACTCTTTCCCATTTCAATATGTGTTGCATTAGCAAATTGGCCAATAGTAAGAAACTGACAGGGACTTCTCTGGTGGCGCAGTAGTTAAGACTCTGCCTGCCAATGCAGGGGACACGGGGTTCAAGCCCTGGTCCGGGAAGACCCCACATGCTGTGGAGCAACTAAGCCTGTGTGCCACAACTACTGAGCCTGTGCTCTAGAACCCGCAAGCCACAACTGCTGAGGCCCACGTGCCTAGAGCCCATGCTCCGCAACAAGAGAAGCCACTGCAGTGAGAAGCCCACGCACTCTGCAGCATAGAGTAGCCCCTGCTCGCAGCAACTAGAGAAAGCCCACACAAAGCAGTGAAGACCCAATGTGGCCAAAAATAGTTACTAAAAAAAAAAAAATTGACAGTCTTTAATCCCAAAGCAAAAGTTTTCTGATGATGAAAACAGCCAGGGACTTTCCTGGCAGTCCAGTGGTTAAGACTCCATGCTTCCACTGCAGGGGCTTGGGTTTGATTTCTGGTTGGGGAACTAAGATCCTGCATGCTACACAGCACAGCCAAAATAAAGTAACAAAAATAGCCAAAAAGAAATGTCTATTAAGTGTAGACTACCATCTATCTACTGGAGGAAATCCCCCATAAAATTTTGAGAGTTTCTGTAATAGTTACTCCCTTCTATCCAGCTTCATCACCCTTCTAGTGGTATACAGTGATCAGAGTTGTGAATACTTAAGACATAAATAAAGCAGGTTTCGATGATGTAAAAGCTACTTGAAACAATTACTGATTTATCATCACCAGCTAATCCTCCCCTCTCCCTGGCGAAAGAAGTCAAAAAAATTTCTCCCCTTCAGTTTTCTTCACTTTTAATTCTACATTCAAGCTCAGATTGTCTAGCTCAGGCCCAGTATATAATTAGAGTTAGAAAACCAAAACAGCTGTGCCCTAGCCCTGAACACCTATCCATCTTCTGGCTTTTGTTAACTTTCACTTTGCTATCACTAAAGGATAACTTTCATGAAAATAGTGCAGCCCAACCTCCTGAAGTTCAATTAATCACATAGGGAGAATATATTTGAATTTATTTAGTTCACTTTATGTAGCCTGAATCCAATCCTGTTAACCATAAATGCAGTAAGCTACACTTTTAAGGAGTATGATAGCAAAAAGGTCTTCAACATAAGTTAGCTGAAGAATACATTAAGAAGACAGATGCATAAAAATAAGCCATTGTATATATAGCTTAAATTGCATGTATCCATTCTCTATTCTACTTAATAAAAACAGTATTCCATCAATACCTATAAAAGTACACAAGTGCATTAGCAGAGGTGCTAATAAATGTATAAAAGGAAAAGTCATTAGGAATTAAATAGGGAAAAGAAAGTAAAGAGGAGTATAGAAAAATGTAAGGCTGTTCATTCCCCCGCTCCCAAGTTAGCATTTTTGTTTTTTAAATATTATTGGACTCCCAATCACTCCGTTTTTATCCCAGGAAAGGGAACCTCAGCTTTTTCTTGGCCTGTTGATCTCAGCAACACACATGCTAATGTCTTCAGGAACTAGTGGCCTTTGCCAAAGGTAATATTAAGGTTGGGGTAAGAGAAAGAACCTTTTTATACCCTTTTATAAGTGTTTCATTATCTCAAGGGGGAAAAAAGACACTGAAAAGGAAATTAAGTGGAATAGGGTTAAAGTCTTAATTGGTGATCTTAGAAAACTCATGCCAGATTGAAAACTACTAAAAAAAAAGGATAAATTATCAAATAGCAGATTCATAGTAAGTTATGATAAACTGTAATTGTGGGGTTATATATTCCAAGTGTGAGCCAAACATGAACACCTGTAACATATTTCCTTGACCTATGACATAGTTCTCAATGGCAATTCTCCCCAAAACGCAGTGGTTAGGTAAGGATTCAGCCAGACTTGCCTGGGTTTTGTTTTGGGTTTTTTTAGAGGATTACAAAATCTTTATTTTTTTACTTTTTTGGCCACAGCACACAGCATGGGGGATCTTAGCTCCCCGACCGGGGATCGAACCCACGCCCCCTGCAGTGGAAGCGCAGAGCCTTAACCACTGGCCTACCAGGGAAGTCCCTGCCTGGATTTTAATACTGGCCTCACCACTTACTAGGTGTGTGATTTGGGGAAGTTTGTTTCCTTATCTGTAGAACGAGATTTAGTAGGGCTGCTTTGACAATTAAATCAGTTAATATTGGGTAAAACTCTTAGAACAATGACTGCCATCCTGTAGATGTTTGTTCAATCAAACAAACACTTAAGTTTATATTTACTCCTAAAATTCACTGAACCTCTCCCCAGTTCCCTTCCCAGACAAAGGACAAGGACCTTACCTGTATCATGTGCAGCAGCAGCAGGCCCTCGAACATCATCATAGGACTGCCCATCTGTGACAACTACCAGGAAGTTCTTGTTGGGACTGTCCCTCATGGGACCAAACACATTTCTAACAGTAAAGGAAATGGCATCACCAGTAGCTGTCCCACCACTCATATAGCGGATGTTTCTGATAACGGCTAGGACATTCTCTTTGGTGCTATAGTCAGTGAAACTGAATTCTGTGCGCTGATCGTAGGTGAACTGTACGGCAGCTATCTTGGCACCAATGTCTGAGATTTCAAAAGTCTTAGCTATGTTGGAAACAAATTCAAGCATGAGGCGGAAATTACTTTCTCCAATACTACTGGAGCCATCAACTAGAAAGGCGATGTTCACTGAGTTATAACAGGTCTTGCTGCACATCATTTGCTCATGAGTGCAGAGCTTCTGTACCAGAGGTTTTACGTATTTTGTGGTGCCAAACCAATTGGGCATGTGGTAAGAGAAGAAGCCATTATTCCGACAGACAGCCTAATGGGAGAGACACAAAAAAGATAACCAAAGGAATCAAAAGTTGTTTCTTTAAAATTAGGAAAACATTAAATCTTGAATCTTCAAAGTTAATCCAGATATGGGCCAGTCAGCACTACGCCTAGAGGTCCAAAACTGAATCACTACTATAACAAGACACCTCTCAACTCCTTACCTTGTCAACAAATGCAACATCCTGAACCATTCCCAGTTCCTCAGGGATAGGCTTAGCCACAGAAACTATAAATACATTGACACCAAACTCTCTGGCCACAATGCCTGCTTCCTCGATGTCATCAGAAGGCCAGCCATCAATAAATACCACCACCACTTTGGGAATCCCTTTTCTCACTCCAGTGTCTTCTGTGAAGAATTTCTGGGCGGTGTGCTTCAAGGCTTTTCCTAGGTTTGAAAAAGAAGCAAACTGGAACGGCACCACTGCTCAAAATGACACTTCTATTTCCCTGTATGAACTTGATGCCTCCAAGTTTAAGAATTTAACTTATGTAGAACTCAGTTCTTTAACATATGCATCAGATGGGAAAGTTTAATTATCCATCATGCCTATTTTTTGTCTTCACAACCCACATTTCTTCCCCCATCACCTACCTCCCAGAGCGTTACATTTCCTTTCCTTACATCAATCACCAGTCAGAAACATAAACCTGACTCCCACTTCTGTACTTGTGCTCTCTATCTAGCTCCTTAGTGACTGATGAGTACCTCTATGGACTCAGAACAAGAAGTCTCTCCTCAGAAGGTCCAGCATTCTATTCTAGTTCTTTCTGTCACATCTGCATTCATTAGATGAGTCTGTTGATCTCTGCTTCTTTTAAATATTCTAAACAGGTACTTCTCTAAAGTGACATCTGCCCTACCTGAGGATTATAAGGCACAATGTCTTATATTTTTTTTAAATGAGCAATACCAATAAACCCTTTGGTACATTTTCCATTATAAATTAAGTATCTCAGGTATCAAGTGCAGACCTAACCAAGATCAGTGCCAGGAAGAAGAGTTTCACTTCTGCTTATATAAAATAGCATAATACTGTCTTACATGTCTGATCATTCATAACCCTCTCTGTGTTACATCCCAGATGCCAAAGTCTACTTACCTGTATTGGAATTACCCCCTCTGAAACCTACTTCCTTTATGGCAAACAAAACATCTTTGGCTGATGTAAAGTTTTTCAAGTAAAATTCTATTTGGGGATGTTCACTAGGCAAAAAAGGGAAAAAATGTTATCCAGGGAGAATTGGAAGTGTAAAACAAACAAGCAACATTATATACCTTAAAAAAAAGTCTTTAAATTGGACAATGCCTAAGTTTCTTAATTCCACAGCATACCGCCAACTAGGGTATATTGCATCCTTACTTGAATTTTTAGGGTTCTTTCAAAAAATGTAACAAAAACAATTGCTACCTTGAGGGTTTATTGTATTCTGGGTAATATGCTAAATACATACTACATGTATAATCTCATTTCATCATAACTGTACAAGGTAGGAATTATTATCCCTATTACATAAATGGAGGCCCAGAACACTTAGGTAATTTACCCAACAAAACATAACCACATTTTAAATTCAGGTTTGTCTGGCTCCTAAACTATATGAAGCACCTGAAACCAGGTGGCTCAGGGCACTGGGCTTAATGGAAATCTGCAGAGTTGGGCACCAGATAGTAGGAACATAGCTGGGTGTGAGTCTAGGTCTGCTCCAGTGGGGGACCTTGGAAGCCCTGAATAGTCTGGGTCTAATAACCCAGGTCTCTGGTCAGAAGAGGCAATTTCAGTGACACTAAGGCCAACATTTTTAAAATGAGAAAACTTACAAGCAAACAAATTATAAAGTATTATAATATTGAATTTTTCTTATGATAAATGATATTGACATTTGCTAGTCTTACAATTATGTGTATTTTAATAGATTTGGGATTTTTCATATTTAATAGTAAAAGAATTTCAGCTTTTATAACTGTGTTCATTAGCGACTATGTTGAGTGAAAACAATTACTTAAAGCACAATTTGTTGTGTTTAAAACTTTTAGATAAGTCAAAATTTCATCAGTGCAAAATTTTAAGATCTTAGCATTATCAATTGCCATTAAGTCAAGATTTCTGAAGGAAATAGCACTCATTGTATTTCTGCATACCTGGTGGCATGATTTCTGTATACTTGGTGTAATGGTTGGGTCACAAAATCAGTTTTCATGAGTCGATAACCTTTTTATTTTTATGGTCACTTTTCAACTATCCAAATTATTATTTATGAGATTTAGTCTTATTTTTGCATCCTTAATGAGACATTCTCTTATTCTACTTAAATATAAACCCTTGACATAGTTTATCTATTCTAATGTTCTTCCTAAAATAGAAAAATCATAAATCAGGAAGTTTATAAAGAAGCTAGTCTTTGTATGCGTCTACAAAGTAGTGTAGCTTTCCTCTTGAAAAAGAGTTAGGTAAAAACAGCAAAGAAAAAATATTAGAAGAAAAATATTGAGGGGAATTTGCCCTATGAGATGTTAAAATATACACTAAAGCTTCAATAATCAAAGCATTGTAGAAAAGATGTTAGAGTTAGCATATGGATCAAAGAAATATTTGTCTAAAGTTATAAATTGATATCACAAATGAATGGAATAAGAAGCTCATTTTTTTTAAGATATGGGACAATGGTTAAATTATGTATAAAACAACAAAAAGATTCTTACACCAAAAAAATTCTAAGAACCAATTGTAAAAAACAAGATAAGAACAAATGAAATATAAATATTTGTAATACTACTTGTGACACCCTTACACAGAGCTGATAGTAGTTTAAACTGAATCAACTTTCTAGAAAGCAATTGAACTGTTTATTTCAGAAGCCTTAAAAATATCAGAACCCTTTGACCCAATCTCACTTCTGGGAATCTAGCCGAATGAATTTATCAGAGGCAGCACAAGGATGACATAAGGATGTTCAGCACAGTGTAATTGTGAAAAAACAATAGAACGGTTAAATAAATCATGCTAAGGAACATTATGAAACATCATTTTTTGAAGAATATTTGTGATACTGAGCTCACAATGCCCAGTATTGTGAGCCTCGGTATTTTGATGCTCAAAATAATGAGGGATTAAAAAAAAAAAGCAGGCTATAGGACATTTTTATAATCTGAGCTTTTGAAAAAGAAATACACACATATGTACCATCAAATATTTTCTTAAAATACTGAAAGGAAATAAAACATTTTACATTGATTATCTCAGAGGGGTATATTTGGGAAATTTGTTTTCTTTGTGTTTTATATGTTTTTCAAGCTTTCTCTAATGAGCATATTATAATCCTAAAAGACATCAATAAATACTACTATACAATAAATAAAAGGTTAAGCTTCAGATTTCCAATCAAGGGAATATGGAAAGAGCTAAAAAGAATAACGACCGAATACGGAGGAGAAATAAACATCACTGCTTCCTCCTTCAGCGAAGAGAAATTAGGAATTGAGCAGAGCAGATGTGCAGAAATAATCTGTACGAGCAACAAGCCTTTTAGCCTACCTTCTGGTCCTCAAATAGATAGCATATAATTCTCTAAGTCCTTTTATTCCAAAAAGGAAGCACTTATACTGCCCAGTCTGCTCAGGCAGTCTTAAATTCTGACTTTATAATTTGGGAATCCAGACTGTCCACACCTCAATTTGTTTATATTGAACTGAAATGAATGTACCTACTAAAAGGATTGATCATTTGTCATCATTCAAGACATCATTCAAGTCTCCTCCCATTTTAACAAGGTTGGTACCTGGCTTGAACAAGGCCCACGTGCGGTCCTTCTGTTCCAATTCCCAACATTAGAGCCACTTTCCCAACAAAATTCTTCTGTAGATTAAATCGGCGTTGCCCGATATTAAAACTTCCATCAATCAGAAATGCAATGTCTGCTTTACAGTCTGTGAACACCCAAACAAGTCTTTCCATTAGCAGTTTCAAGAGAAGGGAGGGAGAGAGAGAAAATGTTATATTCCCAAATGGATATCCGGACTCTTACCCTTATTGCCAGTTTTCTTCTCCGGTGTTTTCTTTAGTCGTTTACCTGAAACAAAAAAAGCACCTGGCATTAGCAAAAGGAAGACAGTTCCATAGAAAGAGACCACAAGGGAAAAGCTCATGATAAGGAGTGTCATTCTTTTTTTTTTTTTTTTTTTTTTTTTTTAACAAGTTTTTTTTTTGTTTGTTTTGTTTTTTTAAATTTTATTTATTTATTTATTTATTTATTTTTGGCTGTGCTGGGTCTTCGGTTCGTGCGAGGGCTTTCTCTAGTTGCGGCAAGTGGGGGCCACTCTTCATCGCGGTGCGGGGACCGCTCTTCATCGCGGTGCGCGGGCCTTTCACTATCGCGGCCCCTCCCGTTGCGGGGCACAGGCTCCAGACGCGCAGGCTCAGCAGCTGTGGCTCACGGGCCCAGCTGCTCCGTGGCATGTGGGATCTTCCCAGACCAGGGCTCGAACCCGTGTCTCCTGCATTAGCAGGCAGATTCTCAACCACTGCGCCACCAGGGAAGCCCAGGAGTGTCATTCTTGAAAATACTTTTTAAAAAAATTAATTTCCTCATGATTTTCTGGACTAGGGAAGCAATACCCCAACAAAGAAACAAGTCAGGACTGTAGTAGACCTACATATTTAATATGCCTCCAATCCAGGACTTTGATATCCCAAACCCACAGTTGAGGCAGGATTGGAAACTCAGAGTTAGATGCTAATGTTCTTAATTTCTTTGACTTTAAAATTGCCACAGTCTTAGAAAGGGAGATGCCTGGCTATTTCTCAAATAGACACGCACTCATTTCTTTTATTCATATGACAAATGGAACTATAAGTTCATGGTACTTTTACTTAGACCAGTTTCTAGGCATAGCTTATCAAATCAGGGAGAAATGGTAGGACTTCAAGAGAATGTCTAGTAGCAGAGTTTATAAATGAAAATAAAAGAAGGATAAGGAATTTGAAATATAAAATTGAAAGTTTCCCTATGCAATATACCAGTAAAGATATTTGCTTTGTGTTTCAGTATTTTAAAAAAGGAAAGCTTTTATCAATAACACTTATTTATAACTTCCTAATGCTGTGCCAGGCAACTAGGAGATAGGTTCCATATTTCATACCTATTGCTGGACGTGCTGTGGACACTGCTTGTCCTGTGGCTTCCTGGGTACCGCTTTTGCCTTCTGTTAAAATAAAGAAAAGACTATTTTTTCCTCTTCCTTCCTTACCATCAAAGCATAATGAATCTAATTTAGGGTTCTATAGGATGATAAATGTAATAGAGTGATGGCAATTGCAAGAGTAATTGCTGCATGCTAGTTTCAAAGAACCAAAATGGATTCTCATGTATTGTATCGTATTTTTAAAAGATCACCATAAAATGAATTCACATTCATTCACCTGTTTTTTTGAGTTAGGGTTATTTGGTAAATGTCAGGGCATTCTGACTGCAGGCAATTCAATTTTCTATCGCCATCTTCTGACAGCAAGCTAATTTTCCCCCCATTTACCCAAGTTTGGCTTGAGTGTGTCCTTAACCCTTCGGATCCCCTGACTCTAACCCACAGTTGACCCTTCCAGTCTTGATCACAAGTTTTTCCATTAGAGTCAAAGAGGTTGAGCTGAGAAAAGCAGAAAACTTTTTTGGGGGTTGGGGAGACAATATTTACACAAAAGTAAGAACACTTTAATTGTACCTACTTGTCACTGTGAAAGAAGCAGACCATCTGGAAAGCGTCTGAGACTGGATGCCATTGGCAACTACTGAGGAATAGTTTTCTCGACCTGGTAGGCTATAGATTCGTACGGGTCCCCCTGAGTTGCTGATTACCCCCCTGCAACACAAGAATAACAGCTGAGACTCTCTCCACACTTTTTCAGGGGCATTTGACTGACTTATATTGCCATACTGCATCTATTATTCTGATTAATCAAGAAAATAGTTCAGGGCTTCCCTGGTGGCGCAGTGGTTGAGAATCTGCCTGCCAGTGCAGGGGACACGGGTTCGAGCCCTGGTCTGGGAAGATCCCACATGCCACGGAGCAACTGGGCCCGTGAGCCACAACTACTGAGCCTGCGTGCCTGGAGCCTGTGCTCCGCAACAAGAGAGGCCGCGATAGTGAGAGGCCCGCGCACCGCGATGAAGAGTGGCCCCCGCTCTCCGCAACTAGAGAAAGCCCTCGCACAGAAACGAAGACCCAACACAGCCAAAAATAAATAAATAAATTAATTAATTAATTAATTTAAAAAAAAGAAATGAAAGGTTAAAAAAAAAAAAAAAGAAAATAGTTCAGCAGGGAAGCCATCTAAGGATGCTGTCAACCTTTTTAAAAACTTGCTTACACAGGTACAAAATCTGCCCAGGGAAATGGTTTTGTGCTGTGAAACTTCTTAAATGTTAATAAGGACACACTTGCAGTTTCCTGTTCCCTACAGCTCAGAGGATCAGAGTTAAGAGCGCCAAACAGTTTTCTAAAATACCTTAACTACATGTCCTTGAACTTCATTTTTTTAAAAAAAGTGTCATACTGGCCATTCTCTCACAGGACAGGAGAGTGGTGATGAATATGGGCTCTGGAGGCAGACCTGGGCTTTCAGTCCCAACTCTGGCACTTGCTAACAGTTGTGGCCTTGGGCAAGATACTTGACAACTCTCTGAATTCAGTTTCCTCATCTGTAAAATGGAGTAAAATTGTACCTACCTTGTACAGCTGTAGAGTTGTCATGGAAGTTAAAATAATGGCTGTCATACAGTAAAAACTCAGTAATATAGTACATGATTAGGAATGTTTTTAGAATCACAGGACTCTAGCTATCCAGAAATAATGCAATTTGCCTTTAGTCAGAAAGCTTCCCCTATGTAGTTGGTGACTCAAGGATATCCAGGAAAACCTTAAAAATGTGTCCATCTTCTATGGCCAAAATTGGTACCAAAAGAAAGAAAAGGTGGGAGGGGGTGTCCAGATGGCTAAAGAGAAAGGGAAATAATCACACTTGCATTTCTCTCCCCTTGGCATGTTGGAGCTTACCTGTGGATGGCGGCACCACAGATGCTTGATACAGAAGCATATACTATGTTCCCAAACACCGAGAATTCCTCCAGAGGGCAACCCCCTGGACAGAGCACATCTGCTTTTTCTTTCCTGATGTCCAGGCCTCTGGTAAAGCATGTGATAGCGATGGGAACTGAAGAGAAAGGAGAGAAGTAAAAACCATTCTTAGGACATTTAGGGAAGTGGTGGTGGGGGAACTAGAATATGAGATTGAAATTTTACTTCCCTAATTTCTTTTTTTTAAATTAATTAATTAATTAATTAATTAATTATATCTGTGTTGGGTCTTCGTTTCTGTGCGAGGGGTTTCTCTAGTTGCGCCAAGTGGGGGCCACTCTTCATCGCAATGCGCGGGCCTCTCACTATCGCGGCCTCTCTTGTTGCGGAGCACAGGCTCCAGACGCGCAGGCTCAGTAATTGTGGCTCACGGGCCCAGTTGCTCCGCGGCACGTGGGATCTACCCAGACCAGGGCTCGAACCCGTGTCCCCTGCATTGGCAGGCAGATTCTCAACCACTGCGCCACCAGGGAAGCCCTGCTTCCCTAATTTCTACATTTCTTTTTAAGAATATTGATGTAGGTACTGTTCCACACCATTCCAGATTTTAGCAAGCCAAAAATCAATTTTCCAATTTAATCTAGTTCTCAGACACTGTAAAGTCTAATGGGAGAATTTAAGTTCTTATCAGTTTGGAGATACATAATTGGAAATATATCAGAATTAGAAAACAACATTAGTCATTGACCATTTATTAATTCATTCTAGAAATATAAGAACCTCAACTCTGATTACAACTGTGTACATAGTTGCCTTAGGTGAAGATATTAAATCTGGGTTGAACCTCTGAGGAACAATTTTATAGACACATGCACAAATCTAAGTCATCCGTTGCTTCTGAGGGCCATTTATATCAGTTTTCTTCAAATGCAGTGCATAAAAATTATATTTTAATTTAAGCAAACCAGTAAAAAGATGTTTCACTTTACAGAACGTCATTTAGCTCAATCATTCATTTTTCAGCTGAAGTAATTAAAGCCATGGGGTTATTTTGCCCAAGGTCACACAGCCCAAGGAAAATTCTGCAACTCCTGCAGGACAGGAAACAGAGAAGTTAGTCCGTTCAGAATGGATCATTTTGATCTGAATTGAACCTGCTTATTTCTGCTCCAGATCTGTCCAGAGAGATATATCAGGCAGTGAATGCAGTTTTAGAAAGCACTGTTAATACTCTCAAGTTTTACACGGTCAACCCGACTAATAATCATAGTTTTTACTACAAAAGATGTTAGAGACAAGCCCTTGGCAACGTGTAACAAGATAACTTAATACAACATATTAATTCATCAATTTACTGTGACTATTAAATTGAGGATGTTATTAAATACTATTTTCCAAACACTGGAAATTATGGTTATCCAAACCTTTTTGAAACAGATGGTATCCAAACGTTTTTGAAACAGATGTTAATCATTAAAAAAATTTTTTTTTTCTTTTTCCAAGACAGTAGTGCTGTCTGGTCATACTGCCCCACTGAGAAGCCTGCCTCTAGCAAGGACCCTCTTCTAAGAGCGCTCTGTGCCCAGCTGTGCCCTGGACTGTACACCTCCATGGAAAGGAAGGCAGGACGCCATGGAAGGTACAGTGCTGATTCCTTAGCTCTGAAACACTCTAGATTGCTGGGCAAGTTAAAATCCTTACCAAGAACAGTAACCTCGTACCTAGGAGTTTCATACCTGTTAGCAAACAGCCTTAATTTTCCTCCCATTTTCGAGGCACCAGTGGCTCTGCCTTTAGCTGCCAACACTGACTTTAGTGTTTGTGTGAGGGGGCACTGAATACAGCCCTCTGCAATACTTACCTTCCTTTCTCCTTTCAAGAAAAATAAAGGATAGATTTTGAAAAAGAGTTTGCTTTTTATGTTGTATAAAACACACCGAACCACACACACTGACTCGGACTTCTACGTGTGGAACACACTCTTTTTTAGACTCTCTCGAATATGAAATGGGCCCGTAAATGCTTTTTTTTTTTTTATAGGGGTCAAACAAGATGGGACAACGACGTAAGCCTCTTTCACTCCCGAAACCTCTCTCTGTCTCTCTGACAGTCTGAAGGCCTCTCCCTGACCCCAAACTCCGCGGAACACCCGGGACTACGGCGCTCCTCGGTGGGGCTCAACTAACACTCCCAGCCTTGACCTTCTGCTGCCGCTGCTCGGCTTGCTGGGGGGAGAGGAAGCTCCGGGGTTGTGGGTGTGGATGGGGGGAGGCTTCCTTCTCCGCACCTTGTGAAGAACGTCCCCATCGGACCCCAGGAGCCCCTTCCCGAGGGAGAAATGGGTAAGCCGGAGTAGATGGGCTGTAGGTATGAATGGGGTGCGCCAGGCAGCAGTTCCAACCTTCGCACCCTTCTAGCTCCGGCCCCCGGCCAAGGCCCAGGGGCTCCATCTGAGTGCGTTCCTACGCGCTGGCCCGCAGCCCCTCGCACCCCGCGGAGAGAGCCCCGCTCCCGGACCCGGGAACCCGCAACTCACCGGCTCCCTCGCTGCCCGCGGGCTCTGGCAGCAGCAGCAGCAGACAGACACCTGCGAAGAGAGGACAGCTCGAGGGCTGGTTCCAGCCTCCACCTCCACCTTGCTTGGTGCGAGGGGAAGAGGGCGGTGAGGGCCGCGTACCCACCAAGGCAGAGAACCGGGATCCAGGCTGCAGACATGGTAGTCTAGGGGCTGCTCGGACCTGGAAAAGAGGGAGAATGCAAGGGAGGCTCCCCGAGAACGGAGACCCCTACGTCCCCACCACACCGCGCCCGCCCCCCGCCCCCTCAGGGATCCCGCACCCCTCGGAAACCCAGGGGAGGCCGAGGAGAGGAGGAGACCGAAGAGGCCGCTGCCTGGGAGCTCGTGCCACTCTCAAGCTGGAGGCGACGCTCCGGCTGCAAATCGAGCCAAACTCAGAGTCGAGATGCAACCCCGGACCAGGAGGAGGGTGCACTCTGAAGACAGACAAGCTGGGAGCGACAAAGGGAAGACACGAACAGGCAGGCGTCAGGGACCCGCACGCCCGCGCCGGACGCCGGGGGCTCTGCAGCTGAGTCGGGTCCGCCAGGCTGCGCCCAAGTGCGGAAAGCGCGGCTCCCACGGCCGCTATAAAGGCTGGGCCGCGCGCATGAGCACTGTGCGGGGGGCGCGCGGGGAGGGGGCGCGCGGAGAGGGGGCTGGTCCCCCGGGACCGGGCGGCGGCCGTCCAGCTCCGCCCTCACCCCCTGTCCGTCCCGGTGTGAGGCCGCGCCGAGGCGCCACCCCGCGGCGCGGGACTCGGCCACCTGGATGCCGCGTCCGTCCCTGGGGGAGGCGCGAAGGCCCGGCGGAGGGCCGGGGACCTCGGCGGCCCCGGCGTCAGGGGAGCCGGGACGAGTGTGGGGCGGCGGCGGGAGCGCGCGGGGAGGTTGCCCGACGTGCGGCGACCGGGCGGGGCTGGCGGCGGGAGCCGGCCTCACCCGGGCTGGGGAGTGGTGGTTCCCCGCGCACAGTCCCCGCGGCGCCGGGAACGCGGGGCCCCGGAGAGCTACCAGGTACACGCGGCCTCAGAACAAACTTCCCAAATCTGTGCTCCCGTTGAAACAAAGTTCGTACTTCTGAAGTCACGCCAACCTGGGTTGGATAAACGCATACCCTGTATTTGTTAGAAACCCCATCAACGGACTGGTTTTTCTTCGGATTTTAGGGATCCAGCCTTCCGACTTTGTTTCTGCCACGGTCGGATTTTCCCCGGGGGCTCCAATTACTGTCATGGGTAGGGCCACGCTTGGGAGGTGGCCCGGACCCTTCCTTACATTTGCCTTTTCTTCTTTTCTAGATCAGGAAGGATTTATGACTGCCTTTCCAAACTCCCCGACCTGGTGTCTGTTGGGATTGCACAGATCTCAGATTTGGTAATGTGCTCTTCCACCCCTCTCTTTCTCTCTCATCCTGGTAACTTTTCACATGAGGAAACGGGAGAAAGCAGAATTCACGGGGAGTGTAAAGTGACACAGGACCTGCAAGGCAGCTGAGGAACCACCCCCAGACGCAGGAGAGGGGGCACGATTTCGTTTTTTAAAAGTTTTATTTAGTCCAAAGAATAGGATTTTAGTTAGGTCTAAAGAATAACCAATAATTTATATACCATAAAATCCATCCCTTTTCAGTGATTTCCACGATTTTTAGTAAGTATACAGAGTCACGCAGCCATCACCACAATCCAATTTTAGGACACTTCCAGCACCCCTAAAAGGATCCCTTCTGGCCATTGGCAGCCAATCCCTTTTCCCGCCCTCAGCCCTAGGCAACACCAATGTACTTCCCGTCTCTAAAGATTTGTTTTTTATGGATATTTCATATAAATGGAATGATACAATATGTGGCTTCTTTTACTGAGCATAATGTTTTTAAGTTTCATTCATGTTGTAACATGAATGAGTTCTTCCTTTTTATTGCTGAATAGTATTCCTATACGTTTTATGTTAGGAAGGAAACACACCACCACCACCTGGAAGCCAAATATGGTAGTGGTTTTACAACTATCCTTTCAATCTGGAATGAGTCAGTATTGCACCAGGCAGCTGGGGAGGGAGGGGGGCGGTGTTGATTTCATTCCCTTTACTATCTGAATGTCTTTTGGAGAGAAAGAGACTGAATAACATTTGTGGACCAGGAAGTTTTTTTTGTTTTTTTTTTTAAATTTATTTTTGGCTGTGTTGGGTCTTCGTTTCTGTGCGAGGGCTTTCTTCAGTTGCGGCGAGCGGGGGCCACTCTTCATCGCGGTGCGCGGTCCTCTTACCGTCGCGGCCTCTCCCGTTGCGGAGCACAAGCTCCAGACGCGCAGGCTCAGTAGTTGTGGTTCACGGGCTTAGTTGCTCCGTGGCATGTGGGATCTTCCCAGACCAGGGCTCGAACCCGTGTCCCCTGCACTGGCAGGCAGATTCTTAACCACTGCGCCACCAGGGAAGCCCGATCAGGAGGTTTTTGATTCTTATTTTCATGGCTGCCTTAAAGATTTAATCCCTCTCATGGTAGAGAGAGTTGCCCTTTTCTTAGAAACCCAGCAATCTAGCCACCACCCCTGATATTTTCCTTGGGAGAAATGTTAAGCCTTCAGGACCATTAAAGCTGTCTTTATCATTATTGTTTGTTGCGTGTCCTCAGTCAGGTTTGGATAACCTCCTCCAATTAGGCTGGGCAAATTGTAGTGATGCTATCTAATTAGGGAGAGTTCACCTCCTGGAAAAAGGCTAGCACTCCACAGCTCAACCCAAATGGCTAAAAGGTGCTGCTCTGCAGAACTCCCACAAGGCTCAGCCCTCCTGTGATGTAATTTCACCGAGCCATTTTAGCAGTCAGAACTATGCAGCTATTTCCATCATCAACCCTGAGTCTGTGACTATTAAAAAATAAAGGAAATACCTCACTGAGTTTCATTGGTTGTTTACCCAAAGATGCAGTTTAATTATTTTGTTTTGAAACATTTAAGAGAAGTTAGTCTTTATTTTTCTATTTTGAAAGGCCAACCATGGAGAGTGAGGATGAGATTTCTCATTCTCACTTAGTTTGTACCTCAGGCTCACCATAAGTATATTGAGAAAAAAAATATCTGGACTTAAGAGGTAGTTGCTTCTGCTGTGGAAACATCTGAAGAAGAGACGGAAAGTCAAATAAATCTGGGTATGATTGACTTAAAAAGACAAATTGTTAAAATTATAGTTTTGTATTCAATTGGCTAACATTTCAGGGTATTGTACTTCTAGGATGCCTAGTTAGTTTATCCTGCTTTAATTAAGAGTATTTGATATTCAAATTTTAGACTAACTCTCTGTAGAGCGGTGGATTCCTAACTGGACTGCACAATGGAATCACCTGGGGAGCTTTAAAAAGTACTGAAGCCTGAGTCCCACCCCAGAGATTCTAATGTAATTGGTCTGGGTCAGGGCCAGGGCATTAGGAATTTTTAAAGCTCTCCAGGTGATTCTAATGTACTGCCCAGAGGGCCTAATACTTAGGTCAATGTTAGAGGTTAAACGAATAATTCTAATTTTTCATTCTTCTTTCATTATCTTTTCATTAAAATTCCACCTTAAATGTGCCTACTGCATTCCCCTGTTAAAACATGGAAGCATCTTCTGGCCTGATGGTTCTTTGAAAACGATCCTTAACAGGAAGGTTGGAAACTCATTTTCAAAAGCAATTTTCCCTGAATGTAGTGTCTGATCACATTTCTAACTTTGTGCAGAATGGGCTGGCCTTGGGTGGGGAGTGGGCTGCCTCTCAAACTGATACCTTAGGTGGCATCTTCAGGCTTTAGGATGAGGCTGAAAAGAGTTTCTCAAGTATAGCCGGGTTTTCTGAGTGGACTTGGCTCATTGGGTATACGTAGATAACCTCTAGTTTATGGGTCCCCTCTCTTCTGTTTTTATCTAAGTATGAATCTGGTGTTACCCTGAAGTTTTTATGTTTTTGTTGTTGGTATTTTGTTTTTATTTTTTAAAAGAATATCAGTCCTGTCCCGCGCCCTATACCTTTAACCTCCCCTGCAGACTGTTACTTAGCTAATGCAATGCATAGTGATTTGATTTTATTTTGGTTATGGTGATCTTAAAGTGAGTTTGTTCCCTTTTAGGAAGTGTATGTTTATCCTGCAGTATCCCATAAGTCTCTATGATTAGTTATAGAGCATAATCAGTTTGGAAACTCCTATCACCTGTGTTATTTGACCCACATTGATGTTTATTTTGTATCCATTTTTACTGCTTGATTCCTTTCCATTGTTCACATGTGATACTAAACAAGTATGTACATCTAGCCTTTCAGTTTTTGATGATTTCTAGCAATAGAATAAATGTTCACAGCCTCTGAGGAGTGAATATTAAAAAGTTGACTCAGAGATAACCTTATGACCACGAGCAATCACTTTCTTTTTCTGGGCCTTAGTTGCCTTTCCTATAAAGTGAAGGAGATTAGACCAAGCGATTGGAAGGGACCTCTGACTGGCTGAATTCTGTGGCTGGGCAGATGCTCCCTGGGCACATATAGCCTTCAAGAACTGTGCTGTTTCTGGGGTTTGGAAACCTTAGGAAACACTGGTTGTGCCAACTACCTCCCAGCACTCAATCCTTCTTATGGAAGGTCTCTTGCTATTCAACTCTCACTGCTAAACCGTGGCCTGGATCATGTTTGCCCCTTACTTACCAAGAAGTAATGGAGGTCACATTGCCACCGGAATGCCACCGGAATGCCCTCCTAAGCGAGGAAAGCAGTGACAGGGAGCATAAATTCATTGTATAGGCCCAGCACACGTCCCATGCAAGCTCCTGAAGGTGAATGATCTTTCTCTCTTGTTCATCACTGCACCTCTAGTCCCCAGTGAAGTGTCTAGCACATAATAGGTACTCAAGAAATATTTGTTAAATGAATGAGTCAATCCCATTCTGTCTTGTCATTTGCTATATTGTTTTTTAAAAAGTTAACTTTTTTAAAAAAATTATTTATTTATTTATTTACTTATGGCTGTATTGGGTCTTCGTTTCTGTGCGAGGGCTTTCTTTAGTTGCGGCGAGCAGGGGCCACTCTTCATCGCGGTGCGCGGGCCTCTCACTATCGCGGCCTCTCTTGTTGCGGAGCACAGGCTCCAGACGCGCAGGCTCAGCAACCGTGGCTCACGGGCCCAGTCGCTCCGCGGCATGTGGGATCCTCCCAGACCAGGGCTCGAACCCGTGTCCCCTGCACTGGCAGGCAGATTCTCAACCTCTGCGCCACCAGGGAAGCCCCCTAAAAAGTTAACTTTTTTAAAAAAATTATTTATTTATTTATGGCTGCATTGGGTCTTCGTTTCTGTGCGAGGGCTTTCTCCACTTGCAGCAAGCGGGGGCCACTCTTAATCGCAGTGCGCGGGCCTCTCACCATCGCGGCCTCTCTTGTTGTGGAGCACAGGCTCCAGACGTGCAGGCTCAGTAACTGTGGCTAACGGGCCCAGTCGCTCCGCGGCATGTGGGATCCTCCCAGACCAGGGCTCGAACCCGTGTCCCCTAGCATTGGCAGGCAGACTTCCAACCGCTGCGCCACCAGGGAAGCCCCCTGAAAAGTTAACTTTTGAACAGTTTTAGGTTTATAGAAACATCGATAAGATAGTAGAGTTCCCATATACCCCACATCCAGTTTCCCCTGTTAACATCTTACGTTAGTATGGCACAGTTGTCACAATCCATGAGCCAATACTGACACATTTTTTAAAATAAATAAATTTATTTATTTACTTTTGGCTGCATTGCATCTTTGTTGCAGTGCGCGGGCTTCTCATTGCAGTGGCTTCTCTCGTTGCGGAGCATGGGCTCTAGGCACGCAGGCTTCAGTAGTTGTGGCATGTGAGTTCAGTAGTTGTGACGCACAGGCTTAGTTGCTCCATGGCATGTGGGATCTTCGCAGACCAGGGATTGAACCTGTGTCCCCTGCATTGGCAGGCGGATTCTTAACCACTGCACCACCAGGGAAGTCCCAATACTGACACATTAACTAAAGTCCGTATTTTCCGCAGATTTCCTTAGTGTTTACCTAATACCCTTTTTCTCTTCCAGGATCCTATCCAGGATACCGCATTATGTTTAGTCAGCATGTTTTCTTAGACTCCTTTGCACTGTGACACTTTCTCAAATGTTCCTTATTTTGATGACCTTGACAGTTTTTAAAAAAATTTATTAATTTTATTTATTTATTTTTGGCTGCATTGGGTCTTGGTTGCTGTGCATGGGCTCTCTCTAGTTGCGGCAAGCGGGGGCTACTCTTCATGGCGGTGCGTGGGCCTCTCATTGCAGTGTCTTCTCTTGTTGAGGAGCACAGGCTCTAGGCATGCAGGCTTCAGTAGTTGTGGCACATGGGCTCAGTAGTTGTGGCATGCAGGCTCTAGAGCACAGGCTCAGTAGTTGTGGCACACAGGCTTAGTTGCTCCACGGCATGTGGCATCTTCCCAGACCAGAGCTCAAACCCGTGTCCCCTGCGTTGGCAGGCGGATTCTTAACCACTGCACCACCAGGGAAGCCCACCTTGACAGTTTTGAAGAGTACTGGTCAGGTATTTTGTACAGTGTCCCCCAGTTGGGATTTGTCTGATGTTTTTCTCATCATTAGACTGGGGTTATGTGTTTTGGGAAGGAGGGCCACAGAGATAATGTAACACATCACATCAAGGGCACCTCCTATCAACATGACTTATCACTGTTGATGTTGACCTTGCTCACCTGGCTGAGGAGTGTTTGTCAGGTTTCTCTACTGTAAGATTGTTCTTTTGTTCCCCCTTTCCATGTTGTCCTCTCTGGAAGGATGTCACTATATGTAGCCCACACTTAAGCAGTAGGGAGTTAAATTCAACCTCCTTGAGGCCAGAGTAACTTACATAAATTATTGGGAATTCTCCTGCAAGGAAGATTTGTCTCTTCTCTCCTGTTTATTTCTATACTTTTTTTTTTATATATATGGCACTTCTTCTCCAAAAGGCTGTAAGCTCCTTGAAGGCAGAGACCATTCCATGTGCTCCTCTATGTTCCCAACGACTTGCACGATGCTTTGGAGTACAGACTAGCTGCTCAGTCAACAGTGTAAAGGATGGGCCATAGCTTCCAGTCCTGGGAATTTTCTGCTGATGGCTTATCCTTCTTTCTCACTGTGAGATTTGGGCCAGAAAGTTGCATATTTGGTTCTCAGCAAAGGTATAATCAAAATGCTAAAATAATGGTGATCCTGACACTGTAACAAGCTCTTTATACGTGTTATCATAGAATCTTTGTAACACACCTGGGAGGTGGATATCATCCTAATTTCATAAATGAAGATACTAATGCCCAGATTTATTAGAAGACATGTCCCAAGTCACACAGGTAGAAAGCAGAGCCAAATCGGGGTCTCTAAAGCCCATGCCTTTAACCACCAGATTATACCGTCTTTTCCCTCATAATAGCCAAATAAAGCCACGTGGAAAGGTTTGAATAAATGCCAGAAAGTGAGGGAAATGCCAAGGACTATATATGGAAAAGGAAGAAATAAATCCTTTAGTGGAAGTGCCTGGTAACATCTTCCAGGAATGTGTGGCCCTTGAAATCTGCTCTAAAATTAGTACATCCTCAGAGAAATGCATAATTGGTTGGTTAGCATAACAAAATAATTAGAAAATATTATTATGCATTCCAAACACAACACAACAGGTTCTGCTCATACTATTAACATTCAAGTCAAATAATAATTTCTTTTTTTAATAAATTTATTTATTTATTTATTTATTTTTGGCTGCATTGGGGCTTCGTTGCTGCGCACAGGCCTTCTCTAGTTGTGGCGAGTGAGGGCTACTCTTCGATGCGGTGCGCGGGCTTCTCATTGCAGTGGCTTCTCTTGTTGTGGAGCACGGGCTCTAGGCGTGCCAGCTTCAGTAGTTGTGGCACACGGCTTAGTTGCTCCGTGGCATGTGGGATCTTCCCGGACCAGGGATTGAACCCATGTCCCCTGCATTGGCAGGCAGATTCTTAACCACTGCACCACCACAGAAGTCCCTTCAGCTGTTTTTAGATTGAGTTATTTAAGATCAATAGTTTTTTAATTGTAATAAAAGCTGTTACATGACTAAAGCTAAATTATTATGCATTAGGCCCAAGAGTTGCATTTGGGGTTTTAGTTTTCTTCCTTAAAAAAAATTGTTATGAAAAATTTCAAACATATGCAAAAAGTAGATAAAATATTTCAGTGAATCCATCTATTAAGCAGTTTGAACAATGATCAATTTATGACCCTGTTTTGTTTCTTCCATGTCCTTACCCCTGATTATTTTGAAGAAATCTCAGACATTATGATCTTGAATTTCTAAAGATCTTTCTGTAAGAACTCTCTTTTTAAGTATAACAATATTAGTATTATCATACCTAAAAAATTAATAATTCTATAATAATTAGCCACTTACGGTTTATATTGCTTCAGTTTTCTTACAAATTTTATATTTAAATGGATCATTTGCTGAATGAAGATAAAAATAAGGTTTATACATTATAATTATTTGATGTGTCTCTTAAGTCTCTTTTGATATTTAGGTTCTCCATCTTTCTTTTAAAATTTTCTTTCTTTATCTGTTTGCTTTTTATAGAAAAATCCAGATCATTTTCTGTAGCTTTCCTCATGGTTTGTATTTTGCTGATTGTATCTCCATGGTGTCATTAAACATGTTCTGCTGTCCCCTGTATTTCTTATAAATTTGGGAATTAGCTATAGAGGCTTGATCAAATCAGGTAATTTTGTTGTTGTTCTTGTTGCTGTATGTATGTGTAATACTTTATAGATGGCACTTTGTACTTTTTTTCCCCTCCAAGGGAATCAGATTAAATTTATTTAAGTCAATGACTGCCAAACTTATCCAACCATAGGACTCTTTAAAAAATAACAAATAAAATCTCTTGGACTTCATTGATCATATTTAATAAACAGTCGTCAAGTTGGTAAGAGTATCATTTATATTCTGTAGGACAGGCAGTTTGTACTTTAAATCATCAGAGGTAAAATGTTTCCTTTTGTGATGTTATCAGCCATTAGTAAGCATTGTCTTGATCCATTAATTTATTGGACCTTACAAAGTGGTGATATTCTTAATTTTAGCATTCCTTCTTCATTTATAATGTGGAGTACTTCTAAAACGAGAATCCTCTTTTTTTTTTTTATCCCAAGATACAGATCTTATGGGAAAGGCAAGATAAATGCTTCATTTTTTTTTTAAACATCTTTATTGGAGTAAAATTGCTTTACAATGGTGTGTTAGTTTCTGCTTTATAACAGAGTGAATCAGCTACACATATACATATATCCCCATATCTCCTCCCTCTTGCATCTCCCTCCCACCCTCCCTATCCCACCCCTCTAGGTGGTCACAAAGCAACGAGCTGATCTCCCTGTGCTATGCGGCTGCTTCCCACTAGCTATCTATTTTACATTTGGTAGTATATATAAGTCCATGCCACTCTCTCACTTCGTCCCAGCTTACCCTTCCCCCTCCCCGTGTCCTCAAGTCCATTCTCTATGTCTGTGTCTTTATTCCTGTCCTGCCCCTATGTTCATCAGAACATTTTTTTTTTTAGATTCCATATAGCATATGGTATTTGTTTCTCTCTTTCTGACTTACTTCACTCTATATGACAGACTCTAGGTCCATCCACCTCACTACAAATAACTCAATTTTGTTTCTTTTTATGGCTGAGTAATATTCCATTGTATATATGTGCCACATCTTCTTTATCCGTTCATCTGTCGATGGACACTTAGGTTGCTTCCATGTCCTGGCTATTGTAAATAGAGCTGCAATGAACACTGTGGTACATGACTCTTTTTGAATTATGGTCTTCTTAGGGTATATGCCCAGTAGTGGGATTGCTGGGTCATATGGTAGTTCTATTTTTAGTTTTTTAAGGAACCTCCACACTGTTCTCCATAGTGGCTGTATCAATTTACATTCCCACCAACAGTGCAAGAGGGTTCCCTTTTCTCCACACCCTCTCCAGCATTTATTGTTTGTAGATTTTTTGATGGTGGCCATTTTGACTGCTGTGCGGTGATACCTCATTGTAGTTTTTTTGATAATTTTATTTATTTATTTATTTATGGCTGTGTTGGGTCTTCGTTTCTGTGCGAGGGCTTTCTCTAGTTGGGGCAAGCGGGGGCCACTCTTCATCGTGGTGTGCGGGCCTCTCACTGTCGCGGCCTCTCTTGTTGTGGAGCACAGGCTCCAGACACGCAGGCTCAGCAATTGTGGCTCACGGGCCTAGTTGCTCCGCGGCATGTGGGATCCTCCCAGACCAGGGCTCGAACCCGTGTCCCCTGCACTGGCAGGCAGACGCTCAACCACTGCGCCACCAGGGAAGCCCCTCATTGTAGTTTTGATTTGCATTTCTCTAATGATTAGTGATGTTGAGCATCCTTTCATGAGTTTGTTGGCAATCTGTATATGTTCTTTGGAGAAATGTCTATTTAGGGCTTCTGCCCATTTTTGGATTGGGTTGTTTGTTTTTTTGATATTGAGCTGCATGAGTTGCTTGTATGTTTTGGAGATTAATCCTTTGTCAGTTGCTTCATGTGTAAATATTTTCTCCCATTCTGAGGGCTGTCTTTTCGTCTTGTTTATGGTTTTCTTTGCTGTGCAAAAGCTTTTAAGTTTCATTAAGTCTCATTTGTTTATTTTTGTTTTTGTTTCCATTTCTCTAGGAGGTGGGTCAAAAAGGATCTTGCTGTGATTTATGTCATAGAGTGTTCTGCCTATGTTTTCCTCTAAGAGTTTGATGGTGCCTGGCCTTACATTTAGGTCTTTAATCCATTTTGAGTTTATTTTTGTGTATGGTGCTGGGAGTGTTCTACTTTCATTCTTTTACATGTAGCTGTCCAGTTTTCCCAGCACCACTTACTGAAGAGGCTGTCTTTTCTCCACTGTATATTCTTGCCTCCTTTATCAAAGGTAAGGTGACCATATGTGTGTGGGTTTATCTCTGGGCTTTCTATCCTGTTCCACTGATCTGTGTTTCTGTTTTTGGGCAAGTACCATACTGTCTTGATTACTGTAGCTTTGTAGTATAGTCTGAAGTCTGGGAGCTTGATTCCTCCAGCTCCATTTTTATTTCTCAAGATTGCTTTGGCTATTCATGGTCTTTTGTGCTTCCATATAAATTGTGAAATTATTTGTTCTAGTTCTGTGAAAAATGCCATTGGTAGTTTGATAAGGATTGCATTGAATCTGTAGATTGCTTTGGGTAGTATAGTCATTTTCACAATGTTGATTCTTCCAACCCAAGAACATGGCATATCTCTCCCTCTGTTTGTTTCATCTTTAATTTCTTTCATCAGTGTCTTATAGTTTTCTGCATGCAGGTCTTTTGTCTCCTTAGGTAGGTTTATTTCTAGGTATTTTATTCTTTTTGTTGCAATGGTAAATGGGAGTGTTTCCTTAATTTCTCTTTCAGATTTCGCATCATTAGTGTATAGGAATGCAAGAGATTTCTGTGCATTAATTTTGTATCCTGCTACTTTACCAAATTCATTGATTAGCTCTAGTAATTTTCTCGTAGCATCTTTAGGATTCTCTATGTACAGTATCATGTCATCTGCAAACAGTGACAGCTTTACTTCTTCTTTTGCGATTTGGATTCCTTTTCTTTCTTTTTCTTCTCTGATTGCTGTGGCTAAAACTTCCAAAACTATGTTGAATAATTGTAGTGAGAGTGAACAACCTTGTCTTGTTCCTGATCTTAGTAGAAATGGTTTCACTTTTTCACCATTGAGAATGATGTTGGCTGTGGGTTTGTCATATATGGCCTTTATTATGTTGAGGTAAGTTCCCTCTATGCCTACTTTCTGGGGGGTTTTATTATAAATGGGTGTTGAATTTTGTCAAAAGCTTTTCCTGCATCTATTGAGATGATCATATGGTTTTTCTCATTCAATTTGTTAATATGGTGTATCACATTGATTGATTTGTGTATATTGAATAATCCTTTGCATTCCTGGGATAAACCCCACTTGATCATGGTGTGTGATGCTTGTAATGTGCTCTTGGATTCTGTTTGCTAGTATTTTGTTGAGGATTTTTGCATCTATTTTCATCAGTGATATTGGCCTGTAGTTTTCTTTCTTTATGTCATCTTTGTCTGGTTTTGGTATCAGAGTGATGGTGGCCTCGTAGAATGAGTTTGGGAGTGTTCCTCTCTCTGCCAATTTTTGGAGGAGTTTGAGAAGGATAGGTGTTAGGTCTTCTCTAAATGTTTGATAGAATTCACCTGTGAAGCCATCTGGTCCTGGGCTTTTGTTTGTTGGAAGATTTTTAATCACAGTCTCAATTTCAGTGCTTGTGATTGGTCTGTTTATATTTTCTATTTCTTCCTGGTTCAATCTCAGAAGGTTGTGCTTTTCTAAGAATTTGTCCATTTCTTCCAGGTTGTCCATTTTATTGGCATAGAGTTGCTTGTAGTAATCTCTCATGATCCTTTGTATTTCTGTAGTGTCAGTTGTTACTTCTCCTTTTTCATTTCTAATTGTATTGATTTGAGTCTTCTCCCTTTTTTTCTTGCTGAGTTTGGCTAATGGTTTATCAATTTTGTTTATCTTCTCAAAGAACCAGCTTTTAGTTTTATTGATCTTTGCTATCTTTTCCTTCATTTCTTTTTCAATTATTTCTCATTTGATCTTTATGATTTCTTTCCATATGCTAACTTTGGGGTTTATTTCTTCTTCTTTCTCTAATTGCTTTAGGTGTAAGGTTAGGTTGTTTATTTGAGATTTTTCTTGTTTCTTGAGGTAGGATTGTATTGCCATAAACTTCCCTCTTAGAACTGCTTTTGCTGCATCCCATAGGCTTTGGATCATCGTGTTTTCATTGTCATTTGTTTCTAAGTATTTTTTGGTTTCCTCTTTGGTTTCTTCAATGATCTCATGGTTTTTAAGTAGTGTATTATTTAGCTTCCATGTGTTTGTATTTTTTACAGATTTTTTTCCCGTAATTGATATCTAGCCTCATAGCATTGTGGTCGGAAAAGATACTTGATACGATTTCAATTTTCTTAAATTTACCAAGGCTTGATTTGTGACCCAAGATATGATCTATCCTGGAGAATGTTCCATGAGCACTTGAGAAGAAAGTGTATTCTGTTGTTTTTGGATGGAATGTCCTATAAATAACAATGAATTCCATTTTGTTTAATGTATCATTTAAAGCTTGTGTTTCCTTATTTATTTTCATTTTGAATGATCTGTCCATTGGTGAAACTGGGGTGTTAAAGTCCCCTACTATGATTGTGTTACTGTTGATTTCCCCTTTTATGGCTGTTAGTATTTGCCTTATGTATTGAGGTGCTCCTATGGTGGGTGCATAAATATTTACAATTGTTATATCTTCTTCTTGGATTGATCCCTTGATCATTATGTAGTGTCCTTCTTTGTCTCTTGTAATAGTCTTTATTTTAACGTCTATTTTGTCTGATATGAGTATTGCTACTCCAGCTTTCCTTTGATTTCCATCTGCATGGAATATCTTTTTCCATCCCTTCACTTTCAGCCTGTATGTGTCCCTAGGTCTGAAGTGGGTCTCTTGTAGACAGCGTATATATGTGTCTTGTTTTTGTGTCTATTCATCCACTCTATGTCTTTTGGTTGGAGCATTTAATCCATTTACATTTAAGGTAATTATCGATATGTATGTTCCTATTACCATTTTCTTAATTGTTTTGGGTTTGTTATTGTAGGTCTTTCCCTTCTCTTGTGTTTCCTGCCTAGCGAAGTTCCTTTAGTATTTGTTGTAAAGCTGGTTTCGTGGTGCTGAATTCTCTTAGCTTTTGCTTGTCTGTAAAGGTTTTAATTTCTCCGTCGAATCTGAATGAGATCCTTGCTGGGCAGAGTAATCTTGGTTGTAGGTTTTTCTCCTTCATCACTTTAAATATGTCCTGCCGCTCCCTTCTGGTTTGCAGAGTTTCTGCTGAAAGTTCAGCTGTTAAGCTTATGGGGATTCCCTTGTGTGTTATTTGGTGTTTTTCCCTTGCTGCTTTTAATATTTTTTCTTTGTATTTAATTTTTGATAGTTTGATTAATATGTGTCTTGGAGTGTTTCTCCTTGGATTTATCCTGTATGGGACTCTCTGCACTAAATGCTTCATTTTTAACCTTTATTTGCCAGTTCAAAATAATAGACTGACAGTGACTGGGGGGAAGGAGGAAAGGGGAGTTAGTGTTTAATGGGTATAGAGTTTCAATTTGGGAAGATGAGAAAGTTCTGGAAATCGATGGTGGTGATGGTTGCTCAATAATGTTAATGTACTTAATGCCATGGGTAAAATGGGAGCATTTTATGTTCTGTGTGTTTTACTTTAATAATTTTTTAAAAAAATTTATTTGTTTATGTATTTCTTTTTGGCTGGGTTGGGTCTTCATTGCTGCATGTGGGCTTTCTGTAGTTGTAGTGAGCAGGGGCGACTCTTTGTTGTGGCGCGTGGGCTCTAGGCATGCGGGCTTCAGTAGTTGTGGCACACGGACTCAGTAGTTGTGGCACATGGGCTATAGAGCACAGGCTCAGTAGTTGTGGCACATGGGCTTTGCTGCTCGGTGGCATGTGGGATCTTCCCGGACCAGGGTTTGAACCCGTGTCTCCTGCATTGGCAGATGGATTCTTAACCACTGTGTCACCAGGGAAGCCCTATTTTAATAAATTTTTTAAAAAAATATTTATTTATTCATTTATTTGGTTGCACTTGATCTTAGTTGTGGCAGGCAGGCTCTTTTTTTTTCTTTTTTCACTGATGAAAAATATTTTTAATAATAACAAAGACCTGTTCATCTATGTTACAATCATATAATTATCATGTATCAAGGAAACAGAAGCAGGTTTGGGGGAATGTTGAAAGAACCAAATAATAGTGTCAACAACAACAAATAACGCAGAAGTTACGTAAGTTGGGTTGAAAGCCACATGCACAAACTGGACTATTTGCTTAAGTTTTAAATGAAATTGGGGGATGTTCCAGTTCCTGTCAGGCTGACAAACTAGTGGGAGCTGCCAGCTCTCCCCCTAGAGGCAGGCTCTTTAGTCGAGGCCCGCCTGCTCCTTAGTTGCAGAAGGCAGGCTCCTTAGTTGTGTCTCACTGGCTCCTTCGTTTTGGCACCTGAGCACCTAGGTTGTGGCATGCGAACTCTTAGTTGTGGCATGCCTGTAGGATCTAGTTACCTGACCAGGGATCAAACCCAGGCCCCCTGCACTGGGAGCACAGAGTCTTATCCACTGTGCCACCAGGGAAGTCCCTGTAATAATTTTTTTTTTAAACATTGGTTGGTTTCCGTACACCTTCTAAAGGTGACTGAGTTTGTTTGTTCTTGTCTTTTTTGTTTTAAGTGTTATTAAGAACTCATGGATTTTAGCATATTTAATGTGTTTCAGTCTGTTGTATTATAGTTATTATCCTCATTCATGCTCAAATTTGTCCATTTTTGATCTGTGACACCTTTTCTAGTTTGCTTCTGTGTCCTTTGACATTGACTCTAGTAGTCTTTGATAGCTTCCTTCCTCTCTTGTATGACAATATGTTCCAGGCTCATCATGAAAATTTCCTGCCCAAGACGTGGAATTAGCTAGTTCACCAAGGAACTCTGGTTCATTTTAATGGGAAATGGTATTTAGAGATTATAATCTAGGTGCTAAGCATGCTCATTGATACTGAGTTGGTCATTGTTTCTAGGCCTTTTTTAGTGGACAGAGATAGGGATGATTATTATTTTCTTTCTAAACTACTTGGTAAACCAAGTACCCATGGTTTCACGTGGGTACTTCCAATTCCAACTCAGGACCATAGGGTGTTTACTTAAACTCATTCATTTTTACTTCTTTGTTATTTTTCAAATATACTTAAAAATCTCAGTTCTCCAGAGAAATCAGCCTATAGCGTTATGAGGATTCCCTTATATAAGAGTCTTTGTTCTTCTCTTGCTGCCTTTAGAAATCTCTCTTTATCTTTAAATTTTGCCATTTTAATTATGATATGTCTGGGTGTGGGTCTGTTTGGGTTCATCTTGTTTGGGACCCTCTGTGCTTCCTGTACCTGAATATCTGTTCCCTTGTTCAGGTTTGGAAGTTTTCAGCCATAATTTCTTCAAATACAGTTTCAATCCCTTTCTCTCTTTCTTCTCCTTCTGGAGCCCCCGTAATGCGAATGTTGGAACAACTTAATGTTATTCCAGAGATCTCTTAGATTGTTTTCATTTTTAAAAATTTGTTTTTCTTTTTGCTCTTCTGATTGGGTGATTTCCATTATTCTATCTTACAGATCACTTATGTGTTCTTCTGTATCACTTTGTCTGCTATTCATTCTTTCTAGCGTGTTTTTATTTCAGCTACTGTGTAAAATAGATAAGCAGGGACTTCCCTGGCAGTCCAGTGATTAAGACTTCACCCTTCCACCACAGGGTGCGCAGGTTTGATCCCTGGTCAGGGAACTAAGATCCCACATGCCACGTGGCACGGCCAAAATGTAATAAAAATTTTAAAAGTTGAAAAAAAAAAAAGGATAAGCAACAAGGATATATTGTATAGCACAGGGAATTATAGCCATTATCTTGTAATAACTTTTAATGGAGTATAATCTGTAAAAATACTGAATCACTATGCTGTACACCTGAAACTAATATTGTAAATCAACTATACTTCAATTAAAAATCTCAATTCTTAGTGACACTACTTGAATTACTAATTTGATTTATCTCACAGTACCTGAAAGCAATTTCAGAATAATTATACTTTAAATATACAATTCATGATTTTATTTTGATTGGTGCAATCATTATCTCAGGCATGATGGAAATCAACTAGTTTTGAACAAGTTGTGAACAGATAAACAAAAACCCAGAAAAAACTATATGACAAATAAAGCTGTATATCTGTGTGTAATATTAAGCTTAAAGGAGATCAATAAGACTTTAATAAATTGATAGAAGCAGATACCTACTCCATTTATGCTAGCATGGCATATTTCTGTGGCTTATGAGAACCACAGACTACTGTAAAAAGGTGAAGTGTAAGGAGTGCTGAGTATTAAGTCTGTTAAATCAGCTCTCTGAATTGGGGTTTCAGAAAATGATTTGACTGTTTTCTCAATTCTCTCGAGGATGGTATATAGCAAGTTCCTGTCTAGATGCAAAGGAGAGAAATCAGTTCATTACACAGATGGATGCTTTAGGTTAATTAGGGCTTGGGAATGGATTGGGAAGGGCTGCTTTAGATTATTCTAGTAAATTTGAATCCCTTTTGCGGAAGCTGTTTAAGATTAAAGGGACATTTGTTAGCCTAACTTATTCCTACAAAGGCTAAAGAAATTTCTCTACTGTTCCTATTTGCTCTTTGGAGCAACAAGTTTTTCCTTCTGTTTAAAAATTTGTTTTGGATTGTGGCATAATTGGGATGATGATTTCTGTACTCAGTGATGTTTGTTTGCTTGGACTTGATAGTGACTGAATTTAAATAATTCAACTGTGGTGTGTTAATCACACATTACTACATTTGACAGGCTGGAATTTTTCTGTTTGGCATTTGCTTGTTTGTATTTTAATTTTTTTCATTGACTTCTTTCAGTCATTTCGGTAGTAAAGTTGGCTTTATTTTTATTTTTAAAATTTGTTTTGGTGTTGCCACTTTTGCCTCCCTCATTGTAGTGGGCATGAAGAAGATGGACCCAATCCCCTCAGAGAGGAAAACATGTTGCCTCAGATATTAAATAAGACACAGACTTTAAATGTACTCAGAATGCTGATAATACGGAAGTGAAAAATGTGAGAAATATTGTGCTTACTTTCATCTTCCCTTTGAGGAATAACTGTTTTTCTAGGTACAGTAGCTCTTTAAGACTCTGGTGCCCCATTTGGAAGCATAGATTGATGGACCTGAAGCATTAGAGAGTACCTAGTTTAATTCCCTCATTTTACAAATTAGGAAACAGATCAGGAGAAGCTGAATGAGGTGCCTAAGACCAGATAACCAGTTACTGGTAAAATCAGAACTATCCGAAGTCTCCTGGGCACTTTCCAGGGTGCCACACTGCCTTCCACAGAACTTAAAGCTCCATCACTGTCCTGAACACAGCACCAAAGACCGCTGATGATTGACAAACCTGAGCGCAAGCTTTGTGGGCAGATCAAGAGACATAACGTATAAAGCAGGAGGCTTTTGGTAGATGATGAATTTTTTGTGTCATAGTACTCTAAAAAGATGACAACATAGTAGGACATTTGCTACTTGGGGACCACCTCTCAGTCCACCAAAATAAGAACATGTTCACGATTGGTATATTTTGTATTGGGAGAGAGAAAGTCTCTCTCTGTTGCTGCCTTCTCAGTCTCTGAACACTCATGTCGTCAACAACGTTAACTGAGTGCCTTCAGGGGCAGGTGCTGTGCTGGATGCTGGGGAAACAAAGAGGAATGCAACAAAATCCTGCCGTCAAAGAATGCATCATCTACTGCAAAGGAAGGAATAACCAGATACTTCTGTTAGTAGGGAATGCTTAGCAGCCCTCATTCCCAGGGCTTTGTCTCTTATATCTGCTCATGTGCAGCCTATTTCTATGCTTTTTGTCCTTAGTGGACTGGGAATACATATCTTTGCAGACTGTTATTGATTTATCTATTTTTGTTTTCTCAGGGGTGACGTTTTCTTTCTTGTTTTTACTTTGTTATTATTTGGGGGGGTTTGTTTGTTTTTACTTTCCTGCCTTTCTGTAATCTTTGTAGCTCTCCTCTTTCATGTCTGCTGTGTGTATACTGCATGCTATGTGTGCTGGGTAACTTGTAAAACACTGTGCCGCACAGTTATGTGGTAGACGTAAGATCTGTGTCCACCTAGGAGAACTAACCCAAAATGGCTGTTTTGACGAATGATCCTTGAACTCATAAGTATTTCCATGGAAACAGTGGGGTTTGAGTTAGAATTTGGAGGAGATGCTTTATAGTGTGCAGAGTGTAAATAACATCATTTTAATGTTTTAAAGTACTTTCACATCTATTATTTCTTTATCCTTTCTCCAGTCCTATGAATTACAAGGACAAGTATGAGTATCTGTACTTGTCAGGTAAGAAAAATGCAGCCCTAAGAAATTGTGCTATATAAAAGATACATAAAAAGATACATAAAAAGATACATAGAATGGGGCCATGCTGAGAGATTAGTTACCTAGACTTTGTCCATGTTCCTCTACTGGTTTCTATTTCTCTGATGTTTTTATGAAATCATGTAATGCTGACTGTACTGTGATAGAGGAGGAAAGGGCTGACATGTCGAACATGGGCATATCAGTCATTTTTGACTCTCCAGCTCACTCCCCTTCTCAGAGTCTGCTGATACAGCCTCTCCCGTGTGTACAGCAGACCTAACCTGGTGACCATGCCCTCCCCAGCCATAGCTGATAGGCCAAGGACAGACATCTGACCCTAGGTGTACTGTGGGCTTTCTCCCAGAAATTTGACATTGGCTTATAGGAATTACTCAGCATTGTAGTAGCGGCTCTTGAACAAGGACTACATAAAACCAGGGCTGACCCATGGACAGGTTGACCCAGGAAAGCTGGCTGTGACAGCGAGAAGACTAAAGCAATTGGACATTCACTTCCTGGTCGAGTGAATCCAGTCCCTTCTGAGGCCAGCTTTAATTCCTGGCTGGGAAATACTTGGTTTTCATCCAATAAATTCCCTTTTTGCTTAAATACCTTGAGTGGATTTCAATACCTACAGTCAAATGAACCCCAAGACCCAATCAAATGCTTTATTTAGGCAAAAGGAAATCATCTTAAGAGGTTGGTTCTGGGGCTTTAACTTTCTTTCTAAGTAGAGACCACATTTGTGTCAGGGTTTCTGCCTTTCCAGTGGTACTGATGGAGTGTTTGCGGATTTCCTGTGGGAAAGCACAGAGAGGAACTTTCGTTGTTTAAAACTTTCCCAGCATTGGGAAGTTTTTCTTCTGTTTCTGCAGTTGATTTCAGATTTGTAGGAATTGGAGGGTTACATCCTGGGATTTCTGTTGGCCATTTCAGAGGCCCTGCCAGCGCCTTGCCCACTCCTACTGCCTGCCATCTGGGCTTATTAGGATCCTAGAAAGCTCAGAATTCAACATTTCTTCATAGGTACTTTATTTCTTTAAAAACAAAACACTTTGGAATACATTGTCAACCACTAAGCATTTATTGTGCTACTGTAGTCTACATTCTGGTTGTCTTTGTGGCATTCATTTCACCTTTCCCCATTGTGTAACACCTCTCCACTCAACCTCCTCAGTCCTACACACCAGGGCATGGCACTGACCTGGTCACAGGGCTAGTTCAAGGGCTTCCAAAGCTGAGGACTGTTGTTCATTGTAAGAAGTCATGTTCTCTCTTCCTTGGATGTGAAGGAGAAAGTGTGTTGCCCTGGTAACTGTTGGCAGGCATCTTGCAACAGTGGGGGAAGCCGGCCTGTGGGAGAGGCAACTCATAGAGTAGGGCAGAGCCAGGAGAACTGCAGAGAAGCTGAGCCGGACCTTACGTGAACAATGCCTGTTGCTGACATTTCCTATAGACCTTCCAGTTACAGGTGCCAGTAAATCCCCATTATTATTTAACCAGTTTGAGTTCAATTTTCTGTTATTTTCATCAAAAAAATATTCTGATAGATACAGAGCTTTTAAATTCATTTACTTCTTTCAAATTTTGGATTTCTGATTTCAGATTCAAATATTAGCATATGTGCTGACATAACACTAGGTACTTCCCATATTAACATTTGCACTCACAACAACCTTATGAGACAGGTACTGCTATTATGGAATTTCCACTTTTCAGGTGAAGATAGGTTCTGGGAGAACCTATGATTTCTCTAAAGATACAAAACCTATAAGCAGCAGTAGAGTCTGTATTGGAGCCTATTGCAAATACCATATCGCATCTATTTCTTATAGAAAAGAAATTAGAGCTCAAAAAATGCAGCTTTGTAGGCAGCTGGCAATAATCACCCATATTTATGAAATACTTTTTATTTTTCTAAAGCACATTTGAACCTATGCTACCACCACGTTGACAAGTATCAACAGTAGGTTCTGAATGAGGTAGAGGCCAGAAACAAATACTACCTGGGAAATGAGTCAAGGTGTTTTTATCTAAAGGATACTGATGGACGAAAGTGCTATCAGGATACACAGTAGAGATGTCAACAATGTTCTCCAATGACAGACACAATGTATAAGCCTCTGGGTCTCCCAAAGAGGGCTTCAACATCATTGTATATGATTAAATCTGAGTGAGGATTATACTGGGAAGTGTAATCTGAGCAATGGACAGACCCACCCTCCCCTACCCCAAGCCTAGCTGGATCTTTATGATCAGATCATCCACCTTGGTGTTATACAATATGGCCATAGAGACTGGTATAATATAGCATACACGAACATCAACACACACTCTTTTTTTCCCTAGTTTTAAAAATACGAAATGCTTCACAAATTTGTGGGTCATCCTTGCTCAGGGACCAAGAATGACACACAAGGATGTGCGTGTGTGTGTGCACGTGACATTTAAATGAGGGTTTAATATTCTTAAATATCTACCAAAAGTAGATTACAATGCATGATGATCACATAAAATGAGCTTCAATTCTTAGCATCACAAATATTTGGAATACATAATGTCCAGGGATGGATATTATAAGTAAGAAAGGTACAAAAGAAGTTTGCTTAAGAAATTCAAAGTTTAAAAATTGATTTTTCCCCCAAATCCAAATAATTGTGGTCTAGGTAACCATCAGGGTGAAGGCTTCATATGCTCATTCCTTTGATAAGAATCTTCTAATCTTCTCTGTATATTTCCTTTTTTTTTTTTTTTAAGTTTATTTGTTGGGTGCATTGGGTCTTCATTGCTGTGCACAGGCTTTCTCTAGTTGCAGCGAGCAGGGGCTACTCTTCGTTGCAGTGTGCGGGCTTCTCATTGCGGTGGCTTCTCTTGTTGTGGAGCATGGGCTGTAGGTGCGCGGGCTTCAGTAATTGTGGCCTGCGGGCTCAGTAGTTGTGGCTTGCGGGCTCTAGAGCACAGGCTCAGTAGTTGTGGCGCATGGGCTTAGTTGCTCCGTGGCATGTGGGATCTTCCCGGACCAGGGATCGAACCTGTGTTCCCTGCATTGGCAGGCAGATTCTCAACCACTGCGCCACCCAGAAAGTCCCCTGTATATTTCAATTTTAGTATTATATATGTGCTGCTGGAGTGAGCACCACACCCTCTTTTAACATATTCATTCTCCCCAGGCTAGCACAGTCTGGTCTAGGATCTTTTCTGATCTTAGAGGAGCTGCAGAATTAGAGCAAAGTTCAGTCACCCAGATGTCTCTGAGACTCTTACAAGTACTCAGACTAGCTATAGGTCTGTCAGAGAGATGATTATAATTTTACAGATAGGAAAATTAAGATAGTTAAATTACAGGGGTTAAAACTATTTGGCCTCCAAGTGCACATAGGTAGTAACAGAACTGAATGAAAACTAAAGTATTTTGCTTTGCTGTTCAGTCTTTGCTTAACTAGAATGCATTAACTTTTCAATCACAGGAAGTTACCTAAGCAAATTTTGTTGTAACTGAAGCCTAGAACAAAAATCAGGAACATCATTGGAAGACCAGACTTGTGCCTTTAAGTATAAAACATGAAAGGCCTAAGCATGGATTAGTTTTCAGTAATTAATGTTGAAGAGTTGGTAATGAGACTAGGCACATGGTTTAATCAGACTGTCTTTTGGGAACCCAGATCAGCCACGCTATGATGACTGTGTTACTAATGAGGGAAACATGGCCTCTTGGTCAAGGAAGTGACCATCAATTCCCAGGACAATGCTGATTTCCCAGCATGGTGACGGCTGCAGGGCCAAGAGGTATTTTCCATGGCTTTCTCATGTGTATTTTGATCAGTGAGCTTTTGATGAAGTGGATAATAGTCTCTTTTCTCATTGCTAATATCCCATTGTGGCACACCAGTAATGGCCTGAGAAGTCCTCTACCACCATAAATTCTAAATGCTCTTGGCTAACTTAACCTTATTAGATAGACTAGAATTAGGGGCATCTTAGATAATGGCTAACTTTAGAAAATTCCTGTATCTCACTTTCTCATTCATTCAAAAATATTTGTTATATACATTCTGTGTGTTGGGCACTGGATAGAGAGTAAAGAGCAAACAGATATGATCTCTGCACTGCTGATGCTTGTAGTTTAGTGGGGAAAGAGGAAACACAATTAAATGTGTAATTACAAATCATGACAGATGAAATGGAAAAGACTTGGGAGCTCTGAAGACATACATCAGGGGATCATATTTTGGGTTAGGACACCACTTTCTGAGAAAGTAATAGATGAGAACTGAAAGATGAGAAAGAGCCAGCGAGGTAGAGTGGGAATAAGAGTGTTCTAAGCAAAAGAACAGGCAGGTTAGTTGTCATGATGAAGGTAAGAACTTGTCCAGCTGGAGTAACTGAGGCTGGAGTACGTGAGCGAGGAGGGAAGGGGATTAGCTGGGAGAGGTAGGTAGGCACAGGCTCATGTGCTATGGTCATTTGAGCTCTGGAATCTTGAGATATCTGGATTCAAATCTTGGCTTCTACTCTTAGTTATGATTTTGGATATGTCACTTCATTTCATTGTGAATCCATTTCCATTGCACTAAAGTAAGGGTAAAATTATCTATCGTGTAAACTAAAGCAGATTAAGCGAATCTGTCTGGCCCACAGCAGTGTCTGTTCCTTTCTCTCCACTATCTGCTTTCTATTCTCTTCTGGCATTTGTATTCAGAGCTATTGATACTGTCCACCTGAATGGGTATTATTTTCAATATATTTATTTATTTATTATTAATTTATTTATTTTGGCTGCACTGGCTCTTGGTTGTAGCACGCAGGATTTTTAGTTGTGGCATGCAGAGTTAGTTGCGGCATGTGAACTCTTAGTTGCGGCATGCATGTGGGATCTAGTTCCCCGACCAGGGATCGAACCCGGACCCCCTGCATTGGGAGCACGGAGTCTTACCCACTGGACCACCAGGGAAGTACCCTGAACAGGTATTTAACATTGGTTTTCTTTGTCCTCTCCCATTATCTTAGGTGGAAGTTTCTTACAACCTGGATAATCAAAAGCTGAATAATCTAGAGTTAACTCTTATGTAAGAAATTTCAGTTGCCTCGTTGGCATTACCTTTATTGATGATAACAGATGAATTTAGAGTCAGTCGTCAAAACTTGGTCTTAAGTTGGCCCTTCAGAGATACAGGTTTATGTTTGCTTAATGTTTTATTACAAAATATCTGTGATTTTTTTTAAACTCAGGAAAGACTATCTGTTTTGATGCATAATATGAAAGCTGACTGTGACTTAACAAACCAAAAATATTTATTCAAAAAATATTTCATTTCAGTTATCTGTCATGGTGAAAAGGCAGCTTTTTGTTTCAGTGTAAGTCAATACAACACAGTATGCCTTAGTTTATCAGCACTGTTGGTTCAGAGTGGTTATATGAAAACACTTGGGCAAGCTGTTCCCAAACAGATGCCCCAGATTCGCAAACGTTAGGAAGGTGTCACAGGATATACTTGTTCTTCCGAGTAAATGAACTAGATTAAAGAGTTCTTCTGTTTCTTTCCTTCCCCACCCTTATTGTAACAAAGCATATTGTAAATGAATTTTCTGAAGTGGGAACCAGCACTAATATCTTTTGAAAATGCTGTTACAGGCAGTTTATTCTTCACACCATCTTAGTGGCTACCTCTGTGACCTAGAACTACATCCCTGGCTTTCACGGGCCTTAGGGTAAAATAGAACACCGTTATGTTTCCTGCTAACCTCACAGGAGTATTGTGAGGGTTAAACTAGATGCCATTTATAATATAGGTGAGAGAGGACGATAGTCATTCAACAAGTCTGACTGAATGGAAAGAACCGGAGAGCTCTTTCCCAGTCTGGTCCAGGTGTTACTATCTTATTTGGTACCTGTAACAGTCCTACAAAGTAGTCAGGAAAGATAACCATAAAGTTATGGTTAGACAAGTAGTAGGTGCTATATGATAAAGATTTTTTAAATTCACTTTTTATACTTCTCTAAGTAATTAAAATCCACAACTGCTCAATAACTCATTTTGACGTTTATCAACCTGTACTGTCAGAAGCTTCTTTTCCCTGTATAACCCTCGAAGACTTTCATTCTTTACCCTATGCCTTCTTACTTTTTTGAGTGAATCGTAAAATAGTTTTCAAAGACTTAAACACAGTCATTCATTTTTTTTAGCCTTCTCTTTTTAGTCATAGTTACACCTTGCATACAGTTTTCTATTCTTCTGAAGTTCTAAGTTTTATAGTTTCCTTCCAAGCCTCCTGAACTTTTCCTCCTAGGTCTGTTTTCTTTCTTATTGTCTTTGTAGCTTCCTCTCTTTTCTCTATAAAGGAGTCTTTCCTTCCCAGAAAGTTGTGCTGATTTCCTTTTATACCAAGGAATTGTAATCTGTTACTTTTTCTGGCAAAACGGGCTAAAACTGCTAGGTCGCTTTGGGAAGGGCCTCATGTTATCTGATGGAAAACTACCAGTTACTTAAAATGCTGGAGGCTGGCAGTTTCCCCTGCCTACCTGGCCTACCCCACTCTCTAGGCTAGGGTACCTCACTGCTGAGAGGCCTTCCCCTTATTAGGTCTTAGTGGAAAAACTTCTACCCAAGGGGCTTTACTCCTTCCCTCCTAACGTTATCTGAGGGTATAATTTGGAGGGACAGGAGAGAGCTAAGGCGGCCTGCCTGGGTTGCTGTCTGCCTTTCCTGGCAGGACTGTGAGGCCATGCTGCTCTTGCCTGCTCCCAGGAGCTGAGCATTCTCCTCCTGGGGCAGCCCAGAGGTTGCCACACAGCACTGTGACCACCACCAGCGAGATGATAAAGAGGAGAGCGCCAAGGGGACTTCCACACCCGGCAAGGGAGAAAACGAAATTAGTGAATGAAAAGTCCCAAGTCTCACACTTGTCTTCAAGTACCAGTCCCGGATGGAGATTCTTTGAATCACACCCTGTAAACATTGTCACCCTTAGGTTATTTTCCTTAGATCTTTTATTGTCAGGGAGAAACAGAAGGAGAAAAAAGAGAAAAGATGTAGGAAGAGGAACGTTCAAAGAAAACTTGGGGACTTGACTCCTAGAAGTAGATGATTCAAAGATATATACTTAAACAATGTTGAGAATGACTTTACTGAAGGCAGCATGTTTTACCAACTGTTAAGTGACTGGTATTTGAAGGTAAAAGACATATAAATCGGTGTACTTCACACATGGCAAAAGAACGCAGGGTTTTATGGGGCCAAAAATTAACTGCTATTTAATTTCAAGAGTAAGCAGAATAGAGTCTAAATACTAAAATTCTTTAAAAATAGAAACTGTCTTAATTATTGACAAATATGAAATTCAAATGGTTCATAATAGTAAAATACTAGTCCTGGTTTTAAAAATGAAGCACCACTTATTAAAATTTAGTTTTTGAGAAACAGTACAAAATATAAAACTTATCTCTAAAAATAAAGCACTCTAACCTATAATTTGAGACCTACCCAATTTTAATATGAGTTCCTTTGACAAGCTCTGTTTCCCTTGTGACAGAATGTCTCTCTTCAGTGTGAGTCATCATTGCACATTTATGAAATCTGACGATGCTGTTTTTACACAGCCTTAGACATTTAGGTCAAGGTGATGGGTGAGACATTGCAAAGGTAGTTATTTGACTGACTGAATGTGGGTGGCGAAGAAGGTTTATGTGGAGATGGAAGAGGGTTATAGAAAGAAGTGGTGAATTTCACTGCCTTTTTGATTTTTCCCCGTCAATTAAGTACACAGCTGCCCGCAGCTGTAGAATCCAATTCTTCATGATTCTTTGGAATTAGCCTAGAAAGGGACTTTTCTTGTAGCTAAGTCCAAGGGTTCTGAAATGGGGGCCTCAGGTGTGTTTGACTGTAAGTTCTGTATTTCTCTGCCGTGTGCATCATCCATTCTCTTTTGATTAGTAATGACGATTATCTTGGAGGATGTAATTTCTTGATTTTTGTTTGTAGTTTTCTGTTTCCTATTTTTATTGACAAAATTCCAAGGGAACAGATTTCCTGTGCTGCTGGAGTCTGAGAACTTATGGAAGTCACTACATAAAGAGGGACGAAAGGAGGCTTCTCCCCTTGGCTCTCACAGAGAATGCATTACTGGCAGCTTAATATGTTCTATCAGGGGGAAGGCCACAGCTGTGAATGCAGTTCATGACCGTGCATTTGCAGAATACACAGATCCATAAACTTCAATGACGTCTTTTTAAATGTGTACCTTATTTGGGGGGCAAAACCAAAATTTTACAGGCAGGATAGGAATGTGCTTAAAGCAGACAGATATGTTTTCAATGTGCCACGGTATGGGATGGAGCATGAGATTGGCCAATTCTACCATAAAATATTAAAATCTGATGGCGTTCTGGAACTTTTTTTGGCAGTCACTTCTCTGACCTTCTTAATACCCCTGTCTTCTGTCCAGCTCTGGACCCAGATTCTGGCCAGCTACTTAGACCAGAGAACTAAGTGGTTCCGTGTGTTCCTGGCACCCAATTCTTAGGAAACAAACAAAGAAGGGTCTAATGATTACTTTTTCCATCAGTATGCCATATTCTTGGAATTTTTAGATGTGTGGTCTATCAGGTTGTTTACTACTATGCTGCTTCTTCATAAAAGACAATGTCTTTTTAGGGTGCCTTTGATCAGTGGTTCTTAAACCTTATTGTGCATCTGAATTACCTGGAAGTCTTGTTAAATACAGATTTTGGGGCCTCACCCCTGTAATTTCTGATTCATCGTGTGGAGGGCAGGACCCTGTAATTTGCGTTTCTAACAAGTTCTCAGATGATGCTGATGCCACTGGAGATCACATTTTGAGAAACACTGCTTTAGATATAAGTTTCATAGGTATCAGTCCCAGTCTTCTAATTGGATTTCTTAATTGGTCCCTGAGATTAGCCCCTAGTCTTTACAATACTGAAAGTTAGAGGAACTCTTATCAGTTCATAAGCTGCCAGAACCTAGGAACATTCCAATGGAAGAATTTTAGGAGCCTATGTTGACCATGTGATATCTACTATACCTTGGAATTTGTCAGTGTCCCAGAAAGACCTGGAGTTGCCAGGGTCAGAGATGTTAGACTTGAATATATCATCACACTCAGACAACTTTTGACTAATCCTACAGACTGGATCCCTAAATCTCAACCACTGTTAAAACTGGTGAGGTGAGACCTCATACAGGCATAGCCAGAGATATTGCTTGTTCAGTTCCACGCCCCTCAAGTAAAGTGAATATCACAATAAAGCAAGTCATGCCAATTTTTTGGTTTCCTAGTGCATATAAAAGTTATGTTTATACTGTAGTCCATTAAGTATGCAATAGAATTATGTCTAAAAAGACAATATATACCGTTAAAATTTTTTAAAATTTTATTGAAATATAGTTGATTTACAATGTTGTGTTAATTTCTGCTATACAGCAAAGTGATTTAGTTTTACATATATATATTCTTTTTTTTTTATTTTTTATTTATTTCTTTATTTTTGGCTGTGTTGGGTCTTCGGTTCGTGCGAGGGCTTTCTCTAGTTACGGCAAGTGGGGGCCACTCTTCATTGCGGTGCAGGGACCGCTCTTCATCGCGGTGCGCGGGCCTTTCACTATCGCGGCCCCTCCCGTTGCGGGGCACAGGCTCCAGACGCGCAGGCTCAGTAGTTGTGGCTCACGGGCCCAGCTGGTCCGTGGCATGTGGGATCTTCCCAGACCAGGGCTCGAACCCGTGTCCCCTGCATTAGCAGGCAGATTCTCAACCACTGCGCCACCAGGGAAGCCCATATATATATTCTTTTTCACATTCTTTCTCATTATGGTTTATCACAGGATATTGAATATAGTTGTAACAATAACAATTTATCTAGTTTATAACTGGAAGTTTGTGCCTTTTGACCCCCTTCACCCATTTTCTCTACCCCCAACCCCCCACCTCTGTACCTATGACTTTGGTTTTTTGATTTTTTTGTTTTTTAGATTCCACATACAAGTGAGATCAAATGATATTTTTCTCTGCCTTATTTCACTTAGCATAATGCCCTCAAGGTCCATCCATGTTGCTGCAAATGGCAAGATTTCAATTTTTATGGCTGAATAATATTTGAGACCATATTTTAATTAATTAATTTATTTTTTAAAATTTAAAAAATTTTTATTTATTTATTTATTTAGCATCTTTATTGGAGTATAATTGCTTTACAATGGTGTGTTAGTTTCTGCTTTATAACAAAGTGAATCAGTTATACATATACATATATCTCCACATCTCTTCCCTCTTGTGTCTCCCTCCCACCCTCCCTATCCCACCCTTCTAGGTGGTCACAAAGCACCGAGCTGATTTCCCTGTGCTACGTGGCTGCTTCCCACTAGCTATCTATTTTACATTTGGTAGTGTATATATGTCCATGCCACTCTCTCACTTTGTCACAGCTTACCCTTCCCCTGCCCCATATCCTCAAGTCCATTCTCTACTAGGTCTGTGTTTTTATTCCCGTCTTGCCCCTAGTTTCTTCACGACCTTATTTTTTTTTTCTTAGATTCCATATATATGTGTTAGCATACGGTATTTGTTTTTCTCTTTCTGACTTACGTCACTCTGTATGACAGACTCTAGGTCCATCCACCTCACTACAAATAACTCAATTTCATTTCTTCTTATGGCTGAGTAATATTCCATTGTATATATGAACTACATCTTCTTTATCCATTCATCTGTCAATGGACACTTAGGTTGCTTCCATGTCCTGGCTATTGTAATAGAGCTGCAATGAACATTTTGGTACATGACTCTTTCTGAATTATGGTTTTCTCAGGGTATATGCCCAGTAGTGGAATTGCTGGGTCATAGGGTAGTTCTATTTTTAGTTTTTTAAGGAACCTCCATACTGTTCTCCATGGTGACTGTATCAATTTACATTCCCAGCAACAGTGCAAGAGGGTTCCCTTTTCTTCACAAACTCTCCAGCATTTATTGTTTGTAGATTTTTTGATGATGGCCATTCTGACTGGTGTGAGATGATATATCATTGTAGTTTTGATTTGCATTTCTCTAATGACTAGTGATGTTGAGCATTCTTTCATGTGTTTGTTGGCAATCTGTATATGTTCTTTTTTTTTAAAATTTATTTATTTATTTATTTATTTATTTATTTATTTATGGCTGTGTTGGGTCTTCGTCTCTGTGCGAGGGCTTTCTCTAGTTGTGGCAAGCGGGGGCCACTCTTCATCGCGGTGCGCGGGCCTCTCACTATCGCGGCCTCTCTTGTTGCGGAGCACAGGCTCCAGATGCGCAAGCTCAGTAATTGTGGCTCACAGGCCCAGCTGCTCCGTGGCATGTGGGATCTTCCCAGACCAGGGCTCGAACCCGTGTCCCCTGCATTGGCAGGCAGATTCTCAACCACTGCGCCACCAGGGAAGCCCTGTATATGTTCTTTGGAGAAATGTCTATTTAGGTCTTCTGCGCATTTTTGGATTGGGTTGTTTGTTTTTTTGATATTGAGCTGCTTGTAAATTTTGGAGATTAATCCTTTGTCAGTTGCTTCATTTGCAAATATTTTCTCCCATTCTGAGGGTTGTCTTTTCGTCTTGTTTATGGTTTCCTTTGCTGTGCAAAAGATTTTAAGTTTCATTAGGTCCCATTTGTTTATTTTTGTTTTGATTTCCATTTCTCTAGGAGGTGGGTCAGAAAGGATCTTGCTGTGAATTATGTCATAGAGTGTTCTGCCTATGTTTTCCTGTAAGAGTTTGATAGTGTTTGGCCTTACATTTAGGTCTTTAATCCATTTTGAGTTTATTTTTGTGTATGGTGTTAGGGAGTGTTCTAATTTCATACTTTTACATGTACCTGTCCAGTTTTCCCAGCACCACTTATTGAAGAGGCTGTCTTTTCTCCACTGTATATTCTTGCTTCCTTTATCAAAGATAAGGTGACCATATGTGCGTGGGTTTATCTCTGTGCTCTCTATCCTGTTCCATTGATTTATATATCTGTTTTTGTGCCAGTACCATACTGTCTTGATTACTGTAGCTTTGTAGTATAGTCTGAAGTCAGGGAGCCTGATTCCTCCAGCTCTGTTTTTCTTTCTCAAGGTTGCTTTGGCTATTCGGGGTCTTTTGTGTTTCCATACAAATTGTGAAATATTTTGTTCTAGTTCTGTGAAAAATGCCAGTGGTAGTTTGATAGGGATTGCATTGAATCTGTAGATTGCTTTAGGGAGTAGAGTCATTTTCACAATGTTGATTCTTCCAATCCAAGAACATGGTATATCTCTCCATCTGTTTGTATCATCTTTAATTTCTTTCATCAGTGTCTTATAGTTTTCTGCATGCAGGTCTTTTGTCTCCTTAGGTAGGTTTATTTCTAGGTATTTTATTCTTTTTGTTGCAATGGTAAACGGGAGTGTTTCCTTAATTTCTCTTTCAGATTTCACATCATTAGTGTATAGAAATGCAAGAGATTTCTGTGCATTAATTTTGTATCCTGCTACTTTACCAAATTCATTGATTAGCTCAAGTAGTTTTCTGGTAGCATCTTTAGGATTCTCTATGTATAGTATCATGTTATCTGCAAACAGTGACAGCTTTACTTCTTCTTTTCCAATTTGGATTCCTTTTATTTCTTTTTCTTCTCTGATTGCTGTGGCTAAAATTTCCAAAACTATGTTGAATAATTGTGGTGAGAGTGGACAACCTTGTCTTCTTCCTGATCTTAGAAGAAATGGTTTCAGTTTTTCACCATTGAGGACGATGTTGGCTGTGGGTTTGTCATATATGGCCTTTATTATGTTGAGGAAAGTTCCCTCTATGCCTACCTTCTGCAGGGTTTTTATCATAAATGGGTGTTGAATTTTGCCAAAAGCTTTCTCTGCATCGATTGAGATGATCATATGGTTTTTCTCCTTCAATTTGTTAATATGGTGTATCACATTGATTGATTTGCATATATTGAAGAATCCTTGCATACCTGGGATAAACCCCACTTGATCATGGTGTATGATCCTTGTAATGTGCTGTTGGATTCTGTTTGCTAGTATTTTGTTGAGGATTTTTGCATCTGTGTTCATCAGTGATTTTGGCCTGTAGTTTTCTTTCTTTGTGACATCTTTGTCTGGTTTTGGTATCAGGGTGGTGGTGGCCTCATAGAATGACTTTGGGAGTGTTCCTCCCTCTGCTATATTTTGGAAGAGTTTGAGAAAGATAGGTGTTAGGTCTTCTCTAAATGTTTGATAGAATTCACCTGTGAAGCCATCTGGTCCTGGGCTTTTGTTTGTTGGAAGATTTTTAATCACAGTTTCAGTTTCAATGCTTGTGATTGGTCTGTTCATATTTTCTATTTCTTCCTGGTTCAGTCTCAGAAGGTTGTGCATTTTTAAGAATTTGTCCATTTCTTCCAGGTTGTCCATTTTATTGGCATAGAGTTGCTTGTAGTGATCTCTCATGATCCTTTGTATTTCTGTAGTGTCAGTTGTTACTTCTCCTTTTTCATTTCTAATTGTATTGATTTGAGTCTTCTCCCTTTTTTTCTTGATGAGTCTGGCTAATGGTTTATCAATTTTGTTTATCTTCTCAAAGAACCAGCTTTTAGTTTTATTGGTCTTTGCTCTCGTTTCCTTCATTTCTTTTTCAATTATTTCTGATCTGATCTTTATGATTTCTTTCCTTATGCTAACTTTGGGGTTTATTTCTTCTTCTTTCTCTAATTGCTTTAGGTTTAAGTTTAGGTTGTTTATTTGAGATTTTTCTTGTTTCTTGAGGTAGGATTGTATTGCCATAAACTTCCCTCTTAGAACTGCTTTTGCTGCATCCCATAGGTTTTGGATCATCGTGTTTTCATTGTCATTTGTTTCTAAGTATTTTTCGATTTCCTCTTTGATTTCTTCAGTGATCTCTTGGTTATTAAGTAGTGTATTGTTTAGCCTCCATGTGTTTGTGTTCTTTACAGATTTTTTCCTGTAATTGATATCTAGTCTCATAGCGTTGTGGTTCAGAAAAGTTACTTGATATGATTTCAATTTTCTTAAATTTAACAAGGCTTGATTTGTGACCCAAGATATGATCTATCCTGGAGAATGTTCCATGAGCACTTGAGAAAAATGTGTATTCTGTTGTTTTGGGATGGCATGTCCTATAAATATCAATTAAGTCCATCTTGTAATGTATCATTTAAAGCTTGTGTTTCCTTATTTATTTACATTTTGGATGATCTGTCCATTGGTGAAAGTGGGGTGTTAAAGTCCCCTACTCTGATTGTGTTACTGTCGATTTCCCCTTTTATGGCTGTTAGTATTTGCCTTATGTATTGAGGTGCTCCTATGTTGGCTGCATAAATATTTACAGTTGTTATATCTTCTTCTTGGATCGATCCCTTGATCATTATGTAGTGTCCTTCTTTGTCTCTTGTAATAGTCTTTATTTTAAAGTCTATTTTGTCTGATATGAGAATTGCTACTCCAGCTATCTTTTGATTTCCATTTGCATGGAATATCTTTTTCCATCCCCTCACTTTCAGCCTGTATGTGTCCCTAGGTCTGAAGTGGTTCTCTTGTAGACAGCATATATGCGGGTCTTGTTTTTGTATCCATTCATCCACTCTATGTCTTGTGGTTGGAACATTTAATCCATTTACATTTAAGGTAATTATTTATATGTATGTTCCTATTACCATTTTCTTAATTGTTTTGGGTTTGTTATTGTAGGTCTTTCCCTTCTCTTGTGTTTCCTGCCTAGTGAAGTTCCTTTAGCATTTGTTGTAAAACTGGTTTCGTGGTGGTGAATTCTCTCAGCTTTTGCTTGTCTGTAAAGGTTTTAATTTCTCCATCAAATCTGAATGAGATCCTTGCTGGGTAGAGTAATCTTGGTTGTAGGTTTTTCTCCTTCATCACTTTAAATGTGTTCTGCCACTCCCTTCTGGCTTGCAGAGTTTCTGCTGAAAGTTCAGCTGTTAAGCTTATGGGTATTCCCTTGTGTGTCATTTGTTGTTTTTCCCTTGCTGCTTTTAATATTTTTTCTTTGTATTTAATTTTTGTTAGTTTGATTAATATGTGTCTTGGCGTGTTTCTCCTTGGATTTATCCTGTATGAGACTCTGTGCTTCCTGGACTTGATTAACTATTTCTTTTCCCATATTAAGGAAGTTTTCAACTATAATCTATTCAAATATTTTCTCAGTCCCTTTCTTTTTCTCTTCTTCTTCTGGGACCCCTATTCGAATGTTGGTGCATTTAATGTTGTCCCAGAGGTGAGACCGTATTTTATTTGCTCGGCATAACAGGCCTGATACAATGAGATGCTTTTCAGTAATGAATAAAACAAAAGTGTCCTTGAGTTTCCTTCTCTTTAAATAACAGGTGGTTGGATGATGAGTAAGAGCTATCAAGGTAGTGTGGGAATAAGAGTTTTCTAAGCAAAAGAACAGGCAGGTTAGCTGTCATAATGAAGGGGAGAACTTGTCCAGCTGGAGTACATGAGTGAGGAGGGAGGGGGATTAGCTGGGAGAGGTAGGTATGCAGAAGCTCATGTGATCTGGTCATTTGAGCTCTGGAAGAGAGTGGGGAAAAGCAGAACATTTGAATGCTTTGTCTGAGTTATTGGAACCCCTTATAATTATTGTCAAGACTCTGTAAAATTAATGCAACATCTCACCCTGTTTAAATAATTATTTTTTACCCTATACAGTTTCTTGAGTTAATTCTCTTATTTTGGGGTTAAATCATGTCTAATAATTGCCTTAGTAGGCACTATTATTGGCTATCAAAACTTTTAAACTTTTAACTGAGGATTCCTTATTCATGGGTATAGCCTAAGTTGAGAGGTACTGTGCCATGTATTACATGGGCCTTACTTAACAGGACAGAGGGTATTGTTCATGAGTTATCTGTGAGAATTTAAAAGCTTTTTGTTTTTTATTTTGATGATAATTTTTAAAAATGTTATATAAATGTATTCTAGGTCATCAGGCTGATCACCTTATAATTAAGTTCTGCTGTCATATTTCAGTGCTCACATATGCATCTGTACTTATGATGGTTGTGTTGGGGTCATGCATTTATGATAAACTGTCATACATATATGAGAAAAAACAGTGGCAGGTTGATATATAATGAGACACTTGTACCAAGTGAAGATCAGAACACAGTGCAGCAACCCCATGTGAAGGAGCTTGCATCTGATGCTGTAGAACCACTGCAGGGACTCAGAAAATGTAGAGGTAGTGAAGATGGAGAGGGGAAGAAGAAAGGTTCATGATGTTAAATCATCATGACTTGGTGACTGTCTCTTGGGGGAGGAGGGTTAGGATGGTGAGGGGGAGGAAGTACTTAAGGATGATTCCTCATGTTTCTTAAGCCTGAGCGACATAGAGATTTCTCCTAAAGAAAATAAAATTCTTACATCATCTAGTGCTGACTTGAATTAATTATATGATTATGTTACTTAAATATGTATATACATAAATTAGGTATAAATTTCTTTCATTAGTCTTATAAAACCAAAACACATTTACAAATTAAATATAAAGATCTATAAAACCAGTTAATTTAAAATTAACAACTTTAATTTTATATGACAAATGATATTGTTCTGAAAAAACTAAATCACTACTCACAAACTAAATATAGCACAGACTGCTGCTGCACAGGATATTTTGAGTTAGGATAGGGAAAAGTGGTGAAGAATGTCAATACACAGCTCACAAACAGAGCAAACACTCTTTAATTAATTTATTTTTATTTTTGGCTGTGTTGGGTCTTCGTTTCTGTGCGAGGGCTTTCTCTAGTTGCAGCAAGCGGGGGCCACTCTTCATCGCGGTGTGCGGGCCTCTCACTGTCGCGGCCTCTCTTGTTGCGGAGCACAGGCTCCAGACGTGCAGGCTCAGTAATTGTGGCTCACGGGCCCAGCTGCTCCGCGGCATGTGGGATCTTCCCAGACCAGGGCTCGAACCCATGTTCCTTGCATTGGCAGGAAGATTCTCAACCACTGTGCCGCCAGGGAAGCCCCAACCAAACACTTTTAAAGAAGAGGCCTTATGTTTCTCAAGCTTGAGGAACTTATTTTAAGACTCCATTCAAGGGTTACATTTGAAAGTCTCTGACAAACCCAGCTGGATTGGCTGCCGCTCTTCTGAGTCTGTGCAGAGTTCTATCATTTACTTTACTTCAGAACATAGTGTTTCTTATGTATCTGTCTTTCTCTGAAAGCAAGTTTTTAATGTCCTCAGAGACTGGGACAGTGCCTGGCATATAGCTGGGGCACAGTAAAGGTTTTTTGGTTGAATGAGAGCTTCAAATAGACATTCTGGCCTTTTTTTCCCCCCCAAATAATCGATTAAGCTAAATTTAAAAGCCATGGGAGTATATTAGGCAGCATTCAGTCTGAAGAGAAGAGACATTATGCATGTTATGGGTTAAAGGATTTTTATCAGAATTAGATCTTGTACAGTTGACAAGGGGCTGGGGAAGTGTAGGTCCGGGAGGAAGTGACGATTGGAGAAGGGGTCACCAGTCAGGCACCAGAGGAGCCAAGCACATCCAGTGATGGGGGGCCTCATGGGCAGGTCTGTGGGAAGCTGTTTGATACTACTTATGTATCTGGTCATAGGTGTGGGGCTGCTGTGAGTCAACAGGGTGAGTAATGGGAAGAAAAACTGGACATGGAACAGGGGAGAGCAAGGGCAAGCTCCATCCTGCAGGGCACATTTGCGTATTTCTGTCAGCATGTCTGACTACAACAACTTTCAGAGAGTAATGGCCATTGCTTCACTCTGCTTTGTAAATCTCATATAAATTCCTCTTGGTGAACTCAAACCCACAACCACAGAAAGAGACGATTTGGGGGTAACAGAGTTCCAGCTTAACTGAGTCAACATCGTGTAAACCATCACAGTCAGATTTCTGCTTCTGGTAGTGTGGCTCTCAAGGACACACTCTTTGAGCCATCTCTGGTCTCATAAGAAGTAGTAGAAGTCTCCAAGGACCCTCTTTCCACAAATACAGCAACCAGTAGATCAGGGGACAATGAAAGCATGAGTCAGATGTCAATAGCCACAGTGCTACCAAGATATTGGGCCTTGGCCTGGTGAGCAGGTGAGGAATTTGAGCCTGGGATATCCAACATGAGCAACTGCAGAAGCGGAAGCAATTGTCTCTGGAGGAAATCTTCAGCAATTCAGTTTGCAGGTTAAGCAATCATTCGCAATCAAAGGTCACTCTGCACATTGGAAGGTAAGCCATTATGAATGAGAATCAGCAGAAAAAATGAACAGATTTAGACCCCCCCCCCAAAAAAGACTTAAGTTGTCAGAATTGTCAGTTATAGAATATAGGGCAGCTGTGTTAAAAATGTTTAAAGAAATAATGGAAGCAGTTGAAAAAATAAGTAAGTAACAAAAGACTGTCAGGAATGAATATGTAGACTTGAAAATAAAAGGGAATTTCTGGAAATGGAAAATACAATTGTTTAAAATTTTAAAACTCAATAAGTGGATTTAACAGCACATTTGGTACAGCCATAATCACCACAACAGAGGGAGAAAAGGAACTGGAAAATATGAAAATAAGTAGATGTATGAGGAAATCTAATATATATCTAATTGGAGTCCCAGTTAGACTGAGAGTGGTTAGGTAATATTTAAAGAGATGTAGGCTTTAAGTTTCCCAGAATTAACCTCTTCCACGGATCCTAGAAACAAACTGTTTCAAAAAGATTAGAAAGCCCAAATAGTTCTAAAACTATTAAAAAATTCAACTAGCAGTTAATATTTTCCCATGAAGAAAACTCCAGACCCAGATTGTTTTATAGGTGAGTTCTACCAAATTTTCAAGGAGTAAACTTGCACAACTTATTTCAGAGAATAGAAAACTTATTCTATGAGGCCCCATTCCCTTGATACCAAATTCAGCCAAATTTCAATATGACAGAGGAAGTTACAGGTCAATCTTACTTACTAACATATTTACAGACTGAATCCATCAGTCAATAATGAATACCCAAAGGACCCAAAGCTGAATGAAATGGCTAAAGGAAGTAAAAACAAGGAACAGAACTCACTAGCATGGAAATCAGAAAACACTGCCAGGTATATTCTGTGAGCCTCTGCCTATAAGGAGAGGGCACACTCCACCATAAGGGGAGGGCACATAAGTAGGTACAAGTTTTTGACAATGTTCTGTTTTTTTAGATTGTCAGTCATACAGGGTGACCTTTATCTTATTTTGCTTAAAGTTTACATATACATTATTTATATTCTTTTGAATATGTCAAGAATTATGTATAGATGTATATGTATATATGTGCATATATATTTCAATGGAAAAGTGATGGCATTAAAAATAAGCTTATTATGGAACAAATGGTCAAAAAGAAGTAGAAAGAACAAAACTGAATTGGCTCTGAAACTAAGAAATAATGCTAAGCATAGCAGTTTTGGGAATTTCAGCCAGATAAAATAGAGTTTGGACCCAAGCGTTTGCAGCACATGAGCCAATACTCAACTGCCTATTTAGGAGATAAATGCAGAAAATAGGTGGAAGAAATTCTCTAAACTCTTCTAACATTCCTTGTGCAACAATTCTCAACTTTAGGTCAGGGCCCCAGGGTATCAGAATTTCTTGGAGCACTTTTCCAAAATAGACAGGTATCTTCATTGGTTTTTGATATCTGCTCTTTTCTATGAGACTCACAGCCCTAGTTCACACTGGTCAAGGTTGAGCATGGGTGGTTTATGGGAGAGAGTATCATGGTGGAAGTACCTCTCCCCATTACAAACCTGAATGTGGCCTTTTTAGGCCATGAGAGTATGGCTGTAAGGGAAAGTATGCAGTACTTCCCTGCCATTTTCTGCTGACCTGACAGCTTCTTTATATTTGTTCAGGTTTACTTCAATGAAGGGGGAACAGTTAACCTGGAGTAGTGGGTAAGGAATCTAGAGCCACTGATTATTATCCATGTGACCTTGAGCAAGTCATATTTTTCTCTTAGCATCAATATCTTGACTGTAAAATGGGGGGAAATAATTCTTACTTAGCAGAGTTTCTGTGGATTAAGTAGGAAGTATGTAAAGACCTCAATATAGAACATGGTACATAGTAAACCCTCAATAAATAAAATTGATAGTTTATAGCAACAGAAGCACAACTTTCCTAAATCATTATACATGACATGTTTATGTGTTTGGGTACATATAAATATATAAAGGAAAAATATTTTTTCAATAGACTTGGGTTGTTTTGCATGATCAGCAATTGTTAGCAGCTGTGGGAGGGAACCATTCAGATATATTACCTGAAGAACTTGTTCAAAGAACTTTTGAACTAATTTATTAGAATTCTGGTACTGCCAGCAAACTGAGAAATGGGGCTGATAAATGATCCTTGAATTCCTGATTTGTGCTTCCGGAATGGAACCAGTGGGTTCTGTGGCTCAGATCTGACTGACTTTTAGAACTGAATCCTGCAGCCTAAGTCTTGGTTGAGTTGAATTTGTTTCCCTCATGGGTCTCCCTCTAGCAAAAGTTTTAGTTTTCATTTCACTGAGCATTCATAGGGGTGCAAGTCTAATTATTGCTTTCTTTTTTTTATAAACATTTTTAAAAATTATTTTATTTTATTTTATTTATTTTTTTATGCAGCAGGTTATTGCTTTCTTTTTGAAGATTTTATAAGAACTGCAAAAAATTAAAGAGAACTTGCTGAGTTCAAATATCCACTGTAATTTTTTTGCAAATATATCATTTGTGGCCATGAAATTAATCAAATACAGAACCTAAAACAAACAAAACAAAAAGAAGGGCAAGCTTCACTACCCTTGTGGAAGAAAACAGATGTTCTTTGTCTCGTTGAAGAGTAATTAGACCCCAAAGTATTGAGATTCTCATTTTGTCCTTCACTTGATGTCAGTGTATCTTCTGAGTTTTAGCCTCACTGATATTTAGGGTTCTTAAAATTATGTTGTAATATTGTTGAGTTGTTAATATTATTATTATTATTATTATTATTATTTTAAATTTTATAGCTACTTTATTTATTTATTTATTATTTATTATTTTTGGCTGTGTTGGGTCTTCGGTTCGTGCGAGGGCTTTCTCTAGTTGCGGCAAGCGGGGGCCACTCTTCATCGCGGTGCGGGGACCGCTCTTCATCGCGGTGCGGGGACCGCTCTTCATCGCGGTGCGCGGGCCTTTCACTATCGCGACCCCTCCCGTTGCGGGGCACAGGCTCCAGACGCGCAGGCTCAGTAGTTGTGGCTCACGGGCCCAGCTGCTCCGTGGCATGTAGGATCTTCCCAGACCAGGGCTCGAACCCGTGTCCCCTGCATTAACAGGCAGATTCTCAACCACTGCGCCACCAGGGAAGCCCTGTTAATATTATTGAAGGCATTGTAACAAAGTTATAGTGCTTTAGTCCTTAGAAATTAAGCATTTTTAATTTGCCAATAAATATACTCTTACTTTTTTTATTTCAGAAAGAGTTATCACAAAGTCCTAAGATCCATAAGAAAGATACACTAAAACAAAAATTTTTGAAAGAGTTTCCTTTAAAGCTTTTGTTAGAAAGTGCACATTAAGATCTTGCTGGTCTAGTATTAAATATAAGCAATTTTAGGATACCTCACGTATTTTCTGGTCCTCAACCATCCAACCCTTTCCTTGGCATGATCAAAAAAATTGCAAAAATAATTCACTTATGTAAGAATAACACTGGATACCTTTTGTATCCAATAATCACTCTGGCTTTTATTTGCTGAATTTCTACAAGCAAATTCTCTATTACTATAATATTGAAATATTTTAAAGCTTTTTTTATTGTAATATATAATACAGATACAGAAAATTGCATGAAACAAATATATAACATAGTGAATTATTATTAGCTGAATACCCTTGTAACCATATTGAAAATATAAAAATGTGAATATAAAAAATAATTTGTTTAAAAAAAATGTGAATAATATTAGACCGTCTCAGGGGTTGTTGGGGTAAGATAAATTGGTGCGGTAATTTTGGAGGGACGTCGGCAATTTAAAATTCACACACGTGCCTTGATCCAAGAATCTCACTTCTCAATATTTACACTAGAGCATACACAAATACATATATACAAGGATGTTTATTGCAACATCTGTTCATTCAGCAAACACTTTATAATGTGTCCGCTGTGTTCCACTGTTCCGGGCACTGGAAATACAGTGAAGAATAGACAAATAAGGTCTCATGGAGTTTACATGTTAGCAGAACAGACAATGATCAAACAAAAACATGAGACACGGGGTAGTGATAAATATCATAATAAAAATAAAATAGAGGGAAGCGATGGAAAGTGGTTGGGTTGGGGGTCAGGCACTTTATATTTGTTTAGAAAAGGACATGGGTGAACTGATGCTTGAATAAGACAAAGGAGTCAGCCTTGTGAAGATCAGGGCAAGGCGTTATAGGGAAGGAGCAGCTGCTATGAAGACCCTAAGTTGGAACTTGTGTAGGTGAAGAATAGCAGGAAGGCTAGTGGAACTGAATCCCAATGACCTGGAGGAGATGGTGGAAAATAGAAGCAGGGCAATTAGATCACAAGGATCAGGGTAAGCATTCTGCATTCACCTTAAAATGTGGTAGAAAACCATTAGAAGGGTATGAGAGGGGAGCAAGTATGATCTGATATATACTTTCGAGCTTTTATTTTGAAATAGTTCAAAGTTTCAAGAATAGTACAGAGAAGTACCTGAGACCTTTATCCAGATTTACCAATTTTTTACCTTTTGCCACATTTGCAGTCTCATTCTCTCTCTTAATCTCTCTCTCTCTCTCTCTCTCTATATATATATATAGCAGATGAAATAAATATGTATGCCAATCTTAACATACCAGTGTGTAGCTACTGTATAGCTACAGTACAGTTACCAAATTCAGGAAATTTAGCATTGATACAATATTTTTTATCAGTCTGTATCCCAATTTTATCAATTGTTCCATAGTGTCCTTTATATAGCAAATTTCCACCCCACCTCACCCTACCCCACCCGCTTAGATACAGAATCCAGTCTAGGATGACGTAATGCATTTAGTTGTCATGTCTTTTTTTTTTGTCATGTCTTTTTAATCTCCTTCATGGCACAGTTCCTCAGCCTTTCTTTGTCTTTCATGACATTGACAGTTTTGAAGAAAACAGGCAAATTATTTTAACAAATGTTCTTCACTTAGGTTTGTCTGTTTTTTCCTCATGATTAGACTCAGTTTACTTATTTCCAGTTGGAATACTACATAAGTAATGCAGCATCCTCCTCATGGTATCACACTTGCCTGCCTCTAATTGGTGATGTTAATTTTGATCACCTGGTTAGGGCATTCTGTGGTTTCTCCACTATATAGTTACTAAAGTTCTTCCTTTCTTGTTAATTTTTATTTACTATTTAATACCATTCTAAAGAAAAATTTTTAATTTTATTTTATTAGCATAAAATTTCCTGTTCATCTTTATATAGTGCAATGTCAGTTTAAAATACAAATATAAGAGCATATAACACATATGTGGAATCACCTGACATTACACAATTTGTACTTTATAGCTCATATGGATACATGTTTCATTCTTACAGAATATGGGAAACATTGCACACAATGAACACAACTATTTTTATTTTGCTTCTCAATATGCTCACATTTTACCAACACTCTTTTTTTCTTTAAAATTTTTATTTATTTTTGGCCGCGTTCGGTCTTCGTTGCTGCACGCGGGCTTTCTCTAGTTGCGGTGAGCAGGGGCTACTCTTTGTTGCGGTGTGCGAGCTTCTCATTGCAGTGGCTTCTCTTGTTGCGGAGCATGGGCTCTCGGCACGCGGGCTTCAGTAGTTGTGGGGCACGGGCTTAGTTGCTCCAAGGCATGTGGGATAGTCCTGGACAAGGGCTCGAACGGGTGTGCCCTGCATTGGCAGGCAGATTCTTAACCACTGCGCCACCAGGGAGGTCCCTACCAACACTCTTTACTTTTGGCTTACTGATGAGTAAGACTGAAAGCAAAAGCAAAAACATGGATTGCTCTATTTTCCCTTTCCTTCTCTGTCGCCACTTTCAGTTTAAGTGGTTGGCTAACACAAGGAAGTAACACAAATAAAAAAGGATATGATAGATTTGCTAGGTCCTTCTTGTTTCTTTGAATGCCGTTTCCTTCTTTCTGTGTTCGCAGCAAGTTCTGGTTCAAACAGAAAGCATGGCCTTTCAGGGCTATCAGTGCCCCCACTTAATTGTGGACAAAACATGCTTACCTTGTCCTCGTTCTGAGTCTCACCAAACTCCCACACATGGAGTCCCCTGGAATTCTGTGCTCATGAGACCTGGGGGATGTTAGATGTAAGTGGGGTGGTAAGGGTATTCGTAACTATTATATCTCTTTGTGAACTGTGGCTTTTCACATCATAAAGTGTCATCATTTGTCTTACTTAATGCCTGTTAGCCTGAATTTTACTTTGATATCAAGGTGGCAATGCCCGCTTTCTTATGGTTTCCCTTTGCCTAATATATTTTTGCCTATTCCTTTGTTTTAGCCTTTTTGAATGATTGTGTTTTAGTAGTGTCTCTTGTATACAGTACAGAGGTGAGTTTTGATTTATGAGCCAATTCAAAATTCTTTTTCTTTTAATGGGCAAGCTAAGCCCATTAAAATTTATTGATATGATTTATTAATATTGAAATGTATATCTGATATATCATAATTGATATCTGTATCTTATGACATGTATGTTTTGTCTCAACTTTGTCATATTATTTTGTGTTATAATTACTGGATACAATTATATTCATTGTGTTTCACTATGTAGTGTGTCTTCTTTGCTTTTATATATTTTTCTTTTGGTATTTAGGAAGATTTGTATTGTTATTCTTGTGGTTATCTTTGTATTTATCCCTTTAAGAGTGCCCTTAATCCTCCTTTTCTTACTTTTTACTAGCTGGTCTGTCACTTTTAAATGATGTCCCTTGACTCCTACCTAGTCCCTCTATAATACTCAATGATCTTATTTTACTATTCCCATTTCTCTTGTCTACTTCCCTTTTCTGGAAGTTGCATTCTTTCTACTTTGTCAGAACATATAATGTTCACATACTGTTCTTACGACCCTGTCCCTACCTTTGTTTTATTCTTAGTTCTACCATTAGATACAAGAAATGCTCACCATGTCTGTTTACTGCTGTTTCTCCACTACTCTTTTGCTTGGATAAAGCTTACCCTCTAGGTCAGGGGTCAAATGAACTTTTTCTGTAAAGGACCAGAAAGTACATATTTTAGGCTTTGGTCCACATACACTCTTTTAAAACATTGAAGTATAGTTGATTTACAATATTATATTAGTTTCAGGTGTACAACGCAGTGATTCAGTATTTTTATAGCATGTACACTCTTTACTGCTGCTATTTGCCTTCTCCCTCTCCCTTCCCCTCCTCCTCTTCCTTTTCCTCCTCCTCTTCCTTCTCTTCCTTCTCCCTCTCCTACAACCCTTTAAAATATAAAACATTCTTAGCTCATAGGCCACACAAAAATAGGTCACAGGCCAGAGTTGGTCCATGGTCTGTACCTCCCAACTTCTGCTTTAGTAGGCTCTTTAGAAAGGACTTTTGAGTATTGTATTTCTTGAGTTCTTGCACATTCATAACTGTTTTTTAATAGATTTGATGCTTGAAGGACATCATGCTATAAAACTCTTGGTTTATCATTTCTTTCCTTGAATTTCTTGAAAATACTGGCCCCTTGCTTTGTATGTTGCTCTTGTGAAGCCTAATGCCAGTGTAAATTTCTTACTCCTATAAGTAATTTGATCTTTTTTTGGCCTGGAAACTTTGAGGAGTATTCTTAGCCTTTAAAATTTAATAGTTTTATTAGAATATATCTTAGAGTTTATTCTAGGCCAATATGCTCAGGTAAATGAAGGGCCCTGTCAATATGCTTAAGTTTTCTCTTACTTCCAGAAAGTTTTATTGAATTATAGTATTAAATATTAGTTATACTTCACTGTTTTTCTCTGTCAGGGAACTGACACAAATTATGTATAATTCTGATTACACATGTGTTAGACCTTCTTTGCATGCCTTCCATTTCAACCACTTTCCACTTTCTCTGATGCTGTTTCTTTCTTCATCTTCTTTTTTTAAAACATTTATTTATTTTTGGCTGCATTGGGTCTTCATTGCTGCATGCGGGCTTTCTCTAGTTGTGGCAAGCAGGGGCTACTCTTCGTTGCAGTGCACAGGCTTCTCCTTGCAGTGGCTTCTCTTGTTGCGGAGCATGGGCTCTAGGCGTGCAGGCTTCAGTAGTTGTGGCACAAGGGCTCAGTAGTTGTGGCTTATGGGCTCTAGAGCACAGGCTCAGTAGTTGTGGCACACGGGCTTAGTTGCTCCACAGCATGTGGGATCTTCCCGGACCAGGGCTCGAACCCGTGTCCCCTGCATTGGCAAGCGGATTCTTAACCACTGCACCACCAGGGAAGTCCCTCTTCATCTTATTTTCATGTTTATGGTTTCTTATTAGATTTCCATTCAAATTACATTTCCATTATCAATGTTCTCCCTTGGACATCTTGTACTTTATTCTTTATTTCTGAGATAATTTTGTCTTTTTTTTTTTCCAGTCCTATCTACTCTCATTGCGTTTCTTCTTTTGCATATGTCATCCTGGGTCTATTTCTATTATTTAGTTTTAGATTTCTGCTTCTAGACTTTTTAATATTTCCAGATGTTTGTTTTACATTTTAAAATGTAAAAATGAGTCCATTACATTTTGTGGTTGGCATTTTAAGGAAAATCTTCACCAGTTGAAATGTTTTGATTTATATGTTCTATTTTTTTCCCCTTACAATAGCTTTGTATGGAATTTGTTTGATTTTGTTTTATATTCCAAGACATTTCCTAGACAATTTCTGGTTCATGAGCATCCTTTTCTCTTATTTTAGTGAAATGCATTTTTTTCCCTAGTAGATGATGGTATTGGTGTTGGTAGTGGGTGGAAGGGAGGTTGGCATGTTTTATTTCTCTTTTATTTCTGAAGAATCCTTAATTTTTACCTTTTACTTTCTATTTCCCTTTACTGTCACCTTCCAACGGTCCCCACCTCTTCTTTATTTATCTCTTTTTCTCCCAGAAGTATTATTTCCTCTTCTGTCTCTTCTGGTTCTATTCATTTTCAAGCCCCTTTCTTCTATCAGGTGCTTTGTACAACCAAGTCTTAGACCTGTGTTTAGTATTTTGACACTTACGTTGGACTTCCTCTTTCTGGGACTAATTTCGTTTGTGTTTTGCTTAAGTTCTCCACTGTCTTCTCTTTTTTATGGAGTGTCTTAAGGATCCTGTGTCACTGCTCTCTACATCCATAGGCTTGCATTGGTGGTGGGAGCTATGGTGGAATTTGTTGTATTTCTCTACTTTCAGGTGATTTGCAGTTAATGGTATTCTCTGTTTCATAGTGATGTTGAAGGCATGTGTCTCATTTGGTTTTATTTATAATCCTTGTTGGTTTTCCAGCCTCCAGAATTATAAGAAATAAATTTCTCTTGTTTACAAGCTACCCAGTCTGTGGTACTTTGTTATAGCAGCCAGAACAGACTAAGACAATGATCATTCTACTTATTTATCAATTTTCAGAATGAGTTGGTATACTAGCAACCTTCGTAAGTGACCAATGAGTTGTTTATTTTTAATTTTTATTTTGTTTTATTATGAATTCATGGATTTTATGTTGAACAGAGAAAGAAATAGTCTGTACCTTCTCTAACGTATCCACCTATTATTTTAATTTTTGCATATTCTCTTCTGATTCTGTCCATTGGCTTACATATTTTTACCTAACTATAATTAACAGGTATAGTTAAGTTCATATTCTACCTAATATTATGAAATGTGAACTCAATGGGAGGAGAAATTTTATTCTGTTTTGTTCACTAATATGTTCCTAGTGTCTCAAATAGTGACTGGCACATAGTAGGTGCACAATAAAAATTTGTTGAATGAATAAATGGATGACTGTGCTTCAAAAGTGTTTCTTTAAAATATGTGTTTAAATTAATCAAACACATTAAAATGTTGGGCACGGTAAAGAGTACTGTTCATTTTCCTCACAGTAACTCTATTTATTCTTCTAAACTACTATTTACCAGTCTTTGAAAAGTGATATCCTGGGAAAAAAATGCTCTATTACATTTCCTGGAAGTAATTAAGAAAGTTATTATTTGTGTTATGTCAATCTGGGAGGAACATAACAGCAAATGTTTTAGGGGTCTTATTTTACAGTTTTGATCCTGGATCCTTTTATTAATGTTTGGAATGATATAATGGAGAGAACAGCATAAGCTGAGTCAGTTGGGAAGTACCTGGAAGAAATTATTAGAATCCAACATGGACCTAGTATTGAAGGAGTGTGAAATACGTCCAGAATAAAATTCAGTGCAGTTAATTATTGCTGGGAGGAAAAACAGAATACTCTAATATATAACGGGGACTTATAGACAAATATGGCTAAAATTTTGAATTTTAAGGGTGTGGTAAACCTAACTTGAATCAGCAATGTTAGTAGGATGTGTTAGTAGGAAAAGCACAGGATACTAAAAGGCATAATGGCAGAATGTTATGTAAGTGTTGGGATCAGAGTAGTGTGCTAGGGGCTGGAGTTAAATTCTAGGGCAGAAGTTACAAACTGGCACCCCACAAAATCACAAAACCCCTCTAGGTAGGTTTTGTTTGAGTGAAAGAAAGAAAGACCTTTAAAAAGTGGGAGATGTGGACATGAAAATCTAGATTTCCAGTGTCTCTTGAAAACTGGAAAATCTGGCAATTCTGGGTCCTCATTCCTGCCTGTCAACAGTAGACTAGTGCTGACTAGCAGCTGCCTATTTAAGTTGGGGCATATCCCATACTGTCCTTCACATTCCCCCACTCCCTAGCTCTAAGGCACTAAGGGTATTGTTACACTTCTTCCTCTGGCAGCTGTTTTTCCCATACCAGGTCCATAATCTGTTTTAATGGCCTCCTATTCACGCCACTGGTGAGGAAGGGATTCTCGCTCTAGGGTTATGGGGAGGGCTGAACACGCAACACCCAACACTGGACAGATGAGATTACAGCAGTTTATTAATCACATATACTGTCAGCCCACACTCCATGCAAGGTAACATGAGGGATGCATTCAGGAACAGAGTGAACAAGCAGGCTTTTAAACGTCAAAAGGGTGAGGCGACCCCTGGTTCCTGTGGGAAGGTGTGGTTGACTAGTTTGAATAATTGTACAGGCTGGCGGGAAGCTGAAACTTGTTGCTCAGGGATGAGCAGCACCTTTGCCAGGTGGCCTTGATAAGGAGGGTTGCTTGGCTAGGAGACCTTATCCATGGGGCAGAGTGGGGAGGAGAACTTTTGGTTAGGCCATTTGAGGCCCTCTTGATTTCACCTGATATCAAGGCGGCACATAATGCTGGGCCTTAGTTTTAGGCCTTACACCAAAATACCATGCTTCACTCGTTTACTTGGCTTGCCCAGTCCTGTATCTAGGAGGAGGAATTTTTCTAACTCTAATAGTTTTTGAAATTGAAATACATTGGCAAGAATGGTTGTGTAGTTTTCTTCTCTGAAGATTAAAAAGAAATACAATGAACAAAAACCAAGAAAATCTTATTATTTTTTTTATTGCACTTCTGTCCAGAGTGGGTAGCCTCTAGTATCTTTTAGAAATTCTTCTAATCACAAGATGGCATTTAAGTTGGTATTAAGCAAAACTTTATGACAGGGTTGATAGTGAAATAGGTTACCAAGGAAACATTTATTCATTCAGCCAATATTTTTCCATCTGCTCAAAAATGTTTATTAAGCACAAACTGTGTCAAATGTGAAGGCTTTAAAAACAACAAGGCTCATTTTCTTCCCTCAAAGAGCCTACACTGCTTCAAGAGACAAAGGATTAAACTAACAATTATAATGTAGGGTAGTAGGTGCTATCAAGGATGTAATCAGGGAGAACAAAGAAGGCAAAGGGCAACGCTATCTGCTTGGAGTTTTATATGTTTTAAAAATTAGATTACTGATGATCTGGGATGACTCAAGTGTAGTCCTGAAGGTGAGAAAGCTTATCTTGCAGGGTTTTTCCGAGGTCAGTGTTTCTGAAATCCTCAATTTGAAAATTAGTAATTTCTATATAAAGGTATCACATGTACAGTTCATGAAATGAAATGATTCCAACAATTCTGTAGCTTGCATGCTCTTTCTCTGTGATAAAATTTGTCTACGGTTTGTTTTTCCCTAATCCAATGGGGCTCTCGTAAGTCATAGTGGTTCAAGACTGCATATTTCTGAGGACAAACTTCCTTGGTGGGTTATCTCCTGTGACCTGCATTATGACTCTGAAGTCAGACAGGTGGGTCCTGGGGTCTTAGCAGTGGACTCAGGCCAGGTGCACAGGGTGTGTGCGTGTGTGTGTTTGTGTGTGTGTGTGTGTGTGCCATGCCATCATCAGCGAGTGACTGACCATATTTTAAAGTGAAAATGTAAACAATTTGAGCATTCTTAGTAATTGTATAGAGTTATATGTGTGTTTCTTCTCTCATTTCTATTGGTATAAATCAGAATTGTCTAGATGTATTCTTTAGAATACCAGTTTCCTCAGATGCTCTCAAAATAAGTGAGAAGTTCCATGATCAAAAAGGTCTGAGAGGGGACTTCCCTGGTGGTCCAGTGGTAAAGAATCCACCTTCAAATGCAGGGGACGTGGGTTCGATCCCTGGTCAGGGAACTAAGATCCCACATGCTGCGGGGCAGCTAAACCTGCACGCCACAACTACTGAGCTTGCGCGCCTCAACGAGAGAGCCCACGTGCCAGCAAACTACAGAGCCCAAGCGCTCTGGAGCCCGCACACCACAGCTACAGAGCCCACATGCCCTGGAGCCCGCATGCCACAGCTAGAGAGAAGACTGTGCACCGCAATGAAAGATCCTGCGTGCCTCAACAAAGATCCCGCGTGCCACAACCAAAACCTGATGCAGCCAAAAAAATAAATAAAATAAATAAATAAAATAAATATTCAAAAGTCTGAGAAATGCAGCATATAATATATAAATAGCCTATTTTTTGTTTCATTTACTGTTTACAAAGTTTTTTTGATAGGTGCATTAAAAATTTATTTTACCTAATGTATATTTTAACATTAGAGTTAGGATTCTGTGGAACCACTATGAGAAATCATGGTCCCAGCAGAAAACAGATGAGGAACTTGAGGAGATTTTAATGAAGAAATGATTTACAAAGTGTGGGTAGAATCTAGAGAAATCACAGGAAATATTGGAATACCTTGGGACTGACCAACAAGGAGACACCACCTCTGGTTCTAAAGGGTCAGGAAGTGATTAGCAGCACTTGTAGAGGGAGAGCTGCACGGGGAGGACCTCCTGATAGGAGCTGTGGCCTTTGGATGAACTACGGATGTAGCCAGTCCATGGTGACCCTTCTTTCTTTTTTTAAAAAATTTTTATTATTTATTTATTTATTTTTGGCTGCGTTGGGTCTTTGTTGCTGCGCGCGGGTTCTCTCTAGTTGCAGCGAGCAGGGGCCACTCCTTGTTGCGGTGTGTGGGCCTCTCACTGTGGTGGCTTCTCTTGTTGCGGAGCACGGGCTCCAGGCGTGCAGGCCAGTAGCTGTGGCACACGGGCTTAGTAGTTGTGGCTTGCGGGCTCTAGAGCGCAGGCTCAGTAGTTGTGGTGCACGGGCTTTGTTGCTCCGCGGCATGTGGGATCTTCCCGGACCAGGGCTCGAACCTGTGTCCCCTGCATTGGCAGGTGGACTCCCAACCACTGCGCCACCAGGGAAGCCCGACCCTTCTTTCTTTGATCCCCTGTTGACGACTTTCTTTGGCTAAACCCAAAGGGGTGCCAGAGGGTAAGAGGCACTTGATTTAGTCCATACAGTCAGCTTCGTGAGGCATAGAAAAGGGTGCAGGATAGACGTGGAGGGGCAAACGGATGATATCCAGCATATAAATAATTAAGAACTGATTATGTTGGAAGAGTAAATCAGCTTTTAGTCCTAATAACATTTAAACTGTCACTGAAGAGATCATGTGAATTACTTGTGAATAAATAGTACCCCAGGTATGTTTTCCTCAATGTTTCCTTTTTCTTTTCTTACTTTGGAGAACAGAGAGTGAGAAAAGACTTAACTTCCACAACCAAATTATTGTGGAACAAGCTTGGGGTACCATTGCCAATAGGAAATGATAAGAGAGGGTTTTTATTGCCCTCCGGTCTGACCCTATTTTAGCCCAGAGTGTTGTTACTACTTGTATTTGCCACCTGTTCAAAAAGCAAAGCAAATCTAAAACAATTAGAGACCTTGAATTTAGGTGGTAGTGGCAGAGACTGTTGGCTGCCTGCAAAATTCACTCTTTCCTTTTTCCATAGTAATGGCATTATAGTCAGTTACCTGATGAATAGAAGTGATGTGTGCCACTTCTGAATGGGGCTTTTTGGGAAGTAGGAATTCTTCCTCCATTCTCTTTTCAACTGGCTGAATGCAGATAATAACAAGACCATAGGGAAGCTACAGGATGGAAGGAACTTTGATCCCTGAATCAATGCATGTAGAAAAGCTGCCTGCTGACCCAAACACCTATTCTGAACTGTTATATAAACAAGAAATAAACTTCTGTTGTATTCAAGCCACTACGTGTTTGCATCTATTTGATTCAGCAGTTTATTTAGCCTACCCAAACTAATACAGATGCCATTTAAAATTTTAATCTCAAATACTTCAATTATTTGTTATATGTTTACAACCCCTATGTGGTAAGCAGGGTAGGCACCTATTTTATAGGTAAAACAGTGGGGAATAGGGAGATTCATTAATTCTTCCAACAAATACTTATTGACCATTAGGAAAATTTGTTGCAAACATTTTATGAAATCATTATTTTTGGAGGGTGTTCATCCATTCATTCATTTTATAAATATTTACTCAGGGCTTTCAATGTGTCCTCCAGGAGCTCACAGGCTAGTATAAAAGACAAACACTAAATAAAAAAAGTTTAAGACATAAATTGCTACAGTGTTTAGTACTCATGAGAATAACAGAGTATTAAGAAAGCATATAATAGGGGGATTTGACCTAGTCAGATAAGTAGGAGAAGGGATCCCTGAAGAAGTGATGACTAAACTAAGATGTGAAAGAAGTATATGTATTTAGGCTAGTGAGAAGGAGGAAGGAACTTTCCTAAAAAAGAGAACAATGTGTACAAAGACTCTGAATTAGATGGAAGGGGCCTGGTGAATATAGGGGGTAGGAGGAAAGCCATCACGATTGGAGCTCTACATTTAAATATGAAGTCAAAGAGGCTGAGGCTGCAGAGGAGATGGAAAAAAGTGGGCAGATGCATCTTAGTCAGCTTGGGCTGCTATAACAAACTACCACAGACCAGGTGGCTTAAACAACATAATTTATTTTCAGTTCTAGAGACTGAGGAGTCCAAAGTCAAGATGCCAGCATATTCAGTTTTTGGTGAGGGCCCTCTTTCTGGCTTGAAGATGACCACCTTCTTGCTGTATCCTCACATGGCAGAGAGAGGAAGCTATGCTGTCTCTTCCTCTTCTTATAAGGGCACTAATCCCATCTTGAGGGCTCAGCTCTCTGGCTGATCATATCTAGAGACTCTCCCAGCCTTGTGTGAACTCCAGCATTTGTTCAGCTCTCAGTAATTGTTCGTTTCCCAGTAGTTGTTCTTTTCTTGGTGTTTCCTCTCAGCCCAGCCTTATGAAGTCTCACCCTGTGCATGCACAGCTTATTATTTGGCCCCAAACTCAAGGGATTCTATTTAAGTTTCTGAGTTCCTTCTCTATTCAGGCCCCTTTTCTCTGAGATCCTGCCCTGCAGCTTTTAGGAGACTTAGTTGCTTTGAATTCTACCATCTCTTTCCTCAGCTTGGCAAAACTGCTCTGTTTGGGCATCTACCACTAATTACATGCATTAGCCTTTTTTGATATCAATTTTCTCATATGGGATATGTGGGGTTGTTGAATTAGATTAGATAATCTCTAAAGTTCCTTACAGAGAGTCAATGATTGCCTCTAGAATGATCAGTCTTAAGAAATTTTCATTACAAATAGTCAATGACTAGATTTTACATCTTGAGTCTAGAAATTCTACCTATGAAATTTTATACAGTAAACCAACACAGATGAGAAATAATATGTAGTTCTCAGTAATAAAATATTCTGGTTAATGGCTTGTCATCAAACATCCTACACACAATTTGAAAACCTAAAGTCTTCAAAGTTAATAACATTCAAAATACTATATTGAACACAATTTTTGTTAGGTGACTCAGAAGATGTTTCAGGATTACAGTTCCTCATATGAACCATCATGGACATGAATTATCATTGTACTTTGGGTTTATAGAAGTTCCAGTTGATAGAAATTTCTAGTTGCTAGAATCTTGTATAACCCACCCTTTACATTTTTTGTTTTCAATAATTTCAAGATGCTACCAATCTTGAAGAACAACTACTGGTGAAAACCAACCTCTTGCAGAATCTTTATCTAAATTATCAATTACCACTTTCTTTTAAACGTTTTCTATCAGCCTCAAAGGGAAAGACTATGTTTTCTCTTTATTACTTTTTTTACACTATACCATCAAATGCTTACTGATTCTTCAATTGTCAAATTCAGGAGGTACTATTACAACACAAAAAACAAAAAATTTTCATGAAAAGTGTTTTGGGAAAGAGAAGAAACATACTAGTTTTTCAAAGGAACATTTTCCCATTGTAACTTCTTGGAGCTACTCTCTTTTTATAGAATCTGAATATTGATGGTATAAAAATTTTAAGCAAAGCTTCATGGGAGGAGTTCATGCACAGAGGTCAGATACTTTGAATTATTTTGTAGTTTTTTGGGCTGGGGAAATGTCTATGAAAATATTTCTTATGAATCTGAGAAAACTCCCTGAGTCAGTGAATTCAGAATGCATGGACAGAGGCATTTTACCTTGACATCTGTGTGATTTAGCAGAATGCCATGCATGTTCTGATACTGTAATTCATCTTTTGGTTTCTACCATCTAATATTAACACAGAGGCCAGAATGACACTAATGAAACCAAGCCAGGTTGTGCTGCTCCTCTGCCCAGAACCATCCAGTGGCTTTTCCTCTCATTCAGAGTAAAAGCCACAGTCTATAAAGTGACCTGTCCCTTCATTCCACTCTTTCCATTCACTTCTTTCTAGCCATTCCCCTCATTGACAGCAGTTTCTTGAATCCTACAGGCCAGCTCTGTCTGGTTCCTTTGGTCCTTCTGTTTGGAGCACTCTTACACCATATTGCCATGTCTTGCTCTTTCACCAGTTTTAGGTCTTTACTCTCTGTTATCTGTTCAGTAAACACTTATCTACTTGCTCTTTGAAAGTGTACATTCCATTTAAAAATTTTAATGGAAATTTTTACTGAGACAATTGTAGACTCACATGCAATGGTAAAAAATAAAACAAGGAGATCCCATATACCTTTTATCCAGTTTCCCCCAAAGGTAACATCTTGCTAAACTATAGTACAGTATCACAACCAGGATATTGACATTGACACAATCTACCGATCTTGTTTGGATTTTCCATTTTAATTTTTAAAGTATAATTTATATTTTCTGTAGCACTTCTTACCATCCAGTATATTTTATGTTTTACTTATTCTGTTTATTGACTTACTCCACCTCGCAAGAATGTGAGCTCCAGGAGGGTAGTAATTTTTGTCTGTTTTGTTCATATCACTATCTCAGAACCTGGGACAGAGTCTGAGAGAGTGGATACTTATACTTTTTTGTTGAGTTAATGAATGAATTGTATAGTCTCTCACACTGTGTTCTGTGTGCAGGATGATTCAGTGCAGTGACACTGTACATTTAAAGAGGAAAAGTGAGACTCTTTACACTGAGAAATGCTCATCTGGTTTGTGATAAGTTCTGTCGGCAGCAGCAATCATCTCTGAAGTGCTACAGAATTTAAGATCTGGAGTCCAGAAAGAGCCAAAGAAGTCTTTGATTTTCTGCCCTAGAAGCTCCCTGTCTGTGTCTTAAGGCATTAAAGAGTAGCTAAGCTGGTAACAAATCTGGAAATTCACTTTTCATTTTTATTAACTACATTACAGCCTAGAGACAGTAAACAAATCAGATCCAAATGGTTAAGCTGATTCATCATTAGAAGAATGAACTAATGACACTGCACAGTCAGGGCCACCCTTATTTTAAATTCCCAGGTCTTCCATTTGCTCACTGGTGGCCATCCAGGATCTGACAGTCAATTCTTAGAGAATGTTGGTGAGAAGGATACTGATGGAACTGCACTTTTCCCAAAGACCTGTTTGGCTAAAAGCAGTGCAGAGGACAATTCTTGACTTACCTCTCAGAATGTTAAGGATACAAATAGAAAACTTGATGCTGTTGGTCAAATTTTGACTGTAAGATAAAATTTTTTGGTAATGAACAGGGTAATGAGAAACTTGAGCAAGTCAGGTACTTTGTACAACCTGTTTGGGGCACAATTTGACTGTACTTTTCAATGAATGCATGTACTCTTTGAATCAGCTTTTAAATTTCCAGGACTCTAACAAATATTACTTGCACATTTGCTGTAATAGAGATAGTGACCTTAAGTTTCTTTGTCTGACAACTCTAAGTGTGGAACTTATTTGTCTCTGATAGAAGAGTTTGCTAAGGAGAAGAAATGTTTATATCAAGTTTTTTCTTATTTCATTGGTTTTGCAGAGTTCTGTAATCTGCCAGAACCTTTGTTTGGACAATTCTAATATATCCTGTATCCTCAAAGGTTAGAATCACAATTAATCAAAATGACATTTCTCATGACATCTGAATTATTAAGGATGATATTCATTTTGCTGTATCTATAACAGAAAAACTGAAAAATAACTTTCTAGAACTTCCAAAATGTATGATATGTGGAAAAGGAAGAACACAAAATTATTTATGCAGTATGGTTATTTATATACTACATAAAATATGTATATAATAGGTTAAAGACATTTATTCCAGAATGTTTGTAATAACATAAGAATAGAAATATCCCAAATGAACATCAATATGGGGCTGGTGAAAAAATTAGGATTCATCCATACAATGGAAATTACACAGCTGTAAACAAAAATGAAGTGTTATTTGTGCTGATATGAAACAATCTCCAAGGTATATTGCTGAGTAAAAAGTGATTTGTAGGGCAGTGTGTATGGTCTGATCCAGTTGGGGTTTAAAATGTGATATGTACACATATGTATATGTATGCAAATATAAATGTGCATGAAAATGCATAGAGTATTTCCAAAGAATACAAAAAACATATAATAATGTTTGCCTCTGGGAGAAGAGGGAGTGACTTGCTTTTTATTTTTTTACTCCTTTGTATACCATGTGTGTCTTTTTTTTTTTCTTTAAATTTAGAGGAATAAAAAGCTGCATGGTTTCACCTCAATTAAGGAAAGCCAGAGGATGAAAACCAGAATCATCCCATATGAACCTGAGCATGTAGGAATACAGGTTTGGAAAAGTTCATACAAAAGATGGGCATGATTCTGTGACATGAAACTCTTCAAAGAAAATATGGTTCAAGCAGGACAGGATTCTTAAAGCAATTAAAAATTTTTTTTTCTTTTTTTTACATTAATTAATTAATTTTTTGGCTGCGTTGGATCTCCATTGCTGTGCACAGGCTTTCTCTAGTTGCGGCGAGTGGGGGCTACTCTTTGTTGCGGTGCACAGGCTTTTCATTGCGGTGGCTTCTCTTGTTGCAGAGCATGGGCTCTAGGCACATGGGCTTCAGTAGTTGTGGCACGTGGTCTCAGTAGTAGTGGCTCATGGACTCTAGAGCGCAGGCTCAGTAGTTGTGGTGCACGGGCTTAGTTGCTCCGTGCATGTGGGATCTTCCCAGACCAGGGCTCGAACCGTGTCCCCTGCATTGGCAGGCGGGTTCTTAACTACTGAGCCACCAGAGAAGTCCCTGGAACAGGATTCTTTACATAATATAATTCTGACGTTGTAGTCACAAATGATCCAGATAAAAAACAAGGAAAAGAAGAAGGTATCATTTCTAGAGAGCTCTCTGGTAAACTCAGGTTTTATTTTATTTTATTTTATTTTTTGGCTGCGTTGGGTCTTTGTTGCTGTGCGTGGGCTTTCTCTAGTTGTGGTGAGTGGGGGCTACTCTAGTTGCCGTGTGCGGGCTTCTCATTGTGGTGGCTTCTCTTGTTGCAGTGCACAGCCTCTAGGTGTGCGGGCTTCAGTAGTTGTGGCACGTGGGCTCAGTAGTTGTGGCTCGTGGGCTTAGTTGCTCCGTGGCGTGTGGGATCTTCCCAGACCAGGGATTGAACTTGTGTCCCCTGCATTGGCAGGCAGATTCTTAACCACTACGCCACCAGGGAAGTCCTAAACTCAGATTTTAAAAAGATATGAATAAAAGACGAAAAAGAAGGACATATGCCAAGAGAAGATTAGAGTGGCCCAGAACTGCATAAATGGTGTCAGGAAAAGTCATACCCCACCATGGGTCAAGTGTAAGGAAAATAAATAGCTACCGGTGATTAAGCACATAGACCAAGCTTGGCATGGATCATCTCATTGGATCATCTCATTGGATCTTTATGACAACCCCAAGAATTATCAAAATTAGAATTCAATATTCAGTTGGTAATATTATCACAATTATTGTCATCTTATTTTACTGACAAGAAAGTGAAGTACAGAGAGGCTAAGTAACTTGTCCAAGATAATGCAACCAGAAGGAAGAAGACTGTCCATACTCTTAATTATTACATTTTTCTTTCTCCGATTGCTAAAAATATGTCAACAGGTAGAAGTGATGGGCTTTTTGTCCAACATTGTAGCGAGGCTGAATGGTAGCAGCTGCTCTCTGAACTTCGCTATGCTGCCCGAGGATGATGAGAAGAAAGAAGAAAGATGCCAGAAAGTCGGCCAAGAAAAACAAAGATCTGGTGAAGAAATCCGGGGGCAAGGCCAAAAAGAAGAAGTGGTCCAAAGACAGTTTGGGACAAGCTCAATAACCTCGTCTTGTTTGACAAAGAGATATATGACAAACTCTGTAAGGAAGTTTCCAACTATAAGCTCATAGCCTTACTGTCATCTCTGAGAGACTGAAGATTAGCAGTTGTCTGGCCAGGGCAGCCTTTCAGGAGCTCCTTAGTAAAGGACTTATTAAGCTGGTTTCAAAGCACAGAGCTCACGTAACTTACACTAGAAACACCAAGGGTGGAGATGCCCCAGCTACTGGTGAGGACGCATGAACAGGTCCCTCCAGCTGTACATTTTGAAAAATAAAACTTTGTTACATAAAAAAAAGAAAAAGAAGGATTGATGGCTCTATTCTAACAAAGAAAAATTTAGTAAAGTTAAAGGAAAGTTTCTATATTAAAAATTTTTTGATCACAAAGTGTAAGATAAGAGTTTTTGTTGCTGTCACTAAGTTCAATGGGAGTGGCATGAAACAGCTCTTGTGGTCTTAGGCTGTGTTAACTGTAACAAAGTATGAGGAACAAAGAAGATGGCGGACTTGAATTCAGCAACCACACTCAGAGCACTCTTTAAAAACACCAAACTTTAAAAAATTAAAAGATGACCCATTGATAGCATTAAAGAAAAATTTGAAAAGAAAAATATGCCAGAAATTGCAGTCCCCACTGCGATTACTGATTTTAATTTTTTTCATGTTATTTCCAAGTAATATTTCATAAGCGGATGCATTTTAATGCAATCGTGTGTATAAGGTATTTTGCATTTTCTTTCCCACATACCACACAGAATCATTTTAATTATCATTTTTGGAGGCTGAATAATTTTCTGTCATGTTGATGCACCATAATTTACTAAACCAAATTGTTGGGTACTTAGCCTGTTTGCATTTTATTTCCATTATGGGGAAATGTCATTTTGATCAATTGGAATTTTATCTTTTCTGTGTGGGATGTATTATGGTTGTCTAAATATAGCTCCAGGCTGGTTATAGAATTTTTCAGAGTCTATGGAATAGAAAAGGAATGATAGAACATTTCTACATTTATTCTTCATTAGCCAATGATTTTTCTGTTAGTGACTTGTACCATGCCTGAGTAAAGGAACCTGAGGTCAATGACAATTATCCCAAAGGTTGTCTTAATACGTGAAGACCAAACCACAGCAATATCTTCGGGGAAAGAGATAAATACGAGTTTCTGTAGACGAGAGTAACTGCAGCAGTAATGTGGGAAATGGGTGATCAGTTACTGGGAAATATTGGTCTGGTCTGTAAAAATCAGTAAATAGGAAAGACTGAAAATTATTTCACTCCTTGAGCAAATTCAGCTTGACCGTGGTTTTTCCCAAAGCCATACCCTCTCTTGTCTATCTGGTGAACTTTAATTCCTTTCTTAAGAGTCAGCTTACCAGTCACCACCTTTGTGAAGCTTTCCTTCTCCTTTCCAGCACAGAACTCTGTAATTCACCCTTCTTATTGCCTTTATCCTCACATTCACAACTCTTTTTTTTTTTTCAGAATAAACTATGAGTTCCTTGGGGCTGGGACTTTGTCTTGCTCATCATTCTAGCTCCACCATCTATCATAGTATCTGGCATGTAGTAATGTTTTAAAAAGAATTTAATGAGTTCTTGTTGAGTGCATTAGAGTGAACGGTAAGAATCTATTTCATCTGTTGTACTTTGTTCAACAACTTAAGTACCAAGGAATGTTCTAGGTTTTAGTGTATAGCGGGTGTGTGCACACACCCACACACACTTGCTGCAAGGGAGAGTTGGAAAGATATTCTCTGACCTATGCATCCTCTTTTATAGAAGATGTAGGCGAGAAGTGGGGGAAGCTGGGAATAGGCATAAATGAGCCATTCTCTGGTGGCTGATCAGCACCTAAAACATATTCCGTCATTCTAGGGTTACAGAGCACCCCCTTTAGAGCACGACATCTTTTTACACATATGGAAATATCTTCATTTTTTAAAGTGGTGATTTACTTCCCACAGTCTCTATCTATACCTTTGTTAAAACTGAAAAGCTTGTTTATTCATCTTACCACTCACAGAGCCAAACTGTTTGAAATAGTTTATCTTCAGAAAGTAATAAGAGATGTAAGGGAAAGGATCACCAGGGTCTGTGTATTGACAGGAAGGAAGTTCCAGACATGCAGGGACATTCCTAGCTTTAATGCCAGCTTTTCTTTTACTCCTTTATTCAGTTTTCATTAGAATTTCTAAATCTGTCATCATGTCCAGACATCATGTCCAGACACTTGCCCCAATTCTGCCTTTCCAGCTTTATTTCAGAGTCGAATTCTTTCTCTTAGGTCAGCAACTTTAGTCAGCACCCCTTCTTTCTCAAAGGCACATTTGAATTTATACCCTACTGCTCTACTAACAAATTCTCAGTCCTTGTCATTTTAGCTTTTCACTTCTCTATTCTTAAACAAAAATTGCTGATGGATCACTGTGATTTTCTTAAAACTTTGCAAGACTAAGCTACTAGCAGGTAGCTAGCCTTTGACACTGGAGCTAGCAAAACCTCTGATTAGAAACTTCAGGGTTAGATGTTTCCCAGGAGCATTTATTTTAAGATACTGCTTTATGCATATAGAAACAAGATTTGGGATCTGTAGAGGTAGACAATAAGTTGGGGGGAGGCAACATCTCTAAGGTTCAGGTTCATGCCACGTATCTGTACATGTTACCATTGGTACAATACACAGGGATATACCAGAGTCATCAGAGAAAGTCCAGTGGTACCCTGATTCAGGGAAGATTCTCTCCCAAACATGGCTGGATTAATAAACACTCCAGGTTTCAGGCAGCAATGAACACCTTCAAAGAGGCAATTACTGGTTGGCTTAATGTCAATTTCTGTCAAGACTGTAGAATGATAAATTAAAAGGATGGATTTTTTTAGCACATAGGGAAGATGCATGATTCTAAGAACATATGATGTCAGATGAATCTACTTTTTTTGACAAGGTTAATAAACTGGCAGTTAAGAGGAGTGGCATTTATATATATAGCATGTGGATTTCATGAAGACGTTTAACTGGATCCTGTGATATTCTTTGAAATAAAATGGAAAGAGGCTAGATAAGAGTAAGTTTAATGACTCAAAATTATTGAACAACTTTATCTCAAAATGTTTATTAATGGATCGATTTTAGTTTGGGGGAATTCTTTAATGCCAGGTTACAGGATTAAATACTTGTTGTAGTCAACATTTTTCTAAAATATAACCCAGATATTGACTGCCCCATCATTCTTCTGTTCCATCATGCTCACATGCTGTTGATAAGGAGTCCACTCACATCAGAAAGTGAGCATTGTGGATTTTACTGAAGATTCGTAAGTCAGGGGAGAGGTTTTTATATTTTATACTCCAAAGTTAACAACTTATTCCTTCCATCAGAATTTTCTGAGTTTTATTGTCTCTTTGCTGCAGTGTCACCACTGAGAGTTATTTCTCTGTACTTTTTATGATACTTTGCCTAGTATTCCTGGCTCTTGTTTTTCCTCTGTCCTCAATTTTCCCTAGGCATTTTGAATTCCTTTATAAAGCAGGGCTATTCATCTTGAGCCTTCTTTCTACTTCTAGCTCCTCTCTCCAAGTTTATATACCCAAATCCATCATGGCATTTGTCAAAACAAGGAACGCTCTAGAGTGACAGGATACACGCTCTTTGGAAAGCAGGCAAGATTATAAAGGAAAAGATTTCCATAACAGTCTTGACTTAGATGAAAAAAATTAGAACATGTATATACGAGGGTGAAGATGATAAGGGGGATCAAAACCATGTTGTCTGGTTATCTATCACTGTGTAACAAATATCCTAAAGTGTGGTGGCTTAAACAACAATTCGTTATTTTCTCCATGGTTCTGAGAGTTGACTGTGCTCAGCTGGCTGGTTCTCTCTTGGGGATCTCACATGCAGTTGTAGTCAGTTAGTGACTGGGACTGAAGTCTCCTGCAGGCTTGACTGGGCTGGATAGTCACACATCTGGTAACCTCAGTGCTGCTCCACACACCTCTTTTTCAGAAGAGTAGCCTGGACTTTTTACATGGTGGCTCAGGGCTCTAAGAGGAATGGACTTAAAGCACATGTTCTAAGGCAGAAGCTGAGGCTTTTTATCACCCATCCATGGATGTCCTAGAACTTCATTTTCACTGTATTCTACTGGTCAAGGCAAATCATTAAAGCCAGTCCAGATTCAAAAGGAGGGGAATTAGATTCCACCTTCTGAGTGGAGGAACAGCATGCATGTGTGAGTAGGGAAGGAATTGATGGTGCCTTCTTTGACTTTCTTCCATTGTCTCCCTTGCCACAATTCACATCCCTCCCACATGCAAAATTACAGTCATTCTCTCCCAAGATCCCCAAAACTTCCTTTTATTTCAGCATTGCGTCAGAGTCTAGGATCTGCTCATCTAATCAGGTACAGTTACAATTCTTTGGGTACCACACCTTGAGTATGGTTTCTGTTAACAAGAAGACCTTGAGCTAAAGAGACAAGGGTATCTGCCCTCTGCACACCCAAGATACTGTGGTGATACAGGATAGGATAGCTATACCATAAATTAACACTCCTGGCAAAAGGACATGGTAGTCACTGGTCTAATTCTGAAAACCACCTGTTCCTTTAAATGGGCCCATCCTGCTCCCTGACAATGATTCTCCGTGGTTCTTGGTTCTGAACTCTGAGTCATCCTTCCTTTTCTATAAGAAATGGTTCATGTTTGCAAAGAAGTAGTTTTCTCAGCCTGCACCCCCATAGAAGTTTTGGGGTCCAAAGATGATCTAAAGGTATAAAGTGATATTTCATTGTGGTTTTAATTTTCATTTCTCTGATTACCATAAATATTAATGAATTTGAGTATCTTTTTTATGTTTCTAGGTAATTCATATTTCTTATTCTGTGAAACGCCTATTTATGTCTTTTGCTTATTTTCCTTAAATGGATTGATTCCAATGGATTTGTAGAAATTCTTTATATTTTCTGGATTATAATCCTGGATTTTGTGTTTAAAATACCTTTTCCTAGTTTGTGGCTTGTCTTTTTACTTTCTTTATCATGTCGTTTGAACTGAAGTTATTAATTTTAATATATCAAACTTATCAATTCCTTCTTTTGTGGTTGTGCTTTTTTGTTTCTTTATAAAGAAATTCTTCTTTACCGTGAGATCATACATATATTGTTTATTTTCTTTGAAAAGTTTCATAGTTTTGATTTTCATATCGACATCAATTCATAAGCATGGTGTGAATTAAGGATCAATTTTCATTTATTTAATATGGATAACCTGCTTTACCAGCCTCATTCAACATTATGTACAATGTCAGCTCTGCCTTAAATCAGGTTTCCATATATTCTTGAGCTCTCTATCCTGTTAGCTGTGACCAATACTACATTGGCCTCTGTGATCAATACCATATTGCTTTAGTTATATATCTTTAAAATAAGTCCTAATATCTACTATGGCAAGTCCCCCAAAGTGGTTTTCAGGACTGTCCTAGATCTCCTTGACCCTTTGTGCTTTCATACAAATTTTAGAAGCAGCCTGTCAGGTTCCATAAAAATAAAAGAAAGCAAACAACTCCTCATTCATGTTTTGATTGCAATTACAGACATTACTGCATTTTCGCTGTCATTCACTCTCATGTCCTCATTTCCTTCCTCACTCAACTTGGATTTCATATTTACTCACTCCCTTGCAAATACCCTTAATTCCCTTGTCCCTCTCTCCCTTCTTTTTACTGCTACCACATAATTGCTTTCTCTGTGCCTGTACCCAATTTCTTCAGCTATAATTGCTGGAGAAAAACAAATAACTACACTGAGTGGTTTCATTTAAAATTCGTGAAGACAGATTTCAAATAAGGCCTCAATATTATTTAACATTCCTCTACACTTAACCGTTCTCCGAAATTACCTCTATCATACCTCTCCCTCTCTTGTCAAACCTGTTTCTTCCTGTTCCTTTCCCTTTTCACTCTCAGAAGATAATCTTGCCTCACTTGATTGAGAAGGTCAGAGCAACAAGGAGAACTCTCTTATTATCCTACCTCCAAATCTACCTACCACATCAGTCCCAGTTTCTGCTCCCCTCCCACCACCTGTTCTTGGTTGTTACTAAGAACAAAACTCACTGTTCCTACCAAAGGCCAGCTCCTTCCTTGTGTTCTGGATCTCATCCTCTCTCATCTTTTCAAGATGTTTCCTTTTGCATTCTCTCTCATCTACTTCATGAAGTTTTCACTTTCCACTGACTAATTTCCATCAGCGTAAAAACAGGCTCTATTATCAAACTAACAAAAAAGCAAAACCTCTTAGGATCTCTCCTTTCAGCTAATGTCCCAGTAGAGGCAATATGATGTAGTGGTTAGGAATATATAGTCTGATGCCAGATTCCTTGGGTTCAAATTTCACCTCGTCACTTACTAGTGTTGGGACCCTAGGCAAGCGACCCTATCCAGTTCAGTAGACACTAGCCACATGTAGCTATTTACATTTAAGTGTATATTAAAATTCAGTAAATTATTTTATTTATTTATTTATGGCTGCGTTGGGTCTTCATTGCTGCGTGCAGGCTTTCTCTAGTTGTTGCGAGTGGAGGCTACTCTTTGCTGAAGTGCGCGGGCTTCTCATTGCGGTGGCTTCTCTTGTTGCGGAGCACAGGCTCTAGGTGCCTGGCTTCAGTAGTTGTGGCACGTGGGTTCAGTAGTTGTGGCTTGCGGGCTCTAGAGCGCAAGCTCAGTAGTTGTGGCGCACGGGCTTAGTTGCTCCGCGGCATGTAGGATCTTCCCGGACCAGGGATTGAACCCGTGTCCCCTGCATTGGCAGGCAGATTCTTAACCACTGCGTCACCAGGGAAGTCCTAAAATTCAGTAAATAATTTAAATAAAAATTTAGTTCTTCAGAGGGACTAGCCACATTTGTGGCTACCATATTGGACGGTGCAGCTGTTGAACTGTTCCATCATTGCAGAAAGTTCTATTACACACCACTGGTCTAGAACAGCAAGCTTCTTTTTTTTTTCCATTTTTTTAAAAAAATTGAAGTATAATTGATTTACAGTGTTTCAGGTGTACAGCAAAGTGATTCAGATACATGTATGTATCTATGTGTAAATATATATGTATATATATATATATATTTATATTCTTTTTCAGATTCTTTTCCATTATAGGTTTTTACAAGATGTTGAATATAGTTTCCTGTGCTATACAGTAGGTCATTGTTGTTTATCTGTTTTATACATAATAGTGTGCATCTGTTAATCCCAAATTCCTAATTTATCCCTCACCTTCCCCCTTTGGTAACCATAAGTTTATTTTCTATGTCTGTGAGTCTGTTTCTGTTTTGTAAATAAGTTCATTTGTATCATTTTTTTAGATTCCACATATAAGTGATATCATATGATACTTGTCTTTCTCTGACTTACTTCACTTAGTATGATAATCTCTAGGTCCATCCATGTTGCTTGCAAATGGTATTATTTCATTCTTTTTTTATGGTCGAGTAATACTCCATTGTATATATATGCCCCACATCTTCTTTATCCATCCATCTGTTGATGGACATTTAGGTTGCTTCCACACCTTGGCTATTGTGAATAGTGCTGCAATGAACATTGGGGTGCATGTATCTTTTCGAGTTAGAGTTTTCATCTTTTCTGGATATATACCCAGGAGTAGGATTCCTGGATCATATGGTAACTCTATTTTTAGTTTTTTAAAGAACCTCCATACTGTTCTCCATAGTGGCTGCACCAATTTACATTCCCAGCAACAGTGTGGGAGGGTTCCTTTCTCTCCATACCCTCTCCAGAATTTATTATTTGTAGATATTTTGATGATAGCAATTCTGACCAGTGTGAGGTGATACCTTATTGTGGTTTTGATTTGCATTTCTCTAATAATTAGCAGTGTTGAGCATCTTTTCAAGTGCCTGTTGACCATCTGTATTAGAACAGCCAGTCTTTAAATTTTTTTTTGATTTATTTTTACAAATTAAAAAATTATTTATTTTTCCAGCTTTATTGAGATATAATTGACATATACATTATGTAAGTTTAAGTTATACAATGTGTTGATTCAATACACTTACATATTGCAAAATGATTATCCCACTAGCATTAGCTAACACTTCCATCACGTCACATAACTATCAATTGTCTTCTGTGATGAGAACATTTAAGAACCCCTTTCTAATTATATTCTATCATATCACAATTTAAGTTTTTATCAGCATTTGTCCCTATCTGATATAGTTTATGTTCACTTATTTGTTTATTTATTGCCTGTCTTTTCCTATCAGAATTCACGCTCTGTGGGAACAGTTTCTGCTTCACCATGTGATTCTCAGTGCCTAGAACGATGCCTGACACTACTGAGTTCAATAAATATTTATTCAGTGATGGCTGATCAGACATTAAAAAGCTTTGGGCTGGGAAGAGAAATGTTTACTGAGACATAGTGTACTCATTTTTACATCATTGGTGGATATTAGCTGTAGTGTATTGATAATGAGGGATATAGTAGTTACTAATATTTAGAGTTTGGTGAAAGTCAAGAAAAAGGAATAAGCAGCTATACTGAGACTGGGAGACTGGGTCCTGGTGTTTGTGCTGTGTCAGCAGTAGGACATTACAAACTAGCCCAAGGGCCTGATTAAAATATTTGAAAGTTTAGAACTTCGAGAACACATGTGAACCATTGTTGAGGAGTTAGACTCTAGGTGTGAGTTTAGTTGCTTTGAAAGTAAGCTGCCTCACATTCTCGAGAATGTTCATTGCAGTATTGCCTGTGACAGCAAACAGTTGGAAACAACTTAAAAGTTCTGCAATATGGGAATAGATAAACACATTATGGTACAATCATACAATGCAGCATTGTGGAGCAGTAAAATGACTAAAGTAGATCTCAATTTATCATTGGAAATAAATCTCAAAATCTAATAATGAGTTGAAAAGAACAATTTATAGATGGATAAATATGGTAGAAACACATAAATTTTAAAAATAAATTTATTTATTTATATTTTATTTTTGGCTGCGTTGGGTCTTCGTTGCTGTGCACGGGCTTTCTCTAGTTGCAGCGAGTGTGAGCTACTCTTCGTTGCGGTGCGCGGGCTTCTCATTGCGGTGGCTTCTCTTGTTGTGGAGCAGAGGCCCTAGGCGAATGGGCTTCAGTAGTTGCAGCACACGGGCTTGTAGGCTCTGTAGCGCAGGCTCAGTAGTTGCTCCGTGGCATGTGGGATCTTCCCGGACCAGGGCTTGAACCCATGTCCCCTGCACTGGAAGGCGGATTCTTAACCACTGCACCGCTAGGGAAGTCCACTACTTACATAAATTTTTTTTTTTTTTTTTGGAATCAACAGTCAAGTACCTTATTCTTTTTATATACTACCCAAAGCAATCTACAGATTCAACACAAGCCCCATCAAACCACCAATGGCATTCTTCACAGAACCAGAACAAAAAAATCTTAAAATTTGTATGGAGACACAAAACACCCCGAACACCAAAGCAATCTTTTTTCGTTTTTTAACATCTTTATTGGAGTATAATTGCTTTACAATGGTGTATTAGTTTCTGCTTTACAACAAAGTGAATCAGCTGCATATATACATATATCCCCATAACTCCTCCCTCTTGCGTCTCCCTCCCACCCTCCCTAACCCACCTCTCTAGGTGGTCGCAAAGCACCGAGCTGATTTCCCTGTGCTACGTGGCTGCTTCCCACTAGCTATCTATTTTACATTTGGTAGTGTATATATGTCCATGCCACTCTCTCACTTCATCCCAGCTTACCCTCCCCCCTACCCATGTCCTCAAGTCCATTCTCTATGTCTGCAACTTTATTCCTGTCCTGCCCCTAGGTTCTTCAGAACCATTTCTTTTTTTTTTTTTTTAGATTCCATATATATGTGTTAGGATATGGTATTTGTTTTTCTCTTTCTGACTTACTTCACTCTGTATGACAGACTCTAGGTCCATCCACCTCACTACAAATAACTCAGTTTCATTTCCTTTTATGGCTGAGTAATAATCCTTGTATATATGTGCCACATCTTTATCCATTCATCTGTCGATGGACACTTAGGTTGCTTCCATGTCCTGGCAATTGTAAAGAGAGCTGCAATGAACACTGTGGTACATGACTCTTTTTGAATTATGGTTTTCTCAGGGTATATGCCCAGTAGTGGGATTGCTGGGTCGTATGGTAGTTCTATTTTTAGTTTTTTAAGGAACCTCCATACTGTTCTCCATAGTGGCTGTATCAATTGACATTCCCACCAACAGTGCAAGAGGGTTCCTTTTCTCCACACCCTCTCCAGCATTTATTGTTTGTAGATTTTTTTAAAATAAATTTATTTATTTATTTATTTATTTATTTATTTTTGGCTGTGTTGGGTCTTCGTTTCCGTGCGAGGGCTTTCTCCAGTTGCTGCGAGTGGGAGCCACTCTTTGTCGCGGTGCGCGGGCCTCTCACTGTCGCGGCCTCTCCCATTGCGGAGCACAGGCTCCAGACGTGCAGGCTCAGTAGTTGTGGCTCACGGGCCTAGCCGCTCTGTGGCATGTGGGATCTTCCCGGACCGGGGCACGAACCCGTGTCCCCTGCATTGACAGGCGGATTCCTAACCACTGCACCACCAGGGAAGCCCTGTTTGTAGATTGTTTGATGATGGCCATTCTTACTGGTGTGAGGTGATACTTCATTGTACTTTTGATTTGCATTTCTCTAATGATTAGTGATGTTGAGCATCCTTTCATGAGTTTGTTGGCAATCTGTATATGTTCTTTGGAGAAATGTCTATTTAGGGCTTCTGCCCATTTCTGGATTGGGTTGTTTGCTTTTATGATATTGAGCTGCATGAGCTGCTTGTAAATTTTGGAGATTAACCCTTTGTTAGTTGCTTCATTTGCAAATATTTTCTCCCATTCTGAAGGCTGTCTTTTCGTCTTGTTTATGGTTTCCTTTGCTGTGCAAAAGATTTTAAGTTTCATTACTTTATTTTTGTTTTTATTCACATTTCTCTAGGAGGTGGATCAAAAAGGATCCTGCTGTGATTTATGTCATAGAGGAGTGTTGTGCTTGTGTTTTCCTCTAAGAGTTTGATAGTGTCTGGCCTTACATTTAGGACTTTAAGCCATTTTGAGTTTATTTTTGTGTATGGTGTTAGGAAGTGTTCTAATTTCCTCTTTTACATGTAGCTGTCCAGTTTTCCCAGCACCACTTACTGAAGAGGCTGTCTTTTCTCCATTGTATATTCTTGCATCCTTTATCAAAGATAAAGTGACCATATGTGCATGGGTTTATCTCTGGCTTTCTATCCTGTTCCATTGATCTGTATTTCTGTTTTTGTGCCAGTACCATACTGTCTTGATTACTGTAGCTTTGTAGTATAGTCTGAAGTCCAGGAGCCTGATTCCTCCAGCTCCAATTTTCTTTCTCAAGATTGCTTTGGCTATTCGGGGTCTTTTGTGTTTCCATACAAATTGTGAAATTTTTTGTTCTAGTTTTGTGAAAAATGCCATTGGTAGTTTGATAGGGATTGCATTGAATCTGTAGATTGCTTTGGGTACTATAGTCATTTTCACAATGTTGATTTTTCCAATCCAAGAACATGGTATATCTCTCCATCTGTTTGTATCATCTTTAATTTCTTTCATCAGTGTCTTAGAGTTTTCTGCATACAGGTCTTTTGTCTCCTTAGGTAGGTTTATTCCTAGGTATTTTATTCTTTTTGTTGCAGTGGTAAATGGGAGTGTTTCCTTAATTTCTCTTTCAGATTTTTCATCACTAGGGTATAGGAATGCAAGAGATTTCTGTGCATTAATTTTGTATCCTGCTACTTTACCAAATTCATTGATTAGCTCTAGTAGTTTTCTGGTAGCATCTTTAGGATTCTCTATGTATAGTATCATGTCATCTGCAGACAGTTACAATTTTACTTCTTCTTTTCCAATTTGGATTCCTTTTATTTCTTTTTCTTCTCTGATTGCTGTGGCTAAAACTTCCAAAACTATGTTGAATAATAGTGGTGAGAGTGGGCAACCTTGTCTTGTTCCTGATCTTAGAGAATGATTTCAGTTTTTCACCATTGAGAATGATGTTGGTTGCGGGTTTGTCTTATATGGCCTTTATCATGTTGAGGTAAGTTCTCTTTGTGCCTACATTCTGGAGGGGTTTTTTCATAAATGGGTGTTGAATTTTGTCAAAAGCTTTTTCTGCATCTATTGTGATGATCTTATGGTTTTTCTTTTTCAGTTTGTTAATATGGTGTATCACATTGATTGATATGTGTATATTGAAGAACCTTCCATTCTTGGGATAAACCCCACTTGATCATGGTGTATGATCCTTTTAATGTGCTGATGGATTCTGTAGGCTAGTATTTTGTTGAGAATTTTTGCATCTATGTTCATCAGTGATTTTGGCCTGTAGTTTTCTTTCTTTGTGACATCTTTGTCTGGTTTTGGTATCAGGGTGGTGGTGGCCTCGTAGAATGAGTTTGGGAGTGTTCCTCCCTCTGCTGTATTTTGGAAGAGTTTGAGAAGGATAGGTGTTAGCTCTTCTCTAAATGTTTGGTAAAATTCTTCTGTGAATCCATTTGGTCCTGGGCTTTTGTTTGTTGGAAGAGTTTTAATTACAGTTTCAATATCCGTGCTTGTGATTGGTCTGTTCATATTATCTGTTTCTTCCTGGTTCAGTCTTGGAAGGTTGTGCTTTTCTAAGAATTTGTCCATTTCTTCCAGGTTGTCCATTTTATTGGCATAGAGTTGCTTGTAGTAATCTCTCATGATCCTCTGTATTTCTGCAGTGTCAGTTGTTACTTCTCCTTTTTCATTTCTAATTCTATTGATGTGGGTCTTCTCCCTTTTTTTCTTGATGAGTCTGGCTAATGGTTCATCAATTTTGTTTATCTTCTCAAAGAACCTGCTTTTAGTTTTATTGATCTTTGCTATTGTTTCCTTCATTTCTTTTCCATTTATTTCTGATCTGATCTTTATGATTTCTGTCCTTCTGTTAACTTTGGGGTTTTTTTGTTCTTCTTTCTCTAATTGCTTTAGGTGTAAGGTTAGATTGTTTATTTGACATGTTTCTTGTTCCTTCAGGTAGGATTGTATTGCTATAAACTTCCCTCTTAGAACAGCTTTTGCTGCATTCCATAGGTTTTGGGTCGTTGTGTTTTCACTGTCACTTGTTTCTAGGTATTTTTTTATTTCCTCCTTGATTTCTTCAGTGATCTCTTGGTTATTAAGTAGTGTACTGTTTAACCTCCATGTGTTTGTATTTTTTACAGATTTTTTTCCCTGAAATTGATAGCTAGTCTCACAGCGTTGTGGTCAGAAAAAATACTTGACACGATTTCAATTTTCTAAAATTTACCAGGGCTTGATTTGTGACCCAAGATATGATCTATCCTGGAGAATGTTGTATGAGCACTTGAGAAGAAAGTGTATTCTGTTGTTTTTGGATGGAATGTCCTATAAATATCAATTAAGTCCATCTTATTTAATGTATCATTTAAAGCTTGTGTTTCCTTATTTATTTACATTTTGGATGATCTTCCATTGGTGAAAGTGGGGTGTTAAAGTCCCCTACTATGATTGTATTACTGTTGATTTCCCCTTTTATGGCTGTTAGCATTTGCCCTATGTATTGAAGTGCTCCTATGTTGGGTGCATAAATATTTACAGTTGTTATATCTTCTTCTTGGATTGATCCCTTGATCATTTTGTAGTGTCCTTCTTTGTCTCTTGTAATAGTCTTTATTTTAAAGTGTATTTTGTCTGATATGAGAATTGCTACTCCAGCTTTCTTTTGATTTTCATTTGCATGGATATCTTTTTCCATGCCCTCACTTTCAGTGTGGATGTGTTCCTAGGTCTGAAGTGGGTGTCTTGTAGACAGCATATATACGGTCTTGTTTTTGTATCCATTCAGCCAGTCTATGTCTTTTGGTTGGAGCATTTAATCCATTTACATTTAACGTAATTATCGATATGTATGTTCCTATGACCATTTTCTTAATTGTTTTGGGTTTGTTATTGTAGGTCTTTTCCTTCTCTTGTGTTTCCTGCCTAGCGAAGTTCCTTTAGCATTTGTTGTAAAGCTGGTTTTGTGGTGCTGAATTCTCTTAGCTTTTGCTTGCCTGTAAAGGTTTTAATTTCTCTGTCGAATCTGAATGAGGTACTAGCTGGATAGAGTAATCTTGGTTGTAGGTGTTTCCCTTTCATCACTTTAAATATGTCCTGCCATTCCCTTCTGTCTTGTAGAGTTTCTGCTGAAAGTTCAGCTGTTAAGCTTATGGGGATTCCCTTGTATGTTATTTGTTGCTTTTCCCTTGCTGCTTTTAATATTTTTTTTTGTATTTGATTTTTGGTAGTTTGATTAATATGTGTCTTGGCGTGTTTCTCCTTGGATTTATCCTGTATGGGACTGTCTGCATTTCCTCGACTTGATTGACTATTCCCTTTTCCATATTCGGGAAGTTTCCAACTATAATCTCTTCAAATATTTTCTCAGTCCCTTACTTTTTCTCTTCTTCCTCTGGGACCCCTCTAATTCAAATATTGGTGCATTTAATATTGTCCCAGAGGTCTCTGAGCCTGTCCTCAATTCTTTTCATTCTTTTTTCTTTATATTGCTCTGCAGTAGTTATTTCCAGTATTTTATCTTCCAGGTCACTTATCCATTCTTCTGCCTCAGTTGTTCTGCTATTGATTCCTTCTAGATAATTTTTAATTCCTTTATTGTGTTGTTCATCATTGTTTGTTTGCTCTTTAGTTCTTCTAGGTCCTTGTTAAATGTTTCTTGTATTTTCTCCATGCTATTTCCAAGATTTTGGGTATCTTTACTATCATTACTCTGAATTCTTTTTCAGAGAGACTGCCTATCTCCTCTTCATTTGTTTGGTCTGGTGGGTTTTTACCTGGCTCCTTCATCTGCTGTGTGTTTCTCTATCTTCTCATTTTGCTTAACTTACTGTGTTTTAGGTTTCCTTTTCACAGGCTGCAGGTTTGTAGTTTCCGTTATTTTTGGTGTCTGCCCCCAGTGGCTAAGGTTGGTTCATTGCCTTGTGTAGGCTTCCTGGTGGAGGGGACTGGTACCTGTGCTCTGGTTGATGAGGCTGGATCTTGTCTTTCTGGTGGGCAGGACCATGAGCAGTGGTGTGTTTTGGGGTGCCTGTGAACTTAATTATGATTTTATGCAGCCTCTCTGCTAATGGGTGGAGTTATGTTCTGGTCTTCCCAGTTGTTTGGCATTGGGTGTCCAGCACTGGAACTTGCTGGTCATTGAGTAGAGCTGGGTCTTAGTGTTGAGATGGAGATCTCTGGGAGAGCTCTCGCTGATTGATATTACATGGGGCCAGGAGGTCTCTGGTGGACCATTGTCCTGAACTCGGCTCTCCCACCTCAGAAGTTCTGACCTGACACCTGGCCAGAGCACCACAACCCTGTCAGCCACACGGCAGGGTTATTGCAGTAGCCTCCTGGTCTTCTTGCTTCTCTTCTTTTATCCTTTTTGACGGGTTTTCAAAACAGCAGCATAGTGATCCTTTCTGCCCTCATCTCCTACAAGTCCTCTCCTCACCTTTGTTTCAGTCAGGGTAGCCTGTTATGACTGCATGTCCATTCGCAGTTGGCTAGAGGCTCTGTTCTCATTGTGTTCATCTCAGGACCCAGTGTGACTAGAGTCCCTTACATAAATTTTAAAAACACAGAAAGTAGCATCTATGACCAGATATATGAGTAGTTGAAGTATTAAAATATTAATGGTAGGGCTTCCCTGGTGGCACAGTGGTTGAGAATCTGCCTGCCAATGCAGGGGACACGGGTTCGAGCCCTGGTCTGGGAAGATCCCACATGCCACGGAGCAACTAAGCCCTTGAGCCACAACTACTGAGCCTGCGCGTCTGGAGCTTGTGCTCTGCAACAAGAGAGGCTGCAATAGTGAGAGGCCTGTGCGCCGCGATGAAGAGTGGTTCCCACTTGCCCGCAAATAGAGAAAGCCCTCGCACAGAAACGAAGACCCAACACAGCCATAAATAAATAAATAAATAAATAAATAAATAAATAAATAAATAAATTTAAAATGTTAATGGTAAAGACACATATCTAAATGAATACCTTCAGGGAAAGAGGTTGGAAATGGCATCAGGGAGAGGCACAAAAGACTTCAGCAGCATATGCAAAGTATTATTGCCTTAAAATTTTGGAAGCAAACATGACAGTCTAAAAATCGGGGTGCTTATTGTTATTCTCTAGAGTTTGCTATATATTTGAAACATTTTGTAACTAAAAACAAAAACAAAAGGAGCATGAGCTGTTTCTATATCAAGTGATGGTGTATCACATTAATTCAGTAGTATTTCTTAAGAATTGACTGTGTGTGTGTGTCATTGTGCTGGGTGTTGAGGATTATAGAGGAGTCATGTAAGACAGGTCTTGCTCCCCAGAAGTCTGCTTTCTTAGGTGACATGATAACACATCCTTACATAATGCAGTTGAGCCATGGAAGGTATCAAAATGAGGAGTAGAAGTCTAGAAGTCAGAGTTTCTGGAGAAGCTAGAGAAGACCTACTGGAGTAGGGGTAACTTGAAGAATGAATCTTGGTAGACAGAAGGGAGGTTAAGTACCTTCTAGACTGAGGAAGGTAGGTTTGAAAGGGATTAGTGAAAACCATCCTGTAGAAGGGTTTCTTGGAGAGAAAAATTGAATAGATAACATTAAAGATACTCTGAATTACTTTAATGCCAGATCTAGGAATTTAAACTTTATCCAGTATCTTTGACTACTAATGTGATTGTGGCATGCAGGGTAGAGTAGAATAAGGGAAGACTAGGAACCTTGGCTAGTCTAGCAGTTAGCAGATGAGGGCCTCAGGTGAGTTGGTAGTAATGGGGATGGAGAAAAGAAGGAACTAATATTTTCCAGCAGGGTAGGTATTACTGGTAACAATTTACAAAGGCCCAGAGGAGGTACATGTTTTAGTTGGCTTGGGCAACCATACAAAATACCATAGACTGGACAGCTTAAACAATAGAAAATTACTTCTTATTGTCTGGAGGCTGGGAAATCCATGATCAAGGTGCTGGTGAGGTATGCTTTATTCTGAGGACTCCTCTTGGCTGGTAGGTGGCCAGAATCTCACTGTGTGCTCACAGGGAGAGAGAGGGTAAGTGGGCTCTCTGGTGTCTCTTCTTATAAGGGCACTAATCCCATCATGAGGGCCCTGCTCTCATGAACTTATCTAACCTTAATTACCTCCCAAAGGCCCCATATCCAAATACCATCACATTAGGTGTTAGGGCTTCAATACATGAATTTGGTGGGGGGGGGGACACAAACATTCAGTCTATAACAGTAAGTAATTTGTCCAAAGTTTTCATAACTATTAAGTGCCAGAGTCTACAATCAAATCTAGGTCTTTTTTACTCCAAAGTTTGTGTTGAAATTTTGAAAAATGGACTTGAGGAGTGATTGGATTTAGAAGATGAAAGAGAAGGAGATAAAAAAACAGTGAGGTTTTGGTTGCCAGTAAAGTACTTGATGGAAACTGGAAATTTGTGAGGTTAAGCTAGTTTGATGGAGAACAAAATGAGTTCAGTGGGGAAGATGGAAAGTTGTTGCAAATGGCTTTTAGACTGTTGGAACTCTGGTGGTTTAAGCTCTCCAGTCTAAAGTGTTGAAAGTCATCAGCATGGAGGTGGTGATGAAGGTCTGAAGACAGCAGTTCCCGGAAGGAATGAGTAGCAATAAAGAGAAGAACCGACATTGTGTGCTTTAATACGTTTTAAGAGGGTAGATTTCATGGTAAGCATTCCTATTACAATTTAATGAGAGAGAAAGAGGGAGGGAGGGAAGGAAAGAGGGAGAGAGAGGGAGAAAGGAGGCGGGAAGGGGGAGAAAGTGTCTTTAGGAATGCTCACACTTATAATTTTTCATTTGGTGAAATAGAACTGCCAACAAAGAAAGCAACAGAGGAGCAATCAGAGGAGAAAAACTGTTGATTTTTTGTTTTTTGTTTTTTTGTTTTTTGGGTGTGTGTGCCACTGAAGCCTGTTCATTGAGGGGAGTTTTAGGAAGAAGGGGGTGGTTGAATACATCAAATATAATAGTGTTGGTTAAAGAGAATGACAACTGGCACTGGATGGTCATAATATTCTGTGATTCAATGAAAAAGCCTTAGGATTAAAAAGAGATCTTCTAAAAAGTGTGATTCCCAGACTTTTAGATTTCACAGACCAATAATATTTCAAAAAATATTTAGGGAACAAAATAAGACCATTTAAAAATACCACAATCTCGGGACTTCCCTGGTGGCGCAGTGGTTAAGAATCTGCCTGCCAATGTAGGGGACATGGGTTCGAGCCCTGGTCCAGGAAGATTGCACATGCCGCAGAGCAACTAAGCCAGTGCCCCACAACTACTGAGCCTGCACTCTAGAGCCCGCAAGCCACAACTACTGAAGCCCACGCACCTAGAGCCCGTGCTCTGCAACAAGAGAAGCCACCGCAATGAGAAGCCCGCACACCACAACAAAGAGCAGCCCCTGCTTGCTGCAACTGGAGAAAGCCTGCGTGCAGCAGTTAAGACCCAACGCAGCCAAAAATAAATAAATAAAATAAATAAAATAAAAAGACCACAATCTCTGATCAACCTCATTTTCATAAAAGGAAAAAACCTTTTAACATAAATTTAGAAGGTCGTAATCATAGAGTAAGGGATGGTTTTAATGTGAACTGGTGCAAAGTCAGACTCTGACTGAGGCACAATCTGAGAACTTGCATTTGGGAACCATTGGAACAACATTTGTGGTGTCTCCTCTAACTCACACTCCCATTAAGTCTGGTGTGTTATTGTTTTTAAAACCAACTTTTGTTTATAAAGCATCTTTCCTCAGAGTACCAAAGAGGACGTTTCAGGAAGTTTAGTAGATCCTTATACACATAATGAAGGCAAATCAAAGTTAACTAAGTGGTGAGGATGCTTGTGGAATATTCTTCCTGATGAAAGCAACTATTTTTGTTGAGGAAAGAGTGAGATTGTGGAAGTAATAAAAATTTACTCCATTAAATTGTTGTTGAATTTCCACACATGGCTAGGAGAAAAACCATGGATTCTTTATTCCTTGACATTTCAAGGTATATTCAGTTCCCAAGAGGAATCCAGGGGTCTGATAATTCTCTAGGTCTAATCACCTTTGTTGTGATGTAAAGACAACCCTAATAATTCTGTGAAGTAGCTCCTGAAATATTATCATTTTCTACCTTCTGTCTGCCTGCCCCAACCAAAACTGAGTATTGGAAGTATGACTTCATCACTAAACCTGCAGGAACTTGACAAACTCAGAAATGGGCCGACCTCAAGGACTGGGGCTAGCTTGGGGACAGATCAGATTCAGAGATAAAATAAAAATAAAAAGGCACTAACTATCCTGTAATCCACTGCAGCAAAACTCAAATGGAATGTTTACATGTGGAACCTGAAGCTTTATTATACAAAAACGGTTTTCTGCTGGTTTAACAAAGAAAAAATAAAAGTAACAACAACAACAAAACCACAAGTAACAACAACAAAAATGTATTATGCATTAAAATCTGTTTTGATTTTTAAAAATAAATAGCTCTTAGGCAGACACTGAAATTAACAGATTTCAGTGCCAAAAAAGATAAAAAATTGCCCACCCACTCACCACAAAATATTATCCTTTATCTATAACGTATGTTTCTATTGGTTCTGCGGTTATATTTGGTAGTCATTTTTTTCACCAACTGTTCTCTTGATTTTGAAAATCTGTCTTTGGTCAAATTCTTCATTGGTGTGATCTACAAAAAGTGGACATTTCTAAGTTCCGGGAAAAAGCTTGTACAGGGCAAAATAACACTGTGATGATGCTAATGAAACCACCAACATGAAAAACATTTCCCCAGATAGTACTCTTTGTCATCAGTCTCCAAGGAAAAAACAATTCTTACAAAATGTATTTACAAAGGCATTACTTAACTTTTCTCCTTTTATTGTGCAATAAAAAGTATATACAGAAAAGTACACAATATGCATGTACAGCTTAATGAGTAATTATAAGGCAACAACTCACGTAATAGCCATTCAGATGAAGAAATTGAACAATGTGGGTACAAAGTTCCTGTGCCTCCCTTCCCCCTTGTATCCCCCCATCTTTCTCTCTAGAAATAGCAGATATTTACATTTTTAAATAATAATGCCTTGCCTTTTAAAAAGTTATATCTCTGACTGATTTTAAGAGGATTTTCTTTTTGCCTTTGCTTCTCAGAAGTTTACTAGATGTATTTTGGAGTTGGTTGCAGGTCCTGAATCTTCTGTTGGTTTTGGAAATTTCTCAGCCATTATCTCTTCAAATATTGCTCTGCTTCATTCTCTCTTTCCGCTCATTCTGAACTGTAGTTATACTTTCTGTAGGGCTAGTTCTTCCCTGCCCTTTGGATGAAATCACAGATAATTCTCTGTCTTTTCTAGTTGTTTTCAGGTAATGAAGTCTTCTGGTCACTTTAGTCCTTAAAGTAGCTCCATAATTATAATGTTCATGTAAGAGTAAAAAATTCTAACTTCTTTTAAAAAATTATTTAACAGCTTTATTGAGGTCTAATTTACATACCATAAAATTCATCCATTGTAAATGTACAATTTGATGGTGTTTAGTAAGTTTATGCAGTTGTGAAACCATCAGTATATCCCAGTTTCAGAGCCTGTCCATCATCTCGAGAAGTGCCTTCCTGCTCATTTGAGTCAGTCTCCACTCCTGTCTCCGGCTCCAGGCAGCCACTCATCTGTGTCCTGTCTCTGTTTTTGCCTTTTCTAGAAATTTCATATAAATGGAATCATATAAATGAAATATGTGGTCTTTTGTGTCTAGCTTCTTTCTTTTTAAAAAAATTTTTTTAAAATTTATTTTTGGCTGCGTTGGGTCTTCGTTGCTGCACATTGGCTTTCTCTAGTTGCGGTGAACGGGGGCTACTCTTCGTTGTGGTGCACGGGCTTCTCATTGCGGTGGCTTCCTTGTTGTGGAGCGTGGGCTCTAGGTGTGTGGGCTTCAGTAGTTGTGGCTCGCGGGCTGTAGAGCGCAGGCTCAGTAGTTGTGGCACAGGGGCTTCGTTGCTCTGTGGCATGTGGGATCTTCCTGAACCAGGGATCAAACCCGTGTCCCCTGCATTGGCAGGCGGATTCTTAACCACTGTGTCACCAGGGAAGTCCCTGTCTAGCTTCTTTCACTCAGCATATTTTTTAAGCTCATTCATGTTGTTGCAGATAGCTATATCTATCTATCTATATCAGTAATTTGCTCTTTTATGTTGCTGAATGGTATTCTGTTGTATACCACATTGTGTTCGTCTAGTCACTAGTGATAGAAATTGGGATTATTTCCGGTTTGGGGGTACTCTGAATAAGCTGCTATGATTATTTACATAAAAGTCTTTGTGTAGACTTACGGTTTTGTTTCTTTGGGGTAGATAGAAAGGAGTGGAATCTCTGGGTGATATGGTAAGTTTATACTTAACTTTCTAAGAAACTGCTGAATGCTTTCCAAAGCTGCTGTACCAATTTACATCCCTACCAGCAATGTAGGAGCATTCTCCACATCCTTCTAACAATTGTTATTGTCTTCTTTAACAGCCATTCTAATGAGTGAGTAATGGTATTTTACTGTCATTTTACATTTACATTTTACTGCATTTTCCTAGTGACAAATAATGTTGAACATCTTTACTTATTAGCTATTCGTGTGTCCTCTCTGGTGAAGTGTCATTTCAAATCATTTGCCCATTTGTTAATTGGGTTGTTTGTCTTCTTATTGAATTATAAATATATATATACACACACACATGCATATATAAAGACACACACATGCTGGTTATACCTCCTTTATGAGATATAGGATTTACAAACATTTTTTCTCAACCTTTTCATTTTCTTAATGGTATCTTTTGGAGAACAAATGTTTCTAATTTTGATAAAGTCCAGTTTATTATTTTTTCTTAATGGAGCATGCATTTGGTGTCATATCTAAGAAACTGAGGAGCTTTCAGTAGGGTAAAAAAAAAAAAAAAAGAAATCATGGTGTCATGAAACCCCAGGGAAGATAAAGTTTTAGGAAGAAGGAGGAAAATCACTAGTACCAAAACCTGCAAAAGATTCAGAAAGGTTAAATGAGGCAAAAAGGTCACTAAATTGGAGAATAATAATAATAATAATACTGATGACTGATATTTATTGAATGCTTATTTTATGCCAGAGCCTATACTAAATGTGATCTCTTTTCTAGTTTTAGTAAATAGATGGAGATTAGATGCTTTTCTTGAATTTTGGTATCAACATATTTTTTCCCCTATACCTCTAAAAATATTGATTCAGAGAATACAGCATAGAATTTAGAGGTGGGATGTTGTATTAAGCTTGAGTTCTACAACTTATTAGTTATGGGTGAGCAACTTACCTTTTTTTACCTGTTACCTCACTTGTAAAGTAGGAATAATCATTTCTAATTTGGGGCACAGGGCTGTTGTAAAAGATAATGTAGCAGGACTTCCCTGGTGGCGCAGTGGTTGAGAATCCACCTGCCAATGCAGGGGACATGGGTTTGATCCCTGGTCAGGGAAGATCCCACATGCCGCGGATCAACTAAGCCCGTGAGCCACAACTACTGAGCCTGCATGCCACAACTACTGAAGCCCGCGTGCCTAGAGCCCATGCTCTGCAACAAGAGAAGCCACCACAATGAGAAGACCCCACACCGCAATGAAGAGTAGCCCCTGCTCACCGCAACTAGAGAAAGCCTGCTTGCAGCAACGAAGACCCAGTGCAGCCAAAAATAAATAAATAAATAAATTTATTAAAAAAAAAAAAAGATAAATATAGCAAAGCACCCAGCGTATTGCCTAGTCCATAGTACATGCTCTAGAATGGAAGTAATTACTAGTTGTCACAATCAGATAAAGATCTGAAAATATTTTGTAAACTGTTATACTCTATAGAATATATTATTCACACTACTTAGTATTTTTTGGAACCACAATGTGCATGTAATGTATTGTCCTATTTTAATTTTTAAAAATCCTAAAAATCTTGCTCATAAATAAAGTACTTGAATTTCCCTCTTTTTTCATAATCCAAAGAATATAACCAATGCTCTTTTTTAAACAGCTTTATTAAGATATGATTCACATAATATGTAATTCATCCATTTTAAAGTGTACAGTTCAGTGGTTTTAAATATACACTCAGAGTTGAGCAACCATCACCACAATCAATTTTAGAACATTTTCATCACCCCCCAGAAAAACTCTGTACCCATTAGTAGACTCTCCCCCACCAAGTCCCCTATCCCTAGGCAATAACCAATCGACTTTACATCTCTCTCAATTCACCTATTTTGGATATTTCATATAAATGGATCATACAATATATGATCTTCTGTGATTGGCTTCTCTTAAAGGAAACCAGAGACAGTAGTTGAAGTAGTAAAAATAGCTTTTATTCAAGAACTATTGCAATAGGGGGAAAGAGGCCTCAGTATAGAACTGGGCTGAATTCTGAAGACAGCATGGACAGTGGGGATTTATGGCTAAGGAGAAGGCCGCGGTGGTGGTGGGGAGAATTGGTGGATGGAAAATTACTAAGTGGAGCCATCAAATGTAGGGAAATTTCCTACTCAACTGAACTAACAGCACTGCCTGAAGGCAGACCAGGGTAACCAAATATCACATGAGGGATGGTGGGGAATGAGGAATTTGATCAGATATTGAAGGTGATCATATACTGAGAGTGGGAATTCTTGCTAAAAGGACTTAGCAGGACTCTGTCTAAAACTGGGTTATGCAGGTCTAAAGACAAGGCCCTAAGATGAGGCCTAGCCAAGGAAAGGCTTAGAGAAGCCTCACTAAAGTTTGGTCAAGGAGAGAGTCTTTGTCATTTCTTTTGCTTAGCATAATATTTCAGATTTCATCCATGGTATAACATGTTTCACTACTTCATTCTGTTTTATAACTGAATAATATCCCATTGCATAGATGAAGCAGATTTTATTTTTCCATTGTTTGTCCAGTTAGTGGGCATTTGGATTGTTTCCATTTTTCGACTTTTATGAATGATGCCACTATTAACATTCATTTATAAGTTTTTGTGTGGACATATGTTTTCACGTCTCTTGGGTATATACCTAAGAGTGGAATTGCTAGGTCATACAGTAACTCTGTATTTAACCTTTTGAGAAACTGCCAAACTATTTTCCAAAGTAGCTGCACCATTTTACAATTCCACCAGCAGCATATGAGGATTCCAGTTTCTCCACAACATTCCCAACATTTGTTATTACCTGTCTTTTTTAGTATAGCCAGGCTTGTAGGTGTGAAATAGTATCTCTTTGTGGTTTTGATTTGAATTTCCTGATGGCTAATGATATTGAGCATGAACCAATACTTCTTTAATCCCAATGAAGTACAGACAGGATCTGGGAGATTTAAAGATAGGAAACAATCTGCAAATGGCCTATTGGCATGTTGCTTTTGGAGTGCATTTGCCTGAACCTTCAAGGTTTTCCTGAAACAGACATGAACAGTGAAGGCAAGTGGACTTACTCATTTCCTTCAGCCCCTGTAATCTCATCAATTTGTGCTCTAGGTCATTGTTTCTGATCTGATACACATATTGATCACATGTCACTACATATTACATCACTCACACCCTGCCCAAAATTACAAAAAATAAAAAGACAAAGAGAGGGGTTGGTATCTCAGTAAGAGACTCCATAGAAATACATGACTTGATTTGATACAATAAGTGCAATCATGTATTACTGTAGAAATCTTGAATCATAGATCCAAAGCCCCTCTTCATGGTCACTAGTAAATAAAGAAATTTCTTCTTCTATTTGTGTAGGCAGGGATCAGCAAGCTTTTTCTATAAAAAGTCAGATAGTAAATATTTATAACTTTGTGAATCATAGAGTTTCTGTTTTAGTTACTGAACCCTGCAGTTGTAGAGCAAAGGCAGCCATAGATAATACATAAACAAATGGATGTGACTGCATTCTAATAATGTCTCTTTCCTCTTTCCTCTTTTTCTTTTTTTGCTGTTTTTTTTTTTTTTTTTGGTTTTTGTTTGTTTTTTGTTTCTTTGTCCACCCCCTGTAGCTTATGGGATTTTTAGTTTACCAGGGATTGAACCCAGGCCTTCAGCAGTGAGAGCGTGGAGTCCTAACCACTAGACTGCCAGGGAATTCCCTGTCTCTTTCCTTTTTAAATTTTATCTTGTTATTGCTAGGACAGTGTCTTTGAGGTATTTAAAACTAGATCAGAGAGAATTTCAGAGTCACCTTTAGGAACAATTATTTTCATTATTGACTGCTTCTGTTTTTTTTTTTTTAAGTCTGATATCACAGAAATATTTATTTACTTATTCCATTAATTTCATCAGTTATTTTTGATCAGCTTAAACTCTTTCATGTGCTTCTCTTATTTCTATTACAGTGAAAGAGTCCGTAAAAAAAATACTAGTTATTGATAGACATAATAGGACAGCTAACTAGGAGAAAACTCTTTTACACCTCATTACTATAACTAGATTACTACAGCTGTTGTCTTTAAAACTACTCTTTAAGGGCTTCCCTGGTGGCGCAGTGGTTAAGAATCCACCTGCCAATGCAGGGGACATGGGTTCGAGCCCTGGTCCGGGAAGACCCACATGCCGTGGAGCAACTGAGCCCATGTGTCACAAGTACTGAGCCTGTGCTTTAGAGCCCCCGCGCTACAGCTACTGAAGCCCGTATGCCTACAGCCCGTGCTCCACAACAAGAGAAGCCACCACAGTGAGAAGCCCACGCACCACAACGAAGAGTAGCCCCCACTCGCCACAACTAGAGAAAGCCCACGTGCAGCAACAAAGACCCAACGCAGCCAAAAATCAATACATAAAATAAATTTTAAAAAAATACTCTTTAAGCACATTAACTGAATCAAAATTTAGAGTAAAGCAGAAGCATTAAGTGAATAACCTTTTGGGTTGAGAGACTAGGCTGGGGCATGGTTTTGAGGAATTGCTGAATCACATTTGTGATCTTCTCTAGTATACTTTCTAGCTACATAACCCAGTAAATTCCCCTTGAGCTTAAGCCAGTCAAGATGCATTTCTTGGGACTTCCCTGGTGGTGCAGTGGTTAAGAACCCACCTGCCAATGCAGGGGACAAGGGTTCAATCCCTGGTCTGGGAAGATCCCACATGCCATGGAGCAACTAAGCTCGTGCACCACAACTACTGAGCGTGCATGCCACAACTACTGAAGCCCATGCGCCTAGAGCCCGTGCTCCGCAACAAGAGAAGCCACCACAATGAGAAGCCTGTGCACCACAATGAAGAGTAGCCCTGACTCACCACAACTAGAGAAAGCCTGCATACAGCAACGAAGACCCAATGCAGCCAAAAATAAATAAATTAATTGAAAAAAAAGATGCATTTCTTTTTGCTTAAAGAGTCCTAGCTAATAGAGAGGATTTCATCTTGGCATTGAGATTCAAAGGATAATAGGCAATGAGGAGCCATTAAAGAATTTTGAGCAAGGGAGCAATATGAACAGATTTGTGGGCTAGGATGTTTGCTCTAAAGGTGGCACGATGGAACCAGAATGGAGGCAAGAACACCAGTTATAGGTTAGTTGCTGTTGTCCAGGTGAGAGATGATGAAAGCCTGAGCTAGGACACTGACAGTGGGAATGCAGAGAAGAAAATATATATGAAAAATATCAAGGAGAAAGAACTAACAATGGTAGAGTGACTAGATGGGAGAATAAAAGAACAGGGAGAAATTTGGATGACTCTCAGTTTTCTGGCTTGGACAGCTGTATGGATGAAGGTGCTAATCATCAAGATGATAGGAAATAGGGCTTCCCTGGTGGCACAGTGGTTAAGAATCCACCTGCCAAGGCAGGGGACATGGGTTTGAGCCCTGGTCCGGGAAGATCCCACAGGCTGCGGAGCAACTAAGCCCGTGCACCACAACTACTGAGCCTGTGCTCTAGAGCCTGCATGCCACAACTACTGAGCCCACACACCACAACTACTGAAGACTGCACGCCTATAGCCTGTGCTCTGCAACAAGAGAAGCCACCGCAATTAGAAGCCCGTACGCAGCAACGAAGACCCAACACAGCCAAAATAAATAAATAAAATAATAAATAAATTTATTAAAAAAAGCTGATGGGAAATAGGGTGTGTGGAGGGAGGACAATGGGAAGAAAGACAATGAGTTTAATTTTGGATGTGTTAAAATAAAAGTGCATGGGTTATTCAGTTGGCTTATGCGGGAGGCAGTTGGGCAATCAGATATAAAATGTGGTTGTTGAGAGATTACTCAGAAAGAGTTTGTGTGGTGAGAAAGGAAGAGGAACTGACCCATGGGGACACAGCCATTTAAAATTGTGGTTAGAAGGAGCAGCCAGAGAGGGAAGAGAAATAACCAGGGAGATGTCATAACCAAAATCAAGAGTGAAATAACTCTAAGAAGGATGGAGAGATTAAGGGCATCTGATATTCCAGAGAGGCAATTTTATAAGAGCTGAAAAGAGTGCATTGAATCTGGACACTAATAGGTAACTGGTGATGAGTGCAAAAAATGTTTTCAGGGGGCTCCATGATGTAAGGCTCAGACTGCAAGGCTCCAAAGAGGACTGGGAGATGAGGTAGCCTTTTTTGACCAGTTTTTCTCTGTTTCACTGTGAAGGACAAGAGAAAAAATAGTCCAGAAATTGGGAGCACATAGGCCTAGGAACGGTAGTTGTTTTTCACTTATGGAAGAGATGAAGCATGTTCATGTGCTTTGAAGAAAGAGTAAATGGAGAAGAAAAGGATGAAGATAAAGGAAAGAGAAAGAATATTAATGGAGCAGGGACCAAGAGGATGGAGATGAGGATAGGATCCAGAGAGCAGGTAAAGGGATGAGTAATGGACAAGGTAGTTGACCTGGTAGCCATTTCTTTTTTCTTCTAGTTTTTTTAAAGTTTTGGTAAAATACACATAACTTAAAATGTACCATCATAATCATTTTAAAGATACAGTTTACTGGTATTAAATACATTCATAATGCTGTGCAACATCACTACCATCCATCTCCATAGCTCTTTTCATCTTATGAAACAGAAACTCTATAAACATTAAATGATAACTCCCTATTCCCCCCCTCCTCCCAGCCCGTGGCAACCACCATTCTACTTTCTGTCTCTATGATTTTGTCTACTCTAAGTATCTCATATAAGTGGAATCATTACAGTATTTGTCTTTTTGTGATTGGTTTATTGCATTTAGCATAATGTACTCAAGGTTCATTCATGTTGTAGCATATGTCAGAATTTCCTTCCTTTTTAAGGCTGGATAATATTTCAATATATATACCACAGTTTGCTTTATGGACACTTGGGTTGCTTTCACATTTTAGCTACTGTGAATAATTGTGCTACGGACATGGGTGTACAAATATCTCTTCAAGAGCCTGATTTCAATTCTTTTGGGTATATATCCAGAAGTTGAATTGCTGGGTCATATGGTATTTCTATTTTTAATATTTTGATGAACTGCCATACTCTTTTCCACAGCAGTTGTACCATTTATACATTCCCATCAACAGTGTACAAGGGTTCAATTTCTCTACATTCTTGCCAGTGCTTGTTATTTTCTGTTGTTCTGATAGTAGCCATCATAATGGGTATGAGATGATATCTCATTGTAGTTTTGATTTACATTTCCCTAATGATTAATGATATTGAGTATCTTTTCATGTTCTTATTAGCCATTTGTATATATTCTTTGGAGAAATGTCTATTCAAGTCTTTTGCCCATTTTTGAATCAGGTTTTGTTGTTGAGTTTTAGGAGTTCACTGTATATTCAGAATATTAATCCTTTATGAGGTGTTTGCTAACATTTTCTCCCAAAAAGGTGGGTTGCCTTTTTATTCTGTTGATAGTGTCTTTTGTGCACAACATTTTAAAATTTTCATGAAGTCCAATTTGTCTATTGTTTGTTGTTGTTGCCTCTGCCTTTTGTGTCATTTCCAAGAAACACTGCCAAATCCAATGTCGTGAAGTTTTTCCCTATGTTTTCTTCTAAGAGTCTTATAATTTTAGTTCTTGCATATAGGTCTTTAATCCATTTTAATTTATGAATATGGTGTTAGGTTAACAGTCCAATTTCATTCTCTTGCATGTAGATACCTAGTCTTCCCAGGACCATTTATTGAAAAGAATGTCCTATCCCCATTGAATGGTCTTGGCACCCTTGTCAAAAATCATTTGACCACATTTGTGAGGATTTATTTCTGGGTTCTCTGTTCTATTCCATTGGTCTGTATGTTTGTCATTATGCCAGTACCACACTGTTTTGATTACTATAGCTTTATGGTAAGTTTTGAAATCAGGAAGTGTGAGTCATCAGCTTTGTTCTTCTTTTTCAAAGTAATTTTGGTTATTCAGGGTCCCTTGAGATTCCATATGAATTTTAGGTTGGGTTTCTCTATCTCTGAAAAAACTTCATGGGATTTTGGCAGGGATTGCTTTCAGTCTGTAGATTGCATTGGGTAGTATTAACATCTTAACAATATCAAGTCTTTCAGTCCATGAACATGAGATGTGTTTCCATCTATTTATGTCTTCTCTAATTTCTTTTAGCAGTGTTTTGTAGTTTTCATGTGTTTCACCTCTTTGGTTAATTCCTAAGTATTTTATTCTTTTCGATGTTATTCTAACTGGAATTGTTTTTGTAATTTCCTTTTCAGATTGTTCATTGTTAGTGTATAGAAATGCAACTGATTTTTGTGTGTTGACTTTGTATCCTGCTACTTTGCTGAATTTTTTTATTGGTTCTAACAGTTTGTGTGTGTGTGTGTGTGTGTGTATAATCGTCAGGGTTTTTTGGATATAATATTATATTATCTGTGAACAGAGATAATTTTACTTCTTTCTTTCCAATTTGGATTCCTTCTATCTGTTTTTCTTGCCTAGTGGCTCTGGATAGAACTTCCAGTGCCATGTTTAATAGAAGTGGTGAAAGTGGGCATCCTTGTCTTGTTCCTGACCTTAGCGGAAAAGTTTTCAGTCTTTCACCATTGAGTATAATGTTTGTTGGGGGTCTTCCATATCTGGCTTTTATTATGTTGCAGTGGTTTTCTTCTGTTCCTAATCTGTTAAGTGTTTTTATCATGAAAGGATGTTGAGTTTTGTCAAAAGCTTTTTTGCATCAATTGAGATGATAATGTGGTTAATGTGGTATATTACAGTGATCAATTTTCATATGTCAAACCATCCTTACATTGCTGTAATAAATCCCATTTGGCCTGTCATTAGGTGGATAAGTTTTTATAATTGTTATATCTTCTTGCAGTATTAAACTTTTTATTAATATATAATGTCCTTCGTCTCTTGGAAACTTTTTAGATTTAAAGTCTATTTTGTCTGATATTAGTACAGCCACCCCTGCTCTCTTTTGGTTACTATATACATGGAATATCTTTTTCCATTCTTTCACTCTCAATGTATTCGCATATTTGAATCTCAAGTGAGTTTCTTGTAGACAGCGTACAGTTGGAGTATGTATTTTTATCCATTCTGACAATCTCTGTCTTTTGATTGAAGAGTTTAACCCACTTATATTCAAAGTAATTCTTGTTAAGAAGGGACTTTTGTCATTTTGCTATTTGTTTTCTGTATGCCTAGAGCTTTTTTGTCCCTCATTTCCTCTATTACTGTCTCCTTTTGTGTTTAGTTGATATTATTGGTAATGAAATGTTTAAATTCCTTTCTCATTTATTTTTGTGTATATTCTATCATTTTTATTTTGTAGTTACCGTGGGGGTTACATTCAACACCCTAAAGTTATAACACTGTAATTTGAATTTATACCAGCTTCACTAAAATAACATACAAAAAATCTGCTCCTTTATAGCTCTATCCCCACACCTTTCAGTTGTTGATGTCACAAAGTTTCATCTTAATACATTGTGTGCCCTAAAACACAAACTAATAATTCTTTTATTTTATTTTAAAGATTTATTATTTATTTATTTAATCTATTTTTGGCTGCATCGGGTCTTAGTTGCGGCAGGCGGGATCTTTGTTGAGGCGTGTGGGATCTTTTGTTGCGGAGTGCGGGCTCTTCATTGTGGTGTGCGGGCTTCTCTCTAGCTGTAGTGTTCGGGTTTTCTCTTCTCTAGTTGTGGTGCGCAGGCTCCAGGGTGTGTGGGCTCTGTAGTTTGCAGCACGTGGGCTCTAGTTGTGACACGCAGGCTTATTTGCCCTGTGGCATGTGCAATCTTAGTTCCCTGACCAGGGATTGAGCTTGTGTCCCCTGCATTGTCAGGCAGATTCTTTACCACTGGACCACCAGGGAAGTCCCTAATAATTCTTTTAAATGCATTAGTCTCTTAAAATATGTAGAAAACAAAAATGTGGAATTATAAACCAAAGTTAAAATAATACTAGCTTTTAGACAAAAATTTTTAAAAATGTATCAGCTTCTTAAACCGTGTAGAAAAGACAGAGTTTAAAAAGTTGTTAAAATAATCCCAGCTTTTATAATTGCCCATGTATTTACCTTTATTGAGATTGCATTTCTTCATGTGCCTTTGGGTTACTGTCTAGTATCCTTTCATTTCCTCCTACAGGACTCCCTTGAGCATATCTTTCAGGGCAGGTCTAGTGGTCATGAGCTCCCTCAGCATTTGTTTACAGAGGAATGTCTTAATTTCTCCCTCACTTTTGGAGGACCGTTTTGCCAGACATAGGATTCTTTTTTTTTTTTTTAACATCTTTATTGGAGTATAATTGCTTTACAATGGTGTGTTAGTTTCTGCTTTATAACAAAGTGAATCAGCTATACATATACATATATCCCTATATCTCATCCCTCTTGCATCTCCCTCCCACACTCCCTATCCCACCCCTCTAGGTGGTCACAAAACACTGAGTTGATCTCCCTGTGCTATGTGGCTGCTTCCCACTAGCTATCTATTTTACATTTGGTAGTATATGTAAGTCCATGACACTCTCTCACTTCATCCCAGCTTACCCTTCCCCCTCCCTGTGTCCTCAGCAGACATAGGATTCTTGATTGATTTTTTTCTTTGAGCACTTAGAATATATCGGCCCACTGTCTTCTGGCCTCCAAAGTTTCTGATGAGAAATCTGCTTATAATCTTACTAAAGATCCCTTGACTGTGATGAGTGCTTCTCTCTTGCTGCTTTCAAGATTCTCTCCTGTCTTTCAAAAGTTTGATTATAATGTGCCTAGGTATGGGTCTTTTCAAGTCCATTTTACTTGGAGTTCATTGAGATTCTTGGACACTTACATTCACATCTTTCATCAAATTTGGTAAGTTTTCAGCCACTTTTTTTTTCAAATATTCTCTCAGCCCTTTTCTCTCTCTTTTGTGAGACTTTCCCTGGGCACATGTAGTCACTTTCTAATTTCCCCCATACATACAGTTATTTATGAATATCCTAGTTTGCTAATACCTGGTTCCTAAAAGGATTAAAAAAGAAAAATGACAGAGATAAGGGGATGAGCACCAGCCTTTTAAATCCTGTGGGAATCACTTTAGCCACAAGGAGAGGGGTTTGCAATAACGGGGGGGGGGGGGAGGTGCAACAACAATGGCTGCCCACCTTTTCGTTTGCACAATCAGCAGTCAGCAATCAAGCAGAGCACAGATCACTGGTATTTGGAGGACAGGGTCTTTTTGCCCACCCTAACTCCTGTACGCTGTGTGCAACCTGCTCCAGGCACACATGCACAAGTGCCTGACACATGGCTGAAGGTAGGAGATAGGTAGCTGCTGCTGTGGTAAGAGCTGCAATGGACTGAAATGGACCACAATTTGCCATCCAAGTCTTCCCCTGGAGGTTGCAGAACTTCAGCATGCTCCAGGATTCCAAAATGGTTACATCAGGCAGATTCTGCTGGTGCAATTGCTGTCTAGGTGGGGAGAGAGATTCCTGGTGCTTCCTACTCTGCCATCTTCCCAGAAGCCCTCTCCCTAACTATTTCTTGTCACATTGTTGTGTGTTTATATAGTTCCTAGTACTGTCCTATTTTGTGGGCATACTGAATATGTATTGGCTTGGCCAAAATGTTCATTCGTTTCTTTCTGTAAGATGGCTTTAGTGGCATTTAGTTGTCTTTAACTTCATTCGAAACAATTTTGTTAGATTGTATTGTGACAGCTCTCACATCAGTGTGCATTTAAAAAGGAACTTATCAAAATTGGTGAATTTTTGTGTAGCCATTTTAATATTGAAGATGGAAGGAAAAAAGCAACATTTTCAGCATATTATGCTTTATTATTTCAAGAAAGGTAAAAATGCAACTGAAACGCAAAAAAAGATTTGTGCAGTGTATGGAGAAAGTGCTGGGACTGATCAAACGTGTCAAAAGTGGTTTGCAAAGTTTTGTGCTGGAGATTTCTCACTGGACATTGCTCCAAGGTGGGGTAGACCAGTTGAAGTTGATAGCAATCAAACTGAGACATTAATTGAGAACAATCAATGTTATACCATGCGGGAGATAGCCGACATACTCAAAATATCCAAATCAAGTGTTGAAAATCATCTGCATTAGCTTGGTTATGTTAATCACTTTGATGTTTGGGTTCCACATAAGTTAAGGGAAAAAAACCTTCTTGGCTGTATTTCTGCCTGGAATTCTCTACTTAAATGTAACAAAAAGGTTCTGTTTTTAAAACAAATCGTGACGGGAGATGAAAAGTGGATAGTGTACAATAATGTGGAATGGAAGAGATCGTGGGGCAAGCAAAATGAACCACCAGCAACCACACCAAAGTCCAGTCTTCATCCAAAGAACGTGATGTTGTGTATATGGTGGGATTGGAAGGGAGTCCTCTATTATGAGCTCCTTCCCGAAAACCAACTGATTAATTCCAACAAGTACTGCTCCCAGTTAGAACAACTGAAAGCAGCACTCGACGAAAAGCATCCAGAAGTAGTCAACAGAAAACACAAAATCTTCCATCAGGATAATGCAAGACCGCATGTTTCTTTGATGACAAAGCAAAAACTGTTACAGCTTGGCTGGGAAGTTCTGATTCATCCGCTGTATTCACCAGATATTGCACCTTCAGATTTCCATTTATTTCAGTCTTTACAAAATTCTCTTAATGGAAAAAATTTCAATTCCCCAGAAGACTGTAAAAGGCACCTGGACCAGTTCTTTGCTCAAAAAATTAAAATGTTTTGGGAAGATGGAATTATGAAGTTGCCTGGAAAATGGCAGAAGGTAGTGGGAAAAAGGGTGAATACGTTGTGCAATAAAGTTCTTGGTAAAAATGAAAAATGTGTCTTTTGTTTTTACTTAAAAACAGAAGGCACTTTTTGGCCAACCCAATAGAAGCTACAGTACCAATGACTATTGTGAAGCTAATTTTAGCTGGAGAGACAGACATGAAACAAATATATATATATATATTTTAAATTAATAGCTACTTTATTTATTTATTTATTTATTTATTTATGGCTGTGTTGGGTTTTCTTTTCGTGCGAGGGCTTTCTCTAGTTGCGGCAAGTGGGGGCCACTCTTCATCGTGGTGCGGGGGCCACTCTTCATCGCGGTGCACGGGCCTCTCACCATCGCAGCCTCTCTTGTTGCGGGGCACAGGCTCCAGACACGCAGGCTCAGTAGTTGTGGCTCACGGGCTTAGTTGCTCCGCAGCATGTGGGCTCCTCCCAGACCAGGGCTCGAACCCGTGTCCCCTGCATTGGCAGGCAGACTCCCAACCACTGCGCCACCAGGGAAGCCCATGAAACAAATATTGATGGTTGTTAAGCAATCAATAATGCATAACAAATTACAAGGGTTTTGAGAGGAATGGCCAGAATATGACACTTTTACCCTTGCTTGTCCCTTCTTGACCCACAACAAACAACAATAACTAATTACAGTGTCTTTTCTGTGACCCAGTCTTGGGCACATGATTCATCCCAGTGTTCTTGGCCGTCTCTAACAGTTGATGAGTTGGTGCTTAAATTGAAAGCTATTTGCCATCCCTGGCTTATGGCAGAGATGGTAAGTACTGTAAGAACTAGAAGAAAGTTATACTGTTTCCTGGAATAAATTGTATGTTTTTCAAGGAAAAGGACAATATGTTCTATTTCTTTAGTACTTTCCACACCATTACAATCAGAGGCTCAATTAGGGCTTGTTGAATTAATTTAATAATTTTAAGAGATCTTATCATAAGGAAATAAGTCAACTTAAATATGTTAACTCATTGTTTACAGCACTTCTGTAAGTGCTAAAGAAAAAGCATAGTCTTTTCTTTAAATGAGTTTATATTCCAGCATCTGACAGCTTTTTCTACCCTTGCCATTTAAACTCATTTTCTCTTGTTTTCTTTGTTCTTATGGAAGATGGAAAACAGCTGGTCAGCATCCTCAACTAATACTTGTTAAATGCCTTCTTAAAAATAATCCTTTAGCTTGAGGACATTATGCTAAGTGAAATAAACCAGTCACAGAGGACAAATACTGTATGATTCTACTTCAGTGAGGTACCTAGGGTAGTCAAACTGGTAGGACAGAAAGTAGAATGGTGGTTGCCGGGCCTGGGGGGAGGGGGCAATGGGGAATCAGTGTTTAATGGATAAAGAGTTTCAATTTCGCAAGATGAAAAGAGTTCTTTGGATGCAGTTATGGTAGCACAACAATGTGAATGTACTTAATGCTGCGGAAGTGAATATTTAAAAATAGTTCAGATGGTTAAACACTTCCTTACATGCAACGCGAGGCCTATCTTTACCCTGTGGGGATATCAGAGAAACCATTACCCAGCAATGTCATCTTCCACAACATTCTTTGCTCTACTTCCATTTGTTTCTCATCTTTCTTTGTGGCCCCTTTTTCTATTCTTCCAGTAACTTTTGTTCTCTTCTCTGGACCATCTTCAAGTCTTCCGCAAACCAGATGTAGTTTTGGAAAGATGGCAGAGCCGGTGTAGTGGGGAGGCTGTCTCAGAGGTCCTCAGGTTTTGTGCAGGATTAGGGTTGCTGTGTTTGCTTGACTACAGCCTGCATTGCCCATGGTTTTTACTAATCCATAGACATGGCATCTGGTCTTTTCATCTATAAAGTTAGGGTGGATGAACTAGATGAATTCTAATGGAGTTTACAGCTCACCCTTTCCTTGGGACTTTTTCATTGTGAATTTACATATTAACATTGCTATCATTTTGGGAGTTATGCAGTGAAATGTCATACACCAGTTTTTCAAAATTATGAATTCAATACAAGCTAAACGCACCATGCTTGTGAACTTGTTTTTCCATTTTCCCCATCTCTTTTCTGTACTGAACTTCACTCTGTTGGAATGATTTTTTAAAAACAAACCCCCTCACTTTTTGATTAAGGACTATGATTCCTAAATAGAGCACCTGAATACAATCAGGCATTACGTCTAATTAGTGTGCTTTCTTTTACCCCCAGATACCTGAGCTGAGAGTCCTTAATTTCCTAGTTTGTAACCTACAATTAAATGTTATAGGTTGCAGGCCTTACTGGGAATGCCTCATCAGTTAAGTAGTTCAGCTGGCTTAGTTTTAAAACTCTCTCCTTTGCTCTTATCTAGCAGAAGGGCCTTTGGGTGAAGACCTGGAAACTTGGAAAGGAGTTCTTACTCTGTTCTAGGTAAGTGAGTGACTATTTTTCAGATTCCTCAAGGGAAAAAAGTCAAATAGCAGAGATATGCTCTTATGTTCTTGTCCTCATGATCTGACAATTCTGTTGTTGGGCGCAGTATTAGCTTTCACTCATTAGCTGTTTCAGTGAGGAGCAGAGGAGAAGAGCTGGGAGGTATTTAGTAGAGCAAGAGATTAAGATTCGCCCGCCCTCCCCGCCCCCAAATAATCTACCTAGAAACCCAACCCGAACTTTCTGCTTCTCTTTCTAAGATACAATTAATGTGAAATTGATGTTGGGCTAGTTAGAAATTGCACGTGTGTGTGTGTGTGTGTGTGTGTGTGTATCACCTCTATAACCACCATCCAGAAGCCACTTACCTCCCAAAGGTTATGCTGGAATGATCTGGTGTTGTTGCTGTCCATTCTGTGGGCGTATACTGCAATAAACATGGCTTTAATTTTGGTAGACCAATCACATCCCAGGATTTAAGTGAATCTGGATCCGTCCTCGTATTTAATATTCAGGGTGCTGAAAGGTGACACTAGTGGAACTGCTGGAGAAGTCAGACGTGGCATCTGTGGTAGGTCCAAGTTTTGCCCTGTACCAGAGGAGGTTAGATGCTACCACTGATTTTATAGAAGTTGATGTTGGTCTGGAGCTTGATGTCATGCTGGTGCCATGCTGTCTGCTGGCCTTTCAAAGGGAATTCTGGTCTTCTTAATTTGACTTCATAGTTTTTGGATGACCCATGTATCTTGGACAGTATGCTGCCTGTGTGGCAGAGTTTATTGGCACCGTTCAGCTCTGTGTTACCAGAAAGCATTGCTGACAGAGCCCTTACATGAGCTGGGTGCTACATGTCCCTTGTTGGTCTTAGACTTCAGTCCTTGTTACCAAGCTGATGCTCCAAATGGGCCTGGGGTCAGTTGTTTGTATTCTAGTCTGTATACAGTCAACACAACAGGGCAGTTTCAGAGTATCTTGACAATCTCAGGAGCTTAAGGAGAAAGCTGTTTCCCCAGTGTCTGGAAATGTGCAAACTTGTACTCCCAAGGGAGATGACACAGTGTTGATTAAATAAAATCTATTACACCACAATATTGTTGTGTTGATGAAGTTAGAGCACTCTAAATTTCACACGTGCAATCAGATAATGCTGGGGAAGATTATTATGCTGGCAGATGAATCACAGAAGCTGTTCCCCAGCTCCTAGCACAAGGTATGACAGTGAATATGCACTCAAACTATGTGTGAACAAATGAACAAATTTAATTAGTAACTCTCAAAGTCTCATCCTGCAAATTGTATTAAAAATTTCCAGAAAGCCTTGATACTGTTCCTTGCCATTTTCGTCTACCTGTTATGTAGCAAATATCACATTGCCCAACTATTTTGTAGTCTGAAGCTACCGAATGTTTTTCAGCAACTGATATTGAGAAACTAATCCAGGAGACTTTCTCCAGGGATTTTAGAGAGGAAAGGAACATGACTTCCAGTGCCTTCTGAGAATTTAACTGAGATTAGAAGAGGGCTACTCATCTCAACACTGCAGAAAATAGCAAAATACCTCTGAGAACTCAGGAGAGTAAAATTCAGTAGTAACTCACACATGGGAATCATCAGCTCAAAATTCAGTACCATATGTGTGTCACTGCTAGACTTTGTTGACATATCAAGGAAAATATTGTTGTTTTCAGAATGTTGTTATAGGTTTTGAAACTGTTGGAGAGAAAGGCTGCAGGAACAGCTTTCTCTCAGCGTGAAAGGGCACAGCCACTTAAAAGGTGTCAGAAAAATAATACGTTCAGAAGAGGATTCCCTAGGGAAAAGCCAGTGCTTCAGTGGCAACTATGGAAGACATAAGGACCAAAACTAAGAGGACAGGGAAGAGTCAGAAACGTGCCATCCTTCCCCAGCAAATTTACTGCACGTGAAAGGGACACAGGAAGAATCATCTGCCTCATCCTGGACACTAGGGAAGAAGGGAGAGGTAGATGATTTCAGATCAGTGTAAAATAGACTTTAAACACTGCCTAATGATCAAATCCTCATAGAAGGCATGTCTGCTTTCAACTGGAGGACGATTGTTTTTCTTTTTTTCTTCCTTTTGTTTCCATCATTACCATCACAAGGGTTAACAGGTTTGAAAGAGTGAGAAATAGTGCAGCCTAGTTGTTTGTTTTCAGTTATGTCCTCTCTAATGTAAACAAAACCTTCCCTTATGTGTGTTGCTTGGGATATTTTAAAAATCAAAGGGAACAGTGGGAAGTCCAGGTGACATGGGAATAATCGGGGATTGTATCTGAAAAGGCTCTTGCCCCAGCAGGCGTATCCTGGGTTCCATTACTGGCTGTCCCTCTCCGTCCCTCCTTCCCTGTTTGAAGCAGCTGGGCGGACTGCCTACACCTGGAAGCTGATAAGACATGCTCACTGCCCTCTCTCATCATTTTCCAAGAAAAATAGCAAAGAATGCACTTGTGTTGAGGTACAGCAGTCGCTGACTGGCAAGGTCTCTCAAGAATCAACATGCCCACATTTCTACCTCCTCTCATGTTCCCAAGTTGATTCTCAGCTCAAAATGAATAAAATCAATGTGTTTTTGTAAATCAACAAGTATAGACCCTCCACTCCTTCTTTAAATATTGATGTGCCAATTTAAAAACATTCCCCTCTGCTCAAAACATGACTCTGCTGACAGCATTTGCAGGAAAGGCATTGTCCAGAAACTGGAAGTAGATAGTTGTAACTTTGTGTACGTTTGTTCATATTAATGATAATTCAACTAATATTTCTTGAGCGCCGCTATGAGTTAGGCTCTGTGGTTGGTAGTGGGATCAGGGCAGTGAATGAGTTTCCACCCTGAGAAGCTTCGATATTTAAGGAAAGGACTTGGATATTTTTGAGGTGGTATTGCATAGAAAAAGTGAACACTGACATTGTGGGTTTAAAAACATTGTGTGGCATTACACACCACGTATAACTTCTCAAAGACTTGTTTTTCATCGTTTTCTTGGGGAAGAACATTTAATGTCCAAATTACTATTCTGAGTGGACATAATTAAAGAGGAGAAAACTCAAACCACAGAGGCTTGTGATTGTAGCAGAAGAAATTTTTTTTCAGATATCTGCCTCACAGAGTGCATCCATGGGATGCATTCTCATGGCAAGGAAGTTTAGCTTTGGTCCTCTTTCTTAGAGTCACCTGTTCTGTGTTTTTGGATTGAGGAGCAGCCATTTGTAGGAGAAGTTTCTGTACTTCTATTTCAAGCAGATTTACATACACGAAGCATAAGCATTATGTACTGTTCGTTTCCTTCCCGCTAGGTTGTACGCTATTATTTTGCAAAAGAGCAACCATACTTTAGAGTAGCGGGGATTCCGTAACTATTTCCTCAGGTTCATCTGAAACATCTCATTTGAGATTGAGCAGGGATGGAACCAGATTTCTGTGGAGTGTACTTGTTTACAACCAATGTTCTCTTGGAGCTTTCTTCATTTCTTTTTTTGGTATGCCCTTTTACCAGAAATACTAGCCTCAAGATAATTAGCTCTATTTTGATGTGTTTTACCTGGCAGTTGACCTTTCCTCTTATCTCTTCTTGCCCTTTGCCTGCTTGCTCTGGACACCGTCAGGCTGTATGTTCCTTTTCTGAGTATCATTTACCTGGTCAGGCTGCATGTAAAGATAGCCTCAACCCTGCACTCTCATCCACCTCTGTAGCCTCAATAAGAAAAAGCTTTGATTTGAGGAAATCCTAAGTTGAGTGGGTGAGAGCAAGCTGGTTCTCCTTGAGAGCCAGGGCCAACATGCACCAAGCTCCACGCAGGTGCAGCTCTGTCCAATCCCGAGCGCTTGGAGGAGCTCATTTTTATGTCCCCAGCAAGCATGCATAATCTTAGGCAAACAAACAGTCCTGCCAGAAGGGACATCCAACAACTCCTCAAGACAGAACAACAATTCTTGGCTCCTGGATCAGTAAAATTATCTATTTTCAAAACAATCCTTTTAAAAAAAGAAACCAACAAAGGGGATAGTGTTGTTTATGTAACTTCTTTGTCGGGTTATAAAACGTTTTTCTCTCTACGTACAAAATGGGTACAGTATGTGTTCCCAAGTCTAGAGAGTTTGTTTGGGAAAGCTATGCGATCTCTTGGGATTTTCCTTTGCTAATGATTTCAGACTCTCTCTCCCTTGTGGAAAAAAAATTTTTTTTTTAATGTTCCACTCTGAAAGTCCTTAGGAATGGTTGTTGGGAGCTGGGTAAGTGGGATGGCCTCTCTTGCCCCTGGGAGCTGTTCTCAGGTCCCATGAGGTGGACAAGCAGGGGTGATCTTTGTTGAAGTGGGACAAGGTGTGGCAGGGTGGTTGCAGCAGCTCTGGATGCCCACTGTGACTCATTTAACCTGGGCCGAACACATTTTTCTTTCAGATTTCCCTTTTCTTACCTCTCCTTGGCCGTCAGCTTCTGCTAGCAGCCTGTCCGTTGTTGAAATTAACAAATGTGTTGGGGGAGGGAGGGACTTCATAATAGACTTCATGCAGCCTTAAAAATGGAATTGAAAATGTAAAAATGCACAAATAAGAGATTCAAAACCCTTATGTGCTCAGAAGGCTACTGTAGAGGGAAAAGCAAAGATGAAAGGGAGCAAAGGGCGCGCTGCCATCTTAAACAAGGAAGTCAGAATAAATTGCTGTGAAGGGATCTTTGTAGAGGGAAGAATGTCCAAACAGAGAGATGAACACAAAGCTGACTTGGGGTCCAGGTGAAATGGAGTTGATGGGTCAGTGACTTCTCACCTAGCACAAGACCAGTGACAGCCAGGGGATGTGAAATATGGGAGGCTGTGGGATCTAACCTCCACACCAGGCATTCATGGGCTTCCAGTGGGCGCAATCCCCGAATGCTGTGCCCTGGGACTACCCTCCTTCATGCTGGTCGCCTGGTCAGTTAGTGGGGACAGAAGTGACTAAGGCAGTTATTTCTGTTTCAGGTCAGCTGTATCTATTAGCTATATTTCATTTGTTTGTTTTGCAAGAGTAATTTAGGATGTGCAATCAAATTGTTGACTTTGCTAGTTGTCAGTGAGAAGCATTTCACAACAAATGTCAGCTGTATACCGTGTTTTCATCTTGGCTTCAGGCTTAGACTGGACCTGGTCTTGGGCCTCTTTGGGATCTGAGGGTGTTTCATTGCTCTGTGTTTCTTGGCTTAGGGAGAGTTTGCAGATATGTCTTAACTTGACTCATTTGTTAAGGGAGAATCTTTCAGGACAGGGTGAGGAATAAGGATACTGGGCCAAAGGTCATCTGTTGGTTCAGAATTTCTGGAAAACATAAAAAATGTTGTTATTACTTTTGACTATATGAGTAGAGCTTTAAATGTTAGTTATTTTATTTTATTTTAAAAGTACATCTTTCTCTTCTTTTATTTTGGAGAAAGACAGTTCTCATCTACCAAGCATCTATTAATTTCGTACCTGCTAAATTCTATCGTAGAGCAGAATATGGAAAGGGCCTGGTTCGTGTTGCCCATAGATTTGGGTAAGGCTTACCTGAAGTGGGCTTCGATAAATGAGTAGGAGCTCCTTAGATGGAGATGGGGGAGGAGGACATTGAGAGCATAGCCGAGTCCATGAAAATGAACAAGCTGCAAGGGGCAGTGACAATTCCTAAGTGATTAGAGCCAGTCAGGTGGTGGGGCGAGAGGATGCTGAAGTTAGGAAGACAGATCAGGGTCAGGCACTGGGCATTCATCTAAAATTCTTCATCAGTGTCATGATGTGGGAGGCGTAGTGCACACTTTTCACTCTTCCAGAATTATGCTGGAGAGACAGTAGGGAACCTGCTTCCTGTGTTAGAGGAGTTCCCCACCTTGCGATGCAGAGTCTGCGTCTCTGCAGAAGCTGAAAGTGTTGTGTACTCTGTCTCCCAGTCTCACATGCAGTTGAGGAGTGGGCATATGACCTAGGCTCTGCCAGTCAGATGTCTCCACTCCAGACCTAAATCGTGACATGAAGAAGCAGGGACACCAAGAAAAATCCATTTCTGGAGACGGAGCATTCATTCCTAGAGGCAGCAGGGGGCAAGCACCTGAGGGTCAGGGCCTAGTGTCCGCTGTTTTGGGGTAGTGGTGGAAGCTGTAGTGTCTCTGCCCAGCATCAGCAATGATGTTATTACCTCACTGTCACCCCAGCATGATTTTGGACATGACTGCTGGCTACATAGCCTCTAAAGCTGGTTTCTCCAACTTTCCAAGAGATCCTGTGAACTATCCAATCCAGTTATCTTTCTTTCCTTTCCTCTTCATTCTTTCCCCTTCTTTCCTTCATTCTTTCTTTCCTTTCTTCCTTCCATGTCATGTCTATTGAGGTATAACTCACTGACAATAAGATATACCCTTTTAAAGTTTATAATTCAGTGAGTTTTGCCAAGTGTATTCAGATGTGTAACCTATATCATAATACAGACTATTCCCATCACCCCAGAAAGTTCCTTTATGCCCCTTTATAGTCAGTCCTCTCTCCCTGTTCCCAGCCCGTCATTTGATCTCTTTGTCCTAGGAGTTTTGCCTTTTCCAAACCCTCATATAAATGGATCATACAATATGAGGCTTTTGTGTCTGACTTTTTTTTCACTTAGTATAATGCTTTTGAGATTCATCCATGTTGTGTGTAACAATTCATTCCTTTTTATTGTTGAATAATATTTGATTATATCATAATTGGTTTATCCATTCACCAGTTGATGGACATTTGGTTTCTTTCCAGTTTCTGCCTATTATATACAAACTGCTGTGAATGTTCATGTACAAGTCCTTGTGTAGACATATGTATTTATTTTTCTTAGGTAAATACCTAGGAATGAAATCACTGGGTTATATAGTAAGTATATGTTAAACTTTAAAAGAAACTGCCAAATTGTTTTCCAGAGTGGTTATATCATTTTGCATTCCCAGTTGCTCTGCATCCTCTGTGACATTTGATATTGTCAGTTATATTAATTTTAATCATTTAGTAGGTATGTAGTGATGTCTCATGATAGTTTTCATTTCTTATGTCTTATACTTGTAAATGATATAGTTTTTAAATTTCAGTTTTCAGTGGTTCATGGCTAGTATATACAATTGAATTTTTAAAAATATTTATTTATTTATTTATTTGGTTGCACCAGATCTTAGTTGCAGCAGGCGGGCTCCTTAGTTGTGGCTCGAGGGCTCCTTAGTTGTGGCATGCAAACTCTTGGTTGCGGCATGAATGTGGGATCTAGTTCCCTGACCAGGGATCGAACCTGGGCCCCCTGCATTGGGAGCATGGAGTCTTAACCACTGGGCCACCAGGGAAGTCCCTGATTTTTGCAATTAATTTTGTATCCTGCAACCTTGGTACACTCACCTATCAATTTTTATAGCTCTTTTTTTTTTATAGATTCTTTAAGATTCTCTGTGAAGATAATCTTGTCAACTGTAAATAAAGATAGTTATATCTGCTCCTTTGTAATCTATATGATTTTTATTTCCTTATTGCTCTGGCTAAGACCTCTTTTTGAAGACTGTTGAATGGAATCAGTGGGAGCAGACTTCATTTTCGTGAAGTTTGTACAGCTTCTTTACTTGTACAGCTTCTTCACTTGTACAGCTTCTTACAAGGCTCCTTCTTTTGTCTAGATGCATATTTAGTTTTATACTTTTATACCTTACTTTTATAAGTAAGGTATATTTACTTTTATACCTTACTTTGTGTGACCCTATTTAAGAAAAAGAAGGCGAATTGTAAAAGCGTCAGTCCCCACCAAATCTGGAGTCTCCTGCCCTCTGCTTCCTTGGATCATTGCTTTATTTATTTGGTTATCCTCCTAGGCTTTCTGTAATATTATTTTTAATCTTTTCTGGGCTTTCAAAAATCTGATCAGACTGAAAAGAAAAAGAAATGTCATCTTAGTCCAGCTGAGGTTACTGGAACTGGGTGTTTGATCAATTGATTCTTGGTCAGGACTCAAAACTTGCTCTGGTGGTCCAAGGGGACTGTCACCACGCCGCGGGTCACCAGCTGAGCTTCCTTTCTGTTATGTCTGTAAGACTTCTTAAGTCATACCTTTCTCATAGGTTTTTTTTGGGGGGGGGTATAGTTGCTTTACAATGTTGTGTTAGTTTCTGCTGTACAGCGAAGTGCATCAGCTATATGTATACATATATCCCCTCTTTTTTTGGATTTCCTTCCCATTTAGGTCACCGCAGACCACTGAGTAGAGTTCCCTGTGCTATACAACAGGTTCTCATTAGTTATCTATTTTACACATAGTATCAATAGTGTATATATGTCATTCCCAATCTCCCAATTCATCCCACCCCCGCCACCCCCGCTTTCCCCCCTTGGTGTCCATACGTTTGTTCTCTACGTCTGTGTCTCTATTTCTGCTTTGCAAATAAGATCATCTATACCATTATTCTAGATTCCAATATGTGGAATATATGATATTTGTGTTACATATATACATATGTGTTAATATACAATATTTGTTTTTCTCTTTCTGACTTACTTCACTCTGTATAACACTCTCTAGGTCCATCCACATCTCTACAAATGACCTAGTTTCATTCCTTTTTATGGCTGAGTAATATTCCATTGTATATATGTACCACATCTACTTTATCCATTCATCTGTCGATGGACATTTAGCCACTATGGAGAATAGTATGGCGGTTCCTTAAAAAACTAAAAATAGAACTACCATATGACCCAGCAATCCCACTACTGGGTATATACCCTGAGAAAACCATAATTCAAAAAGACATATGCACCCCAATGTTCATTGCAGCACTATTTACAATAGTCAGGTCATGGAAGCAACCTAAATGTCTCATGGGTTTTAATTTTTTGCAACCTGATGTCTTTCCTCAAAATCATGGGCTTTCATTCTCACTTGGGCAGCAGTATATAACCTGTTGTCCTGTTTGATACATTGATGGGGACTTTTGCAGTTTTGAAAATTCATGTATTCCCACCGATATATTATTTTGTTACATTTATTTGGTCACCTGAAGGCTTCACTTCCTAGACGAGGAGGAATTGAGTTTGTGGAGTTAGCAGGACTCTAGGAGAGTTGGCTAATTAGTTCTCAGAACATGCTGTCGTCCTCACCTTCTCCTTGGTTATTGTATGTGAGCAGCTCACAGTTCCTGTTGTCTGGGACTATTTGATTTCTCACAGGTCTGTGAGTTGCTTTCCTTACCCAGGTGGGGACAAGTAAGTACATATACTTTATAAACAGATGTCTACTTAATAAAAAAGCGAAGTACCCATGTGTGTTAACATTATGTATCAAAATAAAAAAGTTAAACCTATCCTATTACAGTCATCATTCTTGTGTGTTACAACTACATTTTTTGCACTCTTTTTCTATTTGGAACTTTCCTTTTTGGATTGTCATCATCAACTCATGGTCTTTCACAGATTCAACTCATCCAATAAGAATGACAATAACAATAATAAAATAATTATCATATAATTATTGATGCTACAGAGTGAGGTTGGTTGCTTTGTCCTATTAGCACGGCTGGTGTTTAAAGCCTTATGGCTTTCTGACAAGAGGATGCTCCAATGCCATCTAGCCTGATTTGTTTTCCCCCAAGATGTGGGCTTAGTGCCCCTCCTTTGAGTGGAGAATGGTACACATTAGACTTATGAGAGTTGCTGATGGAGAGCAGACCTAATTTGTGTGTGTGTGTGTATGTGTGTGCGTGTGTGTGTATTTGAAGTGTAGTTGATTTACAATGCTGTGTCAGTTTCAGGTGTACAGCAAAGTGATTCATTTTTGTATATATATATATATTTTTTTTTTTTTCAGATTCTTTTCCATTATAGTTATTACAAGACATTGAATACAGTTCCCTGTGTTATAGAGTAGGTCCTTGCTGTCTATCTATTTTATGGAGCAGACTTACTTTTAAAGGGAAAGGATTTGGTTTTTCACCACTAAGTATGATGATAACTGTAAGTTTTCATATGTGTTCTTTACCAGTTTCAGAAATGCCAGTTATACTAGTTTGCTGATAGCTTTTATCATGAATGAATGTTGAATGTTGCCAAATGTTTTTTCTGCATTTATTGAGATCATCATTGGAATTTTTCTCTTTCTGTTAATATGGTGAATTACAATTGATTTTTTTCAAAAGTTGGTTCAAATGTTGAACCAACTTTGCATTGACGCTACTTGGTCCTGATGTAATATTATTTCTTTTTTCTGCTGGATTCAATTTGCTTATATTTTGGGAAGGAATTTTCATAGTTAGTTTTCTTTTCTTGTAATGTCTTTTTCTGGTTTTGGTATCAAGGCAATGCTGACCTCATAGGATGAATTAGGAAGAGACTGTGTATAATTGATATTACTTCTTCCTTAAAAGTTTGGTACAACTCATCAATGAACTCATCTGGGCATGAAATTTTCTTTGAGGGAAGTTTTAAAACTAGGGCTCCAATCCTAGAGCCCTAGGCTTAATAAATATAGGGTTATTCATGTTAATCTTTTTAAAAAGTGAACTTTCAAATAAATTATGTCATCCATTTTATCTGTTATCAAATTTATTTGCCTTAATTGATTCAAATTTTTCCTTATTATCCTTTCAATATCTGTAAGCTCTCTAGTGATGTTTCTTCTTTAATTCCTAATATTGATAATTTGTATCTTCCTTCTTTTTTCTTGATTAGTCTGGCTAAAGGTTTATACATTTTATTGAACTTTTCAAAGAACTAGCTTTTAGTTTTATGAATTTCCTGTATTAATTTTCACTTTTTTATTTCTTTGGTTTCTGCTCTTTATCATTTGCTCCTTCAGCTTATTTTGATAACCTACTCTTCTTAGTTTTTTAATATAGAAACTTAGATTATTGATTTAAGACTTTTCTTTTTTTCTAATATAAGCATTTAATGCTATAAATTTTCCTCCAGGTACTGTTTTAGCTGCATTCAACAAATTTTGATATACTGTATTTTCATTTTTATTCCATTCAAAATATTTACTAATTTCTTATGATTTATTCTTTGGTTCAAGGGTTATCTAAGAGTGGGTTGTTTAGTTTCTAAATCTTCAGGAATCTTTCTATTATTGATTTCTCATCTATTTCCAACATGTTCAGAGGACATATTTTGTGTGATTCAGTGCTTTTATATTTGTTGAAAGTTGTTTTATGGCCCAAAATATGGTCCATCCTGATGAATGTTCCATGTTCACTTGAAAAATGTTTATTCGGCAGCTTCTTCTATCAAATACTAAGAGAAGAGTGTGTTGAAGTCTTTAAATATAGTTGAGAATTTGTCTATTTTTCCTTTTAGTTACATCAATTGTCCCTCATATATTTTGAAGGCTCTGTTATTAGCTACAAAGACATTTAAGATTACTATGTCTTCTTGATTAATTGACCCCATTATCTATAGGTAATATTTCTCTTTACCTCTGGAAATATTCTTTTCTGTAAAGTCTACTTTGTTGGACATTAATATAGTTACTCTAGCTCCCTTTTTAGTAGTGCTTGCATATTATAGTATATCTTTTCCCATTATTTTACTTTTAATGTATCTATGTCTTTATATTTAAAGTGACATCCTTTTCAATGGCTTTTTTCTTTCAATCTTACAATCTCTACCTCTTAATTATGTTAGACCATGTACATTTTATGTAATCATTTATGTGGTTGGATTTACATCTACCATCTTGCTAGTGATTTTCCACTTGTCCCATCTTTTCTTTGTTTTTATTCTTTTCCTGTGTTCTTTCAAAGTTATTGGGTTTTTAAAAATAATTCTATTTGTCTTTACTATTGGCTCATTAGTTACCTGTATTTTTTAAAAGCTTTACTCTTGGGATCACAATATACATCTTTAACTTTTCACACTTAACCTTCAAATAATATCTTATAACTATATACTTTCATTTCTTTTCTTCCATCTTTTGTGCTACTGTTTCACCTGTTGCTTCTATATATGTTATTAACCTCCAAATATATAGTTACTATTTATGCTTTAGACAGTCAATAATCTTTTTAAAAGTTTAAAACTAAGGAAGAAACTTTTAAAAATTTACATCTATTTTTTACCATCTTCAGGACTCTTCAGTTCTTTGTATAAATCCAAATTTTCATCTAATTTCAATCTTTCTGCCTAGAGAACATTATTGTAGTACATCAGTGCTAGCAATGAATTCTCTGTTCTTATTTGTCTGGAAAGGTCTTTATTTAATTATTACTTTTGAAAGATTATTGCTGGGTGCAAAATTCTCAGTTGACTTTTTTTGTTTTTGTTTTTTAGTACAAAAACACATTGTCACTTCTGTTGTCTTCTGGCTTTCATATTTTCTGACAAGAGCTTGCTGTATATCTTATCTCTCTTTCTTATTATGTAATGTTTCTTATTTTTCTGGATGCTATCTAGGTTTTCTCTTTAACATTGATTTCTAGCAGTTTGATTCTGATGTGTTTAGGTATGTGTGTGTATGCTTGAGTGTGTGTGTGTTTTAAATTTATTCTGTTTGGGGTTCTCTGAGCTCCTTGGTTCTGTGGCTTGTTAATTTTGGAAAATGGCCATAATCTCTTCAAATATTCTTTCTGCCCCATTCTTTATGTCTTCTATTTTTGCATCTTCAATTACTCTTACTTGATGTTATTCCACAATATCTTAGATGCTCTTTTTCCCCTTACTCTTTTTTCTTCTCATGCTTCAGGTTGCATAATTCCTATTTACCTATTTTCAAGTTCACTAATTCTTTTCTCTGTTGTGTGTAGTCTACTGATATACCCATTAAAGGGTTTCTTTTTCCAGAATTTCCATTTGACTTTTTTAAAAATTAATTTCCATCTATTGGCTGAAATTCTACATCTGTTATGCATATTGTTTACCTGTTCCACTGGCTCTTTTAACACATTACTTACAGTGACTTTAAAATTCCTTTCCAGTAGTTTCAATATCTGGTATACTGTATCTGGCTTATGGGTCTGGTTCTGTTTATTGTTATGTGTCTTGAAAATGGCTTATATTTTCTTGCTTTTGGTAATACTTGTACTTATCCCTGGATGCTGGACACTGTGTATAGAACAGCAGAGAGTGAGGTAAATCAGAATCAGGTATAATTTTTATTCTGCCAGGCCATTGCTGTGGAGTGTTGAGTCAGTCTTGTCAGTAGTTTAGATGGGCTTGAATTTTGTAGTTTCTATGGTTACATTCAGTGTACCACAGACTTCAAATTCCTCTGGTGATGGGCTGCTGTTACCTTATGCTTTGTCAGTGGCTCAGAACGCTGGAGAGATTTTCTCAGTCTATGTCTTCTACCTGTAACTTTTAGCAGGCACTTTTGATCTGATAGGCTCACCAAAAGTAAAAATTTTTACACTACATTATTCAGTTTTCTATATTGTTAGGGTGTCTTGTGATTTTCTACATCTTAAGTGGAAGCAGAACTACACTTAATATTCTTTTAATAAACCCCTTTTCTATTTAAATCAGTTTTACGCAACAAAGGATTTTGGCTGATAGAAGAGACAATGTATGGTAGCAGTTAAGGTCAAACGAAAAAGGGTTCAGACACAACTGATTTTGAATGCCATCTCTACCACTTACCTTATCACTAACTTTACTTGCTAGGTGATCTTGAGCAAACTGTCATTCAGCTTCCTCATTTGTTAGATAAGGATGGAAGAAAATAATATATGTAAAATGCTTAACACAACTCCTGACCCCTAAAAGTGCTTAGTGAGTGATCATTATTATCAGACTTGAATTTTATATGAGTAAGCCTGGTGACAGAGTGGAGAGTAGTCTGTAGGGAGGAGAGCCTAAGAGACTACAAGGCCAGTTAGCAAATAAATTCAGAAGGTCAGATGAAAGTCATGAGGGGTTGAAATAGGGCTACAACAAAGGAAATGGAAGAGGTGGACTCAGTGATTAACAGTCCTCTCATGTGCTGTCATGTGTTTGTTCTTCCATCTTCCCTCTACTTCTCTACCTTCTCCATTAACTTTTGTTCAGTCTAGTATCACATAACCTTATAATTGTTTGTTTGGATGTCTTTCTTTGTCTACTGAATGGGAATCCTTTGAGGGATGGGCTAAATCTGATTCATTAGTGTATTCCTAGTGCTTCATACAGTGTCTGGCATGTAATAGCATCAGCAAGTTTGTTACATTAAACTCAATAAGAAAGTTGCTCTCTTCTGTTTCTTGCTACTATAGCCACTGTTCAGATTGTCTGTAGTTGAATGTACAATTGTTGGACCATTTCCATCCCAGTAGCAGTGTCAAGCTGAGTAACTTTTCCATTTTAATTCTAGCTAGATCCTAGATTTTCTGGTCATCTTGTCCTATCTCTTGGTGTTCTGTAAAGAAAGACAAGGAGAGGACGGAGGCTAACTGTGAAATGCGTCAGGGACCTAGGCCCAAATCAAACAGCTAGACCATCCCACTGCTTTGTTTGGGAGCTTTATACTGTTATGTCAGATTCCCCAAAGATGCTTTTCTTGATTTAAGTCCCAATTTTATTGACTATTAGTGCACAATTAACTAATGGGTTACCTGAGGGGCAGAAATTAGTGCAGAAATCCTTTCCCTCAGCATAGGAAATCCACGAAGGTTGTGTGATTTCTGCCTTCTTGGGTTTATCAGTTTATTGCCCTATGCCAGTTCTGCAAAGGTCTTTATGTAACAAGAGAAAGAAATTGTATTCAGCAGAATTCCTTTCAGCAAGAGGGATGTTTTGTTTAGAAGAACTTCCTTGACAAACTTTCTTGGGTTAAAAAAAAATGAGACCTCATGGAACCTCACTGAGAAGAGAACAAATCTGAGTGAAAAGATGGGAGATTTGTCCATGGCCCCTGCAGGAGACCAAGGATCTGGAGACAGAGAGATGGTGGGAAGCAGCTTGTTTGTAATGTGACACCTCATGACTCCTCCTCATGATGTCCCATGTCATCAGTAAAGTTACCAACTTCATATCATGCTTGGAATGAGAGGCTTTAAAAAAGAAACAAAATTAATGTAGGAAAGAATTGAAAACAGATGTTCAACTAAAAAACTTTTACATGAAAGTTGGAAGTAACCCAAATGTCCATCAATGGATGAATGGACAAATAAAATGTGGTACATCTATACAATGGAATATTATTTAACCATTGAAAGGAATGAAGTACTATTACAGGCTACAACATGGATAAACCATGAAAACACTATGCTAAGTGCAAGAAGCCAGACACAAAATGCCACATGTTATATCATACCATTTATATGAAATAACCAGACTAGGCAAATTCACAGGGATAGAAAGCAGATTACTACTGGTTGCTAGTATGTAATATGGATTGACTGCTTAATGGTTATGGGGTTTCTGTTTGGGGTGATGAGAAAGTTCTGGAACTAGATAGTGGTGAAAATTGTACAACATTGAGAATGTACTTAATATCACGCAATTGAAAACTTTAAAATGGTAAATTTTGTTTTGTATTTTAACACATACACACACACACACACACACACACACACAATGTAGGGACTAGGCTCTGAACATACATGCGTTGGAGAGGGCAGCCAGGGCAGACGAGGGAACATGGAAACTGAGAGGAAGTAAACTACAAGAACACCTAGAAAGAAGTGGAAGGCTTTTGGCTATTTTAGCCTAAGGCACTGGGCTTTGGGCCAAGGTTAACCAGATCCCTGGAAGCCCTGATGAAGACCCAAAGAGAAAGGAGAACGTTATAGAGGGTTTTTTAAATTTGAAAGGGTAAACAACATCTGAATGCTGTGGACTATAATGAAATCCAAAGTGTATAGACATTTATAGACTTACTGTTAATCTAAGTTTACAACATTGTTAAAAATGATTTTGTATAGTGCCATGAACTGAATGTTTGTGTTTCCTCAGAATTCATATGTTGAAATCCTAATCCCCTATGCAATGGTGTTCAAAGGTGGGGCCTTAGGGAGATAATTAGGTCACGAGGGTGGAGCCTTCACGGATGGCATCAGCGTCCTTTGAAGAAGAGACTTGAGAGAGCTTGCTTCCTCCCTCTGCTCTTCACTGTGTGAGGGTACAATGAGAAAATGGCCGTTGGCAAATTAGGAAGCAGCCCCTTGTCGGACATTGGATCAGCCGGCACTTTGATCTTGGGCTTCCCAGCCTCCAGAACTGTGAGAAATAAGTGTTTGTTACTTAAGCCACCCAGTCTGTGGTAATTTGTTATATAGCAGCCCAACTGACAAGACAGAGAGTTGGGTGATCACTCAGTCTAATAAGCATTATCAATTGTGGGTATGGTTTAAGTCTGCTCAGTGGTAAAATTCTCAGATCAAAATTCAGTTTCGTGAATATGTAAATACGACCGGATATCAATCTTCATTGCCATGACTGTATCTCAAGGATGGATATACAAATTTATTTAATAAGAATGGACCTAGGATAAAGCTTCTCTGACAATTATCCATGGAAGATGATGCTAGGGGCCCATAATTACTACAGAGGCAGCCGGGAGCAGTGGGAAGGGAAGGGGCTTTGTCATTAGAACACCTGCTTGTGTCCCAGCTCACTAACAACTCGGATGTGCATGACTGGGAACCAGGGCCAGCATCTTACCCTGAGGAAGAGCAGAGGAATGCTGGGATTGTTCGCCTGTCTTCTTGTCTTCACCCCCAGCGTCTCTGTTGGAATCCTGAGGGCCAGCTTATCCTGGATGTCTGGGTCATGGTGGTGAGACTCCTTTTATGAAAAAATCTCACAGCATTTCTTCAAAGCTTCATCTCCTTCAAGTCTTTGGTTAACTCTGACCTTTTTTAACAAAGCCAGCCCTGGACTACTTAATACTACTCTCTCCAACACATTTCCCACCCCCGACTTTGCAACACTTTTTCTTTTTCCAGTAGAATTTATAATCTTTTAACATAATAGGTAATTTATCCAATTTGTTGTTTATTTTCTATGTTCCCTCTCTAGAATATCAGCTCTATGAGGGTGAAACTTCACTTGCGAGGAATTGGTATCCTTCGCAGTGTAAATTGTATTGACCTTCTGCCAACTTAGAGATGACTTTACCTACATAATGTCATCCTGCTATATGAGCTGTCAGGGATACCGTTCTCACTGTTCATCTCACCAAGGTCAATGCTGCTGGAAACCCAGTTCAGAGACATCTGACTTCTGTGGAAGTCTTCTCAAAAATTAGCTTTTATTTTACATGTTAATAATGTTGATTTTGAACTTCAGTGAAATAGTTGAAAGTGCAGTATGTACAAATTTCCAACCACATTGGAAAAACTAGATAAAGATGTTGCCAATTCTTAAAATAGCTTGTTTGGCTAGTAAGAGTTTCAGCTACATAATTTAACATTTAAATTTTAGCTTAAAAGTAATTCATGTGCTTATTATAGCTAGCATAGCCCTGTTCTAGAATAACTCTTAGTGGAGGGCATTTAGGAGGACATCCAGTAAGGCTACACAGCTCAGTGAAATTTCCAAACATTTCCTTAAAAACATGAAGAGAATAGCCCCATTGTTATAGACATAAACAGGGCAGTTCTGGTCTTTCTTAGAGGCTGAGGACTTTGATGATTTAGTCTATTTTTTCACATCACAAAACTTGCATATTTCAAAGGTTAATTTGACCTGAAAGAAGACTGTGGGGGTCAGGAAAAGTCAGGACTAAGACAGGCAGTTTGTGCTTTATCACCTTTTTACCTGGTGATGGATGTGTTCAGGAGATGGTATAGTATGAAATTTACAGTTTTGTTGTATGGTCCTGAAATTCATTCATTCATTCAGCTCTCCCTCTTATTCCCTTTCTCTCTCCCTCCATCATTCCATCATTTCATGTATCAGGCATCATGCTGGGGTGGGGGAGACTGGGAGACTGAGATGAATTAAACTTTGTCTCTATACTAGAGAGACTCACAGTGTAGTAACAACTTACAGTGTAATGAGTAGGTAAAGTTAGTATACTGCAAACTTTTACCGCTTAGATTCTATAACAGGCATTGTCAAGATCTGGTATGGTGGAAAGAGACTTAGAAATAGTACATTAACAATCTCTCACACCTGAAGAAACATTATTTTCTTCAAAATAAAGTCTTAAATATTTTTGGGCCTTCCTAATAACAGCAATAAATCAGAGTCCAGGCCAAGGGGTTCACTGAGATTTTCCTAGCCCCATAGCTATCCAAAGTCCCAGGCATGAGAAAAGCACAATGTGATTCTTGGTTGAGGCCAGCTGTGTGCCTTGAAGGTATGGCAGCAGTCATGTTTGTTAAAATTCAGAAGAAAATAAACACATTAGTGGTAAACCTTGACTAGCATGTCGTGTTCTGCAGTGCCTGAAAGGAGGCCAGAACACTGTTGCCTTTGGTTGTTGATTGGCCCAAGGAAGTAGACAAAAACCAACAAAGACAGGGCAAAGTTCTTAAGAAGAAGATGACAGTAGAAGACTCCAGCTAATGTAATAGGTTTTTTTTTTCAGTGTTTTTTTGCTACCCAACTCCCAGGAGTGTCAGAATCTCATTGTCAGATGGAGAACAAGGTCATGAGTGTGGATAAGTTGATGGAGATATGGGGGCTAATTTAGGAAGAGGACCAGGAATACTAACAAGGTGATAACAGCATGGAAAAGCAAAGCCAGGTGCGCTCCCCATAAATCATGCTGTCTGCAGCTATTGTCTGTGTCTGGCTTTGCCACTGCTGGGTCTTGAGGTTATGTTGGAAGAAGTGACCATTCCCAAAATATTTTTATTGAAATATTAAGTGACACTGGTTGATTGTTGGTTTAACAGTATAATTCTTTTGATGGTTGCTAGCTGCATGATTGGAGACTCACTCAGACTAACTCAAAGACTGGATGGCTTCACCCCAAGGATTCACACAGACCTAGGTTGTAGTCACATTGCCAGGCCCATGGACACCCAGGAACCGTCCTGCAGCTGGGCCTCTTGAGTCTGGAAAATAGTTCAGTCACCAGAAGGTCAATCAGGATGCCCGTGACTCTAGTGGCAGAGTCTTTTCTTTTCCCTTCAGCATCGGGACTTCACGAGATTAGCTAGCTGCCCGCCGTCACCCGGGTTCAGTCACTCTAGCGCTCTTTGTTCTGACTGCCTCTGAATGTCTTTCTTCTTTTGCGCCTGCTACCAACTGCTTCTTCTTCTGCAAACCTCTTAAGAGAGAAGATCGTTTGATTCAGCCACCATCCAGTATGGGATTCCCTTCTCGGGCTGAGATTGCTCCACGCCAGCTTATAGGTTGAGGCCACTCCAATCTAATCACCAATGGCCAAGGTGGTAGGTCATGTGCTGTAGAATGCGTGTAGGGTAGCAGGGCCTGTAAATATCATGGTCTTCCTCAGAAAGAGCCAAACAAGAGTTAGGTGCTCAAGGTTCTTGCTGGAGGCACTTCACTGTGACTGGAAGGCATCTAGCCATCTCATGCCCAGGGTAGGGTGAAGTAGATCCCATACAAGCTGTCAGGGACGGCCAGGATGTCAGACCCTGCTATTCATAACTAAGCTATGATAGCACAGCATTCACACTAATATATCACTTGTCTCCCTACACATGTCTGGGCCTTCATCCAGATAATCCGAATGCTGCTAAGAGGATGGGCAGCAAAGTGAGGTGAAGGGCAGAGTCTTTGGAATCATAGTCTTGGCTTCTAATCTCAGCACTGTGACTTACCTTTCTATACCTGGGATGCTAGAAAACTTCTCTATGCCTCAGTTTTTCTCACTTGTAAAGTGGTTATATGAGTACCTGTCTCATGGAGTTGTAGTAAGGCCAGAGGAGAGAAAGTGTGTATTTTGAATGTTACAGGCTCCCCAGCATAGTGTAAAACATATGGTCTGCTGCTCAATGCCTCTAATGTCACCTGGGCAGACCCTTGTCTGCCTGTTCTTGTGCCCTTTGGGAGTCCCCAGTGGGCCTGAGGTGGTCATCCACTGTGTCTAGGCTACTCCTGTGAATCTGTAATTCTTTTGACATGATAGTTTTTTAGGGTCTTTCTTCCAGCCACCTGACCATCTTCCCACTGAACTCTTTCTCTCCAACCAGAAGGAAAATACCTTTCCCCCCTTTTGTCCAGTTCTAGTTGAGAGATGGCAGGACCCATAGTGGTAGCAGCTTTTATCACCCACCTCACCTCCTTGGAATGGGGCACTTCCAACAGCATGGGTTGGGCTTTAGTGGCATAGTTTATTTTTACCCCAGGATCCTTCCTTTCCAGGACCCCCAGATAGTCCCCAGAGGGCTGTTTTCCCTATATTTCTTCCTCATTTAATGGTGATTTCCTTCCTCAAGTTACTTCTCTTGGCTCTCACCCTTCTTCATTACCCATGTCAGAATTCAAGCAATGGACAGGAATTCATTTTTCTCTTATGTGGCTCAGGGAAAACCAGTGAGGTGCTCCATACCGGCAAAGAGTCATTGGCTGTGTTGTGCACCCAGAAGAACTCTTGAATGGTGATGCTTTAACTTCACAGCCAGCGACTTTAAATCCTCTCCTGCCCACCTGCAACCCCAGGGCGCATATGTAAAATGCTTGGCCAGTTCCCAGCACATGCGAGATGCTTAGTCAGTGGTTGTTACAATCATTATTTTTATTGATGCCTCAGGCCTGCTTTGTAAGTATTGCTCTCTGTTTATATATTTCTTTCTGTCTGTTTGTTTGTCTATGTATCTATCCATCCATCCATCCATCATCTACCTATATTATTGTTATCCAGGGAAACAGGGAACAGGAAACAGAATCAACACCACTGCCCACCCACACTGGGGAGGGCAATCTACTTTACTGATCCCACAGATTCAAATGCTAATCTCATCAAGAAACACCCTCAGAGACATACCCAGAAATAATGTTTAATCTGGACACCCCGTGGTTGACACAAAATTAACCATCATGCCATCATGATATCTGGTTTGTGTGTGTGTATGTATATATATATATCAAGAATACACACACACACATAAATGGTCACATGCACACACATCTACATGCAATCAGTTTTTCTTCGAAATACTGCCACTCCTGCTGGCTCCTCATCATGCTTGGTATTTTCATGGCTTTCTTTTTTTTTTTAATTTTTAACTTTTAACATTTTTATTGGAGTATAGTTGATTTACAATGTTGTGTTAGTTTCAGGTGTACAACAAAGTGAATCAGCTATCTATATATATCCATTCTTTTTCTGATTCTTTTCCCATATAGGTTATTACAGAATATTGAGTAGAGTTCCCTGTGCTATACAGTAGATCCTTATTTGTTATCTTTTTTATATATGGTAGTGTGTATATGTTAATCACAAACTCCTAATTTATCATTTCCCCCCATGTTTCCCCTTTGGTAACCATAAGTTTGATTTCAAGATCTATGAGTCTGTTTCTGTTTCGTAAATAAGTTCATTTGTTTCATTTTAAAAATTAGATTCCGCATGTAAGTGATATCATATTTGTCTTTGTCTGACTTACTTCACTTAGTATGATAATCTCTAGGTCCATTTCATGTTGCTGCAAATGGCATTATTTTGTGCTTTTTATGGCTGACTAATATTCCACTGTATATATGTACCACATTTTCTCTATCCATTTGTCTCTTGATGGACATTTAGGTTGCTTCCATGTCTTGGCTATTGTTAATAGTGCTGCCATGAACATTGGGGGTGCATGTATGTTTTCAAATTAGAGTTTTCTCCAGATATATGCCTAGGGGTGGGATTGCTAGATCATATGGTAGTTCTATATTTAGTTTTTTAAGGAACCTCCATACTCTTCTCCATAATGGTTGTACCAACTTACATTCCCACCAACAATGTAGGAGGGTTCCTTTTCTCCACACTCTTGCCAGCATTTATTGTTTGTAGATTTTTTGATGATGGACATTCTGACTGGTTTTTGTGAGGTGACACCTCATTATAGTTTTGATTTGCATTTCTCTAATAATTAGTGATGTTGAGCATTTTTTCATGTACTTTCTGACCATCTATATGTCTTCTTTGGAGAAATGTCTATTTAAACATTAGATCTTCTGCCCATTTTTTGATTGGATTGTTTGTTTTTTTTTTGATATTGAGCTGCATGAGGTGTTTGTATATTTTGGAGATTAATCCCTGTTAGTCTCTTTGTTTGCAAATGTTTTCTCCCAGTCTGTGTGTTATCTTTTCTTTTTGTTTATGGTTTCCTTTGCTCTGCAAGAGATTTTAAGTTTAATTTGTTTATTTTCGTTTTTATTTTCATAACTCTAGTAGGAGGATCAAAAAAGTTATTGCTGTGATTTATATCAAAGAGTGTTCTGCTTATGTTTTCCTCTAAGAGTTTTATAGTGTGTGACCTTATATTTAGGTCTTTAATTCATTTTGAGTTTATTTTTGTGTATGGGGTGAAGGAGTGTTCTAATTTCATTCTTTTACATGTAGCTGTCCACTTTTCCCAGCACCACTTATTGAAGAGACTGTCTTTAATCCATTGTATATTTTTGCCTCTTTGTCATAGATTAGCTGACCATAGGTGCTTGGGTGTAATCTCTGGACTTTCTATCCTGTTCCATAGATCTATATTTCTCTTTTTGTGCCACTACCACACTGTTTTGATGACTGTAGCTTTGTAGCATAGTCTGAAGTCAGGACGCCTGATTCCTCCAGCTCCGTTTTTCTTTCTCAAGATTGCTTTGGCTCTTCAGGGTCTTTTTGTGTTTCCATACGAACTGTGAAATTTTTTGTTCTAGTTCTGTGAAAAATGCCATTGGTAATTTGATAGGGATTGCATTGAATCTGTAGATTGCTTTGGGTAGTATAGTCATTTTGACAATCTTGATTCTTTCAATGTAAGAACATGGTATATCTCTCCATCTGTTTGTGTCATCTTTGATTTCTTTCATCAGCATCTTATAGATTTCTGAGTACAGGTCTTTTGCCTCCTTAGGTAGGTTTGTTCCTAGGTATTTTATTCGTATTGATGCGATGGTAAATGGGATTGTTTCCCTAATTTCTCCTTCTGATCTTTTCTTAGTGGATAGGAATTCAAGAGATTTCTGTGTATTAATTTTGTATCCTGCAACTTTACCAAATTGATTACTCAGCTCTAGCAGTTTTCTGGTAGCATCTTTAGGATTCTCTATGTATAGTATCATGTCATCTGCAAACAGTGACAGTTTTACTTCTTCTTTTCTAATTCGTATTCCTTTAATTTCTTTTTCTTCTCTGATTGCCGTGGCTAGGACTTCCAAAACTAAGTTGAATAATAGTGGTGAGAGTGGACATCCTTGTCTTCCTGATCTTAGAGGAAATGCTTTAAGTTTTTCACCATAGAGAATGATGTTAGCTGTGGGTTTGTCATATATGGCCTTTATTATGTTGAGGTATGTTCCCTCTACCCACTTTCTGGAGAGTTTTTTATCATAAATGGGTGTTGAATTTTGTCAAAATATTTTTCTGCATCTATTGAGATTATCATATGGTTTTTATTCTTCAGTTTGTTAATATAGTATATCATGTTGATTGATTTGCTTATATTAAAGAATTCTTGCATCCCTTGGATAAATCCCACTTGATCATGGTGTATGATCCTTTCAATGTGTTGGATTCAGTTTGCTAGTATTTTTTCGAGGAGTTTTGCCTCTGTGTTCATCAGTGATTTTGGCCTGTGCTTTTCTTTTTTTGTGGTATCTTTGTCTGGTTTTGGTATCAGGATGATCATGGCCTTGTAGAATGAGCTTGGGAGTATTCCTTTCTCTGAATTTTTTTGAAATAGTTTCAGAAGGATAGGTGTTAATTCTTCTCTTGATGTTTGTTAGAATTTGCATGTGAATCCATCTGGTCCTAGACTTTTGTTTCTTGGAAGTTTTTATTTTTATTTATTCATTTATTTTTTTTTAACATCTTTATTGCAGTATAATTGCTTTACAATAGTGTGTTAGTTTCTGCTTTATAACAAAGTGAATCAGCTATACATATACATATATCCCCATATCTCCTCCCTCTTGCATCTCCCTCCCACCCTCTCTATCCCACCCGTCTAGGTGGTCACAAAGCAACGACCTGATCTCCCTGTGCTATGTGGCTGCTTCCCACAAGCTATCTATTTTACATTTCGTAGTATGTATATGTCCATGCCACTCTCTCACTTCGTCCCAGCTTACCCTTCCCCATCCCAGTGTCCTCAAGTCTATTCTCTATGTCTGTGGCTTATTCCTGTCCTGCCCCTAGGTTCTTCAGAACCTTTTTTTTTTCTTTAAGATCCCATACATATGTGTTAGGATACAGTATTTGTTTATCTCTTTCTGACTTCCTTCACTCTGTATGACAGACTCTAACTCCATCCACCTCACTACAAATAACTCAATTTCGTTTCTTTTTATGGCTGAGTAATATTCCATTGTGTATATGTGCCACATCTTCTTTATCCATTCATCTGTTGATGGGCACTTAAGTTGCTTCCATTTCCTGGCTATTGTAAAAAGAGCTGCAATGAACATTGTGGTACATTACACTTTTTGAATTATGGTTTTCTCAGGGCATATGCCTAGTACTGGGATTGCTGGGTCATATGGTAGTTGTATTTTTAGTTTTGTAAGGAACCTCCATACTGTTCTCCATAGTCACTGTATCAATTTACATTCCTACTAACAATTCAGGAGGGTTCCCTTTTCTCCAAACCCTCTCCAGCATTTATTGTTTGTAGGTTTTTTGATGATGGCCATTCTGACCGATGTGAGGTAATACCTCATTGTAGTTTTGATTTGCATTTCTCTAATGATTAGTGATGTTGAGCATCCTTTCATGTGTTTGTTGGCAATCTGTATATGTTCTTTGGAGAGATGTTTATTTAGGTCTTCTGCCCATTTTTGGATTGGGTTGTTTGTTTTTTTCATATTGAGCTGCATAAGTGGCATACAAATTTTGGAGAATAATCCTTTGTCAGTTGCTTCATTTGCAAATACTTTCTCCCATTCTGAGGGTTGTCTTTTCATCTTGTTTATGTTTTACTTTGCTGTGTAAAAGCTTTTAAGTTTCCTTAGGTCCCATTTGTTTTGTTTTGTTTTTTAATTTTTATTTATTTATTTATTTTATAACATCTTTATTGGAGTATAATTGCTTTACAATGGTGTGTTAGTTTCTGCTTTATAAGAAAGTGAATCAGTTATACATATACATATGTTCCCATATCTCTTCCCTCTTGCGTCTCCCTCCCTCCCACCCTCCCTATCCCACCCCTCTAGGTGGTCACAAAGCACTGAGCTGATCTCCCTGTGCTATGCGGCTGCTTGCCTCTAGCTATCTATTTTACATTTGGTAGTGTTTATATGTCCATGCCACTCTCTCACTTTGTCCCAACTTACCCTTCCCCCTCCCCATATCCTCAAGTCCATTCTCTAGTAGGTCTGTGTCTTTATTCCCATTTTGTCCCTAGGTTCTTCATGACCTTTTTTTTTTTTTTAGATTCCATATATATGTGTTAGCATACTGTATTTGTTTTTCTCTTTCTGACTTCCTTCACTCTGTATGACAGACTCTAGGTCCATCCAACTCAATTTCGTTTCTTTTTATGGCTGAGTAATATTCCATTGTATATATGTGCCATATCTCCTTTATCCATTCATCTGTTGATGGACACTTAGGTTGCTTCCATGTCCTGGCTATTGTAAATAGAGCTGCAGTGAACATTTTGGTACATGACTCCTTTTGAATTATGGTTTTCTCAGGGTATATGCCCACTAGTGGGATTGCTGGGTAGTAGGGTAGTTCTATTTTTAGTTTTTTAAGGAACCTCTATACTGTTCTCCATAGTGGCTGTATCAATTTACATTCCCACCAACAGTGCAAGAGTGTTCCCTTTTCTCCACACCCTCTCCAGCATTTATTGTTTGTAGATTTATTGATGATGGCCATTCTGACTGGTGTGAGATGATATCTCATTGTAGTTTTGATTTGCATTTCTCTAATGATTAGTGATGTTGAGCATTCTTTCATGTGTTTGTGGGCAATCTGTATATCTTCTTTGGAGAAATGTCTATTTAGGTCTTCTGCCCATTTTTGGATTGGGTTGTTTGTTTTTTTGATATTGAGCTACATGAGCTGCTTGTAAATTTTGGAGATTAATCCTTTGTCAGTTGCTTCATTTGCAAATATTTTCTCCCATTCTGAGGGTTGTCTTTTCCTCTTGTTTATGGTTTCCTTGCTGTGCAAAAGCTTTTAAGTTTCATTAGGTCCCATATGTTTATTTTTGTTTTTATTTCCATTTCTGTAGGAGGTGGGTCAAAAAGGATCTTTCTGTGATTTATGTCATAGAGTGTTCTGCCTATGTTTTCCTCTAAGAGTTTTATAGTGTCTGGCCTTTCATTTAGGTCGTTAATCCATTTTGAGTTTATTTTTGTGTATGGTGTTAGGGAGCGTTCCAATTTCATTCTTTTACATGTAGCTATCCAATTATCCCAGCACTACTTATTGAAGAGGCTGTCTTTTCTCCATTGTATATTCTTGCATCCTTTATCAAAAATAAGGTGACCATATGTGCATGGTTTTATATCTGGGTTTTCTTGTTCCATTGATCTATATTTCTGTTTTTGTGCCAGTACCATACTGTCTTGATTACTGTAGCTTTGTAGTATAGTTTGAAGTCTGGGGGTCTGATTCTTCCAGCTGTGTTTTTCTTTCTCAAGATTGCTTTGGCTATTTGGAGTCTTTTGTGTTTCCATACAAATTGTGAAATTTTTTGTTCTAGTTCTGTGAAAATGCCATTGGTAGTTTGATAGGGATTGCATTGAATCTGTAGATTGCTTTGGGTAGTAGAGTCATTTTCACAATGTTGATTCTTCCAATCCAAGAACATGGTATATCTCTCCATCTGTCTGTATCATCTTTAATTTCTTTCATCAGTGTCTTATAGTTTTCTGCATGCAGGTCTTTTGTCTCCTTAGATAGGTTTATTCCTAGGTATTTTATTCTTTTTGTTGCAGTGGTAAATGGGAGTGTTTCCTTAATTTCTCTTTCAGATTTTCATCATTACCATAGAGGAATGCAAGAGATTTCTGTGCCTTAATTTTGTATCCTGCTACTTTACCGAATTCATTGATTAGCTCAAGTAGTTTTCTGGTAGCATCTTTAGGATTCTCTATGTATAGTATCATGTTATCTGCAAACAGTGACAGCTTTACTTCTTCTTTTCCAATTTGGATTCCTTTTATTTCTTTTTCTTCCCTGATTGCCGTGGTTAAAACTTCCAAAACTATGTTGAATAGTAGTGGTGAGAGTGGACAACCTGATCTTAGAGGAAATGGTTTCAGTTTTTCACCATTGAGAACAATGTTGGCTGTGGGTTTGTCATATATGGCCTTTATTATGTTGAGGTAAGTTCCTTCTATTCCTACTTTCTGGAGGGTTTTTATATAAATGGGTGTTGAATTTTGTTGAAAGCTTTTTCTGCATCTATTGAGATGATCATATGGTTCTTCTTCTTCAATTTGTTAATATGGTGTATCACATTGATTGATTTGCCTATATGAAAGAATCCTTGCATTCCTGGGATAAACCCCACTTGATCATAATGTATGATCCTTTTAATGTGCTGTTGGATTCTGTTTGCCAGTATTTTGTTGAGGATTTTTGCATCTATGTTCATCAGTGATATTGGCCTGTAGTTTTCTTTCTGTGTAGCATCTTTTTCTGATTTTGGTATCAGGGTGATGGTGGCCTCGTAGAATGACTTTGGGAGTGTTCCTCCCTCTGCTATATTTTGGAAGAGTTTGAGAAGGATAGGTGTTAGCTCTTCTCTAAATGTTTGATAGAATTCGCCTGTGAAGCCATCTGGTCCTGGGCTTTTGTTTGTTGGAAGATTTTTTTTTTTTTTTTTTAATTTATTTATTTATTTATTTATGGCTGTGTTGGGTCTTCGTTTCTGTGCGAGGGCTTTCTCTAGTTGTGGCAAGCGGAGGCCACTCTTCATCGCGGTGCGCGGGCCTCTCACTATCGCGGCCTCTCTTGTTGCGGAGCACAGGCTCCAGACGCGCAGGCTCAGTAGTTGTGGCTCACGGGCCCAGTTGCTCTGCGGCATGTGGGATCCTCCCAGACCAGGGCTCGAACCCGTGTCCCCTGCATTGGCAGGCAGATTCTCAACCACTGCGCCACCAGGGAAGCCCTGTTGGAAGATTTTTAATCACAGTTTCAATCTCAGTGCTTGTGATTGGTCTGTTTATATTTTCTACTTCTTCCTAGTTCAGTCTTGGAAGGTTGCTTTTCTAAGAATTTGTCCATTTCTTCCAGGTTGTCCATTTTATTGGCATAGAGTTGCTTGTAGTAATCTCTCATGATCCTTTGTATTTCTGCAGTGTCATTTGTTACTTCTCCTTTTTAATTTCTAATTCTATTGATTTGAGTCTTCTCCCTTTTTTTCTTGATGAGTCTGGCTAATGGTTTGTCAGTTTTGTTTATCTTCTCAAAGAACCAGCTTTTAGGTTTATTGATCTTTGCTATTGTTTCCTTCATTTCTTTTTCATTTATTTCTGATCTGATCTTTATGATTTCTTTCCTTCTGCTAACGTTGGGGGTTTTTTGTTCTTCTTTCTCTAATTGCTTTAGGTGTAAGGTTAAGTTGTTTATTTGAGATGTTTCTTGTTTCTTGAGGTAGGCTTGTATAGCTATAAACTTCCCTCTTAGAACTGCTTTTGCTGCATCCCATAGGTTTCGAATCGTCTTGTGTTCATTGTCACTTTCTTCTAGGTATTTTGTGTTTTCCTCTTTGATTTCTTCAGTGATCTCTTGGTTATTAAGTAGTGCATTGTTTAACCTCCATGTGTTTGTATTTTTTACAGATTTTTTCCTGTAATTCATAACTAGTCTCATAGCGTTGTGGTCAGAAAAGATACTTGATACGATTTCAATTTTCTTAAATTTACCATGGCCTGATTTTTGACCCAGGATATGATCTATGCTGGAGAATGTTCCATGACCACTTGAGAAGAAAGTGTATTCTGTTGTTTTTGGGTGGAATGTCCTATAAATATCAATTAAGTCCATCTTTTTCAATGTATAATTTAAAGCTTGTGTTTCCATATTTATTTTCATTTTGGATGATCTGTCCATTGGTGAAAGTGGGGTGTTAATGTTCCTTGCTATGATTGTGTTACTGTTGATTTCCCCATTTATGGCTATTAGCATTTGCCTTATGTATTCAGGTGCTCCTGTGTTGGGTGCATAAATATTTACAATTGTTATATCTTCTTTTTGGGTTGATCCCTTGATCATTATGTAGTGTCCATCTTTGTCTCTTGTAATAGTCTTTATTTTAAAGTCTACTTTGTCTGATATGAGAATTGCTACTCCAGCTTATTTCCATTTGCATGGAATATCTTTTTCCATCCCCTCACTTTCAGTCTGTATGTGTCCCTAGGTCTGAAGTGGGTCTCCTGTAGATGCAGATATACAGGTCTTGTTTTTGTATCCATTCAGCCAGTCTATGTCTTTTGGTTGGAGCATTTAATCCATTTACATTTAAGGTAGTTATTGATATGTATGTTCCTATGACCATTTTCTTAATTGTTTGGGGTTTGTTATTGTAGGTCTTTTCCTTCTCTTGTGTTTCCTGCCTAGCGGAGTTCCTTTGGCATTTGTTGTAGAGCTGGTTTTGTGGTGCTGAATTCTCTTAGCTTTTGCTTCTCTGTAACAGTTTCAATTTCTCCGTTGAATCTGAAAGAGATCCTTGCTGGGTAGAGTAATCTTGGTTTTAGGTTTTTCCCTTTCATCACTTTAAATATGTCCTGCTACTCGCTTCTCACTTGCAGAGTTTCTGCTGAAAGATCTGCTGTTAACCTTATGGGGATTCCCTTGTATGTTATTTGTTGTTTTTCCCTTGCTGCTTTTAATATTTTTTCTTTGTATTTAATTTTTGGTAGCTTGTTTAATATGTGTCTTGGCATGTTTCTCCTTGGATACATGCTGTATTGGACTCTTTGTTCTTCCTGGACTTGATTGACTATTTCCTTTCCCATATTAGGGAAGTTTTCAACTATAATCTCTTCAAACATTTTCTCAGTCCTTTTCCTTTTCTCTTCTTCTTCTGGGACCCCTATAATTCAAATGTTGGTGCATTTAATATTGTCGCAGAGATCTCTGAGACTTTCCTCAATTCTTTTCATTCTTTTTTCTTTATTCTGCTCTGCGGTAGTTATTTCCACTATTTTATCTTCCAGGTCACTTATCTGTTCCTCTGTCTCAGTTATACTGCTATTGATTTCTTCTAGAGAATTTTTAATTTCATTTATTGTGTTGTTCATTATTGTTTGTTTGCTCTTTAGTTCTTCTAGGTCCTTGTTAATCATTTCTTGTATTTTCTCCATTCTATTTCCAAGATTTGGATCATCTTTACTATCATTACACTGAATTCTTTTTCAGGTAGACTGCCTATCTCCTCTTCATTGTTGGTCTGGTGGGTTTTTGCATTGCTCCTTCATCTGCTGTGTGTTTCTCTGTCTTCTCATTTTGCTTAACTTACTGTGTTTGGGGTCTTCTTTTCCCAGGCTGAAGGTTCGTAGTTCCTGTTGTTTTTGGTGTCTGCTCCCAGTGGCTAAGGTTAGTTCAGTGGGTTGTGTAGGCTTCCTGGTGGAGGGGACTGGTGCTTGTGTTTTCGTAGATGAGGCTGGATCTTGTCTTTCTGGTGGGCAGGACCATGCCCGGTGGTATGTTTTGGGGTGTCTTTGACCTTATTATGATTTTAGGCAGCCTCTCTGCTAATGGGTGGCGTTGTGTTCCTGTCTTGCTAGTTGTTTGGCATAGAGTGTTCAGCACTGTAGCTTGCTGGTTGTTGAGTGGAGCTGGGTCTTAGCGTTGAAATGGAGATCTCTGGGAAAGCTTTCGCCATTTGTTATTATGTGGAGCCAGGAGTTCTCTTGTGGTCCAAGGTCTTGAACTTGGCTCTCCCACCTCAGAGCACAGGCCTGACACCCAGCCGGATCACCAAGACCCTGTCAGCCACACGGTTCAGAAGAAAAGGGAGAAGGAAGGAAGGAAGGAAAGAAAGAAGGAAAGAAGGAAAGAAGGAAGGAAAGAAGGAAAGAAGGAGAGAAAGAAGGAAGGAGAGAAAGAAGGAAAGAGAGAAAGAAGGAAGAGAGAAAGAAGGAAAGAGAGAAAGAAGGAAAGAGAGAAAGAAGGAAAGAGAGAAAGAAGGAAAGAGAGAAGGAAAGAGAGAAGGAAAGAAAGAAGGAAAGAAAGGAAGGAAAGAGAAAAGAAAAGAAAGTTATTAAAATAAAAAAATAATTATTAAAAATAAAAAAATTAAAAAGTAATAAAAATGAAAGAAAGAAAGAAGAGAACAACCAAGCCAAAAAACAAATCCACCAGTGATAACAAGTGCTTAAAAACTATACTACAAACAATACAAAACGGACAGACAGAACCCTAGGACAAATGGTAAAAGTAAAGCTATACAGACAAACTCTCACAAAGAAGCATACACATACACACTCACAAAAAGAGAAAAAAAACCCATACATATCTATATATTTAAAAAAGAGAGAGCAATCAAATCAATAAACAAATCTACTAATGATAATAAACTCTAAATACTAAACTAAGATAAACATAAAACCAGAAATAAATTAGATGCAGAAAGAAAACCCCAAGTCTACAGTTGCTCCCAAAGTCCACCATCTCAATTTTGGGATGACCTGTTGTCTATTCAGGTATTTCAGAGATGCAGGGTACATCAAGTTGATTCTGGAGATTTCATCTGCTGCTCCTGAGGCTGCTGGGAGAAATTTCTCTTTCTCTTCTTTGTTTGCACAGCTCCTGGGGTTCACCTTTGGATTTAGACCCGCCTCTGCATGTAGGTCACCTGCGGGTGTCTGTTCTTTGCTCAAACAGGACGGGGGGGGGGTTAAAGTAGCAGCTGATTAGGTGGCTCTGGCTCACTCAGGCCATGGGGAGGGAGGGGTACAGAATGCGGGGCAAGCCTGCAGTGGCAGAGGCCAGCATGACGTTGCAACAGCCTGAGGCATGCCATGTGTTCTTCCAGGGAAGTTGTCCCTGGATCATGGGACCCTGGCAGTGGCAGGCTGTAGAGGCTCCCGGGAGGGGCGGTGTGGAGAGTGACCTGTGCTTGCACACAGGCTTCTTGGTGGCGGCAGCAGCAGCCTTAGCGTCTCATGCCCGTCTCTGGTGTCCGCACTGATAGCCGTGGCTCACACCCATCTCTAGAGCTTGTTTAGGCAGTGCTCTGAATTCCCTCTCCTCGTGCACCCTGAAACAGTTGTCTCTTGCCTTTTAGGCAGGTCCAGACTTTTTCCCGGACTCCCTCCCTGCTAGCTGTGGCACACTAGCCCCCTTCAGGCTGTTTTCACGCAGCCAGCCCCAGTCCTCTCCCTGGGATCTGACCTCAGAAGCCCGAGCCTCAGCTCCCAGCCCCGCCCCACCCCACAGGTTGAGCAGACAAGCCTCTCAAGCTAGTGAGTGCTTGTCGGCACTGATCCTCTGTGTGGGAATCTCTCCGCTTTGTCCTCTGCACCCCTGTTGCTGTGCTCTCCTCCATTGCTCTGAAGCTTCCCCCCCGCCCACCTGCCATCTCCACCAGTGAAGGGGCCTCTTAGTGTGTGGAAACTTTTCCTCCTTCACAGCTCCCTCCCCGAGGTGCAGGGCCTGTCCCTATTCTTTTGTCTCTGTTTTTTCTTTTGACCTACCCAGGTACGTGGGGGAGTTTCTTGCCTTTTGGGAAGTCTGAGGTCTTCTGCCAGCATTCAGTAGGTGTTCTGTAGGAGTTGTTCCACGTGTAGATGTATTTCTGATGTATTTGTGGGGAGGGAGGTGATCTCCACGTCTTACTCCTCCACCATCTTGAAGGTCTCTCTCCTGTTGGAATTTTTAAAATCACAGTTTCGAATGGTTGGTCTGTTCATATTTTCTGTTTCTTCCTGGATCATTCTTGGAAGGTTGTACCTTGCTAAGAATTTGTCCATTTCTTCTAGGTTGTCCATTTTATTGGCATATAGTTGTTTGCAGTAATCTCTTATGATCCTCTGTATTTCTGTGATGTCAGTTGTAACTTCTCCTTTTTCTTTTCTAATTTTACAGATTTGAGCCGTCTCCCTTTTTTTCCTGATCAGTCTGGCTAAAGGTTCATCAACTTTGTTTATCTTTTCAAAGAACCAGCTTTTAGTTTCATGGATTTTTTCTATTTTCTTCATCTCTATTTATTTCTGCTTTGAACTTTATGATTTCTTTCCTTCTACTACCTCTGGGTTTTGTTTGTTCTTCTTTCTCTAGTTGCTTTAGGTGTAAGGTTAGGTTGTTTATTTGAGATTTTTCTTGTTTCCTGAGGTAAGATTGTATTGCTATAAACTTCCCTCTTAGAACTGCTTTTGTTGCATCCCGTAGGTTTTGGATCATTGTGCTTTCATTTTCATTTGTTTCTAGGCGTTTTTTAATTTCCTCTTTGATTTAGTCAGTGATCCATTCGTTGTTTAGTAACATATTGTTTAGCTTCCAAGTGTTTGTGTTTTTTTCCCTGTAATTTATTTCTAATCTCATAGCGTTGTCATTGGAAAAGATGCTTGATATGATTTCAGTTTTTTTTTTTTTTAATTTACCAAGGCTTGATCTGTGGCCCAAGATGTGATCTATCCTGGAGAATGTTCTGTGTGCAGTTGAGAGGAAAGTGTATTCTGCTGCTTTTGGATGGAATGTTCTATAAATGTCAATTAAGTCCATCTGTTCTAATGTGTCATTTAAGGCCTGTATTTCCAGATTTATTTTCTGTCTCAATGATCTGTCCATTGGTGTATTTCATGGCTTTGTAGGTGGTCTATATTAAGCTTTTATTACTTTTGCAACTCTTATATGAGGCATACATTTCTTAAGGAGGAATTAAGTGAAAGATCTTCATCCTTTATTTTGTGTGTGTATGTGTATCTACCTGATATAATTTCTTCTGACAGAAACCTTAGAGTTTAGAATAAGCAGAACGTTTCCAGGGTATTTGGATTTTCCTCTTTCTTTTCTCCTTTATACACAATTGAACATCTCCACTGAAACTGAAAGTGAGTGAAATGCTGAGCCTGCTGTGGTCTTTGCCTGCTGATGACCACAAGGCCCATTTCTTTAGGTACATGGGTGCACCACAGAAAACAAAAGATAGGCAAAAGGAAGGTTGGCTTCAATCTGATGCCTGAGTTTTACTGTGCTGACAAAGCCTTCCTAGTGTTTGCCTCCTCGTGGTGAGTGCCTTTCATCTGGGAGGATGCCAGCAGACCTATTTATTATATGAATATGGTGGATGCTATTCTTTGTGTATAACCATGTTACTCTGCAGAAGAGATGCTTTTAGTAAGTGGGACTCATAAACACTGTGTCAGGATCTAGGGTGGCTTCGAAAGTGAAGACTTTTGGAGAATTAGTGAGGCTTCTCTCTTTAAGAAGACTTCTGCTTATATGTGCACCTGCAGTTCTCAGATTGCCTGCTCTCTGATGGCTGATTGATAAGCATTTCCTTGAAGACAGGTTGGTACCTTTATAATTAGGTGATGAAAAGAAGCATAGTGTCAGAAGTTTGACCTGCTCGTGCATGTGTGAAGGTGGAATTTCCTGAGCTTTCCTATAGTCTGGCTCAGCTGTCCAAGGATGTGTCTGATTGCCTCAGAAAGAAGGTACAGCCCTGACCCTGAAGGACTGCTGGGCTGGGTGGGGGCCAGGTTGGTGCAGGTGTAATAGAGGGGATTTGAACAGTTAGACTGGGCCACTTGGAGGCCCCTTCAATCCTGAGCTTCTTCTGTCTTACAGTTCCAGAAGTTTTCATTTGAGAGAATAAGGCAATGGCTCCCAAACCCCAATGCTCTCTATTCACTTATTACCATCCTCTCTTTTTCCTTCTGTTAAAATGAAATAATTTCATTATAATTTTTGAAAACAAGACATCCAGTCCCGATGGGCAGAGATGAGGACATAGCCTGAGGTCAGATGATACAATGCTCTAGCTCCTTAGTAAGCGTGCACAGGGACATGGGAGTTAGAAGGTAAATTAAATTGGAATATTTAAAAGCAGTTGGGAAAAGCTTCTTTAATTTTTCTTATCCTTGGGCACCTATTTTCTGGATATATTTGGGCTAAATCTATCAACCTTGGAGTTCCCTATTGATATGAAAGGTGGGGTTTGTGAGGAGGTGGAAGAAGGAAAGAAAACATCAGCTGAGAAGGGCGTTTGCCTAAAGAGGACAAAGGTCTCCTTGAAGTGGGAGCTTATTTCTACATTTTGTAAACTATTATCCTTATTTTACCAACTTCAAAATCAAAGTGGTCTCTTTCACTCTCGCCTTTGGACAGCTTTCCTTCTAAACACAAGCAGTTTATTAGAAACCTGAGTACCAAGCACTCTGGAGCCAAAGGATTGTTTCCAGGGCTGGATTCTGATGTCAGCATCAGGATCTTGGGCCACCAAACATTTCTCTGAATTCAGGGCACCTGAATGCCGGGGATCGTGAGGCTGAATCCTGGTCTTTGTTGAGACGCAGGAGCAGCCTCTTGGTGTCATGTTAGGATTCAGAGTTCATGCCAAGGCAGATCCACGGGTGTAGACATTGGCAGGTTTGCCACATGGGCAGCCAGGAGAGAGGTGATAGCTGGCACGCATTACCCACCTGCAGACCACACGGGGGGATCACATCAGACACTGTGCCAGGAGAGAGGCAGAGCAAATCACAGATGACATCTGAGGAACGAGAAAATTGGTTGATTTATTTCCTTCCCTTCCTGTTACTACAGCATAGGGGACAACTTGGGACATTTTGTGGTTCTCCAAGAGGAGATATTTGAACAGATGGCTACAGAGAGGCTGGTGAGGGTCTTACCTTCCTGACTGGAGGAATAGGATTGTGTACACAGAGGAGGGCTGCACCTTTGACACCAACTTTTAGCAGCTGAGAGAAGTGTAGAATGGGGCAGAGAACTTTGCTTTGCTGTCTATATAATCTTGCTCCTATGCCCAAGGACTTGTGTCTTGGCCACAGCAGGCTTCTTGAACAACAGAGTGACACCAGAGTCTTTAGGAAGGTCTCGGGCACGTCCCTGATGTAGCCACGTGGAGCCCAAAGGTTGCAGTGTTGAGGGCCTGGCTCCTGGGTTCTTGTTTGTGAGAACCACTCCCAAGGCGCTCATAGCACCTTGTGGCAGGAAAGGTCTCTGCTGGACCACTTAGCTGTCCCCTGAGTGGATCACAGAGTCCTGCCCTCAAGAAACTTACATCGTGGGACTTAGTCATAGCTGACATGGACCGAGCTTCAGACCTTGTAACTAGCACTTTCATGGATTATGTCATTTAATCTGCACAACAATTTTATGAGATTGTAAAATTATTTCCCCTTTGTAGAGGTGAGGAGGTTGAAGCTTTCAGAAATTAAGGAGCTTGCCTGGGGCCACACAGGTAAGAGGAGATAAGGCTGGGGTTGAATTCAGGCAGTCTGGCTCCAATGCTCAGTTGTAGATTAGTATTTTTTAATATAGACATTAATATCAACCTGTGTAGTGTTGCATAGCTGTTCTTGATTTTTCACAAATGGCAAGATGTGGTAAAACCAGCTGTTCCTATACAAAGTATTCTATGACAAAGCCAATGATACTTTCTTCCCTTGATTCTTATCCAGGGTGTCTGAATCTCAGGAATGACAGGAACAGATGGCAAATCAAATGGTACTTTTAAGTCATGGAGGCTAAAGAAGGAGAATTTTAAGAAGGGAGTAGACAACAATGTTAAATGCTATGGAGAGAGAAAGTAAAATGGGAACTTAAAAGATCCTATCAGATTTGCAATTAGATTTTGTGACCTGAAACAATCTATTGTCTCCTGGTATACCACAAAAGGTCTCTCCCCCCGACTCAATTTTAATGAAATACATAATGCACATATGGTACTAAATTCAAAATATATAAAAGGTAAACAATGAAAAGCCTCTAGGTCTCCCTCACATACCTGTACCCCAGGCACCCTTTCCAGGAAGCAAACACTATTACCAATTTCTTGTGTATCCTTCCTGAGCTATTCTATAGACATATAATAAGTGTACATACTTTCTTTTTTCTTTTTTTACACATAGAATACTATATGCAGTGTTCTGCATCTTTTTTTTTTTTTTTTAATTTTACACTTTATTTATTTATTTATTTATTTTTATTTTTTGGCTGTGTTGGGTCTTCGTTTCTGTGCGAGGGCTTTCTCTAGTTGCAGCGAGTGGGGGCCACTCTTCATCGCGGTGCGCGGGCCTCTCACTGTCGCGGCCTCTCCTGTTGCGGAGCACAGGCTCCAGACGCGCAGGCTCAGTAGTTGTGGCTCACGGGCCTAGTTGCTCCGCGGCATGTGGGATCTTCCCAAACCAGGGCTCGAACCCGTGTCCCCTGCATTGGCAGGCAGATTCTCAACCACTGCGCCACCAGGGAAGCCCTGCATCTTTTTTTTTTAACTTAACAATATATCTGTAGTCTTGTAGACTATCCCATAATAGTACAGCAAGAGCTTCTTTATTACTTTTTGCAGATGCACAGGGTTCCACGGTATGGATATGTTCTCATTTATTTAATGAAGATATGTTTTCAGCTTGCCCCGAAAAAGCACCAGCATCTAGGAAAGATACTGGAAAGGACTTCCTCTTTCAAGGACAGAAAGGCAACTATCTGAAGGAAGTAGATAGAGCTGAGGACCATTCACGTGCTAAGGGTTGCCTGTACTAGGTCTAATTGAACCCAACAAGAACTAGCTTATTGCTCAAGGGTTTTCTTACAACCTACCACCCTGCACTATGATTTAGAAACTTCATTTCTGAAAATGGTGTAACTCCTTATACACTGGCTAGAAGAAGTCAAGATACTGTCTCCAATCTTTTGGGAAATGAGGGAAGTTATAATTGTGTCTTTTTGACTTTGTAACTCTAGCATCCCCAGAGTATTTTGCACATAAGAGGCTTTTAATAAATGTTTGTTTACTTGAATGAATGAATGAGGGCACATGGCCACACTGGATTTCTGAAACAGAGTCAGTGAATGAGGGTTTGTGGCTAGAATGTTCATTCATCTATCATCTAACCTCCCATCAAACATTTACTGTAAGTACCAGCCTCTGCTAGTCAGTCCTGGTTATTGAGCAAACATATACATTTGGCCCTCCATATCCTCTGGTTCTGCATCTGTGAATTCAACTAGCTGTGGATCAAAAATATTTTTTAAAAAAATTCCAGAAAGTTCTAAAAAGCAAAACTTGAATTTGCTCCACACTGGCAACTATTTACATAGCGCTTACATTGTATAAGGTATTATAAGTAATCTAGAGATGATCTAAAGTATAGAGGAGGATGTGCTTAGGTTATATGCAGATACTATACCATTTTATATAAGGGACTTGAGCATTCATGGATTTTGGTATCTATGGGGGTCCTGGAACCCATCCCCATGGATACCAAGGGACAGCTATACTTAGACAAGTCATCAGGCTGAAATAACTTGGTAGAAGTATCTCTTAGTATCTCTAACCTCTATGTCCTCTAATTTCTAATATCCTAATTTTCCTAATATCCTCTAATTCCTCATTTCAAAAGAAAAAGCTCTAGACTCAGATCTGAGCAGTACAAATTCCACCACTTACTAACTGAGTGACCTTGTATAGTGGCTGAATTCTGAACTTATATTTCCTCATCTGCAAAGCAGGAATAGTATTACCTATTTTTTTAGGGGTTTTATGAGGATTAAATGAGCTAATATTTAAAACACCTAAGAAAGTCCTTGTCCGATAACAGAAGTTTAAAGCTGTTAATTTCCTCTTCTTTGGTCTTCTGCCTCTCATAAGGTATGACCCATGCAATTGACCACTGCTGATTTTTAGTACGTTAACTTATCAATAAATTGGAATACAGGTTTATAAATCAGTTTTCTGTAAGTTTGGTTGTAATCTTAGAATATTAATTATGGTAGGGCACTTGAGGATTGTCTAATCCAAGTTGTCTTTTGTTTTTTAAGTAGAGGATACGTGATCAGAAATTTGTTTGTGTGTAAACTGCATAATGTAAAAAATTACTCACAGAATTAACAATTAAAAACATTTTAGCAGCACAAACAGAAAGTAGTCCATAAACAGTTTAATCAATTTTATTCTCACAAAGGTTCATAGTTTTAGGCCTAGTGTAAGTAACTGGTCAAATATGAAAATCAATGAGAATTCTTATATCTAACAGACTAGGGAGTTCTTGATTTATGGCTTGTATTCTGCAGACACATCTCAATTCTGAATCTACATCCACGTTTCTGTTGATAGTAGGTGTCAGCATTGGTTTTAGCAGCTCTGTGAAAGAGAATGTGTTTTCCCAGAATCAGTTAGACTGATATAACTTCCAGAATTTGGCAACTATTTCATGGCTTTTTTGTTTGTTTTTGTTTCTGTTTTGTTTTGTTTTGCAAATGGCAGAAAGTCCTCTCAAACTGTCTTAAGCCAAAAAGTGAATTTATTGACTCAGGTAATTGGCATAAAAGAGCTTCAGGTATGTCTTAAGGCTGTCACTGTAAGTTTTTGGTCATAGAAAACACTTTTGTTTAAAAAGTTGACTTTTGGTTCATTAAACCCAAAACTGAAAAAGCCCAGGTCTTCTTAAGCTTTAAGTTCAATTTATAAATATGATTATTCTACAAATATATCTAGCAAATTTTTAATCTGAGACATTGAATGTTTTATTTCTATTAAGTTCAATGGGGGCTTTTTAAAAAATATCCTCTACATCATTACTTAAAAATGCTTAAACTTTCTTCTACCTTCTTGAATATATGGAATGTAGTTATAATAATTGTTTTAATGTCTTTGTCTATTAATTCTGTCAGCCCTGGCATTTCTGGGTAGGTTTCTATTGAGAATTTTTCTCTTCATTGTGTGCTTTATTGTCCTATAATTTTATCTGATAAGTTTTGATTGGATTTTAGACACTAATTTTTTTTTAATTGAAGTATAGTTGATGTACAATGTTGTGTTAGTTTCTGGTGTACAGCAAAGTGATTCAGTTATATATATATATATATATATATATATATATATATATATTATATTTTTTTTTTTCATACTCTTTTCCATTATGGTTTATTACAGGATACTGAATATAGTTCCCCGTGCTATACAACAGGACCTTGTTGTTTATCTATTCTATATGCAGTAGCTTGCATCTGCTAGTCCCAAACGCCCAATCCAACCTTTCCCCACTCCCCTCCCTCTTGGCAACTGCAAGTCTGTTCTTCTATGTCTGTGAGTCTGTTTTGTAGATAAGTTCATTTGTGTCATATTTTAGATTCCACATATAAGTGATATCATATGATATTTGTCTTTCTCTGTCTGACTTACTTTGCTTGGTATGATAATCTCTAGGTTCATCCATGTTGCTACAAATGGCATCATTTCTTCTTTTTTATGGCTGAGTAGTAAGCCATTATATATATGCACCACATCTTCTTTATCCATTCATCTGTTGATGGACATTTAGGTTGTTTCCATGTCTTGGCTATTGTAATAGTGCTGCTATGAACATTGGGGTGCATGTATCTTTTCAAGTTAGAGTGTTCTTCAGATATATACCCAGGAGTGGGATTGCTGGATCATATGGCAACTCTAGTTTTAGTTTTTTGAGGAACCTCCATACTGTTCTCCATAGTGTCTGCACCAATTTACATTCTCACCAACAGTGTAGGAGGGTTCCCTTTTCTCCTCACCCTTTTCAGCATTTCTTATTTTTAGACTCTTTAATCATGGCCATTCTGACAGGTGTTAGGTGATACCTCACTGTAGTTTTGATTTGCATTTCTCTAATAATTAGTGATGTTGAGCATCTTTTCATATTCCTGTTGGCCATCTGTATGTCTTCTTTGGAGAAATGTCTATTTAGGTCTTCTGCCCATTTTTTGATTGGGTTGTTTGTTTTTTGTTGTTGAGTTGTATGAGGTGTTGGTATACTTTGGAAATTAACTCCTTATTGGTCACATCATTTGCAAATATTTTCTCCCAGTCCGTAGGTTCTTTTCTTTTTTTTATGCTTTCCTTTGCTGTGCAAAAGCTTATAATTTTGATTAGGTCCCATTTGTTTATTTTTGCTTTTATTTCTATTGCTTTGGTAGACTGACCTAAGAGAACATTAGTATGATTTATTAGATGCTGTAACTTGTATCTTGTTGGTGGCTTAGATATGTTTGTATTTCTCTATTCTTGAGCTTTTTTTGCACAAGGTTAAGTTACTTAGAAACACTGCTTTTGAATTTTGCTTTTAAGGTTTGTTAGATGGGACCACAATAGCATTTAGTCAGGCTAATTTTCCCCACTACTGAGGCAAAACCCTTTGGAGTACTTTGCCAATCCCTGCATGATTTATGAGGTAATTGGTTGATGGGAACAGATACTATTTCTGACCCAATAAGAGCAAAGACAATTGTTCCTGCTCCCTGTATAACTCTTTTAGGTAGTTCTTTCCCTACCTTGGGTAGTTTCTTCACACACAGGTACTGATCAGTATTCATCTGACCCTCTGAAGATCTCTAGAACTCTCTACCTGTGTAGCTTTCTTCTTTCCATTATTCTACCCTATGACCTCAAGCTGCCTCAACCTTCCCAGATGTCCAACTCTGTCTCATCTGGGCCAGCCCTGCCTGTGCTGCACCCTGAAAAAAGTAAGCTGGTGCAATTGTAGGGCTCATCTTGTTTGTTTTCTTCTCTTAGGGATCCCTGTCCTGTGCTTCCCGACATCCATTGTCTGAAAAATCACTGTTTCTTATGTTTTGTCTGGTTTACATTTCTTTGGCTTTCAAAGGATGTTGCAATCATCCGTTGCATTTTACTGTGTCTGCCTCTGGCTCCAACACTCAGATTTGAACCCAGCGGGTTCAAATGATGTCATTAGGACATCTCTGGGCTCTGCATTGGTTTCATTCTCATGCATCTTGTGGCAATATCGACAACCTCATATTTAAGGCCGTCCAGTTTAAGTCCAGCAGAAAAGAGAGTGACCCTGTTTTGTCGCAGCAGGAATCTAATTGCCTCTCCTTGGCTGGATTTGTTTACTTATCTATCCCTTAACCATTTACTTGTCAGGAATGGTGTCGGCTCCTCCTGAGTCACATGGTGAAAGAAGAGGAAGCAAAGATTGGGGTGACAAAAATCAGGGAACAGGATACTGGCAGAAAAGTCAACATGTTATTACAGCCACTTAGCCATGGTCCTTCAGAAGAGTCCTGGAGTTGATGTAGCTGTCTCTGGATTCTTAGGATACCGTGTCATCTTCGTACATAGAGCTTGCTTTTAACACAATCTGCTGTTCCTCTTGAAACTGAGCCACATTGATGGGGTTGATGATTGATAATTTAGAATCATCCTGAGGTTTCCATGATAAAAGCAGCTACAAACATTTTTTTTCTACCTTAATTTTTTTCCTTCTCTCTCTTTTTTTTTTTTTAACATCTTTATTGGAGTATAATCGCTTTACAATGGTGTGTTAGTTTCTGCTTTATAACAAAGTGAATCAGTTATACATATACATATGTTCCCATATCTCTATCCTCTTGCATCTCCCTCCCTCCCACCCTCCCTATCCCACCCCTCTAGGTGGTCACAAAGCACCGAGCTGATCTCCCTGTGCTATGCGGTTGCCTCCCACTAGCTATCTATTTTACATTTGGTAGTGTATATATGTCCATGCCACTCTCACTTTGTCCCAGCTTACCCTTCCCCCTCCCCATATCCTCAAGTCCATTCTCTAGTAGGTCTGTGTCTTTATTCCCGTCTTACCACTAGGTTCTTCGTGACCTTTTTTTTTTTCCCCTTAGATTCCATATATATGCGTTAGCATACTGTATTTCTTTTTCTCTTTCTAACTTACTTCACCCTGTATGACAGACTCTAACTCCATCCACCTCACTACAATAACTCAATTTCGTTTCTTTTTATGGCTGAGTAATATTCCATTGTATATATGTGCCACATCTTCTTTATCCATTCATCCGATGATGGACACTTAGGTTGCTTCCATGTCCTGGCTATTGTAAATAGAGCTGCAATGAACATTTTGGTACATGACTCTTTTTGAATTATGGTTTTTTCAGGGTATATGCCCACTAGTGGGGTTGCTGGGTCGTATGGTAGTTCTATTTTTAGTTTTTTAAGGAACCTCCATACTGTTCTCCATAGTGGCTGTATCAATTTACATTCCCACCAACAGTGCAAGAGTGTTCCCTTTTCTCCACACCCTCTCCAGCATTTATTGTTTGTAGATTTTTTGATGATGGTCATTCTGACTGGTGTGAGATGATATCTCATTGTAGTTTTGATTTGCATTTCTCTAATGATTAATGATGTTGGGCATTCTTTCATGTGTTTGCTGACAATCTGTATATCTTCTTGGGAGAAATGTCTATTTAGGTCTTCTGCCCATTTTTGGATTGGGTTGTTTGTTTTTTTGTTATTGAGCTGCATGAGCTGCTTGTAAATTTTGGAGATTAATCCTTTGTCAGTTGCTTCATTTGCAAATATTTTCTCCCATTCTGAGGGTTGTCTTTTCCTCTTGTTTATGGTTTTCTTTGCGGTGCAAAAGCTTTTAAGTTTCATTAGGTCCCATATGTTTATTTTTGTTTTTATTTCCATTTCTCTAGGAGGTGGGTCAAAAAGGATCTTGCTGTGATTTATGTCATAGAGTGTTCTGCCTATGTTTTCCTCTAAGAGTTTGATAGTGTCTGGCCTTACATTTAGGTCTTTAATCCATTTTGAGTTTATTTTTGTGTATGGTGTTAGGGAGTGCTCTAATTTCATGCTTTTACATGTAGCTGTCCAGTATTCCCAGCACCATTTATTGAAGAGGCTGTCTTTTCTCCACTGTATATGCTTGCCTCCTTTATCAAAGATAAGGTGACCATATGTGCGTGGGTTTATCTCTGGGCTTTCTATCCTGTTCCATTGATCTATATTTCTGTTTTTGTGCCAGTACCATACTGTCTTGATTACTGTAGCTTTGTAATATAGTCTGAAGTCAGGGAGCCTGATTCCTCCAGCTCCATTTTTCGTTCTGAAGATTGCTTTGGCTATTCGGGGTCTTTTCTGTTTCCATACAAATTGTGAAATTTTTTGTTCTAGTTCTGTGAAAAATGCCGGTGGTAGTAGCTACAAACATTTAAAGCCTGGTACACACTCATCAACATCCAGAAACTTCTTTGGATATAAACTTTTTAAAATTGAAGTATAATTGATGTATAATATTATATGTTACAGGTGTACAGTATAGTGATTCACAATTTCTAAAGGTTATACTCCATTTAGTTATTATAAAATATTTGCTATATTCCCTGAATTGTATAATATATCCATGTAGCTTATTTTATGCATAATAGTTTAATAGTTTGTACCTCTTAATCCCCTACCCCTATATTGCCCCTCTCCCCTTCACTCTCCCCACTGGTAACCACTGGTTTGTTCTCTATATCTGTGAATCTGTTACTTTTTTGCTATATTCACTAGTTTGTTGTATTTTTAGATTCCACATATAAGTGATATCATACTGTATTGTCTTTCTGTGTCTGACTTATTTCACTTAGCATAATAACCTTCAAGTCCATCCCTGTTGCTGAAAATGGCAAAATTTCATTCTTTTTTATGGCTGAGTAATATTCCATTGTATATATGTACCACATCTTCTTTGTCCATTCGTCTGTTGATGGACACTTGGGTTGCTTCCTTGTCTTGGCTATTGTAAATAACACTGGATATAAACTTTTGAGATTTATGATTCTGTTGAACCCAGGGCAATTCACCAAAGCGAAGTTGAATAGTCCCTAGTTCTCTCTGCTAAGTCTATGTCCAATTTGATGTGGTCACTATAACAAATCAGAAATTCAGTTTCCAGTTTTCTTTAGTCACATGTCACCTCAGTACAGTCTCATCAGCCCCTGGAGTCAGGTTGCTCTGTGCCTTGCAATCTTAAAAAATCGTGAAAAAATTTCTCCAAATGTCTATGGTACGATGATCTGGGTCTACTGAAGTAAGTTAAAAAGTCTTCACACAACTTCTATTCACCTTCTTTTGAATATTACTTAAAAATTGTGAATTTTAAGGGCATGAGTTGAAAATTCACAGTTTAGATCACACCGTGATGGGGTGTGTCTTGCAGTTTGTCACAGCACAAAAGTACCCAATGGTGAGGAAACAGAAGCTTCCGTTTCAGGGCAAACTTCCGTCTTGATTTGAATTTCCTCTCAGTCCTTTTTAATTTTGCCTTTCCCTTTCATTGCAGAGCCCCATCTGACCTTTCCCACATTTATGCCAAACTACTCAAATTCTTTCAGACAGGCGGCTGAGTCTGCCAGTTCCTGTGTGTGAGCTCATTGGTAAGGTGTTTGTTTTGTTGAACATCCTGAGCTGGCTGGTTCAGGTGAGCTGCATGGCCTGGAGGGCCCCATGTTAGATGCCCCTGCTCTGTACCACTCATTATGCACAGGAGGAAAAAGAGGGGTAAAGTGACTGACTCAGGTTGATCGGTGAGGAGTGGCTTGGCAAGACTCCAAGCTTCCTGCTTCCTCAGCCAGGAGATTTTCAGCAGTGGGACTTGGAGCAGACAGATGTGCATGCTGTCTTTGGCTCCACCATGTACCAGCCATGACTTTGAGCAGGGTATTTAACCCTCTGAGTTTTGCTTCCATATATAAAATTGGAGCTGTACCACCTACTTGACAGTGCTGTTGTGAGGATTAATTGATGCATGCAACTTTTGTAAATCACCTGGCAGAGCAGTTCCCTTTCCTATTGATCTTTGCCTCTCACCTGAGCTTTCTCGGGGCAGGAATCAATTCCTCTGAAGAGAATAACCCTTGTGGAGACAGATGAAACTGGTTTCTGAATCAGTCAAACTCTGGCCTTGCTGGTTCAGACTTGCTGAGCTCCCTAGCCCAAGATAGCAGCAACTGTGACCCTGGCAATATTGTGGATGACCATGCTAGGTAACGCACACCAGGACAAATGGGACTAAGCTTGGACAGTTTGAGAAAGGCCAAAGTTTCCCCAGAGATTTCTTTAAAAGGCCCAAAACCTTTATAGTCCCACAAAAATGTTTCTGTATCAGAACATTTTATATGAACTTAAGGCAAGCTTGAAAGAAATTACTGTACATTCATTGACAAGACTATTTTTCTAACTCATTTTTTTCTTCAATTTTTAAAATTTTAGTAGAGTTGATTTACAGTGTTGTGGTAATCTCTGCTGTACAGCAAAGTGACTCAGTTATACACACACACACATATATATATATTTATATTCTTTTCCATTATGGTTTATCACAGGATATTGAATATAGTTCCCTGTGCTTTACAGTAGGACCTTGTTTTTTATCCATTCTAAATGTAATAGTTTGCATCTAGTAACCCCAAACTCCCAGTCCATCCCTCTCCCTCCCCCACCCCCCCTTGGCAACCACAAGTCTGTTCTCTATGTCTGTGAGTCTGTTTCTGTTTTGTAGAGAGGTTCATTTGTGCCATATTTTAGATTCCACATATAAGTGATATCGAATGGTATTTGTCTTTCTCTTTCTGACTTACTTCACTTAGTATGATAATCCCTAGCTGCATCCATGTTGCTGCAAATAGCATTATTTCATTCTCTCTTAATGGCCACTGTGTATATGTACCACATCTTCTTTATCCATTCATCAGTTGATGGACATTTAGGTTGTTTCCATGTTTTGGCTATTGTGACTAGTGCTACTATGAACACAAGGGTGCATGTATCTTTTTGCTTTTTTGGTTTTTTTTTAAATATACTGTTTTATATTTGCTTCAAACAGTGGATTATGTTTTTTTGTTGTTGTTGTTTAGTTTTTTTAATCTTTATTGGAGTATAATTCCTTTACAATGTTGTGTTAGTTTCTGCCACACAACAAAGTGAATCAGCTATATGTATACATATATCCCCATATCCCCTCTCTTGAGCCTCCCTCCCACCCTCCCTATCCCACCCCTCTAGGTGGTCACAAAGCATCGAGCTGATCTCCCTGTGCTATGCAACAGCTTCCCACTAGCCATCCATATTATATTTGGTAGCATATATATGTCAATGCTACTCTCTCATTTTGTCCCAGCTTCCCCTTCCCCATGTCCTCAAGCCCCTTCTCTACATCTGTCTTTATTCCTGCCCTGCCACTAGGTTCATCAGTACCGTTTTTTTTAGATTCCATATATGTGTGTTAGCATACAGTATTTGTTTTTTTCTTTCTGACTTACTTCACTCTGTATGACAGACTCTAGGTCCATCCACCTCATTACAAATAACTCAGTTTCGTTCCTTTTTATGGCTGAGTAATATTCCATTGTATATATGTGCCACATCTTCTTTATCCATTCATCTGTCAATGGACATCTAGGTTGCGTCCATGTCCTGGCTATTGTAAATAGTGCTGCAATGAACATTGTGGTACATGTATCTTTTTGAATTATGTTTTTCTCAGGGTATATGCCCAGTAGTAGGATTGCTGTGTCATATGGTAGTTGTAGTTTTAGTTTTTTAAGGACCCTCCATACTGTTCTCCATAGTGGCTGTATCAATTTACATTCCCACCAACAGTGCAGGAGGGTTCCCTTTTCTCCACACCCTCTCCAGCATTCAATTGTAGACTTTTTAATGATGGCCATTCTGACCCTAACTCATTTTAAAATGCAAAGGTAACAAGAAAAGAGCATTCTGAACATTTATTTAGAGTCTGACTTCTCCATTTCTAAGGAGACAGGGACGTTGCTTTTTCTCCTCTGTAGCTTATCACCTTGATTAGCCTTATTGTCTTTGCATAATGGTCTCTCCTGAAGCCCTGAGTGCCAGCCACTTTGGCAGATGTAGTGCTATGGACTGAATGTGTCTCCCACAAATTCAAATGCTGAAGCCTTAATCACCAATGTAATGGTATTTATCTTTATTTTGTATTAGAGTACAGTTGATTTACAATGTTGTGTTAGTTTCAGGTGTACAGGAAAGTGATTCTGTTATACGTATACACATATCTATTCTTTTTCAAATTCTTTTCCCATTTAGATTGTTACAGAATATTGATCAGAGTTCCCTGTGCTATACAGTCCTTGTTTGTTGTTTATTTTAAATGTAGTAGTGTGTATATGTCAATCCCAAACTCCCAATTTATCCCTCCCCCCCCACCTTTCCCCTTTGGTAACCGTAAGTTTGTTTTCTAAGTCTGTGAGTCTGTTTCTGTTTTGTAAATAAGTTCATTTGTATAATTTTTTTTTTTTAGCTTTCCCATATAAGCGATATCATATGATATTTGTCTTTCTCTGATTTATTTCACCTATTATGATAATCTCCAGGTCTATTCATGTTGCTGCAAATGGCAGTATGGCATTATTTCATTATTTTTAATGGCTGAATAATATTCCATTGTATGTATGTACCACATCTTCCTTATCCATTCCTCTGTTGATGGACATTTAGTTTGCACTTAGGGACATTTATGTTCCCTTTCCTCCACACCCACTCCAGCATTTATTGTTTGTAGAGTTTTTGATGACGGTCATTCTGACTGGTGTGAGGTGATGTCTCATTGTAGTTTTGATTTGCATTTCTTTAATAATCAGCAATGTTGAGCATCTTCTCATGTGCCTGTTGGCCATCAGTATGTTTTCTTTGGAGAAATGTCTATTCAGGTCTTCTGTCCACTTTCTGATTGGGTTGTTTGTTTTTTTGATATTGAGCTGGATGAGCTGTTTGTAAATTTTGGAAATGAATCCCTCCTCGGTAACATTGCGAATATTTTCTCCCATTATGTGGGTTGCCTTTTCATTTTTTTTATGGTTTCCTTTGTGTGCAAAAAAGCTTTTGAGTTTAATTAGGTCCCGTTTGTTTATTTTTGTCTTTATCTCCATTGCTCTAGGAGATGGATCAAAAAAGATATTGCTCCATTTATGTCAAAAATGTTCTGCCTATGTTTTCCTCTAAGAGCTTTATAGTATTAGGTCTTACGTTTAGGTCTTTAATCCATTTTGAGTTTGTTTTTGTGTATGGTGTTAAAGAATGTTCTAATTTCATTCTTTTACGTGTAGCTGTCCAGTTTTCCCAGCACCATTTATTGAAGAGACTGTCTTTTCCCCAATGTAATGGTATTTGGAGGTAGGGTCTTTGGGAGGTAACTGGGTTTGGATGAGGTCATGGGGTGGAGTCCCCACAATGGGATTAGTGCCTTTAAAAGGGGATGGAGGGACCAGAGCTTGCTCTGTACTCTCCACCATGTGAGGACACATGGCTGTCTGCAAATCAGGAAGAAGGTTCTCACCAGACAGTGGATCTGCTGGTACCTTGATCTTAGAATTCCCAGCATCCAGAATTGTGAGAAATACATGTTTGTTGTATAAGCCACCCAGCCTATGGTAATTTGTTATAGCAGTCCAAACATGCTTTAAATTTCATCCCAGGAATAAGTCAGATTAGCCAACCACTACCCACCTAGAATTATTTTTCTTGACCTGTGCTTTGGTACCATGGCATTGACTCATGGTAGATGGGGGTGCAGAAAGAAGCAGTTCTGTTAATTAATCTGTTGTTTTATCTATTATCATCAGGATGTTGTCTGTAACACTACAGATTTCTCTTGATGAGGCTCATTAGGAGGAAAAGCTCCCTGGCCTTTATAATAGGAACAGTTTTTTTCTCTGGAGCGATTGGTTTGCTTTTATCTTATGACTGCCTTGAGATATATAACTGATCAACATTCCTTTTTAGTGCTGCGTGCCAGGCAGATAGGAAGGTTAGAATCAAATTTAACACTTACTTTTACATATTATTTAGAACTTTACAGGATAATATTTTGTATTTGTCCATTCCAGATGTTAATGTTTGACTTTTGACATTATATAAAGGAGGGATTTTATGTGATAAAATGTATGTAGGTGTGCCAGACAGAGAAGAGACATTAAAGTGGCTATAAAATCTAGAGGCAACATGGGAAACAAACCATGGGAAGGTAATTTTACAATTAAAATGCATACAATTTAGGAGATGTAGGAGATTCATGAACCAATCAAATAACACTTGTATAGTACATTCTTAAACTTTTACTAGCTTCAATCATAACATATTGGTTATTATATTAATATTTTAACATTATATTCAGACAGAGCTTTCCTTCCTTCCAAAGTACTTTCTTTCTCATTTGTCAAACATAACAGGAGAGATAATGTACAATGTTAAAATTTATTTCTGAAATGCTTTATTGTTTTAATCAGTACACATTATATTAAGTATAGAATTTCCTTAAAAATTAACAAATAACTCTAAGTTTCACTGTTAGGACATTGATATGAAGAAAGGAAACATCTGGCTCTTTTGACTTTTTACATTTATCCAAGTTCTAAATAGATTCTCATGTTAAGGTTCTTCTGTGTTATTTTTGTCCAAGTTGTGACAGCTAAAACAAAACAAAACAAAACATAAAATCATAAATATTACTGTTTTTAATCACAAAAGAAACTTGGGCTTCAATTATATTTGTAAACACCTTAAATGCACACTTTTATCATGGTAAAATCCAGGCTTTCTATTTCATGCACTGCATTTCTAGAATAATACACTTTCATTCAATATTCACCACTAACTCAAATGTTTAAGATTCGTAGATATTTAAAAACTGTCATGGCAAAAAGATGTGTAAACATTATATAGGAGTAAATTCAAGTAATGGAAAACAAAAACCTGAGAATAAAAAAATTAATATTAACAGTATGAAAATGTAAAGAAAAGCAACATCATGTGTGACTTTACTGCTGACAGTTCACTTTTCTATACATTTTATTTCTAAAGGAAATTAGAAATACATTTAATATATTTCTAAAGATAATTAAAAGGAAGGGAAAAGGCTTTCAATTCTGGAAGGCTGGGTAAACTATTGCACCAAGTCTATGAGAGAGAGAGAGAGAGAAATTATAAACTTTAAACAAATACAAAAACCAACTACCTGTAGGCAATGGGGAGCAACTGAAAGCAGGTGGCTTCTGGAACAGAATCAACACTTGGAAGGAGGGAATAGCATGGACTGAGTTCTCTGGTTCTGTGGCTCTTAGCCTGAAGGCAGGCCACAGTTGGTGCTATACTGGCAGCTAAAACTGACAGAAAACCTGCAGTCTTTCTGGCCTGAAAAACCAGAGGAAAGAGTTTGGGGGCAACTAAAGCTACTGGAAAGTGAGGGGGAAATCCTGGAGAGGGCCAATGTGAGGGAGCCCTAAATTCTGTATATAGACTTCCTAAATCTATGGTGAAACCCTGAACCACTCATGAATGAGAGAGACTAACAAACAGGTGGGATTTGAACTGCTGCCCAAGAGACAGAGTTTGGACTTTGGTTCTGACCAACACTCTTCAGAGAAATAGAATTCAGTTTCCAAAATATAACATTCAAAATGTAAAGGATACAATCTAACATTAGTAAACATATGAAGAAACAGGAAAATGGAGCCATTCTCTAGGGGGAAAGACAATGGAAACCAACAGTGAGATGATCCACGTGTAGTAATAATAGACCAGGGTTTTTTTTTGGCCATGCTGCATGGCATATGGGATCCTACTTCCCCAACCAGGGATTGAACCTGTACCCCTTGCATTGGAAGTGCAGTGTCTTAACCACTGGACCCCAAGGGTGGGCCCATAGTAGACCACATTTTAAAAGCAGCTAGGACAATATCCTCAATGAAATAATGAAAAATAGGCTCACAATGAATGAAAAAAGGAAATCTCAACATAAAAATATAAACTACATTATTTAAAAATACAAGTGAAAATTAAAGAACTGGTAAATACATCAAACAGCAGAATGGAGATAGCAGAAGAAAGACTTATTGAATCTGAAGACAGAGCAACTTATAGATGTTAAAGAACAGAATCCTCAGGGATTTGTGGGACACTATAAAAAGTTAAACATAAATGTAAATGGAGTCCCAAAAGGAGAGACAAAAATGGGCATAAAAATTCTTGAAGAACTAACAGCTGAAAATTCCCTAAATTTGGTGAAGGTATAAATTTATAGATTCAGGAAGCTCAGTGATCCCCAAGCAAGATACACAGAAGTCATGCATAGATACATTATAATTAAATTGCTGAAAACCAAAGATAATGATAAAATCTTGAAAGCACCAGAGAGAGATTATGCATTACATATAAATTTACACTGATCTGACCCTGAGAAAACCATAATTCAAAAAGGGTCATGTACCAAAATGTTCATTGCAGCTCTATTTACAATAGCCAGGACATGGAAGCGACCTAAGTGTCCACAACAGATGAATGGATAAAGAAGATGTGGCACATATATACAATGGAATATTACTCAGCCATAAAAAGAAACGAAATTGAGTTATTTGTAATGAGGTGGATAGACCTAGAGTCTGTCATACAGAGTGAAGTAAGTCAGAAAGAGAAAAACAAATATAATATGCTAACACATATATATGGAATCTAAAAAAAAAGGTCATGAAGAACCTAGGGGCAAGATCGGAATAAAGACGCAGACCTACTAGAGAATGGACTTGAGGATACGGGAAGGGGTAAGGATAAGCTGGGACAAAGTGAGAGAGTGGCATGGACATATATACACTACCAAACGTAAAATAGATAGCTAGTGGGAAGCAGCCTCATAGCACAGGGAGATCAGCTTGGTGCTTTGTGACCACCTAGAGGGGTGGGATAGGGAGGGTGGGAGGGAGGGAGATGCAAGAGATACGGGGATATATGTATATGTATAACTGATTCACTTTGTTATAAAGCAGAAACTAACACACCATTGTAAAGCAATTATACTCCAATAAAGATGTTAAAAAAAAATTTACACTGATCTGAATGGCTGCTGACTTCCTATAAGAAACAATGAAGGACAGACGACAGTGGACTGACATCTTTAAAGTGCTGAAAAACTGTCTATCAGAATTTTGTATCCAGAAAAAATATTTATATATATGTACATATGTACAGATGTGTGTGTGTATATATATATATATATATATATATATATATAATTATTTAAGAATAAAGGTGAAATAAAGACATTTTCATCTAATAAAAAATTAAGAGAACTCACTGCTAGCATACCAGAGCTACAGTGAATGCTAAAAGTTTTTCAGTCAACAGATGGAAATTAAAATCTATAAGTAGAGGGACTTCCCTGGTGGCACAGTGGTTAAGAATCCGCCTGCCAATGGAGGGGATACAGGGTTCGAGCCCTGGTCCAGGAAGATCCTACATGCCGCGGAGCAACTAAGCCCGTGCACCACAACTACTGAGCCTGTGCACTAGAGCCTGTGTGCCACAACTACTGAAGCCCACGCACCTAGAGCCCGTGCTCTGCAACAAGAGAAGCCACTGCAATGAGAATTTCCGTGCATCGCAACAATGAGTAGACTCCGCTTATGGCAACTAGAGAAAGCCCACGTGCAGCAATGCAGACCCAATGCAGCCAAAAAAAAAGAAAAAAAAGAAAAGCTATAAGTAGGGATGAAGAGCACTGGAATTTATATCCATATAAATGCAAAGATTTATGTCTTTATTATAAACATGACTGAAGCACAAATGGTAACACTGTCTACTGTCTTGTGAGGTTAATGATGTATGTAGATGTAAAATATGACAATCACAGCATAAATGTTGAGGGTATGTATGGTTGCAAGGTTTCTACATTTAACACAAGTGGCATAACAGAGCAACCCTAAATTCGTAATGCAGACATATAGCTAAAAAAAAATCTGTGGATGAATTAAAGTAGAATTCTAAAAAGTGTTCAAGTAATACAAAGAAAGGTAGGAAAGAGGAACAGAGGAAATAGTAAAGTGCTAGACCTAAATCTAATCATATTAATAATTACATTAGATGTTAACAGACCAATAGACTCCAATTAAAAGAGACTGTATAATGGTTTTAAAAAAAAACAACACAAGATCCAATTATATTCTACCTACAAGATATATGCTTTAAATATAAATTCATAGACAAGTTGAAAGTAAACAGATGGAAAAGTTATAAGATGCAAACTAAGTGTAAGAATGCTAGGGTGGCTATATTAATGTCAGATAAAGCAGACCTCAAGACAAAGAGCATTACCAGATATGTAGAGGAATATTGCATATAAAAGAATCCATTCATCAGGAATATACAATAATCATAAGTCTGTATGTACCTAATAACAGAACTTAAAAACACGAAAAGCAGAAATTGACAGAACTAAAGGAAGAGACAATTCCACAATCACAGTCAGAGATTTTAATACCAATCTTTCAATACCTGATAGAACTAGACCAAAAAAAAAAAAAAAATCAATAAAGACATAGAGGATCTAAGTAATGCTATCAACTACCTTGACCAAATTAATGTTTATAGAACCCTTCCTTCAACTTCTGCATAATGCATGTTCTTTTTTAAGTGCATATGGAGTGCTTAACAAGATAGACCATATGTTGGGCCAGAAAAGGAATTTAAATAAATTCTGAAATAATGAACTTATGTATAGAATGTTCTATGACAAAAAGGGAATTAAATTAGAAATGAGTATGAGTAAGATATCTAGAAACGCACAAATACTTGAAACAACAATAGATCTCTATACATTCGCTAAAGAATAAACTACCAGGTAAATTAAAGATATTTTCAACAATGGTAATAAAAACATAACATCAACATTTGTAGAATGTGGCTAAAGCAGTGTTTGGCAAGAGTTTAAATTTTATGATTTTCAATGCTTATTTTAGAAAAGAAAAACTAAAGTTAATGACTTAATGATTATCCAATATCAGAAGCTAGTAAAAGAAGAACAAAGTAAACCCAAAGTAATCAACACAAAGGAAATAATAAAAAGTAGAAACCAATGAACAGAAAACAAATAGAGTATAAAATAGATAAGTAATAAGAATCTCCAGTGTAAAAAAAAAATAAGTAAAATTCAAAAAAAATAAAATACAATTCAAGGGTTAAAAAAAAAGAAAACAAATAGAGGAAATTAGCATTAACACCATCTGGTTCATTAAAAGGATTAATAAAATTGAGAATCTTCTAGTTAACCTAACGAAGAAAAATTCCATTTACATGATGTTCTAAAATAGGCAAGACTAATCTATGGTGGAAAAACATCAAGACAGTGTTTTGGGAGCAGGCTTCGACTAGGAGCAAGGATTGGCTGGCAAAGGCCATAAAGGAACTCTGTGGTGTAATGGTTCTGTATCTTGATAGGGGTTTGGGTTATACTCAGGTGAACGAAACATCTGACAAAGTTAGGAATGTACACTTAAGATACGTGTATTTCACTATTGTAAATTTTATCTCCAAAGGTAAAACAACAACAACAAACTAAACAAATAATGAAATCTAGTTAATGATATTGGCAATGAAGTATTAAGGGGGAAGTGTACTGATAGCTACAATTTACTCTGAAATTAATAAAGGTGGAGCAAGGAATAGAATGAAGAATGGAAAGATGGACAGGTATCTTATAAAGCAAGTACAATAAAATGTTAATGGGGAGTATGCACGTGTTCAATGCAAATTCTCTTCAGTTTTTCTGTATGTCTGAAATTCTCATAATACCACTGGGCCACCACATTAAGGTTAAAAACACAAGAACCATATAATGTGGGTAAGAAACTTGTGCTAGAAAAAGATGCTAGGAAGAGCTGCTAAAAACGAACACAGGGTACAGTTATGATTTTTATGGCAGCCAAGGCAAAGGTGAATGGATATTATTGGTCAGCCTATTGAGCATCTCAGGTAGTTTAAGCTTTAAAAAGTTGAAGTTAATGTAATTACTGAGAACAGTAGTGGGAACAATAGTAAAAGAATGTAAAGACTGTACACCTCAGCTACTGCTGTCATTAACTTGCAAGGTGAATGTAATTCTGTTGTATCTACTGAGCACATACAACCCCTTAATAAGGTTACTTAATTTATCAGCTTGGCAAAGTCAGAAATGTGGACAGTATGTCAAGGAAATGCTGAACCGAATTTAGCCTAAGTGAGTAACACTACTCCAATTAAAAATTTTCTGAATTAAATTTACCTTTTCATAGATTTGGGATAATGGAAATGTTACTTATAAGAGTTTCCTTTATAGTTGTCCATGGTAAAACCTTACATTCTTTTAGCTCTATGGCTTTTAGTTTCAGCTGGTTCAGATGAACATGATTATCTTGCTCTCTTCTGAAAAATATCAACAGCAACTTAGGGTATGTTAACAGAAACAATCTAAAAAGTACACTTTACCTGTTTTATGAACTGTGTAGCATTAAAAAGTTCACTGCAGCCATATAAGATGTGCTTGCCTTGTTTCCCCTGTAAAAAATCAGATACAGAACTCAGATACAAGTAACAAGTAATATTTTCAATATTCCCAAGAAGAGGGGTTAAACCTAGTAAGACTTTTTGTTATTCTTAAAAGTTTTAATTTTTTTTGGGGGGGGAGTATTGGATTTTAGTGTACACATATCTATCCTAAAATTACATGGAATAAAGGAGTGAAATGGGCATAGTTTTTTTTTTTTCCTCAAAATATAGGTGGTAGGTACACTTCTAGTGCCATTTACACTGAAAACAGAAGGAATGTGATTACTGACACATTTCATGGGAGCCACAATTATTTATAAAATCTTAGGCCAACATTCTTCCAATGTAAGATCTGTAACTACTTGAAGAAAACATTCTTCAAGTTTTGTTACACTGGAAGTAGGATATGGTGTGAGTAGCATGGACTGTCATTTCAGGCTCATTTGTGATAATACAGTATTTATGTCTTAATATACCCTATTCCATTCTGTAACTCTATGAATTTCATTCTGAATTTTGACAGAATGTTGGAACCCAATTACAAGCAGTCAAAACTTTGTGACTGGACAATTTTGGTAAGTTCTTAATGCTGAAATTCTTACATGTATTGTGAACTTGAAGGCAAATTTGTAAGATTTCTTTTGTAAAGTAAAAAGTTTATTCCATAACAAAGCAAATATGATTAATTAATCAGGAACAAAAAGAATTACAGCTTTGTAATACAAGATAAGGATGTTTCTCTGTGATGTATGAGCCGAATAACATCGCTGGCTTAATAAATGTTCTAGTTGACCTTCTCTGAGAACAAGTAAAACGAAAGTCACACCTCACTCTCCTTTTCTTCAAAATGAGATGGTACGTGCAGCCATTAAATAGGGTCATATAATTGGGATTCTCGAGGCTATACTCACAAAAGGGTAGAGGTCACAGTACATAGGGAAACATGAGAGGGGTCCAAAACTTCTAGGCACAGCTCCCAGGACCCCATCTCAGTAATATGACACATTTCATTTTCAGTTGTGAACCACCAAGATACAGTGGAGATACCCTGGTCTCAGTGGAGCCCCAGTCTTGTCCAAGGAAGGGTCTTTTATACCTCTCTAATCACATAGCCAGAATCAGGCTCTGTGACTAGGCTTAACAGCAGAAACAAGAAAACATGACAGAAACCAGGTGCAAATCAATCTTTACATTTTCCGTTAAAGAATGTTGAGAAGCTAGTGCAAGTTGCCCCCTAGTCTATCTTGGACCCTAGCACAGGCCTATTTTAAACACTAGTTAATACATTTCATTCAGGGTTGGCCAAACGTTAGCACAGGGTATATTAACTAGCTGAGATTAATCTTGTGCTTATATAAGTACATTCCCTCTCCACTCTTGACAAGCTTTCTTAATTCTAATTATTTGTCATCATTTTTCATCTTTTATAGCATTTATAGAATACAAAAACAAAGATAAACACAAAAATTCTAATCTTTTGTATCATCCAGTAAGGTAGGTATAGCTTTAATTTTTAACACTGCAGTTTAGTAATATTTCAGTGTAAATTTATTCTTAATTATGCACAAATTTGATATTTCTTCCTTCCATTAAAAATTGAACTAATGTACTAATACCTTGATTCAATGTAACAATTAATTATTAACTAAATCTAGTTAATTCCCTAGCCAATCACCTTCCATCAAAAGAACAACTTGTGGTGGCTTTAAGTAAAATTCCCAATACATTTGGTCATTGATATCAGTATTATCAAATGTCTTGTTAAAAATCAATCCAATTAATTTTTATCAAATACATCAGTGTTATACCAAATAGCAGTTACATTGTAAGTTAGACTAACATCATTACTAAATAAATCACCTAGAACCATTATAGTATTTTCTTTGCCTTCCCAACAAAAATGGCACTTGCCCGTTGTTTTGTGAACTGGTATAAATCAAGTGCCATGTTAGATAAATTCTCAACTACAAGTCTCTTGTAGGCATAAGCCATAAGTTTTGTTTCATAGTACAAGGTTGCACTAACATGGGTTTCCAATGTCATGAGGGAGGCTGTCATAGACCTACTAGCTCAGTTTCCCCTGAATGGGGCTGAATGATAGGAAGAAGATGAAGATGAAGATTACTCAGAACAAAGGAAACAGTAAGACCAAACGGGATTAAAAAACAAAGAATTCTCAGGATAATTAAACTACATGTCTTAGCAGCTACTAAACATTAATGGCTCTATTAAAAACCCATAGGTAACAGCAAACTTAATGGTGAAAGATTGGATGCTTTATCCCTAAGATCAGGAAGAAGATAAAGAGGTCTGCTCTGGACTCTTCTATTAAATATTGTACTGGAGGTTCTAGCCAGGGTGGCTAGGCAAGAAAAACATTCCAGATAGGTTAAGGAAGAAGTTAAACTAATTCTATTCAGAGTTAACATGATCTTGTATATAGAAAATCCTAAAAATCCAAAAAAAAAAAAAAAAACTATCAGAACTAATAAATGAGTTCAATAGGGTTGCTGAACACAAGATCAATATATAACAATCAGATTTCTATACTGTTGCAAAAATGAAATGCAAACAATTCCATCCATAATAGCATAAAAAATACATAGGAGTAAACCTCAAAGAAATACAAAGCTTAAACTCTGAAAATAACAACAAACTGCAAAGGAACCAAAAAATGTTGAAAGAAAAAGATGTAAATAAACGGAAAAACAGTCCATGTCATGGATTAGAAGACTTAATAGTGTTAAGTTTTGGGGAGTATTTTCATCTTATCTATAGGTTCAATGAAATCCCTATTAATCAGAATCCAACTGCCATTAACAGCTGATCCTCAAATTCATACGGAATTGCAAGGAACCCAGAAAATCCAAAACAATCTTGAAAAAGGATAAAGTAGGAGGACTCACATATCCTGATTTCAAAACTTACTACACTGTAGTACCGGCTCAAGGATAGACCTATGGATCAATGGGATAGAGTTGAGAGTCCAGAAATAAACCCATACATGTATGGTCAACTGATTTTCAACAAGCCTGCCAAGACTGTTACCAAAACGCAAGTCCATGTGCCTGACGCACAGTGAGGCCAAACAATACCAAGACATCGAAGTTTGGAACAGAGAAAGGTTTATTGCAGGGCCATGCAAGGAGATGGGTGGCTCATGCCTTAAAATCCCCAAACTCCCCGAAAGCTTTCAGCAAAGACCTTTTTATAGGAGAAGTGAGGAAGGGCTTGGTTAGTTGTTGCAAACTTCTTGGTGTCAGATCCTTTGTTCTTGAGGTCAGGTCATGGTCAGGTAACAATGTTCCTGTAAATCTCCACCAAACAAATGTTATTCTCTGTTCTGACAAGAAAGGGCAAGGTCCCAAGGCACAACTTTCACCTTCCAAGGTCCAGGTCCTGGCTAAGAGGAGGCAGATCTCAGTTGGTGGCTCCCTCAGGGCCAGGTCCCCAGACCCTGCCCAGCTGTCATCACTGAGGGAGCCAGGCACCCAGGACCCAACTGGCCCTCAGGCTCCTCAGGCCGCCCAAATGGCGGGGGCCAGGTCCCGCAGGCTGTGTCCCATGCAGACTGCCGCCGCCATCAGGTCATGGAGGTAGGGATGGGGGAGAGGTTCACTGCCACCTCAAGGCCCGTGCCTGGCCAGTGGGTGGCCTTGGCGAGGGCTCTAGAGCTCTGCAGGACACAGCCCCCAGCCTGTTCCCTGGCGCCCTCTAGCTCATCTGCTGGCCTGAGGCTGGGTGAGCTGGAGGGCCCCAGGGAGGAGGCCAGGATCTGCCTCTTACCTCGCTCCACCTGATGACCACCACTCTGCCGACCAATGACTGAGTGGGACCTCCTAACCCCGGCTCTAGTTAGTGGTCTCTCAGTAACCGTTGCCTGGTAATGGGTTGCCCAGTAATGGCACCCAGCAAAGGCTGCGTGCTAAGGGCTGCACACTGCCTCCCTCTATTACAAGACCACTCAGTGGGGAAAAATAGTCTTTTCAATAAATGGTGCTAGGACAACCTGGATAGCCATATGTAAAAGAATGAAGCTGGACTTTATTCTATACACAAAAATTAACTCAAAATGGATCAAAGACCTAAATGTAAGAGCAAAAACTATAAAACCTATAGAAGAAAACACAGGAGTAAATTTTCATGACCTTGGCTTTGGCAAAGAATTCCTAGATATGACACCAAAAGCACATGCAACAAAAGAAAAAATAAAGGTTTGTACTTTAAAGGACACCAGGTAGAAGGTGAAAAGATCAAAGAATGGGAGAAAATATTTGCAATCATATATCAAGATAAGGGACTTGTATCTAGACTATATAAAGAACTCTTACAAGTCAGTAGTAAAAAGGCAAAATAACCCAATTAAAAAATGGGCAAAGGATCTCAACAGACATTTCTCCAAAGAAGATATACAAATGGCCAATAAGCACATGCAAAGATGCTTGACATCATTTAAGTCATCATGGAAATGCAATCAAAGCCACAATGAGATACCACTTCACACCCACTAGTAAGGCCGAAATCAAAAAGTCAGATAAGTCCTGGCAATGATGTGGAGAAATCAGAACCCTCATACACTGCTGGTGGGAATGTAAAATGGTGCATTTTACATTGTTTTTGGAAACAATCTGGTAGTTCCTCACATGGTTAAACACAGTTATTATGACCCAGCAATTCCAAATACATGTTTACATAGAATTACACTGGCCCATTACCTATGGTTCCAGGTGGACAGCAATAGGTTTTACCCAGAATAGACACTCATTTTGGATTTGGACTTATACACCTGGTGACTAAAACAAATACCTTTAACACCTTTAACATCACAGCAGAAACTGTTTCAATTTGGACTTCCTTTATATACATCACTTGACAAAGGAACCCATTTTGCTGCAGGTGCAGTTCAACAGCATGCTAAGAAGCATACACAATAGACCGACATCATATACCTTACCAAACACAAAGTAGTGGACTGACTGAAAACTGAAACTGACATTTGAAACATCTACTTTCTAAATTAGGCACATCTCTTTCTAATAAGAGACAGAAAGAGTGGCTTGCATGACAGAATGTGTGTTAAAACATAACAGGCATTTAATTAAAGGGGGAATCAACAGCAAAGAGATTGTTGAGATACCTTAGGAAAAACAGGGGAGGGAGGAAGTGGGGTAGTAACACAGAAACCACTAAAAATTTCTCCTGCAATTCTAAAAATGTTTCTTTTTCTCTGCCTGATCCTGTAGTACAGGGACATGAATCACATTTACAAGGTCTGAAGAAAGGATTAACTGCAAGCAAGACATCAAGACAATACCTCTAAATCTGTCTGAGGAATGATGGTATGGGATGTTTCTTCTTTTCATCTGTGTAAACTGGGATTAATAGTTTCTGCATCTGTACTAACCAGTGGATAACACAGTCCTATAAACTCGCACTTATCCTACTTGCCTCCTATGACTGGGAATGAAGAAAGGGGAAAGTACTGGCCAATCTCATACTGTTGCCAGCTCTGTGCATCAAGCGTCTTGCTGAATCTGATCGTCTTCTAAACAAAGGGCCAAATTCTGGGTAAGAATTAATGACACATGGACGATGGAGAAGTCTTGATTCTCAGGAATGTAGCCAATAAGTAAATAATACCAAAAAAAGAAAAGAAAAAGCTAATATCATCTTGGTACCTTGCAAGAGGCTGAGAGCAACAGAATAATACTCTTACCTATATTTATAGATGCCCATAACACCTGCAGAAATAGCCTCCTTTATTTGAAGCTGAAGGTCCAAGATGGGTTCTGGGAGGTTTATGAAGGATTTAATCTGGGCTTATTCACGTGCTATGTTTTGATGATGCCAATAACATCTAGGGGATAAACACCTAGAATAATTCTAATGCTTCCTTTTGTTTTACGTATTCTCATTTTATAGGTTTTATATATTCCAGGGCACCCCTTTCGGGAGGCAAAATTAGGATATTGTTGCTGCTCAAATGTGTACAAAAGAAACTGTTCAACAAAAGAGCCAAAGACCATTGTGTAAATATGAACCTGAGTGATGATCTGTTAAGAAAGGTGCCTGGATACAGGGACATAAAATACCTGTAACATGCCTGATGAGTCATAGTATCATGTGCCCTACTACCTATACACCATGTTTTTGTGGGTGGAGGGTAATAATCAAGGTAAAAAAAATATTTTGTAACCTGAAACCAAGTAAAGAATAACTTGGTGGGCTTACATATCTACCACTGATAACCCTGATGTTGTTCTGATGGAGGTGATTGATCAGAGAAAGAACTAGACTTAGTTAATAAACAATTAATTGTTACATCGATTCAACTTATTAATACATTCACAAAATTAAAATTTCTGTGGTGAAGAGAGGTAAGAGTTGTGAGGCCTAACCATGATTAAAAACAAGTTTGCACTGGAATATCTGGTAAACTGCAATGTTTCTTTAAAGTTATACCTGCGTTTCAGTCACTACACTATACAAATGGTTAGTATTTTGGTTTTTTATCCTTCCTGTTTTTCTGTCCTATAATGTAAAAAAAAAAAAAAGCAGAAAGAATGCTGACAAATGTAATTATGAAAGCTTAACCAAGGATGGGGTATAAGTACAGGATTAATTTCAGCTGGTCTGTTGTAACCCTGTGTTTATCCTTGGGAACACACCTGGAACCAATCATGTTGTTGACCCTTGGCCAAACTTGAATGAAATAGATTAATATAGTCCTGCCCAAGGTTCACAGACCGACCAAGGGACAACTTGCACTAGCTTGTCAGCACTGTTTAAAAATAAAAATTGTACAGATTGATGGTTTACACCTAGTTTCTGTTATGTTCCCTTGGTTTTTGCCTTTGAGCCTAGTCATGCAGCCTGATGCTGGCTATGTGAACAGAGAGGGGTATAAACGACCTCTCCTAGTATAAGACGGATGCTCCCCTGAGACCAAGGTATAGATCTTAGTGGTGGTTCACTTTCTGAAGCATGTTACGTGCAACTGAGCTAGGATCCTTGGAGGTACCTGGTGGTTTTGAAGCTCTGGGACATCTGCCTATGTATTCTTTTCTCCTGCTGTACCAAAACCTCTACCTTTATTGAAGTCTTATGTAATACAGGACATAAGGAGTAATCATTATTCAATATTAAGTGAATAAATGAAGATTACAAAATGTCATTGCAACAGTCACTAGTTCTGTTGCCTCTACATTTTAAATGGTGTTTTTGCTCTTCAAGTTACACCTTTCCCTTCATATTCTTTTGCTTAGTTGTCTGTCACTCCCTGCTGCTGTCAGTTTTGAATAGCACACCACTTCTAATGTGCTACCTCTAAAGCACCTGTTTGCTGGAAAAGCAGACATTCCAAGTTTGTTCGAAGTATGTTGCTGACTTAGGTCAATAAGATGAGAGAAAAGTGCTTATTATTCAGGTAAATGGGGCTCAGTAAATCATCTCACCAAGGGAGACTTTTTTGGAACAGGGGCTTATTTGAGGTATCTAAACATTTAAAGTCAAAATAAGAGAGCTGCAAAGTACATTACATCAATAAGATACATTATTTTCCAAATCAAGTAAAATTTTAGGCCAGAAATGAATGTGACAGGAAAACAATGACCATATGGGCATTTTCCCCTGTCTGCTGGATTTTTAAACTACCTCTAGAAAAGGGCTTGTGCAAGAATCAGGGGAGCCACCAGACAATGTTAGTATGTGAAAGACAGGGAACAACTGTGAAACCTCAAATGATAAAAGAATACAAAGGTCAAATGTACCTTTATGTAGTCAACAAGATTTTGATATTCAATGTAGTTGCCTCCTCCCACCACAAAAACAATTGCCTAAAAATGCAAACAGAAAAAAAATAGGTAAGTTAAAAGAAATAGTTAAAACAGTATTTTAACTCTCAAACATGGGGTTTAGTCTGGAGCCCATTCCACAACTTAGGATGTGATCCCTTGCTAGCTAGTATTTTTTTACCTAAGTGCCTGATGCTACTTCAATTATAAAGAAATTTATTTCTTAAAAAAGTCTATAAATTTATAAATTTCTAATTTCTATTGAGTAGTGAAATGAAGTAGAGATTTTTCAGAAACAATTCTGAGGAAAATAAACTTCATCCTTCAATTAAACAATACAAAATAAATCCAAAGGGCTTTTTCCAAAAGTCATTTTTGAATTTGTCATTTATAAAGAATCTTAGGTACATAGAATTGGATTTATCAAGACTGCCATACAGTAACCATCATAAAGCTATGTTTAGGACAAAGATATTCTTCAAGACTGCTTGGTTACCTTTCATCCTTCCATTTCAGGGACAGAGGATTTTTATATGAACTTACCTCTTGGAATGGATTTTTGTTCCTTGGAACTGAGCTGTAAGAACAACAACAAAAAACACACACAACAATTTCACCCAAAGCTTTACTTAAGGATAAAATAGGCATGGGAAACACACACACGCACTATTAGCTATGTATTTACAATTCTTCTTCCTTCACCTTCTTTGAGCCAGGTAGTGAAGTGGGATTCAGAGGAACAGCTAGATGAAGTACATATCTCAGTGTCTAAAAGGGAATGGGACAACTTGTTGACTTAAAAATAAAATTCTAGGAGAAGACTGAGAGGGAAAAGGAAAGACTGAGCAACAGTTCCCACGAGGAGTGGAAATCTGGGTATAAGGTGAATTAATAAAATATATACTTTAGTAGTAAATTATGTAAAATTTTTACCATACTCAACAGATTAGTTTGTGGGTATCTACATTTGTGAAAAAACTGTGCAAACGCATGTATGTGAAGGATAACAATTTAGGAAGGAAAGAGGGGAGGGAAGAAGGGATGTGTATTTTGCTATAGCTTTTTAATATTTATATATTAATTACACATTTATATATTTGTAATATATTTCAAAAATACTTTCTTGGTGTCAAAGAGATCTTTTAATAAACACAATTTTCAAAGCTTTTGTGAGTCAAATATATATTTGAGTGCTAAAATAGGCTTTACAAAGATAACTTAGGTTTTCCTCACAAGCCATTTTTGAAAATCTCAACCAAGGGGAGAGAGCTATTATAACCTCTCAATTATTCAGAGGCTGATTCCACAGTTCCATCTTTTCCTCATTTCTGTGGCCTGTGTCAACATTCCATAGAAGGAGCCAGTAGCTGCCTTGACAGAAACGCCTCACAAACTTCCTTCTAGAGTGCTTTAAGTTCCTCTAAGAGTAGACATGAGATGAGAAGTGAGACTTAAATAGCACAGCATTACTAGTTATTAAAAACCAAGATCTAATTGTGATGAGACAGCTCAAGAGAAGGCTGAGTCTATTAAAAAATGAAACTGTGTTTCACTGTCTTATCAATGCTAATATTCCTCCTCATTATCATGCATAAACTATAGGGAAGATTAAAAGAATTTCTCAGAAGTTTCTAAAAAGCAAAATATATCTACTGATGCAAATACAAGGAAGGAAAAATTGTAAGCTCGAGAACATCAAGAGTTGCAAATCCACCATTTTAAAGTGTACAATCAGTGGTTTTTAGAATATTTGCAGAGTTGTACAACCATCACCACTGTCTCATTTCAGAACATTTTAATCACTCGCCAAAGAAGCCCCATACCCATTAGCTGTCACTCCTCATTCTCTCCCTTCTATAATTTATTCTTTGTCAAATTCTTTCTTGCCAGCTGCAGTTGCTACCAGCAGCTTCTTTTGTAACTTTGGTAGTGTTTCTGATAAGTTCAGAAAAAAGAATAATCTTTTAGGTTACCAAAACAATCTAATAATCAACTTTCTAGTGACTAGATTATCTGTTCTGACTACCTACAAAGATGTGAAAGCTTGGGATAGAGCAAAGACAAAGTTCTAAAGATCCCAAACATAGGGTATAGGCAATAAAGAAGCTTCACCCAAGTTTTGGTGCTAAAGACCATCCCTCCAGGAAGGTTTTTCCCTCCTAATTCTGCCTATTCTTTTTCTGTATCTTGTAGGCTATTTTTCATACCACCATGGATTAAATCTTAAAAAATAATATCCAGAATAAAGTTAACAAATACCTTACCATATCATACCATGTTTGTCATAAAGTACATAAATTATTTGCAGAATGTTTCATTGCTATAAAAAAGTATTCACAGCAATGATTCCCAGGGGCTTAGATTTTATGGACCAGTTAAATAAAAAGCCAACAACTGGTATCTAACATAAAGCTCCCATCTTTTCATTTCGTCCAATAAGAATATTCATTTAAAAACACACAGATTATCCAAATTCTCTTCACCCACACACAGTTTGTAATACCCTCATCATTTCATTAAAAACAACAAACATCTAAATGTATTTTTTTGCATGTATACACTTGGAAGGAAAAGCATCAAAGTGTTAAGTATAATTACCAATGATTACCTCTGGGTAAAGAGATTATACATACTGTTTACTTACCAGTTTTCTATATAGTTTGATTTTTTAATAATAAGCAGTTACTGATTTATAACAAAAAATCAGTAAAGTTATTTCCGTTCTTGGTGAGGGTGGGGAAACCTACAACAAATTACACAAGACAAGAGCTGCTTACCTGTCATTGCCCCGCAGCATTTTGGGATCAAAATATCTATAGTCATCAGTTTCCTATTAAAAAAAAAAGAGAACTTTACCATGACTATGGAATTTTTCTTTAGAAAGTTCAAGTTTGGCTTATTTTAAGAATACCTGATGAATCTACTAATGAATCTATTAATTTGGTAGAGTGGGTAACCACCACCAACATTTACCGAGCACTTACTGGGTGTTAAACATTGTTCCAAGCAAAATTACATAATCCCGTATCACCTATGAGGTAGTTATTATTATCCCTATTTTTCAGATGGGCAAGTTGGGGTACAGAGAAGTTATTTTAACTTTCCTAAAGTCACATGACAAGTAAGTGTGGGAACTCCAGGATTTGAACCCAGGTAGTCTAGTTTCAATGCCCCAGCTCTTAACCACTATGCACATTGCTTCTCAAAAATATACCTGTTTTGACATAGACAACAAATTTATGGTTACCAAGGCGGGGAAGGGGCGGAGGGATAAATTAGGTGTTTAGGATTAGCATAAGAATACTACTATATATAAAATAGATAACCAACAAGGACCTACTGTATAGCACAGGGAACTATATTCAATATTCTATAATAATCTATAAGGGAAAAGAATCTGAAAAAGAATATATATATATAACTGAATCACTTTGCTGTATACCTGAAACTAACACAACACTGTAAAATCAACTATACTTCAAAAAAGAGTAACTAAGAAAAATAAATATACCTGTTTTATTACCTAATATACTTAAATATTTTTGCTTTTAGAATTTATTATATTATTATTATATGTCTATGATTTTACTGAATGTCCAGAATACCTAATACAGGTTCACAGTCTCTCATAATTGAAACCTCTGCAGTTAGATGTATTTTGGAATTCTGAATTTAAAAAATTGCAGATAGATAATATCATGCATAAACTATATATAATATAATATTCCTAGCGGGCAGCACCCCATCATCTAACACGTTAATATTTCTGGAGCTAAATAGATGAACATTAACAAAAAGTAGGATAAATCAAAAGTACGAAGAACCTCAACTTGAGTTAAGGTTAGGTTTTGCCACCAAATGAGTTATATAAAATCTCTTAGTTTTCAGAACTCTTTGGACTTCAGAAGTTGTGGATAAGGGGTTGCTGACCTCCATACTACATTGGAAACTAGCTTCTTGATATTAAAGGAGCTGGAAAGTACTGCTTTACTGTTTATAATGTAGTCACTTCCTAATCTCTGCCTCCTTTGCCCTCCATGGTACAATCAGCCAAAGGAACTCATTCTTTTCTGAAATGTTTTCTGGTTCTTTTCTGGATGAACCTACCCAAACGTGATCAATGACAAACCATGCATTGTTGCCACTACCCAGTCCTGCATTCAATGGTGGACGATGCTAATCAATCACAGAACTCTCCCTGAACCCAAAGGCAGTGCCATAATCCTTCAACACTTTGCTCCAGGAAACCACTACTAGCCAGATGTACATGGGAAGATGAAACTTACCTCATATCTTGCCTAATCCCTTTCTTTCATTATATCCAATCAAGACAAATCAAAGAACACTTAATAAACGTTAGTGATAAGAATTCATCTAGAATTAGGTTATAGCATTTTAAAGCCTTTGAGATATGATATACTCAAGATGATTAGTCAGGTCTAACTTAGTACACTTTGTTAATCTCTTCAAAGCTTCCAAATCAATTTGTCAATATGGGAACAAGACAGGGATAAGAGAGGGAGCAGGCATCTGTCTCATCTAGCAGATGGATGAAAAAATGCTTTCAAAGCTGAAAATTTTTACTTTTTCTAATGAATTAAAAAATATCTGTCTGTAGTAATGTGCCTTCAGTTATAAAGTCAAAGTCAACAGAACTGATAAATGAACTTACAGAACTTGGAGAAACATCTGAATAAGACCCATAATTTAGCCATCTGTATGTCTATGACAGAAATGTGGAAGGTGTGTATATGTTGGAATGAGTAGTAGGCAGGAATTCAGAAGTAGTGGGTTTTTGGTTCCAATTCTGTTATTAAAAATAGTGTGCCTTGGGAAAAGTCACTTAATATCTCTTCGTTTCCTCTCCTTCACAGTTAAGATTCTACAGTTTCATTAAACTCTAAAGTTCTATGATTCTATGAAGGGCATGGCTCTTGCCCTAATCAATATAGCACAGTGGTGGAAAATGTGGCCTGTCCAGCTCTGCCATTTATTAGCTGTGTGTCCTTGGGCAAGTTAATTGTGCCACAGTTTCTTCATCTATAAAATGAGAATAATTTAAAAAAATAGTATTTTTCTTAGAAGGTTCGAATGAGGATTAAATGAGCTATATGAAAAATGTTTTGACTGGTTCCTGGCTAAAGAAATGCACAATAAATGTTAGCTATTATCATTATTATTGTCCTTATCCATCATCTCGACTTCTAGATTAGGGACAGCAACAAAATATCCTGAACTTGCCTAACCCCTTGTGGACATGGTGTCTAAAATTTTGCATTTGTTTATATTTTTAATCTTTATTATCGTTTGGGATAATATCTTCCAGAAATTTACTGCCTATTATGAAGTAGTAGTCTATAAGACAATTAATCATAAATCATACTTCTCTCAGGCTTTTCAAGAATCATTCCTGGGCTTCCCTGGTGGCGCAGTGGTTGAGAATCTGCCTGCCAATGCAGGAGACACGGGTTCGAGCCCTGGTCTGGGAAGATCCCACATGCCGTGGAGCAACTGGGCCCGTGAGCCACAACTACTGAGCCTGCACGTCTGGAGCCTGTGCTCCGCAACAAGAGAGGCCGCGACAGTGAGAGGCCTGCGCACTGCGATGAAGAGTGGCCCCCGCTTGCCGCAACTAGAGAAAGCCCTCGCACAGAAACAAAGACCCAACACACCCAAAAATAAATTTAAAAAAAATCCCATAAAATTAAAATGACCAGGGAAAAAATTTTAAAAAAAAAAAAGAAGCATTCCTTCTTCATATATTCTAGGATGTAGTAATAAATCTACTTTTACTACATTGTATACCACTTTCTCTATATTGATTCCCAGATAGAAGAATCCAATCCTTTTTAGCTTATCATTATACACAATTCTCTCATTCCTTTCATAACTGTAATTGCCCCTTTTTGGGCTTTTTTATAACACTATATCTTTGTTTTCACATGGACAGATTTTAAAATTTGTTTTTGCTAATTTCCTTTAATGTTATAATAATGTTTTAACAATTACAAAATAATGACATATTTAACTGAAGATTCTGTTCTCACTCTCTCTCTCAGCCTGGTATCCTAAGTCTTGATGCCAAGTCTATAGTGATCCAGATCAACCCAAACGAGGGTTTGGATCATGCGGCTTTTCTCTATTCCAGATAACCACTCTCTTTCTAGTTGCCACAGTAACAGGATGGGCTCTTTTATGAAACAGATTGTGTTGATTTTTACATTCCTTTCTTGAATTATAAACAGATAGCTTGAAAACCCATTCTTTAAGTAAATGCTCATATTTATTTACCCATTTATCTCTTCATCAAACAATTTATCTCTCTCAATTTACTTTTCAGCCCAAAGAACTTAGTGCCATCTGAATACATGCACTTAGAATTTTTACTATGCACTCCTCTCCTAATTTAATTTCATAAAATTAAACTGATCTGGTACTCTTTATAGTACACCAACTGATGCTCACTAGTTCTTTTTTATTTATAGAAACTTGCTCCTTAGGACATATATAGGATATAATCTACATTTACTTTGGATGAAAGCTGGCCAGAGTGATGTAGCAGCCGAGAAACCAATTCCCATTATCTGTGATAACGGCTAAAAAAGGCTGTTTGAGAACATGGACTCTTTCCTTTCCATCATGTAGTCTGCTGTGATTAAGCCCACAACAAACTCTGAGTTTATCACTTTTTGTATATAGTCTGGTATGTTCAAGAATTTACAAGTACAGTGTTATATGCTACTCACAGGGTTTGACTTCATCTCCATGAGATTGTCTAAAATACGAGTAACAGGTAGATTCTGTGGAAGAGATCAGTGAGTATTTTGTTAAATATTAGAAGAAATAACAAACCAAAATTCTTCTCTAGTAGCAAAACAACCTAATCATTCTATAGTTCAGTATGCTTACCTTTCAATTAAACACATTCTAAGATTAAGTATTCTGTGAATGGTGTCATAGTTGTAAATACCCTTGGCATTACTCAAGGTTCCATAGAAAAAACGTAATTTTTAAAAATGTGTAGGTGTATCCAGGTTTTAGTACAAATACATATTTGGGCTTTTTACTTTGTTGGATGTCTGCTTTTTAACACCAGTAATTGTAAGCTTTTGTTTCAATTGAGTAAGAATCCCCACCCCCTTTTTTTCATTTCCTTTCTGCAGGTTTGTTTATTTAAAAAATAGTACTTTAAGTTTGCAGAAATATATGAGATTAAATGACCTAACAGAGTTTTTTCATTTCTAATGTATATTCTTCTAGCCAAAAAGATACTTGTGTTCTTTGAAAAAATGGGGAAATGGATGCACACACTTTATTGACTGCTTTAATTTTGCCTGGGATAAATTCCAAATTTTCAATGACATACTACATTATCTTCTTACAGAACACATTCCACTTTGAACATAAAATGTATAACACTGGTGTTGACAGAAGATTGCCCCTTGACATGCTTACATGCATGGGGATATGAAATACTATTGCTATGTTTCAATCTGACCATTTTAACCATTATTTTGAACGTAACAACACATTGGGTACAGAAAATTTACTAAGTGACTATTATGCCTATTCAAAGTACCTTCCTACTGGGATGGTATTCTGCCCACTTTGAACTGATATTTCCTTTGTGAACTGTACAGAATATTCTGGAAAGAATAGTTTTGTATCTTAGAGATTTCATACAACAGAGGCAACATTAAATCTCATTATTCAAATAACTGTAGATAACACATTACTATTTTACAAGTTTTATTTTCTTTAGGTCATAAAACATTTTATTGTTACTAAAGTGGACCATCACTAAGGAAAATGCTGCTTTGCCCAGACAGAAAATAAGCATTTCTTTTTCCTTTTTCTTTCTCTAGATCGGCAAGTAAAAATCTTTCAAGATAATCTTAGGCAAGTAAAATTAAAGCTATTTCATTATTCTCTGATATTTTTGTTGGCCAGGAACTTCTTAATATAAACACAAGCACGAAATGTTCAAGATAACTGAATGTACTTCCTGAATTCTATTTAGAATTTGAAAAAGAGAGCTCAAAATTTTACCTTATAAGTTTTGTTTCAAATAAACTTGAGTTTGTTCACTTAAGAATGTAAGTCTATACCATAACTTTCTCTAAAGAATAACTGGGTACAGATTTAAATCTATAAAAATGCTTTATTCAAAAGAAAAAACTACAGTTACAAATTTGTTCTAAGTAACACCAACAAAAGATGAAGTACTTTGCAACATAACAGGAACAATAAAAAGAATTCTGGAGCAAGGCAACATTATAAATTATAACATTTTACTAAAATTAATTTTATATCCATTTCTCTATTTACTTTTAATTCTCCATTTAGCTCTCTGAATTGTACTATGGTATTAGACATGTGCAATGGAGAAAAGTTCAGAAAAGATTTTATATAACTGATAAAGCCATATGAGTCATATTACTTTTATTGTATTTGTGAAAATAACTGGAAATTTGAATATTTCATTTAGTATAAAAATAAGATTTTTCTAAAAGGTACAGTTAAATTTTACTTTGCATTTCATATCTCTGCTGTATCTGAAGATAAGCCTGCCAGTGAATAGGTCATTAAATAACACAAGAAAAATTTCTTTCTAGCAGTACAGTTCAAAAGTTTAAGAGCCCAGAGACAAATCTTTATGTTTTTGTTTGGTCTTTACAACCAGATAACACCAAAAGAGTCATCTACTACTGCCACACCACACAATAATTCACACACTGTCACACATTAAGGAAAACTCGCAGTGTAGAAAATGATAAAGGAAATACACAATGTCTTTAAAGGCCTAAGAAAGAGTACTTCAGGAAACAACTTCTGAGAGCTCTGTCATCAACTAATGCTCTATCTGGCCTACATGAAGACTTAATCATTTTAAAATGAATTTTATATTGATAATAATTTATATACAAGATAACTAAGTTCTACTAATTGAAAAAACTGAACCGTGGCAGCTAACAGAGAGAAAACAGCAGAACAAAACCATACAATTTTCTTCACTCAACAAATGGTCTGTTCACTCATCTTTAAAGACACAAAAAAATTGTGTACCTCAATAACAGAGGTACAAATGAAATTTAATCAAATGAAAGCCCATTATTTTAAAAATTCCCAAGCATATTTTTCATTGTTTTTAGAAACTGTTTCAGAAATAAAATGAAAAATGTTATTGTCTAGGTTACTAACTAAATTTTTATTAGTAGAAAGCCTCTATATATATTTAGATTTGAGAGATAGAGTCCCATACATGTGAACAGCCTAAATTAAGGATCACTATTTCCAAGGTGTTCAAATTTCAAATATATGAACTAGAAACATTACTGGAAGAAAAAAATACAGTGAGAAATTAATTTCTAAAAATCCTTAATAGTTTTATGACCATAGTCACGTTTTACGATTTTAGTCACTGGAAAAGTTTAAATAAAAGCAATGTTAATTTTGTCTCTGATGGCATAATTGCTTAAAAACAAAATAAAAATAAAATATGCAAAGAAATTAAAAAACAGACAATCTAAAAAACGTAATACAGTCCTATATTCAAAACAGTTAAAAACATTTTTCCCCTCTAATTCTCCTAGGATTAGCCACTTGTTGCCCTGTATTGCCATCTGGTCTATGGTGACTATTTCTAACTCCCCCCCCTCGCTATCCCCCCCCCCCCCCCAACCGGTAGCCTTGGATTTGGGATGATACTCTGACGATGAACTAGGCAGTGAAGTTGGGACAAGAGTTGCTGCTGTCTTGATTATCAAAGTCCTGAAGAATGAAAAGCAGTATGTGTACCTTCTTGAAGAGAATACTTATCTGGAAGACTGTATTAGCCAAGTAAAGAATAAGATGGAGTATGCGGATATTGGAAAGTTGTCAGTGAAGTAGATAGGAGGAAGGGGAATAAGATGGATCATCTATTTCCAAAATTTTAAAATTATAAATCAGAAGGGATCTACAGAGTGAATCCAATATCCACATCTTACAGATGAGGAAAGAATAAAATATATAAAGTGGTATTTTTTCCAAAACCATAGCATATTAATGGCAATAAAATCAAGAAACAGGATTACCTAGACCCAATAAAACACATCCAATTTCCATTATTCAGGTTCAACAATTATCAGCTCATGGCAAATTCTTATTTTATCTATACTCTCACTCCCCACTCCCTAGGCTGTTTTAAAACAAGTCCCCAATATCAAATCATTTTATCAATAACTATTTCAGTATATATATCTCCACAATATAAGAACTCCTAAAAGAAAAAAACACCCTATAACACTACTATTGCACCTAAAATAATCAGCAAATATTTCTTAATACAGCTCAATATCTAGTCAGTATCAAAATTTTCCTGCTCCATAAATTTATTTCTTACAGTTTCATTGTTCAAATTATAATGTTAATAAGGGCTATACATTGCAATTAGGTGATATATCTTTTAAGTCTTTTTTAATCTACTGAATTCCACTGCTTGCAATTTATTTGTTGTTAATTCATTTTTAAAAGAGGGATTATTTAAGCAAACAAGCCAAAGAAAGTGAAATAGAAGACTTTTTAATTATGCAACTTAGCACTACATTATTCATCATCACGTTCTTGTACAATTATCCTCACATAAATATATTTCAAATCTGCGAATATCAAATGGTTTTATGTGATAGCTAATACTTGTGATACATAAAACTTATGCTGCCCAAGAAACAAAAAAGTATAAAAGGCTCTTATAAGTGACCTAGAAAACTGGACATGACAAGACATCCTATTCTATCTAATTTTTTTATAGCTTAAAATGTTTATTCTGATAAAAAATTGGAACAAATACTTAGAGACTTAAGAGGCATAAATTAAACAGAATTTTACAAGTGTGAAACAAAGAATTCATCTCTTCCAGTCTCTTCTCTGACATTTTTCTCAGTTCCCAACCTGCCCTATATCTACCTGTAGCAGTTCCTCTAAATTTTACAACGTTAGGACAGTGTAACTTTAAAAATGGCTTTCTACGAGTTTAAATATTTCTAGAACAAGAGACTTTTTAAAAGTATTAAATTTACAAAGATTACACACATACACATACACACAGGTCAAAGTCTGGGAGGGATATAGAGAAACAGGTGCTGTAAATCACTGCAAATTGGTACAACTTTTCTGGACAGCAATTTGGTAACATTTACTGAGAACAATTAGAAATGTTCACTCTTGATTCCATAATTCAAGTCTAGTAATTTATCATATGGAAGTAATCAGAGGTGAATACTCTCACCTAGAAAAACTAACATTTAAAACCTAGTTATATATCCTTGAGTATCTTCTATTTTTTTCTTTTTTTAAACAAAAACAAAAAGATCATATTGAATTTACTGTTTTATAATGACTTTTATTTTTACTTCACAATATATAATGAATCACTATCCCCAATCAATAACCAGTGTCCCCCAAATCAATAAATATTTCCTAAAAAGTCTTATTAACATCTATTTAAAAAACCAGCCTGGCTCTCTTAGCAGTGGTGATAGAAATGTGATGTAGAAAGAGGTAACCACCAGTCATTTCATATTTTACTTCTGTAAGTGAGAAACTGCCTATATCAAAGCAGTATGTTATTTGCAATGTTAAGAAAAGCAAAAGGATTTGAGGTCACAGAGGATAATCTGTTTTTATATTTTATAAACTTAACTTTAAATAAAATACACTGTTGTGTTAGCACAATAAAATATTTGTCGATCACTTTAGACCCTTCTTACAGGCATCATTTGGGGATGTATATCATGTGACTCTAAGGTAATAAGTTCCAAAAGTAAATTTGATCATTTAAAAGATTAAAAGGACTTCCCTGGTGGCGCAATGGTTAAGAATCTGCCTGCTAATGCAGGGGACATGGGTTCGATCCCTGGTCCGGGAAGATCCCACATGCCATGGAGCAACTAAGCCCGTGTGCCACAACTACTGAGCCCACGTGCCACAACTACTGAAGCCCGTGTGCCTAGAGCCTGTGCTCCACAACAAGAGAAGCCACCACAATGAGAAGCCCTCACACTGCAAGGAAGAGTAGCCCCCACTCACTCCAACTAGAGAAAGTCCGCGTGCAGCAAGGAAGACCCAGTGCAGCCAAAAATAAATAAATATTTAAAAAAAAGATTAAAGCCTGTAATTTCTCAATGCTATCAGTTATTTGTGATAAGGATTCCTTTGTTTAGGGAATCTTACTACTGGGATTTCCTTCTAACAGTGGCATGTTAAGTAAAATATGTAATTTTCCTTAAAACTAAATTTAACTATACGTAGTTATACAATAGCCAGTCTATCTAGCAAAAGGCAGACGTAGTCTTAGAAACTGGTGGTTCCCCCTTTGTCTCACATATGAAATCATCTTGTCCATAGTTGATAATAAATAGAGTGCTATGACAAAGATTCTCTCCTAGACGAGATTCTACTCAGGCTCTTTGAACTTTTTCAACTGGGCCTCGAACTGTGGACTTCTGTGTCCATCTCTGCATTGTCCAATTTTAGAAAGAATCCTGCTAAAGTCAGCTTATAGCCAGCACCTCCATCCTCGGTATCTAACCACCCTCAGTATCTCATCGGGTTCCTCACCTTCTACCACCTCCCAGGTGATGTCCAATCACATTAGCCTGCTTTCAGCAAGAATTCTGTTAGGTTGGTTTAGCCAGGATCCCCCTTTATCCCTGATATTTCCTCTTAGTAATTTTCCAACCACTGATACCCTACACCCTGCTCCTTGGCTATAAATTCCCACTTTTCCTTGTTGTATTTGTACTTAAGCCCAGTCTCTCTCCCAGACTTCAAAACTCCATTGTGGTGGTCCCAACATCTTTCTCAATGGTCCCCCCGAATAAAGTCTGCCTTACTGTACTTTAGTGAGTGCCATGAGTAATTTTTTCTTTAACAGGTGCTAGGTTAAACTGTAAGTACAGTATGTTGTGCCCAACCTCCTATTTTTATGTCTCTTCACCTTCAGTAGCCTAAGAGAGTAAAGATAAACTGACTCAGGGAAGTACTGTGAACCAGTAAAAAAGTGGATTAAGTATTTAGTAGTAGCCTCTTACGAGAAGAGAGACAGAATGGGAAGGACTGAAAATAATTCCTAAGAGTGATAATGAAGCTAAAAAGTCTTCCCAAGTACTTAGGAAGTAAAGCAATCTGGAATGTCTCTGAAGGAAAGTTAGGAAGTAATCAGCCTTTTAGTTAAAGACAGCAAATTAGGATTTTTCACTGTTCTTTATTAACCTTACATTTTTTTTTTACAATAAAATCTTATTCACTTATTCAAACAAAAATTGAATACCTACTTTCTGCAAACTGCTATGGAAAACTCAAAGATGGGGAAAAAAATTCTTTGCCATCAATAAGTAAAACAGGGGCTTCCCTGGTGGCGCAGTGGTTGAGAATCTGCCTGCCAATGCAGGGGACACGGGTTCGAGCCCTGGTCTGGGAAGATCCCACATGCCGCGGAGCAACTAGGCCCGTGAGCCACAACTACTGAGCCTGCGCGTCTGGAGCCTGTGCTCCGCAACAAGAGAGGCCATGATAGTGAGAGGCCCGCGCACCGCGATGAAGAGTGGCCCCCGCTTGCCGCAACTAGAGAAAGCCCTCGCACAGAAACGAAGACCCAACACAGCCAAAAATAAATTAAAAAAAAAAAAAAAAAAAAAAAAAGCTCAGGAACCATATAATTTAGCATTGAGTCCCAGCAAATAACTAGAAATGTTTAAAAAAAAAAATAAGTAAAACAATATGTATCAATTGTATCTCAATAAAACTGGAAAAAAAAGAAGTAAAATATAAATAATGTTAATACAAAATACCACAGGTAAACATCATAAGAAAGATAAAAAGTGTGGAAGAAGTTCAGAGAAACAAAAGATCTAGTTTATTCTGAAAACAAGTAAGTAAACACTTAATATTCAGATCTGAATAACTGATAATTAACTCTATTTCTTTTCTTAATTTGGCCTTTAAAATCCTTCTCACTACAAACTGTAGTATTTATGTGTGAAATATTATATCTCAGATTTGCCTTAAAATATCCCAGTTAAAAATAAATCAAATAAAAAAATATAAGTGGGGAAGATGAAACAAGAATGGCACGATGTTGAGTATCGAAGCTTGGTGAAGGGCTCAGGAGAGTTTGACATACTAACGTGTATTTGAAAATTTCCATAACAAAAAGTTAAAAACAAGTCCAGTTTGAAAACAAACCAAATCAATTAATGATGACTCTGAAGCAGAAATATCTATATATGAGAATAACAGGAAAACAACAAAAATACAAAAGTCATTAAAAAAAGTCTTATGTTTAAAACTAAGACTGTTATTCCAAAATGAAGTATGAAATCAAGCTATAGTTACATTATTTCAAAACATATGTTCTACTTAAAATATTTTTATTTTAATTTACACAGGCTTTTAGACTATTAAGGCTATTAGCTTATTAATATTCTCCTAATATACGTTAAAACTTAAATGATATGCATTTATGTAACAGTTCATTATTCTAAGGTTAAGTTCATTTTTTTTCAATTAATATACTTTCACAAACCTTCTAATAGTTAAAGGAAATCAAAATGTCAGTAAAGTCCAATTAGCAAATTGAAAAAAAAAAAAGCATAAAATTACAGAGTTGTGAACTATACCTGTAAAACATCCTCACATCCTTAAATATACCAGTAAAGGACCTCTTGATTTTATTTTATTCCTAATATTTGTACTTGAATATATGTAGAAGTTGCTCTATCTGAGCAATCAACCTGCCAACATTTATATTCAAAAGTTACCAGTGTGTTTTCTAACAATTGTACTTACTTGCTGTTTCAATACCAGGTTCTTCACTCCTTCCATCACAAACTGTGATCCTGTATTCATGACTCGTGATAAGAGACTAGGTGCAAAAGAAGAGGACTGCACTAAGTACAAATTAACTCTCCAATTACAGACAGATACTTGTCTGATTACACAATACATGCTGATGCTCTCTGTGCCTACCACCTTTGTTTTCACTAAACAGAAGTGACCTGAGAATTTCTGCTTCCATGGACATCACTGCCACAATTTTATTTAACAATGAAATAGTAATAAAACTTTCTGACTAGTTGATATTAATAAAATATAAAAATTGAGAGCTGCCCTCAATATAAACATTTTAATTGCTAAGCCTTAGCTATAGTATTTAAGCAAATTATTAACTGAAGAGAATTCCTTGCTTTCCTGATTGTCTTAATGTTAAAACAATAAATTAAAGATAGTAATCTAAAATATTAAAAAATGTATATGTATGTATAACTGAATCACTTTACTGTACAGCAAAAATTAACACAGCATTGCAAATCAACGATACTTCAATTAAAAAAAAGATAGTAATTCAGATGACTCACTTTAGGAGTTCAAAACACACTGACATATTCAAAACATATATGTCTATAAGTATTATGAATAGGTCAAAAGTTACTGTGTTCTCTATATCATAGCTGCTAGACCTAATCCTGCATTGTATACTTTCTCCCCTCATACACAAAATCTATCATATAAAAATGTGAAGCACAACATACTTGATGAATTCTACCTCAACTCAGAAGACTGTTTAGTGTCTGAATTTTTAACAACAAAAATAACACAAATGACTTGCCATATTGGTTTTATATTTGTGGTTCAAAAAGTCTCTCACATGGAATCAAAAGATGCTTTGTGGGACAGAATGGTAATTTTGCATTTTGATATTAGAAGGCTAGGGAGATAACTAACGGAACCTACTGTTTAAGCACAGGGAACTCTACTCAATGCTCTGTGGTGATCTAAATGGGAAGGAAATCCAAAAAAGAGAGGATATATGTATACGTATAGTTGATTCACTTTGCTGTACAGTAGAAACTAACACATTGTAAAGCACTATATTCCAATAAAAATTAATTAAAAAAAAAAGAAGGCTAGGGAAAGCCTTCAAATCATCCAAGGTTTTCTTATAACACATTTTATTAAAATCCTCAACTACAAAATCCATAAGAAATCTAATAGGCTTTTAAGATTCAGTAAGATTTTAAGACAAAGAACTGGAAAGTCTGTTTCATTAAATGCATGAGAGTTATTTTCCAAATATATTTTCATTTTTCCTATCTTGTCCTACTCCCCTCTGAAATGAAGAGATGGACAGGATGGAAATCATTTCTTTGACAAAAACAAGAGAAAGTAATCTCTGTTGGAGTGGACAGTTCTGAGGCAATTCCCAGGTACCAGGTAACTCTCAGGGAGTTAGTGGGCTCACCTGCAAAGCACTGTCTGAAGGTGAGGCCAGATGGATTCATTCTGCCAAGCGCTTACAAGGCCCAGCCTTAGGCCAAGTACTTTTACTTTTTGGAAACTGTTTCATTAAAACTGGCAGCTCGGGGTAGGTAAACTGGTTTTCCTCCAGTTTCATGCTTTTGTTCTAAGCTCCAAAAATAAACTAGGAATTTGAAGTTAGTATGGTACGGAAAAGAGCGGTTAGAATCACTTTGTTCAGCTCCTCTGAAAACCACACATACTGTACAGGATTTTCTGGAGTCAGAAGTCATACCCAGCCCTGAGGATTTCCTCTCTATCATTTAGCAGTATGCCTAGTTCCATCTTGAAGCTAGGTCTTCAGTGTCTAGCTTCAAGTCTATATTATCAACATTGATATAAAAACAGTTTTTAAACTTCATGTATCTTCTGAAAATGAAAAACATGTTTTAAGAACAAGGAAGCATACAAAGCCATACCATGTAAAATACAGAATTTAAACTACCTACGGAAGCTAAAGGCATGCTGACAGTTGTTCTGTATCACAATGAAAACTTTCTGCATCCAAAGTGTCACACTGTGTTTTTAAGGCACGAAAGTCCAATTATGGTCTGGAGTACCAGACTTATTCAATCAGAATTGTTAAAAATACTTACCCCATTGGTTTAGTGGTAGTGTTGCCATAGCTGGTAGGAGCTGAAGCCATCTTGGCAAATGCCCTATGACATAAGAAAGTTATATTTAAACTCTGATTATTTGAGCTAACATTTAGTATCATGGCATTAAAATATCTACTGACTAACCATAAGTTTTACTATGCAGTTTCTGAAAAGAAATTTTTCAACTAATAGTGTTTCAGTACAATTAACACTGAAACAATTATACATTGATTGTATAATTTGTAACCATGAAAAATAATGTTCAAGTAGAGAGCAACTGGTACTAAAACAGTGAAATTCTTTAAAAAACACAAATGCATTAGTTCCCCAAACTTCAGGATTTCTCTTTTCTTTTTTAAATATCTGATCATTAACATGAAATAGAGACTTTCTGTTTAAAAGAACAATCACATACTGATTAAGTTTAGTCTCTTTACTATTCTCCACATTCTATACTCTCTCATTCCCAGACACATGCCTTTGGGATGCTGTCCTTTGGGGGTATAAACTCACTGTCTTCTCCAATAAAAAACTGTACATTTCCTTTTAAGATTCAGCTCAAAACCACCACTTTCTTCATTAACACTATTCTAATTCTACTACTCAATGATATTTCCTTTTAGTTACATATACACTTTTATACTGAATTGCATATAGTCATTTATTTTCAAATCTTTCTAAATGAATGTCTAGAATGTCTTTAACTAAACTATAGAATTCTTGACAGCTCTGCAAAAATATGGCACTTAGCTATGTTTTAAAAAATATTTTCCTTCTGGGAGTATGTTCACTGTAGAGAATCCAGAAAACAGAATGCTCCCAGAAGAACCCTACCACTAAGAAGTAACCACTGTTAGGATTTCGGCATATATTCTTCTAATCTTTGAACATATGCATATACAACATATATACTTTAAAAACAAAATTAGTATATTGTACATACTGTTCTATAACATTTTAATAATAGCATGCCATAAACATTTTTATGTGAATCAATATTTTTATAATTCCTAATCATTTCAAATGCTTTTGTAAATGGAAAAAAATCCTACCTAAATACAAGAAAACATTATGAGAGTAAAAAAAGAATGGGAGTCACTAAGATGTGGAAGATGAAATGCTTAAAATATTCTATTTCAATCTGGACAAAATTTGCTGATACCATTAGAGAAATCCCAAACACAAAAATCACAATTTTGTTCTGAAAGGAGGATTTGAATCAGCTGTTTTCAGCAGTAGGCTGGAATTTCTGTCTTTAACAAAAATTTATTTTTCACCAGAAATAGCAATATCTAAATATAAATAATATGTATCTAACTGTCTCTAAGTAATAAAGGGTTAAATAAAGAATAATACGTTTATATGGCTGAATATCATGCAAACACTAAATACTACCATTGGAGACTGCAGCTGGAACCTTGAGCAACATGGGTTTGAACTACGCAGGTCCACTTATACTCATATTTTTATCAATAAATACTACAGTACTACATGATCTGTGGTTGGCTGAATCCATGGATGCAGAACCAGGGATACAGAGGGCCAGCCCACTGTAAAGTAATACTTGGATTTCTAACTGTGCAGAGGGTTGGTGTCCCTAACCCCCAAGTTGTTCTAGGGTCAGCTGTATTTAAGACGATGAAAAACTGGCATAATGAAAGTTATTGGAAAACTAGAATACAAACTGCATCTATAACAATGATTTCCTGATTAAAAATATAAATATGTAATATGCATATAGAAGGATACACACTACGGTTTACTGTAGACTCTGAATGGGGAGACTACAGGTAAATTTTTACTTTCTTTATACCTTTCTGAGTTTTCTAAAATTTTCTTCAATAAACTGATATAACCCTTATAATTAGAAAGAAGAATGTTACAAATTAGAAATTATATATTGAATATTTTGTAACCATGTAAAATGATGCCCAAGACTGCTTTTCCTCTTTTAACACCAAATATTTGATTACGGAGTTCCACATAAGTCATAATGTAAAACACAATGACACATATGACACAGCCAAATATTTAAGTGTATATGTTATAAAAATTAGAAAAGACAGTTTTCGGTTTCTTTTGTTAAACTAAGGTTTGTTGTCTACTTTTTTCTTATCATAAGAACACAGTGAAGAGGGCAGACAGCAGAAGCAAGAAGAACTACAATTCTGCAGCCTGTGGAAGGAAAACCACATTCACAGAAAGATAGACAAAATGAAAACTCAGAGGACTATGTACCAGATGAAAGAACAAGATAAAACCCCAGAAAAACAACTAAATGAAGTGGAGATAGGCAACCTTCCGGAAAAAAAATTCAGAATAATGATAGTGAAGATGATCCAGGACCTCGGAAAAAGAATGGAGGCAAAGATCGAGAAGATACAAGAAATGTTTAACAAAGATCTAGAAGAATTAAAAAACAAACAAACAGAGATGAACAATACAATAACTGAAATGAAAAATACACTAGAAGGAATCAATAGCAGAATAACTGAGGCAGAAGAACGGATAAGTGACCTGGAAGACAGAATGGTGGAATTCACTGCTGTGGAACAGAATAAAGAAAAAAGAATGAAAAGAAATGAAGACAGCCTAAGAGACCTCTGGGACAACATTAAACGCAACAACTTTCGCATTATAGGAGTCCCAGAAGGAGAAGAAGAGAGAAAGGACCTGAGAAAATATCTGAAGAGATTATAGTCAAAAACTTCCCTAACATGGGAAAGGAAATAGCCACCCAAGTCCAGGCAGCGCAGAGAGTCCCATACAGGATAAACCCAAGGAGAAACATGCCGAGACACACAGTAATCAAATTGACAAAAATTAAAGACAAAGAAAAATTATTAAAAGCAACAAGGGAAAAATGACAAATAACATACAAGGGAACTCCCATAAGGTTAACAGCTGATTTCTCAGCAGAAACTCTACAAGCCAGAAGGGAGTGGCATGATATATTTAAAGTGATGAAAGGGAAGAACCTACAACCAAGATTACTCTACCCAGCAAGGATCTCATTCAGATTCAACGGAGAAATCAAAAGCTTTACAGACAAGCAAAAGGTAAGAGAATTCTGCACCACCAAACCAGCTCTATAACAAATGCTGAAGGAACTTCTCTAAGTGGGAAACACAAGAGAAGAAAAGGACCTATGAAAACAAACCCATAATAATTAAGAAAATGGTAACAGGAACATACATATTGATAATTACCTTAAACGTGAATGGATTAATGCTCCAACCAAAAGACACAGGCTTGCTGAATGGATACAAAAACAAGACCCATATATATGCTATCTACAAGAGACCCACTTCAGCCCTAGGGACACATAACAGACTGAAAGTGAGGGGATGGAAAAAGATATTCCATGCAAATGGAAATCAAAAGAAAGCTGGAGTAGCAATTCTAATATCAGATAAAACAGACTTTAAAATAAAGACTATTACAAGAAGCAAAGAAAGACACTACATAATGATCAAGGGATTGATCCAAGAAGAAGATATAACAATTATAAATATATATGCACCCAACATAGGAGCACCTCAATACATAAGACAACTGCTGACAGCTATAAAAGAGGAAATTGATAGTAACACAGTAATAGTGGGGGACTTTAACAGCTCACTTACACCAATGGACAGATCACCCAGACAGAAAATTAATAAGGAAACACAAGCTTTAAATGACACAATAGACCAGATAGATTTAATTAATATTTATAGGACATTCCATCCAAAAACAGCAGATTACACTTTCTTCTCAAGTGCACATGGAACATTCGACAAGATAGATAACATCTTGGGTCATAAATCAAGCCTCGGTAAATATAAGAAAATTGAAATCATATCAAGCATCTTTTCCGACCACAATGTTATGAGATTAGAAATCAATTACAGGGGAAAAAACGTAAAAAACACAAACACATGGAGGCTAAACAGTATGCTATTAAATAACCAGGAGATCACTGAAGAAATCAAAGAGGAAATAAAAAAATACCTAGAGACAAATTACAACGAAAACACGATGATGAAAAACCTATGGGATGCAACAAAAGCAGTTGTAAGAGAGAAGTTTATAGCAATACAAGCCTACCTCAAAAAACAAGAAAAATCTCAAATAAACAATCTAACCTTATACTTAAAGGAACTAGAGAAAGAACAAACAAAACCCAGAGTTAGTAGAAGGAAAGTAATCATAAAGATCACAGCAGAAATAAATGAAATAGAAACAAAGAAAACAAGAGCAAAAATCAATAAAACTAAAAGCTGGTTGTTTGAGAAGATAAAATTGATAAACCTTTAGCTACTCATCAAGAAAAAGAGGAAGAGGACTCAAATCAATAAAATTAGAAATGAAAAAGGAGAAGTTACAATGGACACCGCAGAAATACAAAGCATCATAAGAGACTACTACAAGCAATTCTATTACAATAAAATGGACAACCTGGAAGAAATGGACAAATTCTTAGAAAGGTATAACCTTCCAAGCCTGAACCAGGAAGAAATAGAAAATATGAACAGACCAATCACAAGTAATGAAATTGAAACTGTGATTAAAAATCTTCCAACAAACAAAAGTCCAGGACCAGATGGCTTCACAGGGAATTCTATCAAACATTTAGAGAAGAGCTAACACCCATCCTTCTCAAACTTTACCAAAAATTGCAGAGGAAGGAACACTCCCAAACTCATTCTGTGAAGCCACCATCAACCTGATACCAAAACCAGACAAAGATACTACAAAAAAAGAAAATTACAGACCTATATCACTGATGAATATAGACGCAAAAATCCTCAAGAAAATACTAGCAAACAGAATCCAACAACACATTAAAAGGATCATACACCATAGTCAAGTGGGATTTATGCCAGGAATGCAAGGATTCTTCAATATATGCAAATCAATCAATGTGATACAACATATTAACAAATTGAAGGAGAAAAACCATATGATCATCTCAACAGATGCAGAAAAGCTTTTGACAAAATTCAACACCCATTTATGATAAAAACTCTCCAGGAAGTGGGCATAGAGGGAACCTACCTCAACATAATAAAAGCCATATATGAGAAACCCACAGCAAACATCATTCTCAATGGTGAAAAACTGAAAGCATTTCCTCTTAGATCAGGAACAAGACAAGGGTGCCCACTCTCACCACTATTATTCAACATAATTTAGGAAGTTTTAGCCACAGCAATCAAAGAAGAAAAAGAAATAAAAGGAATATAAATTGGAAAAGAAGAAGTAAAACTGTCACTGTTTGCAGATGACATGATACTATACATAGAGAATCCTAAAGATGCCACCAGAAAACTACTGGAGCTAATCAATGAATTTGGTAAAGTTGCAGGACACAAAATTAATGCACAGAAATCTCTTGCATTCCTATGCACCGACAACGAAAGATCAGAAAGAGAAATAAGGAAACAATCCCACTCACCATTGCAACAAAAAGAATAAAATACCTAGGAATAAATCTTCCTAAGGAGGTAAAAGACCTGTACTCAGAAGACTATAAGACACTGATGAAAGAAATGAAAGATGACACAAACAGATGGAGATATACCATGTTCTTGGATTGGAATAATCAATACTGTGAAAATGACTATACTACCCAAAGCAATCTACAGATTCAATGCAATCCCTATCAAAGTACCAGTGGCATGTTTTACAGAACTAGAACAAAAAATCTTAAAATTTGTATGGAGACACAAAAGACCCCGAATAGCCAAAGCAGTCTTGAGGGAAAAAAACGGAGCTGGAGAAATCAGGCTCCCTGACTTCAGACTATACTACAAAGCTACAGTAATCAAGACAATATGGTACTGGCACAAAAACAGAAATATAGATCAATGGACAGGATAGAAAGCCCAGAGATAAACCCATGCACCTATGGTCAACTAATCTACGACAAAGGAGGCAAGGATATACAATGTAGAAAAGACAGTCTCTTCAATAAGTGGTGCTGGGAAAAATGGACAGCTACATGTAAAATAATGAAATTAGAACACTCCCTAACACCATACACAAAAATAAACTCAAAATGATTAGAGACATAAATGTAAGACTGGACACTATAAAACTCTTAGAGGAACACATAGGAAGAAGAAGAACACTCTTTGATATAAATCACAGCAAGATCTTTTCGGATCCACCTCCTAGAGTAATGGAAATAAAAACAAAAATAAAAAAATGGGACCTAATGAAACTTAAAAGCTTTTGCAAAACAAAGGAAACTACAAACAAGTCGAAAAGACAACCCTCATAATGGGAGAAAATATTTGCAAAAGAATCAACGGACAATGGATTAATTTCCAAAATATATAAACAGCTCATGCAGCTCAATATTAAAAAAACTAACAACCCAATCAAAAAATGGGCAGAAGACCTAAACAGACATTTCTCCAGAGAAGACATAGAGATGGCCAGAAGCACATGAAAAGCTGCTCAACATCACTATTAGAGAAATGCAAATCAAAACGACAATGAGGTATCACCTCACACCAGTTAGAATGGGCATCATTAGAATATCTACAAACAACAAATGCTGGAGAGGGTGTGGAGAAAAGGGAACCCTCTTGCACTGTTGGTGGGAATGCAAATTGATACAGCCACTATGGAGAACAGTATGGAGGTTCCTTGAAAAACTAAAAATAGAATTACCATATGACCCAGCAATCCCACTACTGGGCACATACCAGAGAAAACCATAATTCAAAAAGACACATGCACCCCAATGTTCATTGCAGCACTATTTACAATAGCCAGTTCATGGAAGCAACCTACATGTTCACTGACAGACGAATGGATAAAGAAGATGTGGTACACATATACAATGGAATATTACTCAGCCATAAAAAGGTACGAAATTGGGTTATTTGCAGAGACGTGGATGGATCTAGAGACTGTCATACAGAGTGAAGTCAGAAAGTGAAAAACAAATATCGTATATTAACGCATATGTGGAACCTAGAAAAATGGTACAGATGAACTGATTTGCAGGGTAGAAACAGAGACACAGATGTAGAGAACAAACGTATGGACACCAAAGGGGGAAAGTGGCGGGGGGTTGTGGTGGTGGTAGGATGAATTGGGAGATTGGGATTGACATATATATACTAATATGTAAAAAATAGATAACTAATAAGAACCTGCTGTATAAAAAATAAATAAAATAAAACTCAAAAAAAAAGAAAACAGTGAAATAAAAGCAAATTGGAAAAAAACCCAAACAGAAATATAGAAAATAAAACGCAATCATAAACTCACAACTCAGAGGTATCCCCTGTTAATAATTTGGTATATTTCTCTTCTATGCATATTTTTTTGATACACGTGAGATCAGAAGCATATTCCATCCTCTAGTCTTAAAAAAAATTATTTTAAGAAATAATCTGAAGATACTGTTGTAGAAAATTTGGAAATAAAGAAAAGAATCCAAAAGGAAAAAAATTCTACTACTCGGAGTTACCCACTATTAGCATTTAAGTGAACAGCATTTTAGCTATGCAGTTATATGTATATATGTGTATGTCCATACACACACACACACACAAATGGATGGATAAATGGATATATAATAGGGATCGTAATGTAAAAAATGTCATCTAAGTTTTGGCTCAAGTGTTACCTACCCAGAGGTTTACCCTGATCTCCTCAACAAATTTAGCTAATACCCAACAAATTAAGATCTTATCACTTAGTTTTATTTTCTTTATATCACTTAATATGGTGAATATGGTTTAACAGAACTCTGTTCATTTGTTTGCTTATTTGTTGACTTATTGTTCCCTCAACACAAATGTAAATTCAGTGAAAGTAGGAGCCTTCCATAGCATGTTTACTATTGTATTCTGTTTTAAAAAAATTTTATTTATTTATTTATTTATTTTTATTTTTGGCTGCGTTGGGTCTTTGTTGCCGTGCATGGGCTTTCTCTGGTTGTGGCGAGCAGGGGTTACTCTTTGTTGCGGTGTGCGGGCTTCTCATTGCAGTGGCTTCTCTTGTTGCAGAGCACGGGCTCTAGGCGCACGGGCTTCTGTAGTTGTGGCACGTGGGCTCAGTAGTTGTGGCACGTGAGCTCTAGGGCGCAGGCTCAATAGTTGTGGTGTGTGGGCTTAGTTGCTCTGCAGCATGTGGGATCTTCCCGGGCCAGGGCTCGAACCCGTGTCCCCTGCATTGGCAGGAGGATTCTTAACCACTGCGACACCAGGGAAGCCCCACTATTGTATTCTTAATGTCTAGAAGAGTCCTTAGTCACTGAGACAAAGGAAGTTATTTATCAAACAAATCATTGAATAGTAAACTATATTTCACTTTGTAACATAACATGGCCATTTCTCAATGGTCATTAGAATAAGTCTTCCACAACAAGATTTTTAATGACTCAGTTGCATTCCTGTGGAAATGACATAATTTCAATCCTTGACATTCAGGTTGATTTTCAAAATTTGATTATTACAATTGCTTCTAAGATTTTACAACTCCAATTTCTTCTTCGGGATTAATTCTTAAGAGAAGTGCTAGGTCAAAGCTATTCTTTTAAAAAACTTTTTATACCAGCCAGCAAAATTTTGACAATTTATATTTCTAATAGTAGAGTATAAATGCATCAGTTAATTTTCCTGGATCCTTGGCACGATATTTTCTAAATCTTTGCATTATATTAATCTGCATTTCTCTGATTATTAGTGAAATTAAAACATTTTAAAAATGTTTTTGAGACATTTGACCCACAACATTTCAGTCTTTCTCATCTCACATCTTTGAAGAAAATATAGGAAAAAATATGTCTGGGAAAGAAAGGCATCACTATTTTATATAAAGTTGTGGAAAGGGTGGGGGAGATAAGGAAATATTTATGCCATTGAATAAAAAAAAAATACTAAGGCACTGTTCAGTTTTCTTAGTAACATTCCCATTTTCTTGGGAACTCAACTTCCATTGTACTCTCTTAAATGGTAAGAACTGAAGAATAAAACTTACTTCCACTGTTTGATATATTGTAAGGGATTAAGGTTGCATCCAGCATCAGTTAAAGCTTTTTTGTATTGCTCCAAATCAGCCTGAAATAAGAAAAGAATCATATGACAAAAAATTTTACTTTCATGAAAGAGACCATTTTGTTTGTTGTCATTGGATTAATCAGAAAGTTAGATTAAAGGCATGAGCACCTAAGTAGAGTGGAGTGGTATCTTAAGGGAGTACCCAAATGAGCATTTGAGATAAAAATCACGTATAATGAAAATTACCTTTGACAGGCTCCCAAATCACCTATAAAGTACAGTATTTTGTCATCCCTCAGTAAGCCCAACAGAGTCAGTTTTTCCTCCACTGTTGACATAGATTGCTTGTCCTTGGGATAAGCATTAAATGAAAGATCTGGCTTGATCAAGAATATTCCAAAATTGGAAACATGAGGGGAATGACGTTGACTTAGGGGACCTGCAGATTCAGGTTATCCCATCTCATATTCACTGCAGACGCCCAAATTTATTAACTGAACAGCACGTGTCCTACACTTTTTAAATAGTTTTCTTTCTTACTCTTTTTTTATTTCCTGATGAGTAAAGTCTAGTTGAATTCGTATATGTCACAGGAGCCTATCATCACAGTGACTCCATTATAAAAATTTAAAAGAAAGAAACTTTTAAGCTCACCATCAAATCAGAGATGTTCACTACTTTGCATTTTGGGGGCTATTACATCAGTAGTCAAAATTTGCTTCAAGCCTCTTAATGACCACTTAAACTTATGAAAAGACATAATTCTTACCAAAAATAAATGAAATAAAGTAATGTGGTCAAATTAAGGGAAACTGCATTAAGTTTTAAAATCATATATTCCTAAGAAAATATAAATAGGCTATTAGAATCCCTTAAAGGAACACCCCCATTAATGACAGAGATGTTTCTAGAAAGAAAACTATACAGTAATCCCCTCCCTTCAGCAGTTTTGCTTTCCATGGTTTCAGTTGCTGTGGTCAACTGAGGTCTGAAAATACTAAATGGAAATTCCCAGAAATAAACAATTCATATTGTGTGCCGTTTTGAGTAGTGTGATGAAAACTTGTGCTTTCCTGATCAGTCCTGCCCCAACCATTGACATCATCTGCTCCTGACATCTAACAATCGACACCATCATGGCTTGATGACACAGGATCATCTGAAGCAGATGATTCTCCTTCAGTCAGAAGGTCAATAGTAGCCTAATGCTACATCACCATGCCTGTGTCATTCACCTCACTTCATCTCATCATGCAGGCATTTTATCAGCTCACATCATCATCATAGGAAGGATGACTACAGTACAATATATTTTGAGAGTCCACATTAACATAACTTTTATTATAGCATATTGTTATAATTATTCTATTTTATTATTAGTTATTGTTGTTAATCTCTTACTGTGCCTAATTTATAAATTAAACTTTATCATAGGTATGTATGTATGTATGTATAGAAGAAAAACAGTATATATGGTAGTGGGGGGGGGCGTTTGGTACTCTCCATGGTTTCAGGCATCCACTGTGGGTCTTGGAACATATTTCTCTTGGATAAGGGGGGACTACTGAACTTTCTTACTGAATTAAAATAAAAGTCAAGAAATGTATTCTTAGGATAAAGCAGAATTGACCTAAAGCAAATATTGAGTTTACTTTGCTGTTTTAACATGCCAAACAAAAAGAAGCCTTACAATCTACCGACATTAGAAAAATAATTGCTACCAGCAAAGGAAAGGAGTTTACAACAGCCATATCATTCTAGGTGTCATTCCCAAGTTCCTTATGCTAGTTGCTCATCCAGTAAAATTATACGAAGTTAACATTAGAAAGAGTTAACAGGTCTCTAACCCAGCAACAAGACTGATAGCAAAATCACTGCTTTCCTTCAGAGTAGAGTATTACCTCTACATACTTAAAAAAATTTTTTTCATCAAAAGCAATTGATGGCTTATTACAGAAAAAGAAAGCAACAAAATATCCCACAATCTACTCTTCCAGTGAGAAAAAAATCTAGAAAGGAAGATAGATTATTTTCCAATCATTCTTAGAAATTTATTGATATAAAAAGTAGCTTTTTTACTGCAATACAGTCTTCTCAACTTTATTTTTATATGGATCAAATGATAGATGTGAATCTGAAGTTTAATCTTAGGAAATTATTGATACAATATTTATATAACTTTTGGAAATTTAGATATTTTCCTCCAAGTGACTTCTCTATATTCTATAATGGACACTAGTTTTTTTTTGTTTTTTTAAAAAATTTGTTTGTTTATTTTTGGCTGCGTTGGGTCTTCGTTGCTGCGCGTGGAGTTTCTCTATCTGCAGTGCGGGTGCTTCTCATTGTGGTGGCTTCTCTTGTTGCGGAGCACGGGCTCTAGGCACACGGGCTTCAGTAGTTGAGGGCTCAGTAGTTGTGGCTCACAGGCTCTAGAGCGTAGGCTCAGTAGTTGTGGCGCACGGGCTTAGTTGCTCCGCGGCACGTGGGATCTTCCTGGGCCAGGGATCAAACTCGTATCCCCCTGCACTGGCAGGCGGATTCTTAACCACTATGCCACCAGGGAAGTCCCTGGACATTAGTTTTAAAACAACTGCAAAATATTACCAAACTTTTACTTTAGGTTAAAGCTAAATTCCTTGTAAGGAAAATAAGTATTAGTGGCTATAGCTTAAAGAAATGGAACTTCTAGGATCATCACATCATGAGAAATGATAGGATCAATCTTTCAAAAGGCAGAGCAAACTTAGTTAACTTAGTTTAGAATAGTTATTTTCCAGAAATAAGAATTTTGGTCACGAATTCAGTTCATATTCTAACAACTTAAAAGTGGTGAGATATTTCAAGAGTAAATAGTTCTCTTGGTGACAATAAATACTGCTATAATATCCAGCGGTAAATAGAACTAGCCTTAAGAAATTGTTTTTCTTTTAAAGGAAGGAATGAAGTAATTATTTGGTTACAGTGATTTTTACTTCTATTTTCTGAAACAAGCGAGTATTCTCCCTTCCTCCCAATAACTGAATGCAGAGAACATACCTCAGAAGGTGCTTGCTGTGCACTTATGTAATAGATAAGAAACAGCCGCATTTTATCTTCTGGAGTTCCTGCTACAAAGGGGAAAATAGATAAGGAAAAAAAGACTTTCATAATTCTGGTTGTTATGTATTATAGTCAACACTATTAACTCAAGGCATACATAAATGTGACAAGACAAACTAAGGTTCTTGATTCAAATGATTTAACGTTATAGGCACTAAATTACAACCATGTAAAACACAGATATGGAAAAAGATTAAATACTATGGGATTACAGGGATGAGCTATGGAAGCATCTCTATTCTATCTTCCAAACTGTCTATAGCGTTGTAATTTATGTTTCAGATCTAAACTCAAAAAGGTATAGGTAGGATAATCATACAATTCTAAAATAGCACACTTTTGAGATGAAAAGGGGGATGCTAGTAATAAGTATGTAAGGACAACTGGTATATAAATGGGACTATCCTGGGAAACCAGTTGCATGGTCCCCTTAGGTACTGGGTTATGAAAACCTGCTGGCTAAAATCACCTAACTGAGCCTAAGGTCATACTTTTGAAACTGGAGCCACTAAATATACATTTCTCCCCTTTCTGAAGGGTCTATGAAGATTTGGAAAAACCATATGTCTATAGTATAATAAACACCATTGTATTATGCAGATTATATCTGCCTGAAATTTTAAGACAAAACAAAAGATTTCAGAGAGATTTCTTGCTTACAGTGCATCCTTTGAGCTACTACTCCTATTATCCAAAGTCTGAGACTGTCCAGAGAATCCTTTTATTTTCCCCTCAGTTACTGGGTGTACTTCGATGCAAAGTGATAAGGCACTGGTCATGGGTAACTCAGTTTCACTATTCAACAAATACCAATATGCACTCTCACTTCAAAGTGTGTCCCAATATGTAAGAACTCAGAATTGTTATACTTTATTATAGAATAAAAACAAGAATAATTTTTTCAAAACATATTGACTGATGACCCATTGATTTTCTATCTTCAAATTATCCTTACTCCCTAAATATGACAAAGACTGGTAATAAAGATCAATGACAGGTTCTCCAACATTCTCATGCTTACAAATAAATATTGTATTTTAGATATACTGAAGTAGGTTACTAGATTCAGGGTTTTGTTTAAATCCTAGGAGAAAGCTGATATTTTTGTTTTAGCAGGTAATTAGCCTCGATGGGTTCAGACCAAAGCTCCTACCAGCCTCTGTGAGCCGTTTCCATCATGGATTCTATTTTTTAAATGTTTGCAGTGCTACTGGGATCTGTCCCACTGCCCAGCAGCCAGTATGGGAACTTGGAGGTCATCTAGTCCTTCACCTCTCAGTCTTTGGAATGCTCTTTAGGATCACATTCATGCACGTACAACTCAGAGGTGAGCCCAGGAATTCATAAACAACTTTACGGGGTTGCTTTCCTGAGCTCCTTCCTTCTGCAATCTCCCTGGTACTTTCCAGTTTCCTTGGCCTTCCCTTTTTAGTGCTCCAGCCAGAAAGCTTTGGCTTTAGGTACCCTGCTCCATTGTGTATTTCCTGCAACTATGACAAAGCAGTTAGAGGACAAAAAGAAAAAGAGGAACGGGGCTTGCTGTAGGCTCTTGGGGCAATGGCTCCTAAGATACGAGAGAAAGGTTCCCCTCCCTCAGAGTTTTAGGGGCCTGTGGGTTCCTGCTGGTGTTTTTAATATCCACAGCACACAGCATAGCCTCTTCAAGCTGACTTCTGGGTCCTTTGGACATGTTCCATCATGTTTTAAGTACTTTTCTTGCTTTCTGACACAAGAAAATGTTTCAGGCTCATTTTGTACTTTCTCTCCCTGGAATCAACCATACTCCAACGAGTCCTAGTGGAAAGTGGAATATATAAGGCTAAAATTTTTACTACTGGGGAACTGTTGCTCCTAGCCCTTCTCAGTTGGCAGAGTTAGGGAATACATATATATGTGTACACACACACACGCATATCTATATTTATTTCTCTATTTGGCAAGTATTTCACAAAAACACCAAGTCTACATCAGCACCTCCAATTCCAATCCAATATTACAAGGGTTCATTCTAGTTTTCTTCGTTTCCATAGTTATAACTTCCATTTCTGAGAGTGGGAAACCTGGCTCCCTTTTTATTACCCAGTATATTTACTTATTTATCCAGTCCTCTGTATGTAACAAATATCTTATCTCTGCCACTGTCCCCTTGCCTGCATGGACGTCGTCTCCTCCACTTGGGCTCTGATTCTCTACAATGGACTCACCCACATGCCTGGCTATAATTCTCACCCCACCTGAGCCAATGTTTGGTTTGTCCCATGCAGGGTCACCCTCCTTAATCTGATAGGACTCCTATACCCTGTGCGGAACTGCTCCCACATGTGGACACTCCGCTCACTTCACTTGGACTTTGACACTTCAGGCTGGATTACCAACCCTCCCTCTACCGGATATGTGGATGCCCTTCTCATCCTGTTCAGGTTCTGATATCTTGTTCTGGGCTGAAGTGGTACTACACTGCTACTTTGCATGAATGCCTACCTTGCTCTGCTCTACTTAATGTCTTTAATAATAAATGGTTTGAGAAAGTAAGGGAAAGGAAAAAGAAAGGTTCTGATTGCTGTTTTTAATCAACACACTTAATTGCTTCAACTTTACTCAAAACTTATTGTAAATAACAAGGAATAGCTCAGAAGTGATGGACTTAGATGTATTTTTCATATTTTTAATTGTAAAGTACACATATCTTCAAAATGTTATGTTCTCCCCACAAATCTAACGTTTTAAAAGTGTGAGAAATACTATGGTTTCTCAGAAGTTTTTATGAATACAACCCTTTAATTACAAACAAGTCAAAAAAAATTTTAAACTTACTTTCCAACGTGATATAAAATCTAAAAGTCATACCAAAACTGTAACTCAAAAACCACTATTATTTACTTGAAGAGCTTATATGTAAAATATAAGCTAAATAGCTTATATGCTTTTTATTCATTTTTCAAAAGAGCTGAGATTTGAATTGAAAACTCTTCTGAAATTATCAAGCCTGTAAAGTTTAGAGAATTTTAGTGGCTAAAACCCTAAGAAGATCTTATAATCATTATGATTGAAAACAATGATTAGATTATATTTTCTAAGTACAAATAGTTATATCTTGTTTTAAGAAAATCTAACAAACACATATTTAGATAAATATAAATATAAAGGGATTGTCTACAGAGTTTCTCTAAAAGTGAATTCCCAGGGGCCTCGGACGTGAATCCAGGGTGCAGACGCCTGTCAAACCCAGGTGGAGTCCCTGGCGCGCTGGGCGGCGCAGGTGGTGCAGATGGCCCGGCTCTGACCCCGAGGACACCAGGTCACCCTGTGCACCTCAGGCCACCGCCCTGCCCCTCCGGCAGCTCCGGGTCCCCATGGCCGCACACCAACCAGAAGGTTCCAGGGATTTGGATGTTCCTGTCTTTGGGGGACCATTACTTCGCCTGCCACATGCCGTGTGGCTGACAGGGTCTTGGTGCTCTGGTGGGGTGTCAGGCCTGTGCCTCTGAGGTGGGAGAGCCAACTTCAGGACACTGGTCCAACAGAGACCTCTCAGCTCCATGTAATATCAAACAGCGAAAGCTCTCCCAGAGATCTCCATCTCAATGCAAAGACCCAGCTCCACTCAACGACCAGCAAGCTACAGTGCTGGACACCCTATGCCAAACAACTAGCAAGATAAGAAAACAACCCCACCCAATAGCAGAGAGGCTGCCTAAAATCATAATAAGGCCACAGACACCCCAAAACACACCACCAGACATGGACCTGCCCACCAGAAAGACAAGATCCAGCCTCATCCACCAGAACACAGGCACCAGTCCTCTCCACCAGGAAGCCTACACAACCCACTGAACCAACCTTAGCCACTAGGGGCAGACACCAAAAACAACGGGAACTATGAACCTGCAGCCTGTGAAAAGGAGACCCCAAACACAGTAAGTTAAGCAAAATGAGAAGACAGAGAAACACACAGCAGATGAAGAAGCAAGGTAAAAACCCACCACACCAAACAAATGAAGGGGAAATAGGCAGTCTACATGAAAAAGAATTCAGAATAAGGGCAGTAAAGATGATCCAAAATCTTGGAAATAGAATGGAGAAATTACAAGAAACGTTTAACAAGGACCTGGAAAAATTAAGAGCAAACAAACAATGATGAACAACACAACAAATAAAATTAAAAATTCTCTAGAAGGAATCAATAGCAGAATAACCGAGGCAGAAGAACGGATAAGTGACCTGGAACATAAAATAGTGGAAATAACTACTGCAAAGCAGAATAAAGAAAAAAGAATGAAAAGAATTGAGGACAGTCTCAGAGACCTCTGGGACAACATTAAACACACCAATATTCGAATTATAGGGGTCCCAGAAGAAGAAGAGAAAAAGAAAGGGACTGAGACAATATTTGAAGAGATTATAGTTGAAAACTTCTCTAATATGGGAAAGTAAATAGTCAATCAAGTCCAGGAAGCACAGAGAGTCCGATACAGGAAAAATCCAAGGAGAAACACGCTAAGACACATATTAGTCAAACTTTCAAAAATTAAGTACAAAGAAAAAATATTAAAAGCAGCAAGGGAAAAACAACAAATAACATACAAGGGAATCCCTATAAGGTTAACAGCTGAACTTTCAGCAGAAACTCTGCAAGCCAGAAGGGAGTGGCAGGACATATTTAAAGTGAAGAACGGGAAAAACCTACAACCAAGATTACTCTCAAGTAATCAAGTAATCAGGAAACACAAGAGAAGGAAAAGACCTCCAATAACAAACTGAAAACTATTAAGAAAATGGTAATAGGCACATAAATATCGATAACTACCTTAAATGTAAATAGATTAAATGCTCCCACCAAAAGATACAGACTGGCTGAATGGATACAAAAACACGACCCGTATATATGCTGTCTACAAGAGACTCACTTCAGACCTAGGGACACATACAGACTGAAAGGGAGGGGATGGAAAAAGATATTCCATGCAAATGGAAATCAAAAGAAAGCTGGAGGAGCAATTCTCATATCAGACAAAATAGACTTTAAAATAAAGACTATTACAAGAGACAAAGAAGGACACTACATAATGATCAAGGGATCAATCCAAGGAGAAGATATAAGAATTGGAAATATTTATGCACCCAACATAGGAGCACCTCAATACCTAAGGCAAATGCTAATAGCCATAAAAGGGGAAATCGACAGTAACACAATCATAGTAGGGGACTTTAACACCCCGCTTTCTCTAATGGACAGATCATCCAAAATGAAAATAAATAAGGAAACACAAGTTTTAAATGATACATTAAACAAAATGGACTTCGTTGATATTTATAGGACATTCCATCCAAAAACAACAGGATACACTTTCTTCTCAAGTGCTGATGGAACATTCTCCAGGATAGATCATATCATGGGTCACAAATCAAGGCTTGGTAAATTTAAGAAAATTGAAATTGTATCAAGTACATTTTCCAACTACAATGCTATGAGACTAGATATCAATTACAGGAAAAAAACTGTAAAAAATACAAACACATCAGGCTAAACAATACACTAGTAAATAACCAAGAGATCACTGAAGAAATCAAAGAGGAAATCAAAAAATACCTAGAAACAAATGACAATGAAAACACGATGACCCAAAATCTATGGGATGCAGCAAAAGCAGTTCTAAGAGGGATGTTTATAGCAATATAGTCCTATCTCAAGAAACAAGAAACATCTCAAATAAACAACCTAACCTTACACCTAAAGCAATTAGAGAAAGAAGAACAAAAAAACCCCCAGAGTTAGCAGAAGGAAACAAATCATAAAGATCAGATCAGAAATAAATGAAAAAGAAATGAAGGAAACGATAGCAAAGATCAATAAAACTAAAAGTTGACAAACCATTAGCCAGACTCATTAAGAAAAAAAGGGAGAAGACTCAAATCAATACAATTAGAAATGAAAAAGGAGAGGTAACAACTGACATTGCAGAAAAACAGAGGATCACAAGAGATTACTACAAGCAACTCTATGCCAATAAAATGAACAACGTGGAAAAATGGACAAATTCTTAGAAAAGCACAACCTTCCGAGACTGAACCAGGAAGAAATAGAAAATATAAACTGACCAATCACAAGTACTGAAATTGAGACTGTGATTAAAAATCTTCCAAAAAACAAAAGCCCATGACCAGATGGCTTCACAGGTGAATTCTATCAAACATTTAGAGAAGAGCTAACACCTATCCTTCTCAAACTCTTCCAAAATATAGCAGAGGGAGGAACACTCCCAAACTCATTCTACAAGGCCACCATTACGCTGATACCAAAACCAGACAAAGACGTCACAAAGAAAGAAAACTACAGGCCAATTATCACTGATGAACATAGATGCAAAAATACCCAACAAAATACTAGCAAACAGAATCCAACAACACATTAAAAGGATCATACACCATGATCAAGTGGGGTTTATCCCAGGAATGCAAGGATTCTTCACTATACGCAAATCAATCAATGTGACACACCATAATAACAAATTGAAGAATAAAAACCATATGATCATCTCAATAGATGCAGAAAAAGCTTTCAACAAAATTCAACACCCATTTATGATAAAAACTCTCCATATAGTAGGCATAGAGGGAACTTCCCTCAACCTAATATAGGCCATATATGACAAACGCACAGCCAACATCATTCGCAATGATGAAAAACTGAAACCATTTCCTCTAATATCAGGAACAAGACAAGGTTGTCCACTCTCACCACTATTATTCAACATAGTTTTAGAAGTTTTAGCCACGGCAATCAGAGAAGAAAAAGATATAAAAGGAATCCAAATAGGAAAAGAAGAAGTAAAGCTGTCACTGTTTACAGATGACATGATACTATACATAGAGCATCCTAAAGATGTTACCAGAAAACTACTAGAGCTAACCAATGAATTTGGTAAAGTAACGGGGTACAAAATTAATGCACAGAAATCTCTTGCATTCCTACACACTAATGATGAAAAATCTGAAAGAGAAATTAAGGAAACACTCTCATTTACCATTGCAACAAAAAGAATAAAACACCTAGGAATAAACCTATCTAAGGAGACAAAAGACCTGTATGCAGAAAACTATGAGACACTGATGAAAGAAATTAAAGATGATAGAAACAGATAGAAAGATATACCATGTTCTTGGAAGAATCAACATTGTGAAAATGACTGTACTACCCAAAGCAATCTACAGATTAAATGCAATCCCTATCAAACTACCAATAGCATTTTTCACAGAACTACAACAAAAAGTTGCACAATTTGTTTGGAACACAAAAGATCCCGAATAGCCAAAGCAATCTTGAGAAAGAAAAACAGAGCTGGAGGAATCAGGCTCCCAGACTTCAGACTATAGTACAAAGCTACAGTAATCAAGACAATATGGTACTGGCACAAAAACAGAAATATAGATCAATGGAACTGGATAGAAAGCACAGAGATAAACCCACGCACATATGGTCACCTTATTTTTGATAAAGGAGGCAAGAATATACAATGGAGAAAAGACAGCATCTTCAATAAGTGGTGCTGGGAAACCTGGACAGCTACATGTAAAAAAATGAAATTAGAACACTCCCTAATACCATACACAAAAATAAACTTAAAATGGATTAAAAACCTAAATGTAAGACCAGATACTACAAAACTCTTAGAGGAAAAAGCATAGGCAGAACACTCTATGACATAAATCACAGCAAGATCCTTTTTGACCCACCTCCTAGAGAAATGGAAATAAAAACAAAAACAAACAAATGGGACCTAATGAAACTTAAAAGCTTTTGCACAGCAAAGGAAACCATAAACAAGACGAAAAGACAACTCTCAGAATGGGAGAAAATATTTGCAATTGAAGCAACTAACAAAGGATTAATCTCCAAAATTTACAAGCGGCTCATGCAGCTCAATATCAAAAACACAAACAACCCAATCCAAAAATGGGCAGAAGAGCTAAACAGACATTTCTCCAAAGAAGATATACAGATTGCCAACAAACACATGAAAGGCTGCTCTACATTACTAATCATTAGAGAAATGCAAGTCAAAACTACAATGAGGTATCACCTCACACCAGTCAGAATGGCCATTATCAAAAAATCTACAAACAATAAATGCTGGAGAGGGTGTGGAGAAAAGGGAACCCTCCTGCACTGTTGTTGGGAATGTAAATTGATACAGCCACTATGGAGAACAGTATGGAGGTTCCTTAAAAAACTAAAAACAGAACTACTATACGACCCAGCAATCCCACTACTGGGCATATATCCTGAGAAAACCATAATTCAAAAAGAGTCATGGACAAGCCTCTTATATATCCTCATCCACCAGAGGGCAGAGAGCAGAAGCAAGAAGAACTACAATCCTGCAGCCTGTGGAACAAAAACCACATTCACAGAAAGACAGACAAGATGAAAAGGCAGAGGGCTATGTACCAGATGAAGGAACAAGATAGAACCCCAGAAAAACAACTAAATGAAATGGAGATAGGCAATCTTCCAGAAAAAGAATTCAGAATAATGAGAGTGAAGATGATCCAGGACCTCGGAAAAAGAATGGAGGCAAAGATTGAGAAGATGCAAGAAATCTTCCAAGAAACAAAAGTCCAGGACCAGATGGCTTCACAGGTGAATTCTATCAAACATTTAGAGAAGAGCTAACACCTATCCTTCTCAAACTCTTCCAAAAAATTGCAGACGAAGGAACACTCCCAAACTCATTCTGTGAAGCCACCATCACCCTGATACCAAAACCAGACAAACATACTACAAAAATAGAAAATTACAGACCAATATCATTGATGAATATAGATGTAAAAATCCTCTACAAAATACTAGCAAACAGAATCCAACAACACATTAAAAGGATCATACACCATGATCAAGTGGGATTTATCCCAGGGATGCAAGGATTCTTCAATATACGCAAATCAATCAATGTGACATACCATATCAACAAATTGAAGGAGAAAACCCATATGATTATCTCAATAGATGCAGAAAAAGCTTTTGACAAAATTCAACACCCATTTATGATAAAAACTCTCCAGAAAGTGGGCATAGAGGGAAACTACCTCAACATAATAAAGGCCATATACGAAAAAAAAAAAAAAAAAAAAAGCCATGCACCACAATGTTCATTGCAGCTCTATTTACAATAGCCAGGACATGGAAGCAACCTAAGTGTCCATCAACAGATGAATGGATAAAGAAGATGTGGCACATATACACAATGGAATATTAGCCATAAAAAGAAACGAAATTGAGTTATCTGTAGTGAGGTGGAGGAACCTAGAGACTGCCATACAGAGTGAAGTAAGTCAGAAAGAGAAAAATAAATACTGTATGCTAACACCTATATATGGAATCTAAAAAAAAAAAAAAAAAAAAAAAAGGTTCTGAAGAACCTAGAGGCAGGACAGGAATAAAGACGCAGATGTAGAGAATGGACTTGAGGACACGGGTAGGGGGAAGGGTAAGCTGGGACAAAGTGAGAGAGTGGCATGGACTTATGTATACTAACCAATGTAAAGTAGATAGCTATTGGGAAGCAGCCTCATAGCACAGGGAGATCAGCTCGGTGCTTTGTGACCACCTAGAGGGGTGGGATAGGGAGGGTGGGAAGGAGACGCAAGGGGGAGGAGATATGGGGATATATGTATATGTATAGCTGATTCACTTTGTTATAAAGCAGAAACTAACACACCATTGTAAAGCAATTATACTCCAATAAAGGTGTTTAAAAAAAGTGAGTTCCCTAAATATTTAAAACAAAATTCAGTTTTAGATACATTTTTTTAGGAAACACTTTAGGGTGAAACCAAAGTAATTAGAAACTGCATCACTTAGAGACGCTTGCTTTGAATATTTTACCTTCAAATCTTCCTGGAGCCAGCAGAAACTGAGCTTCAAATGTATCACTTTAAACAAATGAATATAAAAAGTGCTTAAATACCTCTCCCCCCACAAAAAAAACACTTACATACCATCAAAGAAAAGTTCAATAAAATAAAATGTAAATCATTTTTCAACCTTAGTAACTGCTATGCTACAAACTTCTCAACAGGAAATAGCTCACTTAATTATCTCATTAATAGCAAAGATTGTGAGAAAAACAATGATTCTATTCAGATTTTACTCAAATTGAAAATGCTGGATTCATCAGAAGTAAAACTTACATTAACCTCAAATTCATGGTACATACCATCAGGGTCTGATATTATATCTAGAAGAGATTTATCCAGAGTAGTTTTGCTCATTATTTTTTCTTCATATTCAAAATATACATCCAATTTTCTTGCCTGTTTCAAAGTTAAGTGTCAGATTAGAATACATCAAGTAATAAAAACATACTAAAGGACTCTCAGCTTACAAGTTTCTATTTTCTATGATCAATTTGAAAAACAAATGTTCATTTCCTAGTAGAATTTAAAGTTTCTTACTTTTGATCATATAGTTAATGTAAAAAAAATGACAGATTGACTATTATATTTATCATATTTTACTTATAAATTCAGAATTAACTCTGCATGTCATATATTAGCAAAGAAAAAAATCACACAAATCTCAATTATTGTATTAATTAGTAACTAGCATACAAATAACACTGTATTCCATCCAAATTAATGTCAAGTGGTCGTGTTACATTTACTTTTTTAGTGAGTAAATTCAGATATTTTCATCCTAACCGGAAAGTTACCCTAATTATTTTCAATGGTTTTTAAATAAACTATTTTCCTACTTAATACTTTGAAGTTTAGATAATGGAAAAGTAGTCAAACTTAGCTTTTCCGTATGGCAGCTTTTCTAATTTAAAATTCGTTGATTAAAATTATCCAAATGAAATTAACATGTTAGGATAATCCAAGGTAAATAAAAATTATCGAGTATCTATTAAATTATGCTTCAAATAAGGCAAAAGAGAGAAAAGAACATGCTTTACTACTGAAGGTATTACCAATCTAAGTAGAAACCATTCATGAAATAAATGAGAATACTTATGAGATACCAACAAAGAACCAAAATATAAATATAGAATATAAATAAATATATCAAGCTCAGATGACAGAATGAAATAAATAATTAACCAATTGTGGAGAAGGAAGCGATGAGTTTTGAATTGTTTTGAAAGTGATTTGGGGACATGGATAGACAGAGTTCATTTCAGTTAAAGGGATCATACCAAGGCATAATCAGAGTGGATAGATCCGAGTGGCAGACTCAGGAGTGATTTCATATATGAGGCAACAGGCAATCAACCAGAGTCCCTCAATCCCACTCCCCTGCAGCGGCACACAAGGCCAGAGCTTTAAACAGATGAAATATTCCGTTTGAAAATCCAAACAACATGAAAAGGTAAATACATTGAGACCTGTCTTCACTCCTGTCCTTTTCCACCCAATTTCCACCTGCTTCTTTGGATATTCTTTATTTCTCCTATAGTTTTTCACTTTCTGTATGCAAATAGTATCTATACCCTAAGATCCCTCTGCTTTCTGCCACAAAAGGTAATATACTATACTCTTCTGTCTCTTGTTTTCACTCAATATAACCAGTACATGGAGAATTTCCTTACTAGTGAAGTCTAGATAAGAGTTAATAAACTCTGTCAGAGTTTTCCTTTTTATAAATGGCTCTTCATATTCTTCAGATTCCCTGATACAGGAACCATTTTAACTACTGTATAAAGCTACTTTGAATAACAAAGTAGATGAGAGGTAAAGTCCTAGGAATGGAAAAATGTAATATCTAAAATGAGCAAAAGAAATAGAAAGGAGATCCTAGGAAAGAGAACATGGTGGTGACAGTGTGAATGGAAAGGAAGAGACAGATACTTAATAATTAACATGAGAATGTATATGGAAAGGAAGCTAGTGAAAAAAGTCAAAGATAACTCCTGGGGAACTAGGATAATAGTAGTAGGAACTATGTTAATATAAATATTAGATTGGGATAGGCTAATTATCTGTAGAGTAAAGCTAGGAATGGAAGGGGGAAGGTGATAAAATAAGGTGTTAGGCTGACTTTTGGGCCCTCCCAATCTGCTCCAGCCAACTTTTCTGTTTTATCACTATTCACTAGGTTCATTTCCCTCTAGTCACATCAATTAACTCACTGACTTTCATTAAACGTAGTGTATGCTTTTAATCCTCAAGGCTTAGGCTTGGATTATACTCTTAGCTTTTTCAGAATGTATTTCTCCTCCATCACCTGCCCAGTGAATTCTACTCATTTTTCAAGGTCCAGCCTCTTTGCAGCCTCTCTGTAACTCTTCAGTCTCTGTTCTTTCCCTTTCCTGCCCCTCCCCCAATCTTCTTCACTGGGAGAATTTATTAATTCCTTAAGTGTGTACTGACAGCACTTTGTACACTTCTCCATAATAATGATCACACCACATTACTGTCTTTGGTTTACCTGTTACCCTTCTAAAACTGTAAACTCCTTAAAGTGTGTCTAATTAATTGTTTAACCCTAGGAGTCTAACACAGCACCTGGCTCATAACAAGTACTTCATAAAATATTTGTTGAATGTCTAAGCTAAGAGCGGGACATACAGATCAAGTAGTCCTCTTTAAAAGTTATGAAAGTAGATAAATGAACTTCTAGAAGTGAAAAATGTAAAGAATCAAGTCTCTAGTGATTTAATATATAAAATTAAGTAGGCTAAATGCCATAATGGAATCTAATGTCTGTACCTCCATAAATCAATGAAGAAACATGGTTCACTGTGGAGGTACAGACATTAGATTCATTTTGCTCTTCTTGATGTATTAACTTACCCACAGTTTAACTTCTAATTAACAATGGAAACAGAATTCAAAAACAAGTTAATTCGACTGCTAATGGGTGGAGTTTCTTTTGAAGGTGATGATAATGTTCTAAAATTGCATTGTGATTATGGTTGCATAACTCTGTGAATATACTAAAAACCACTAAATTGTACACTTTAAATAGGTGAATTGTATGGTATGTGAATTATATCTCAATAAAGGAGTTAAAGAAAAATAACATAGCATTTCAATACACTGCTTGGAAGGGAGCCTCATGTGGGAGAGAAAGGAGTGGAGATTTTCTAACCTGCATGAAAGAACTAGTATCTGTTCAGTATCTATTATGTGCAAGGCACTTTACTTACAGCTATGGCTTTCAAATGTTTTTAAACAGAGAACCTCAGGACCCTCTTTCTCAAACCAAATCTTCTGCAGAACCCTAAACATAAAGATACAAGTGACCCATTAAATGTCTCTATTGAGCTCTAGGGTACCAGAGAACAGTGTTTAAAAACTACAAACTTAGATTATCTCATTTAATTCTCCAGATAACACTATGAGCTAGGAATTATTAGTCCCGTTTTAAAGATGAAGAAACAGACACAAAGAAACATAAATTTATTCAAGGTTACCAGAGTAGAAGTAGTAGAGAGTTGAGATTCAAATCCAGGTCAGACTCCAATGTACACCACAGATAAAGAGTAGGGAAAATTACATTTTCCTCAAGAACAATTTATTGCTTCCTTTGTATATGCTTTATGAAAGAAAGTATATGTGTCAATTAGTATATATTTGGGGTTTTTTGGTAATACACATAATTTACATATATGTGGTAAAAGGTTACTTTGTCCAGAGACATAATATCTATAGGTCGGTCCTTTTTCACTTCTTTGAAATAAGGGAAAATACTAAGAGAAACAACTTCTGTCCCAAAGATTGATTATTCTTCTACAATATGGATTCAAAGGACGACAAAAATTGGATAACAAGAGTTACATAGAAAATAGACAAATTAAAAATATAAAACAAAATAACAAGGTCAAGATAATACACAGATTTTTGGTAGCTTCAATAAATATCAAGAATAAATGACCAAGAAGGGAATATTACAGAAAAATAAGACTATATATGGAATACAAATTATATCTAGTGAATATAAACTCTGAGAGCCATGAATTTCCTAAAAATCCCTTTAGAAGAGATAAGAGAAGAATCTGATTTAAAAAAAAAATTCTAGTGTTTTTCTCCCAATTTCAGAGTTATCAGTGGACAATCAGGCTGATGTTTTTCATTTCTCAGTGCACTGTGTCAACATTCACATCAAATTAACCACATATATATGCATTTTATATATATTATCCAACTAAATGTACTGAATTGTCATTTACCTGTAACTGTATTTATAATTTTGTTAATTTGAAATAAAGTGTAAAGTGTTATGTATATGTCTGTGTGTATGGCATTTTTTGACTGGTGACAGCCAATAGTCTACTGGGTTTAAAAAGAACAAAAGAAGGGACACTTCTAAAAACCCTCAAGTCATTCGGGATGTATAAGTAGTATGCATTTCTTGCCTTTTGAGAACCCATTACCTAGGAAGATATATGGATGACCCATACAGGACATAAAAGGAATTCCTTTTTCCTTCCTACGACTGTGGGGGATTTTTTTCCTTCTCTTTTACCATTCCTCTGTTTATCCTAGCTACAGACACCACCATTCTGGGACTCCCTATTCACTGCTAGCTACAACCTCAGTCATAGACTGAGGTGATGACAAAGACTAGAGTGCTATTTCTTGGTCTTCCTTCTTCTCCAAGCCCCAATTCTATTCCCTAGTCAGCAGTAAAAGTAAAGACAAGAAGGGATTAGACAGTTATTACTCCCTTTCACTACTAAGAATCCCAATATTCTTCTACCAGTACTTCTTACAGGAGAGAGAGGGGATGATAAACCCTTCTTTGCTGCAACACAACATTTGAAACATTCCAGATTATGAATTAAATAGGGTTTGTAGGACAGGGACCTATTTGCCATGTTAATGTCTATAGGAAAGTATATCCTTAAGCTAAAATGAACTTAGAACTATACTTTTAGGATATAACCTAATCTTAAGTTGAAGATCCTTTATACTCTAGCCTTTTCTTGTTTTTCCTTTCTTTTTTAAATGTGTAGTTCCTATCATCATTCAAGGCTGTTTTGGATAACTCTTTCTCCAGGTGAATGGCCTCTGTATGCTGTATTATAATAGTCTGTGGTCTGTATATGTCACTAGAGTATAAAGTCTAGATTATACTAAGCTATTATTTGTTCATTATTTTATGCCTTGTGCCCCACAAGATGACTGGAATTCTCTAAAACTCAATTGCCTTTCATAATATAACACAATAGCATGTTAATATATTTTTAGTTATTTAGGTGTATTTTTTGCTGCATTTCATGACAGTGGGTTTATATGGGTTTGCTAACGTGAAAAATTATGTTGCACTAAAACTGGATGTTCCATGAAAATATTTAAGGTGTTCTATAGCACAGCTGGCTGAGAATATTTATTCTGGAGCATTTGCTCATATGCCACAGTGACTTAGAAATCTTGAATAAAATTCATCATTATACTTCTACCTCACTTCTGTGCAGAGATGGGACAGTATACTGTCAAGGTGAGGAACCTGATTAGGATCTTCAATTTCTACAACAGGCTATCAACCTTACTAGTTAGTTATCTCATTTCCAAATATATGCATTTTTCTCTCTACCAAGAACACTGAGTTTCTAGCATTCCAGGCCCAAATCAGAAGGCGTAACCTCAACTTCTCTGCTACCTAAATCCAGCCAATTTAAAAAAGTGATATTATTATATTATTTATAGAATGCAAAATATTTCCACTTTAGATACTAAAAATTCTATTCTTAGTGTAAGAAAAAAAACACTAGAACGCTATAAACTTAGACTTTATTACATTGGTCACTCATAAAACTGCCCTCAATGAATTATATTTTAATATTATGCCCTTAACGTTCATTAAGCTGCCGTGTAAAATCCATGACAGTAACTGATATTAAAATATTGCATTGTTACATCACTAAATTCACTCTAGATAATGCCCAATATGAACAATGTCTTTTGTGACACAATACTAAGGAACACTTTGCTTAGAATAAAAAACAAATTCTTTCTGAGAAATTTTTCAAGAATTTAATCGTATCTCTTTACTGTGGTTGCCAGAAAATTCAAAGCCAAATTTGAGAATTACAATTATAACTATATAGAAACTATTGTGAGTTTCTATTTCATGATTTCTGCTGTATGTGTTAGTCGTGGAAGCTGACTTAAATCTGTTTTAGAATAAGAAAACAAGTTTATTTAATCTATAAATTTATGATATATATTGACTACTACTAAAAATATTTAAATTCTAACAAAAATGATCTATGTAATAAGAAATTTTAAATGTATATGAAATGATCTTTATAGATGACAAATATTAAAATAATAATATTAGCAACCTTATTATAATGAAATACAAAAAATTGCTTTGTCTATAATATTTCTGGAGAAAACAGGTTTATATGGCACCTGTAAACTGTTATGTCTTATTTTATCATAACTCTCATTTAGTTTTATCTCACTAATGTGTTGAACTCTCAAAAGATATACCCAGGAAAAGAACAGCAAATTAAATCCAAGTAAACAGAAGAAAAGAAATGATAAAAATCAGAGCAGAAATCAATGAAATTAAAAACAAGAAATCACTAGAGAAAAATCACTGGAACCAAAAGCTGGTTCTTTGAAATGATCAAACAAATTGGTAAAACTTCTAGCCAGGTTAACAAAGAATAAAGAAAAGAAGACATAAATAGTATCAGAAATGAAAGAGGGGCCATCATTACTGATCCCATGACATTAAAAGGATAATAAAAATATTTTAAACAACTCTGTGCCCATAAATTTGATAACCTAGATGAAATGAACCAATTCCTTGAAAGACACAATCTATCAAAACTCACTTATGGAATGAATAGGCCTATATTATTAAAGAAATTGACCAATAATGAATAGCTTTCCAAAATAGAAAGCATCAGGTCTAGGTGAGTTACTAGTGAATTCTGCCAAATATTTAAGAAAGAAATCATTCCAAATCTCTACAATCTCTTCCAGAAAATAGAATGCAAACGAACTAGATGTTTTCTTGCTAAGATCAGGAACAAGGTAAAGATGTTCCCTCTCACACTCCTACTCAACCTTGTACTAGAAGTCCTAGCTAATGCAATAAACAAGAAAAGGAAATAAAAAGCATACAGATTGGGAAGGAAGAATAAAGCTGTCTTTGTTTGCAGATGACACTACTGTCTATGTAGAAAATCCCAAAGAAACACCAAAAAATCTCCTGGAACTAATAAGTGATTATAGCAAGATTGTAGGACACAAGGTTAATATACAAAAGTCAACCGGTTTCCAATATACTAGCAATGGACAATTGAACTTTGAAATTAAAGGAAATACCATTTTCATTAGTACTCAAAAAATAAATGAAGAGATATTTCTTATTTATGAATAGGTAGACTCATTATTGTCAAGATGTCAGTTCTTCCCACTTGATCTATAGATTCAACACAATTCCAGTCAAAATCTCAGCAGGTTATTTGGTGGATATTGACAAACTCATTCTAAGGTTTATATGGAGAGAGGAAAGACGCAGAATAGTCAACACATTATTGAAGGAGGAAAAAAAAAAAGGATGGACGACTGACAACACCTGATTTTAATGCTTAACTTAAAAGCTGCAATAATTAAGACAGTGTGGTGTTTGTGAAAAAAAACCAGACAAATATATCAATGATAGTACAGAAACAGACTCACGCAAATACAGTTTACTAATCTTTGACAGAAGCGCAAATGCAATTCAATGGAGGAGGAAAGTCTTTTCAACAAATGGTGAAGGAACAACTGGACATCCACATGCAAAAAAAAAATGACATACCCAACACCTTTCACAAAAATTGACTCAAAATTTATCACAGACCTAAATGTAAATGCAAAACTAAAACTCCTAAAAGATACCAGGAGAAAATTTAGATGACCTGGGTATAGTGATGAATTTTTAGATAGAACACCAAAGGCACGATCCATGAAAGAAATAATTAAAAAGATGGACTTGATTAAAATTAGAGGCCTCTGTTCTGTGAAAGATACTACCAAGAGAATGAGAAGACAAGCCATTGACTGGGATAAGATAATTGCAAAGACACAGCCATGACGGGATTCTAATCGCCAGCCCCCACCCCAAATACAAAGAACTCTTAAAATTCAGCAATAAGAAAACAAAATACAATTTAAAGATGGGCCAAAGACCTGAACAGACGTTTCATGAAAGAAGATAGGCAGATGGCAAGTAAGTGTATGAAAAGATGCTTCACATCGTATGACATCAGAAAATTGCAAATTAAAATAAGACACACTTGGGACTTCCCTGGCAGTCCAGTGGTTAAGACTCCACCCTTCCAATGCAGGGGGCGTGGGATCGATCCCTGGTCGGGGAACTAAGATCCCGCATGCTGCTGTGGAGCGGCCAAAAATAAAATAAATAAATAAATAAAATTAAATAAATAATAAAAGTATGTATATGTAATAACCTATAAGGGAAAAGAATCTGAAAAAGAGTGTGTATATAAATGAATCACTGCTGTACACATGAAACTAACATGACATTGTATATAAATCAACTATACTTCAATAAAAATAAAGTATGTACAAAAAATAGGACATCATATATAAAAAAAAGACACACTACATACCTATCAGAATGACTAAAATCCAACACTGGCAACACCAGATGCTGGTGAAGATATGAAGCAATAGGAACTCTCATTCACTGCTGATGGGAATGCAAAATGGTACAGCCACCTTGGAAGACAGTTTGGCAGTTGGCAGTTTTTTACAATTCTAAACATACTCTGGCCATATGATCCAGCAATCATGCTCTTAGATATTTACCGGAAGGAGTTGAAAACTTATGTCCACCCCAAAACCATCACATGGATGTGTATAGCAGCTTTATTCATAAATGCCAAGAGTTGGGAGCAACCAAGATGTCCTTCAATAACTGAATGAATAAATAAACTATGGTACATCCAGACAATGGAATATTAATTAGCAATAAAAAGAAATGAGCTATTAAGTCATGAAAAGACACAGAAGGGTCTTAAATGCATTTTACTAAATAAAAGAAACTACTCTGAATGAAAAGTTACATACTGTATGATTCCAACTATCTGATATTCTGGAAAACAATACTGTGGAGACAGTAAAAAATCAGTGGTTGTCAGGGATTTGGGGGAGGGATATATAGGTGGAGCACAGGGGATTTTAGAGCACTTGAACAGTATGATATTGTAATGATGGATACATGTCATTATACATTTGTCAAAACCCACAGAATGTACAACACAAAGAGTGAACCCTAATGTAACTACAGACTTTAGTCGGTATTAATAATGTATTAATACTGGCTTATCAATTGTAACAAATGTACCACATTAATGCAAGAGATTAATAACAGGGGAAACTGGGGATGGGTGGGTAAGAAGATACATGGAAATCCTCTGTACTTTTCACTCATTTTCCTGCAAACATAAAACTGCTCTAAAAAAATAGTCTATTAATTAAAAAAAACCTAAAGCCAAAAAAGACATGCATCTAATGTAAAACAAAAGAAAGGGCCACATTTAATGGAGAGTTTGCAATATCTTGGAAAGATTTGTGTAGCTTTGAATAATAACACCTTTCACTTTTACTTCTCCATAGATATTATATAAAATAACTCAAACCAAAGGAAAACAACACAGATATGATTTTGCATGTGCTTCAAAAAAAAGATAGCTTTAGGACTGTAGTCTTACATTGACAATGAATACACAAAGCATATAATACATACATATATTTGTATGTATTCATGTTCGCTATGACAGTCAATAAGTAACCCTAGCATGGAATTTTTCTTGAGGTATTTATTGGTATTTCAACATAACTGACCTTTAAAACAAATCCATTATTTTAAAAAGTATACTTGTTTTACGAAACAATTTAGAAGTTGACTAAATTTTCATTTCCTATTTAAGCATTCATGGACATAAAAGACTAGGCCAACTGAGTATTTTTAAAATGAATGAATGAACACATTGGTCAAATATTTTAATAAGACAACTGGGGCTCCCTACTTCTACTTTTGCTTGTTTACATTACTTTTGAACCCATGGTTACTCTAAAGGGATTATAAAAGAGCAAAACCATTCTCATTACATTTTTGGTGATTATGTTTTAAGGAACTACAGCACAGTAGACAGAGTACGGGATTTAAAAGTCAAAAGCCAAAGTTCAAGTTCAGGCTCTGGCAGTTGGTCTCAAGTCATGTACTAAGTACCTCTGAGATTTGTTTTCCTCTGTAGAATGAGAGAACATATCTATTAAGTTAAATTATCTGATATACAAGTGCACAAAAGAAGTTTGTTCTCTTTAAAAGGGAAAAAATACATCACATGTTCATATTTTTCAGCCAACGATCATGATCTGAGGATGCTATGTTTGATAATAAAATATTTGTGAAGTGTAAAGCACTCTATAAGGCACTGTAGTAAAAACACGTTCATTTACATAGTATCTTAATATACATGTTTTTTAAAGGTGCTCTAGTACTCACATAACAATCAGGGTGTAAATATTTTCACTCGATTAAAATAAGAACCGTCTACAGAACTGTACATTGTAGGTGATCAATAAGTATAGAGAAAAGAAAGCAAAAATGGCAGTATCAGAAGGAGTCAGGTAAATGAATGCAAAATTCTTTAAGGCATTTCTTTAAATGAAACATTTCGTGACTTTACTTGATAAACTGAACCGGACTGAAACTGAATAACAATGATAAATGGTATGGTAAAGAGATAACAAGACAAAATACAAAAAGTTCCAGGTTTGAGTTCCAACTCTGCCATTAACTAGGGAACATTTAACCTTTTCTGGAGATATGAGAAGTGTATCTTATTTCCTTCACTGATTAAATGAAGAATATTTCACAAAACATGTTCTGCAGAATGCTAGTTCTCAGAGTTGGTTATAAGAAATAATCCCTAGAGGTGTTCCAAAGTCAACGGAGTTTGAGAAATATTGGCTAAATAAGTTTTTTAAATGCATATATTGGGCTTCCCTGGTGGCACAGTGGTTAAGAATCCACTTGCCAATGCAGGGGACACGGGCTTGAGCCCTGCTCTGGGAAGATCCCACGTGCCGTGAAGCAACTAAGCCCGTGTGCCATAACTACTGAACCTGCGCTCTAGAGCCCGTGAGCCACAACTACTGAAGTCCGCGCGTCTAGAGCCCATGCTGCGCAACAAGAGAAGCCACCACAATAAGAAGCCCGTGCTATGCAACGAAGAGTAGCCCCCGCTCGCCGCAGCTAGAGAAAGCTTGCGTGCAGCAACGAAGACCCAATGCAGCCAAAAATAAATAAATAAATAAATTTTAAAAAATAAAATAAAATGTGTATATTATACTGCATTATGAATCTCCAAGAGGGGGATACAGTAAATTTTATTTTTAACCTTATTTCACCAAGGAAGAAACCTCACTAATTTGTGGAATCTACTAAAAACTCTGTCCCACCGTTCCTTCTAGCTTGAAAATCCTAGTTCCACAGGAGGTTCGTGAAGGACTTTGGAAAGTGGGTGCTACAGGACTGAGGAATTACAAGGGCTATGTTTGATTTTTTACTTTCTACTTTGATTTGTATATCCCTGGTGCTCATGAATTATTCTCTGTTCTGCTATTCTATGTGTTGTCATTGTAAGTGACCTCAAATTCTGTAGAACAAGTCAAGGTATAAATAAATAAATAAAATGTGAGAAATCTATTTAAAAAAGTAAGGAATGCATCTGTCCTCTCCTTTTATTTTAAACATTTGACTGTTCATCTCAATTCTGCTTCTACTCTCTGCATTTAACCTACTGCATATTCCTATAAGGGAAAAGTCTGTAAAAAACTCCCGGGTTTACCCACTCACAAATTACGTAGCATATTCTCTGTTTCTTAATATTCTATGTCACTTAAAACGCAATGCCAAAAATTCACATTACCAAAATTAGTCTTTGGCTTTCTCAATGACTTAATTAAAATCTGTTTTCTTATCTATAAAAGACCTGAAATAGATGAACACTAAGCTTTGTTTGAATTTTTCACTTTTATTGATGTATAATGACATACAATACACAGAATTTGTTCAGTTTTAACATATGTATATACCCATGAAACCATGAACACAATCCAAACACTGAACATATCATTCATCACCCAAGGAAATTTTCTCAATGTACTTCTTTCCTTTTGGCCCTCCAACACCCTTCTCTATGTCCTGCTTTCTGTCACTATAGATTAGCTTGCATTTTTATGAATTTTATGTAAATGCAATTATAGATTATGTACTTTGTGTGTGTGTGTGTGGCTTCTTTCACTCAGTGTAATTACTCTGAGATTCATCCATTCATCTTTCACTCAGTGCAATTACTCTGAGATTCATCCAACAATACATACTGTATGTATTAATAGTATCTTCCTTTTAATTGTAGAATATCCCATTGTATAGATATACCATATTTGTTCATTCAATTCACCTGTTGATAGACATTTGGGTTGTTTCCAGTTTTGGGCTATGACAAAGAGCTGCTATAAATATTCATGTACAATGAACGTATATGCTTTCATTTATCTTGAGTAAACACCTAGGAGTAGAATGGCTGGAGCATATAATGGGTTTGTGTTTAACATTTTAAGGAACAGAGATACTGTTTTCCAAAGTGGGTGTACCATTTTACACTCCTACCAGCAATATATGAGAGTTCTAGTTCTTCTGCATCCTTGCCAAAGATTGGCATGATCAATATTTTAAATTTTAGACATTTTAATAGATGTATAGAGGTATTGCACTATGGTTTTAGTTGTATTTTTCTAATGATTGTTGACACTGAACTTATTTGTCACCCGTGTATCTTTTTAGTCAAATCTTTGTTCAAATCTTTTACCCTTTTAAAAATTGGGTTGTTCACTTTCCCTTTATTGAGTTTTGAGAAGTCTTTATTTCTATGAATTTAACGTTTATGAATCTATTAAACTGGGTCTTGCTAAATGACAATGCTTCATCTTCATGAAAGCAGATGGCAGAAAAGTGAGAGCAAAGAGCTAGGAAAAGGTAATTTCACACTTTGTTTGTTGAGGATGTGGAAGTAGCCTCCAGAAATTCATAGTGAGTAAGAAACTGAAGGATATTTCAGGATATCTGAAACTGAAGGATACTCATTCAAGAGCTGTCTTTGGTCATACTTGGAGTCAAGAAAACTTTAAGTTCTGATAGTGACTAATCATAATTGGGATGAAAAGAGGTAGATGATAGCGACAGTATGTCCATTGGGGACTTCCTGCTACAAGATATATTTTCCCCTGCCTTGAAGAAAAGACACTAAGGTCATATGAACATTCACTTGGTATGTGTACTGGACAAGAGATCATTTAAAAGAGATCAGTCAAAATCCAGCCAGAGAAATGTTCTGATTTATAGTACAGTAAAATTTCTTCCCTACTGTGATCAGGAGAGTAGTGATCAGTTAATCAAAGTCAGTTAATGTAAAGAATAAAAAAGGACCTGTGTTGTATATAAACATTTTAAACACTACCTTTTAACTTAAGGTCTAAAATGTATAATTGTCTGTCAATCTTGACGTAGATCCAAGACCTTTCCCTTGAGTACTGAGGTTCACTGACTGAAATTTTTTTCTTTCTTGCATAATGCACACCTATAAGGGATCACCTACAACTTCTAGTTTGTTTCTTTGAATTGAAATAAAAAAATTTATAAACATTTACAAAGCAATTTTAGTATTTTTCAAGATTTTCTAATGTCTTACAGTTTTTCTGTGTTTTTTTTTTACCTGCTACTAAATTAAGCAATAATTAAATCACCATCTTCATTGAGTCTAAGGCATGTAACTTAGTTTTATAGAAACAATCTTCTTTTCCTACTCATACCATTGACATAAACAGATTGGAATCAAATACAAAAAACTCTTTGGTAAGCAAAAAATTCAACTTTCAAACATACTAGCTGTCAAATGTCAGCATGTCAATAATGTGGCCAGCAACCACTGTTTTACCAAGGGAATAAAGGGCATCAGCTATTTGATGTGTTGACTAGTGAAGATCAGTTCAGTTTCTACTTTATTTTGAAAGCTTATTTTCCCCTAAGAAAGATAGTGAAGTTGAACCAAAGAAAAATTAGTCCCCTGAAGGAGGGGCTCCAGTTAAAAGCTAGCATCGCTAGCAAGGGCTAAACCTTGTTCAGAGTGTAGACCTAAGGCAGTACATGTTTGCTTGACCAGATGATGTCTTTAGATCTAATTGAGTACCTCTTAACTTTCTCCACAAGAAGAACAAAAATTAAGATTCAGCACCAATGAAGCCTTGATCCACAACAGCTTATTAACAGCTAATTCTTTGCCGGCTACCTCGGGAAGGCACATTCAGATGTAAGAGCATTAGGGGAAAAAGCATACAATGTCATTTCTCTCTCTCATCTACTATGACTTCCAGCTAGGTAACTTTTCCTTTTCTTAGGTTTCTGATGCTAGAGAGTAATTAATTCAGTGTGATTATGCAGGTGAGACAACAATAAGTAAAATAAATTAAAATTTGTCTACAAATTATTTAAGTAATCTCAGAATCCATTCTGTAACAACCAGCAAGTGGGGGAAAATCTTACTTGTATTAGAAATGAAAAAATTGCTAAAGAGGTTTCAAAAGATAAGGTTTACTTTAAACAAATGAGGATTCAACAATTTAATCTAGTAGACCAACGCTAATGACCCAAGCCACTAAAATCCTTAGAATATCAATACATTTACATGATAATATTTGCCAAACTTGTTGCAAACTGCTGTGCTCCTTCTATCTTTCCACTGAAACATCAACTACTGGGTAACTGCCAGGACTTCTCTTCTAGTATTCTGCTTCAGAAAACCATCTAAAGAAATGTAAGAAGCAGCTATAATCTAAACACCCCAAAAGAATATGCAAAATTGCAAGACAAATACCAAGAGAAGTGTTCTGAGATCTCTGCATTAAAAGTCATAATATTCTTGCTAATAATAAGTATTTACTACTCAGGTGAATAAATGTTTACAAAGAAGTAAATAAAGTTCAGGTGGTCAACAAATTCTAATGAAAAGAGTAAGAGATGATGGGGGGGTGGGATGAATTGGGAGATTGGGATTGACATATATACACTATTGATACTATGTATAAAACAGATAACTAATGAGAACATACTGTATAGCACAGGGAACTCTACTCAATGCTCTGTAGTGATCTAAATGGGAAGGAAAACCAAAAAAAAAGGGGATATATGTATACATATGACTGATTCACTTTGCTGTACAGCAAGAAACTAACACAACATTGTTAAGCAACTATACTCCAATAAAAATTAAAAAAAAAAAAAGAGATAATGGAGAAAAATAATTCTTTAATTATTATTAACATTATATAGCCAGGGGCAGATGGTGTAACATAATAATGGCACAAATAAACATGCCACTTAAAAGTAAATATTTTAAAACTGGAAATTTAATAATTATGAAAAACTGTAAGAAAAAATTTTATAACTAGAAGTAATGAGAAAAAATGGAAACAATAGCATTTACGTGCTAGTTTTGACAAGGGAGAATAACTTAAGAAAGATGGTTAACACTAAAACAGGACTCTTCATAGAAGACATCCCAATTTTTCCATACTAATAGAATTTCTTTTTTATTATTATTTATTTATTTAATTTTTGGCTGCATTGGGTCTTCTGTTGCTGCCCGTGGGCTTTTCTCCAGTTGCAGTGAGCAGGGGTTACTCTTTGTTGTGGTGCGCAGGCTTCTCATTGGGTGGCTTCCCTTGTTGCAGAGCACGGGCTCTAGGTGCACAGGCTCAGTAGTTGTGGCTCACGGGCTCTAGAGAGCAGGGTCAGTAGTTGTGGCACACGGGTTTAGTTGCTCTGCGGCATGTGGGATCTTCCTGGATCAGGGCTCGAACTTGTGTCCCCTGCATTGGCAGGCGGATTCCTAACCACTGCGCCACCAGGGAAGCCCTAATAGAATTTCTTATATCAGAACAACTCAGAGTATGTGGCTTATTAAATACAACTATAATTTATATGTAAATATTTAAAATAAATATGCTCCTTTATCTATGATTTAAAAAAAAAACTTCTACTATTAATTGGGTTTCCTAGAATGATCCAATGAGGAATACTGTGTTCTATACATGACATTATTTTCCCTCTGCAAGTGAATGACCTTATATATAATGTCCTTTATAGTTTCTTTATATCAGATTCTACTAGGAATATGGTGTCTTCCTTGAGTTACAGCACAAAAATCATTCCAAAATATGTAGATTTTATATACAAGTATTTAACACCCTGAATGACAAATTAGTTTCTTAGCATAAGATGCTCTGCCAGACAATTAGCAGCCCTGGAAGAAACAAGTTCCTTTATAAAGAGAGCCAAGCAACCAGGTCTTAAAGCAGAATTTTTGGGTCAGGCATGGTGGCTTATTAAAGTATCTCAGACAGACGGCATCTATTAGAACAAAGTGATTCTCAAAAACTCATATACAATCATAAATAAGCATCATAAAGAACTTCGTAGGCAAATTTTGCCTTAAAAAACACCATTTTTCACCTAGTCAGGTATAATAGCCATCTTCCAGTTCTCCACTTACTTCCAGAACTCACCCATCCCTCACATAGCTCAGACCATTCTCTTGTTAAAACATAAATCAGATCATGGCATTAACCTCATCATACTTAAATCCCTATTTCTCTTGACCCCATAGTCTATCACTCTTTCTCTCCTCACTATAAGTACATCAGTCTTCTTCTAGGTCCTCCAAAACAATTTGTTCCTGCCTTAAGGCCTTTGCAGCACGTATTAGTCCCTCTGCCTGGAATACGTGGCCCTGAAATTTTCACTAACTGGTTCCTTTGTGTGATTCGGGTCTCAATTAAAACATCACCTTATCAAAGGTGATTTCCTTTGATGGTGATTTCACTTACTCTAGAACAGCCCTCTGAGCCAGTGTCTATCATATCACATCACCCTAATTTGGTGTTTTCATATCACCTAAATGCCTGACGTTATCCTGTTTCCTAATTTGCTTACCTATATTAGCTCCAAGAGAACAAAGAACTTGTCTGTCCTGTTTATTACAGAATCTCTAGGGCCCAGCACAACACCTACAGAGCCACTTAACATAATTGAGTAAGTAAATTACTTTAACCAGAATTTTCTCAAACCATAAGCGCTAGTCTCTGACCTAGGGTATATTCATATAAATTTGTGGCAGGATAATGTTTGTAAAGTTTTATGAATAAGATGAAACTGTGCACTTTCCATTGGTATGATAATTAGTTACTTTGGGTTACACAATTCAATCTGGAAGTAGAAGCTAAGCTTGGCACTTTCCTGGTTTTACAACTGTGAGAACTGAAGTCAGAAAGTAAAATACAAGAATTAATAAATGTTTAATAATGAAAAAAAATAATGAAAAACTATATGTCAAAAAAATCCACGGAACAGTTTAAATCTCAAGGTACACATAGGACTATTAACAACTGTCATAAACAGCATGTAATCAAGAAACATTTGTTTAATGAATCATAAGATCTTGATTACATAATTATAGTTCAGTAGATGTAAAGCAGAACCTATATTTTGTTTTAATGCAATAAATTTTTGTTTAACTTTTTATATTAGATTCATAGTCTTCATATTTAGCCTTGTAAGCAAAGCCTTTACTTTCCTAGTGAAGTAAATTCTCAATATAGCTCTCTGTTGCATTTTACCGGTTATATAAATTATCTCCACAGGAGACAATGATCTCAGGTAAAAAAATTTGATCAGCGTTTTCCCACTTTACAGAGATGCAACATATTGAAGTGAAAATATCAGCAGCAGAAATCATCTATAGACTGCTCAGTTATGTTTCTATTCCGGTAGGTACATGAAAATAGCAAGCATCACTATCAAGATGTGGGAAAAAAAAAAAATCGGGTTGTCAGCTTAATAGAAATTATGCAGGTTTAAATTCTATGCTGTACAATTTCCATTATCTATCTATATTAGCTCCTTTCTAATGCTCTAAGGCTTTTTAAATCATTAAAAAAGAAAAATGTTTAATCCCCTTTTCCATAAATCCAAGTTGTTCTCAATACTTTGGACAGGAAGCAAGCATATTCAGCTTTTTTACATTGCTTTTTCAAATCTATCATCTCAAATGGAAAGTAGGGGTCAGTGATAGCCACATTCTAGTATACCATCAATCTGTCACTGGAATTCAGTTCCATGTCCAGAGAATAAATGACAGTAGAATACTGAAGAATGGATTAAGTCCAGCTGATACAGAGTTACCATGAATGAAGTAATGAGAAAAAAGAACTATGATAACAACATACAGAATATCCAATACATTTGTTTCAAAATCACAGTACAGCAGGTAACAGTAAGAAGCAATAATGCTAACAGACTAATCTAAAACTTAAAAAGTTCAGAACCAAGTTACATAATGAAGCGATGTTATTAATAGATATGTTAGATAGTACTATAGTAAAAGGGATGTCTAAATCTGTATTACTGATGTTTAGATACAGGTCTACTATTAACAAAGTAATACGATAAAACGTAAATAAAAATATCACAGATGCTAACTTCTGTTTACTGAACATGTGACCTTGGGCAAATCACTAATCTTCCTGGATTGGTTTCCTCATTTGCAAAAATGAAGGTAATAATGCTGCCTTCAATAGTTATATCTCTTAACTTTACAGTGAGGGCTCAACGAGATAATGAATATGAAAGAATCTTACAAAGTCTAAAACCCTACAAAAATAGTAGCTATATTGCGGGGAAGAAAAAGCTAAATTTACCTTTATATGTTCTAAAACAGCAGTGGCAACATTTGTATGGAGATCAATAAGTCTTTTTTTTTCAAGGAGTTCTGGCAAAGAACTACAAGTATCAAAAAATTGAAAATTAACCATTAAATTCTCTAAGGAAATGACATAAATTTTAATAAAACACACACCTGGTTGCTTCCTCTGAGGATACTTGGAACAGTAAAACAGGGACAAAATTACATGTTAAACTATCAACTGAACTTAATCTCTAGGCTTGAACACATACAGTATTTACCACTTTAATACAGTTGAAATGCTTCTTATTTTAAAATAACCTGCCTCCCAAATATCATTATTCTACCATTTAACTTTCTGATTCCAAAATTTGGAGGTTTAGAATAAAATCAGATTAATGTGAAATTTCTAAAACACGAAACTCTCTCTCCTTGATGGCATTTAAAGTATGAAAAAGATACTGCTTAAACTTTAGCTAATAAAGTAATAGCAGCAATGATAAAATTAACAATAACTCACCTTACTTTATCAGCGATACTATCTCGGTGGCAAAATTACCCCCATTATACAATTCTAACTAGTAAAAGGAACAAATGATCTGCTATATAAAAAGGAGGGAACTTAAATCAGCTTGAACATATTAAAAACACAATTTAGTTCTTTAGTCTTAAAGGTATATGCTATTACTATTATTTCCTATCATGAAAAATATTAATCAATTTTTTAACCTCCAAAATAAATCTTATCAACAGAAAGATTTCAAAGAGGATAAACTGCCTGCTTACCTAACGGCTGATGTTAACTTAGCAGTATTGTCAGACAGCATACTTATGGCTCCTTCATCTTCCCCTTCTAGTCCCTGGAAGGAAAAAAAGGTCCCAGTAACTACTCAGAAATCCCAAGCCCAAGCACGAAAATCAATATATTCCTAAGATCACTGATAAACAGTAAGATTCTGGTCACCCAGGATAATAATTCTTCCCTTCTAAGGAGCAAGCATCTGCATTTTTGACAGTTACAGAAAAGTTCTAGTCACCACCAATCTAATGAATGGTTGGATGACTAAAAAAAGGACCAGCTGGCATTTTCAGATAAAGAAATAGGCCCAGAGACTTGCCTGGTGGCACAGTGGTTAAGAATCCACCTGCCTATGCAGGGGACACGGGTTCGAGCCCTGGTCCAGGAAGATCCCACATGCCGTGGAGCAACTAAGCCCATGCGCCACAACTACTGAGCCTGCGCCCTAGAGCCCGCGAGCCACAACTACTGAGCCCACGTCCCATGAGTACTGAAGCCCGTGCGCCTAGAGCCCGTGCTCCATAACAAGAGAAGCCACCGCAATGAGAAGCCCGTGCGCCACAACAAAGAGTAGCCCCCGCTCGCCATAACTAGAGAAAGCCCACACGCAGCCAAAAATAAATAAATAAATTTATTTAAAAAAAGCAAAAAGAAAAAGAAGTAGGCCCAGAGACTTGCCACAGGTCACACAGTAATAAATAGTACAGCTGAAATTTGAAGTTAGATCAAAAATATAGTAAAATGAGCAGCACTGGAACATACATCTCTAAAATATACTCACATTATACATTTTTTCAAATCATAAATTTATATTTTTTTAAAGAGTTCACTCTTCTCCTTAGAACTTAGATTTCTTTTTTAAAAAGATCTTTTATGTAAGTTGAGAATATTTTTTTTGTTATTAAAGCAATGAATGGCCTTGAATTTTTGTAAGGAAAAAAAGTTAACCTCTTTCTCCCTCCAGATGTCCTTCTCCTTCCCTATATTTCCAAGAAAGTAAACAGAATCTTACCATAATGCTTTTAAGTCGTTTAACCTCATCTTCCTGTGCTCTGTAAGACTCTAGTTCTTGCTGAACTGATTCTGCAACTTCTGGGAATGGACTGAAACAGTATTGCACAAGAGGAACTATAAGTATGAGATTAGAAGATTGATTTTTGTGTGAATTTTGAAATATATACAATGAGGATTTATTATTATTTCAAATGTATTCATTTAGATTTGAATGTATATTATATATAACACAGGCAGAAAACATTTAGGATAAATACAACTATATATCCTTGTGATATCTATTTACGTTGTAAATACTATCTCTTTAAAATGCATATCATAATACTTATACATATAAACAAATTTAAATTTTATTTCTATTCTTTTCATTAACTGTATCAATTTTCTCTTCACCTATACACTATTAGAAAAAATAAAAAGATATTTAAGTGACTGAAAAACAAAGGAAGAGAAACCACAGTATATCAAACATCAATTAAATATTACCAGCCAAACTAACATATAGTGTCAAAGGGTCCATGTAACTACAAAGATGTACTAAAAAATATTACATGCTGTGAAAAAAACTGTAACTGTGAAAAAAAATCTTTTAATTCTGTAAATTCAATATCTAGAACACCACTGGTAAAAATAGAATGTGGGCCCAGTTTTTGTTTGTTTTGTTTTTATTAATTTTTACTGGAGTATAGCTGCTTAACAATGTTGTGTTAGTTTCCGCTACACAGCAAAGTGAATCAGCTATACATTAGGCCACAGTTTTGTTGGTCCAGTCCCTGATATCTTCCCAGTAAGTGCAGTTTAGCAGCGATTTCCAGACTTCAGAGACAACTGATCTGCAATCACTGAGCAGCTCAGGTAGAAAAAGTGTCATGCAGCATCAATCTTGAATATATCTAGATGAATGTATGCTGACCATGAAATGGTTCCTAACATGAGTATTTTTCTTTTTTCTTTTTTTAACATCTTTATTGGAGTATAATTGCTTTACAGTGTTGTGTTAGTTTCTGCTGCATAACAAAGTGAATCAGCTATATGTATACATACATCCCCATATCCCTTCCCTCTTGCATCTCCCTCCCACCCTCCCTATCCCACCCCTCTAGGTGGTCATAAAGCACCGAGCTGATCTCCCTGTGCTATAACATGAGTATTTTTCATCTACAGCCTTAGGGGAGGCCAGAAGCTTTTTCTCCTTTAAGAAAGAAATGGTCACGTCCCCCTTCCTCCACGCTGACACTTGATAACACTTCACTAATGATCAGCACAGAAATGACAAAAGCTCCTGAAAGGATTTTGAGAAACACAGTCCAGTTTTACATGACAACTGCAAGCCCTAACGGAGGTCCAGCAGAGTCTATGTTGTCAGAAAACAGCAGTGAGCAGGTAAAATGTGCTGGTTAAACTAAATGATCCTTAAAATCTCTAGTGTCTTTAGGTCTCAGGGCTAACAGATGATAATAACTGCTTGTATTTATTGAGTGTTGACTATATGACAAACACTATCCTAAGAATCTGTCTCTATTGTCTCATTTAATTCTGACCACAGTCTTGGTGAGGTACATATACACTACTGACAGCTAAGACCAGGGACTTTAGAATCTGCCAGAACTGGTTTTTATACCTGGTTTTACCAATGAAAGCTGGATGATTTGGGGCAAGTTACTTCTTTATATTATGTCAATCTTCACAACAACCTTCTGAAATAGGACAATAGGTAGAAGTATCATCCCACATTTTACTGATGAGGAAAATGAAGCTCAGAGAGATTTAAGTAGCTTGTTTAACTCTATGCTGTCTCCCAGCATCTGTGCCCACATTGCTATTGTAGCATGACATTCAGAGTGAGGGCTCTTCCTACCTGACAAACAAAAAACTAAAGTTCTTACTATTCAACTGACCTCTTAAGTTGTTCCTAAACATATGGTCTAAAGAAAATATTCAAAATTTCCATATATGAATAAAGAAATTGTTTTCTTAAGCTTTTGTTTTTCTATTAGGGAATGTGAACTTTAAAATATCCTGCATCCTCTATAAATAATGTAAATTCTTACACTTTACCATTCTAAAAGGAAATGTAGACTATATATAGGATTCCAAAGAGAAGAAAATAATTTAAAATAAATCATAACAGTACCCAAAATTGCATTAGTCAGAGAGAAAGATAGTGACTTTTCATTGCAGAGAAACTAAAATTCTTTGTTATAGCAATGTGATTTTCCAGTGTTTAAAAAAAAAGTTATAAATAAAAAAAAGATAAAACGTACAAAAAAACCAATTGTATTGAACCAAGTCTATATCCTATTTCTCTTTAAACATAAATGAGACCAAAAAGAACAGCCGTATCAAGGAGATATACATATATATATATATATGTAGACAGATAGATAGATACAGTAACAGTTGAAATAGTCCAGATTATAATAAATAACATTGTATTTCCATAATTGTTGATGAGCAACATTCTTTTCTTCTCAGAGGAATGATTTTTTTGTTTGTTTTTTAGAATGATTCCTCTAGCCATAATGACCACTAGACAACTTTTATAGCAGTTACTGAGCTCATGAAGTACCTCAACTTTAAGGGGTCATAGCAACACATGGGATCTGCGTATCTACTTATAATAAATCACATGGCAAATTGTTACAATTTTTTCACCTATTATTTCTAATGTACTTTGAATAAATCTTGTTTTCAGGCTTAGGTATTTTCTCCACAGCTATCTAAAATTGGGTTTCTATGAAGGCAAACATGGAACAAAAAAGGAAAATCACACCTTGATGTTTCCCTATCACAGAAACCGATTTTAATGAAAGGTAGAAATGGTGCTGCAGAGGGTCAATGGGGACAGAAATGAAATTCAGAAAGACTATCTGTAAAATCTATAAAATCATATGGTGTGAACTTATTGAAAAGGGAAGTGGCTCCCACAAAACAACGAACAAAAACAACATAAGAACTAGGAAATTAAGCAATAAAACAGAGCTCCATAGGCTATTTAATTATAGTTCTTATTCATGGTGTAGATGAACCACTGTGACCTGTTTTGATTTTTTTTTTTATAAACCCATTAAGTCATATGACATCTGCATATCTTTTTAGGGGGTGAATCTTTTACTTATTGTTTTTCTTATTTACCTTCCTTTATGTTTCTGCCAAAATTTATCAGCTGGAGTTAAATCGTAAGACTTCTTGTTTTTCCTCTTTGGTCTAGCACCAGCTGGGGAATTCTCCACTCCCGAAGACTCTTCCAAATTAACTCTGTTCAAGTGGAAATCCTAGGAAAAAGTAATTCTGTTTTAAATAACAGTTTTCTGAATTTAAGAACATTGCCTACAATAAGAAAAATAACACAGATTCTTACTGCCTTTTCTACTATTTCCAAGGACAAAATACAGATCTGAAATTAAAAGACCTCCGTCCAATGTTTTGTTACATAAAGGTACCTTTAATTGTTTATGTATTTTAATTTAGTAGTAGATGCATATGATTACAATTTCAAAAAACACATAAAACCGTGTTAAGGTTCTTGTGTATCCTTCTAGAAAAATATTTTTGTATATGTCAGCAAACATATCCTTTAAATTTTAAAGAATGGGATTACATTATACATACTTTGTACTTTACTTTTCTCATTTAATAATGTATCAATATTTTGAGCTCTTCCTGTATTTGAATATGCACATCTACCTCATTTTTATCATGTCTACATAGTAGACCAATATTTGGCTACATTTATTTGACCACGTCTCTTGATGCTTAATTGTTTCCAGTAACAAACATAACCTTAAATGTAATTTTTAAACTCTTAGAGAGTCTTAACAGTCTGACCTGTTACTTGATGGATCGCATTAAAAAAAAAAAATTACAACAGAAGCTACAATAATAATAGCACTCCCTTTCACATAAATGCTAAGAGCCAGTCATACTAATAGTTGCTAAGCTTTTCTGCATAGACATAATTTTACTCACGTGAGGCTTGATTTTTTTTGCCCTTTCTCAAAAAACAAACATACAAAAAAAAAAACAAAAGTGAGCTATCTTTTCTATTCTTTCTCCCTCCTTCTTGCATTAGACTTGTGGGTTCCTTTATGTAATAGCAGTATTTTATGGTTCAACTCTACTCTGAAGAATAGTGAGCTAGAGACAAAATATGGATATCAATAAGCAAATGAATGATGAGCAAAAGAAATTATATGGAGAAATTATCTAGCATGACTGTGATACAATCATCTTCATTCTAAGATATAAGTTCTTAATGATTAAACCTCTAGGTCTTAGCAAATTAAATGTACTGAATATAATTTAATTTCCTCTTGACAGGAAAAGGTCATTAATACTGAGATTGGATCCTTAGACCATACCCTGTAACTTTCTCAAATAAATCCTTTACAATAGCTTACTTCCTTGTCATTTTCCCCTATGACATAAAAAAAAAGAGTGCAAAATATATAGATGTCTAACTGCCAGTAGTGTAACAAGCCTCTTGACAAAGAAGAGTATACTATATTGTATTTCAACCTGTTAGTATTATGTCTTTCCTATGGGCTCCTTATATTATCATAGGATAAACATAACATAATATAACCCTATTTAATCCCTTTTCCCATCCCATACCTTAACCTCACCTTGGCACAGCACATCATCCACATAGGAAGAAAGTACAATAAACAGGTGTTAACAGCTACATCTGAGAAGAACTTTTGTTTTTAAAAGTTATCTAACAAAACAAAGATACTGAAGAAAAGAAACATTTTTAAATAGTTAAGCTTTATTAACTAGAATTTCTAGTGAAGTACTATTTCCGTGGTGATGACACACAGCTCATTCAAAACACAAGTAACTTGTTAGCAAAATTACTGCTCTAAAAATAGGACAGCATATTATTACTAAAGTATTGATGGAATACTTAAAACACAAAATGATAAAGGAATCAAAGATGTTAAGAGTTTTGAGAAATAACATAATAGCGGCAAGAAACATTCCTATTGTTCACACTAATAGCCAGGCAAATAAGGAAAAGTAATTTCAGTCTTGAAAATTGGGAAATCAGAACATTCTGTGCTGTACTCAATCATGTTAAAGGAACTGAAGACATGGGTATAGAAGACAACAGAATTAGTTTTCACATGGTAAAGTCTAATCTATTCCCACTGATATTCACACTTTCCTGACTTAGAAAACTGGACAAGGGTGTGCCAAATCACCAGATATAAGTAAATCCCACTGGGAAAATGGGTAAGTCTTCAGTGGTCTTGTTTTCCTTTCATGAGTTAAAGCAGACCAGGAGAGGCAGACAGAGCTAATATTAACAAAGTTACATTTGGGTAATATATGTTAACACCTATTTATGCAGAGCTAAGATTTATATTCACATGAGAAAAAAAGCCAAGCAAAGTAAAAGTAACTTTTATTTTGGCAAGGAATTGCGCCAAATCTAATTAAGTCTCTAAATCTATCAGTTTACAGGAAATACTGGAAAAAAGAGAAATAATGTCAAATTGTACCCCACAAAGATACAATCAACCAAATGCAGAATGTCATATATCTTTAAGAAAACGAGTGCTTCTAAAATGTTTTTCTAATAACGTTTTAAAAGTATATATTAACTTGGAAATGACTTCCTTTTCTCTTCTTGAGTGGCAAGAACAAAATAAACTTTACTAAAGTCCTTATGTAATTAGTACAAATTCTGATTTAATATTTTAAATAATGAGGGTCAGTAGCAGAGGGCCAAAGGCACAAACAAGGGCACCTAAGATTCAAAAAAACAAAGGCCAACTAAAGGACAAGACACGGCAATGAAATAATGTCCACCCTTTGCCTAAAACTACTCATTGCAGTTGAACAATCAGATCCACAGCCCCTGCAACCAAGACACAACAAAAAGGAATCATGACTTTCTAATTACTAATTTTGCTTCTTATATCCTGAGAAAAGGAAAGGGACACTGCAAAGTTTTTCATCAGAAGAGTGTATCTCCCATGTTAAAGGACAACAATCACCTTTCTGACACACAGAGAGGCCGTGTGAATTTTCACAGCAGTTTCCAGGGCCTGATATAGAAATATTATCAATGTTCTGGATTTTCAGGCAAAGATATTTAATATAAAAAGAAAGCTCCAATTTCAAGTTAAACTTGAAACTCCCATCTACAACTTTTACTCCATCTTGTGGAGGTGGAGGGTATAACTATTAAGAATTTTGAAAGCTCGGAAGAAACCTCAAAAGCTGCAGTTTTAACAATCAACAAAAAATGGCTTGCTTACAATTGGTTATGATATCTCAGTTGTAGTTTTTTCACATCTAGAAAGTCTATTAAAATTAATGAACAGGATTAACTCAATGTAAGTTGTATAGGTTGTTATATCCAATTTTCTCAGAGACTATTTTCACAAGACCTAAATATTCTAATAATAATGTTACTGAGAAAAGACGGCTTAAAGGGTAATATGGAATCTGAGAACCTCGCCTAAGAAAGAAAGTTAACTAGAGATGTGCATTGCTCTATTATTTATAACAAAAAATAAAAACAACAATAACCCAAATGTCCATAGGAATCCACTACTGTAACCTCCACACAAGCAGGGATCATGTCTTCTTTGTTTACCTTGTAGCCCAGTGACCAGCAGTATCTGGTACAGAGGAGGAACTTAATAAATATTTGTTGAATTGAATTCCTTGGAAACACATGGTTTCCAACTTTTTATTCTGTGAAGTGAAGAAGATTAGAACAAAGCCCCCCGAACCCCTACCATATACTTTTACCGTCTTGTATTTTTAAAATAATATTTTAACTTCAAATAGTAGAAAATAAAAAATTAGTATATCTTACAAGGATACAAGGTCAGTTGTAAAAACTCATTTCATATTCCTTATTATTCTCATTTCACTCTGCAATAGTAAAACCCTCAAAATCAGTATTAGCCTTGTCTAGTTTTGGGGAATGTCTGCCATAACTTATGTTTCGTAATTTCTCTTCTGACAATGGGGACTCAGCATATTCCTTTACATTACAATTACCTGTACACACATCTTATCGCCTGCACTCAAAGCATCATGTACTTTAATTTCCTCCAGGAACTCTTGAAGTTTAGGAATTAGAAAGGATCCCGGTATCTTGATGCGCTATATGGCCTCCACACACCACTGGCAGGAATGAAGAGGTGACCCCTGATCTGTATGCTCTAAGATCCTTGCTCCCACCCAACAGGCAGGGCCCCACCAACCAAATCTAATTTGAGACTACCAAAACTATCTCATCATGCCACCCCTTTTCAGATTCCATCTCTCATTCTTACTGGATTCCTGAAACCATTCTGTCTACCCTCTGGAACTCATACTCAGTCATCAGCAAAATCTCCTATTCTGAACATCTACTCTCAACTTCCACTGAACACGTTCTTGCTCTAGTTGAACACTAACTGGCTATCCCCTGTAGCCTTCTCAGACCACAACCTTTTTTTTTTTTTTTTTTTACTTGTCACACATCTCAAACCACTGGACCCAGGATTGGGCTAGGTGTCTTCCTTGTTACTCCCAGACTCTTCACTTGTCCTCTTCCCTAAAACAACTCCAGCTTTTAAACTCCCATCATCAGCCTATAACCGTAATTCTTCATCAGAGACAATTTTGCCCCTCTCCACCCATGGGAATATTTGACAATGAAGACATTTTGGTTGTCCAGAACTAAGGATTGCTACTGGTATCTAGAGGGTAGAGGTCAGGGATGCTGCTAAACATCCTACAATACACAGGACAGCCCCCTACAGCAAAGAATTATCAGGCCCAAAATGTCAATAATGCCAAGGTTGAGAAATCCTGGTCTGTAGTCATCCTGGTCACTAATGCCTCATACAGACCTGTAGGACACTCTTATCTCCACAACCAACTCTTCTCTTTCGATCATTCCCCAACAGGGAATACACAAACATGCTGTACTTTCTCTCATTTAAAAATCTTTTTTTTGACTTCACGTCCCCTTCCAGCAGTCACCCCTTTTCTCAGCTCTCCTATACAGCAAAACTCTTTCAAGGTTTGTCTATATTCTCTCACCTATGCCTCTTCTTCCAATCTCTCTTATACCCACTTTAGTGTTTAACCCCTACACTACAGAAGCCACTCTTTTTTTTTTTAACATCTTTATTAGAGTATAATTGCTTTACAATGGTGTGTCAGTTTCTGCTTTATAACAAAGTGAATCAGTTATACATATACATATGTTCCCATATCTCTTCCCTCGTGCATCTCCCTCCCTCCCACTCTCCTTATCCGACCCCTCTAGGTGGTCACAAAGCACTGAGCTGATCTCCCTGTGCTATGCGGCTGCTCCCCACTAGCTATCTATTTTACGTTTGGTAGTGTATATATGTCGATGCCACTCTCTCACTTTGTCCCAGCTTCCCCTTCCCCTTCCCCGTATCCTCAAGTCCATTCTCTAGTAGGTCTGCATCTTTATTCCCGTCTTGCCCCTAGGTTCTTCTGACAATCTTTTTTTTTTTTTTTTTTAAGATTCCATATATACGTGCTAGTACACGGTATTTGTTTTTCTCTTTCTGACTTATTTCACTCTGTATGACAGTCTCTAGGTCCATCCACCTCACTACAAATAACTCCGTTTCGTTCCTTTTTATGGCTGAGTAATATTCCATTGTATATATGTGCCACATCTTCTTTATCCATTCATCTGTTGATGGACACTCAGGTTGCTTCCATGTCTTGGCTATTGTAAATAGAGCTGCAATGAACATTTTGGTACATGACTCTTTCTGAATTATGGTTTTCTCAGGGTATATGCCCAGTAGTGGGATTACTGGGTCATATGGTAGTTCTATTTTTAGTTTTTTAAGGAACCTCCACACTGTTCTCCATAGTGGCTGTACCAATTTACATTCCCAGCAACAGTGCAAGAGGGTTCCCTTTTCTCCATACCCTCTCCAGCATTTATTGTTTGTAGATTTTTTGATGATGGCCATTCTGACCGGTGTGAGATGATATCTCATTGTAGTTTTGATTTGCATTTCTCTAATGATTAATGATGTTGGGCATTCTTTCATGTGTTTGCTGACAATCTGTATATCTTCTTTGGAGAAATCTCTATTTAGGTCTTCTGCCCATTTTTGGATTGGGTTGTTTGTTTTTTTGATATTGAGCTGCATGAGTTGCTTGTATGTTTTGGAGATTAATCCTTTGTCAGTTGCTTCATTTGCAAATATTTTCTCCCATTCTGAGGGCTGTCTTTTTATCTTGTTTATGGTTTCCTTTGCTGTGCAAAAGCTTTTAAGTTTCATTAGGTCTCATTTGTTTATTTTTGTTTTTATTTCCATTTCTTTAGGAGGTGGGTCAAAAAGGATCTTGCTGTGATTTATGTCATACAGTGTTCTGCCTATGTTTTCCTCTAAGAGTTTGATGATGCCTGGCCTTACATTTAGGTCTTTAATCCATTTTGAGTTTATTTTTGTGTATGGTGTTAGGGAGTGTTCTAATTTCATACTTTTACATGTACCTGTCCAGTTTTCCCAGCACCACTTATTGAAGAGGCTGTCTTTTCGCCACTGTATATTCTTGCCTCCTTTGTCAAAGATAAGGTGACCATATGTGCGTGGGTTTATCTCTGGGCTTTCTATCCTGTTCCATTGATCTGTATTTCTGTTTTTGTGCCAGTACCATACTGTCTTGATCACTGTAGCTTTGTAGTATAGTCTGAAGTCAGGGAGCCTGATTCCTCCAGCTCCATTTTTCTTTCTCAAGGTTGCTTTGGCTATTCAGGGTCTTTTGTGTTTCCATACAAACTGTGAAATTTTTTGTTCTAGTTCTGTGAAAAATGTCATTGGTAGTTTGATAGGGATTGCATTGAATCTGTAGATTTCACTGGGGAGTAGAGTCATTTTCACAATGTTGATTCTTCCAATCCAAGAACATGTATCTCTCCATCTATTTGTATCATCTTTAATTTCTTTCATCAGTGTCTTATAATTTTCTGCATACAGGTCTTTTGTCTCCTTAGGTAGGTTTATTCCTAAATATTTTATTCTTTTTGTTGCTATGTTAATGGGAGTGTTTTCTTAATTTCACTTTCCAATTTTTCATCATTACTGTGTAGGAATGCAAGAGATTTCTGTGCATTAATTTTGTATCCTGCTACTTTACCAAATTCATTGATTAGCTCTAGCAGTTTTCTGGTAGCATCTTTAGGATTCTCTATGTATAGTATCATGTCATCTGCAAACAGTGACAGCTTTACTTCTTCTTTTCCAATTTGGATTCCTTTTATTTCTTTTTCTTCTCTGATTGCTGTGGCTAAAACTTCCAAAACTATGTTGAATAATAGTGGTGAGAGTGGGCAACCTTGTCTTGTTCCTGATCTTAGTGGAAATGGTTTCAGCTTTTCACCATTGAGGACGATGTTGGCTGTGGGTTTGTCATATATGGCCTTTATTATGTTGAGGAAAGTTCCCTCTATGCCAACTTTCTGGAGGGTTTTTTACCATAAATAGGTGTTGAATTTTGTCAAAAGCTTTCTCTGAATCGATAGAGATGATCATATGGTTTTTCTCCTTCAATTTGTTAATATGGTGTATCACATTGATTGATTTGCGTATATTGAAGAATCCTTGCATTCCTGGAATAAACCCTACTTGATCATGGTGTATGATCCTTGTAATGTGCTGTTGGATTCTGTTTGCTAGTATTTTGTTGAGGATTTTTGCATCTATGTTCATCAGTGATATTGGCCTGTAGTTTTCTTTCTTTGTGACATCTTTGTCTGGTTTTGGTATCAGAGTGATCAGAAGCCACTCTTACCAAATTCACTAATAACCCTGACACTGCCACATGCAATGGTGACTTCTTAGTCCTCAGCATTTGTACAAGTTAATTTCTGTCTCCTGTTTGAAACATTTAATTCACTGGCTTGCAAAACAACACAGACCTAGTTCTCATACCTCACTGGCTGCTACTTCCTATATTATATTGCTCATTCCTACTCACCACGCCAATATCTAAATGCTGAAATGCCTCAGAGATCAGTTCTCAGACCTCTTCTCTCTTCTATCTATACTCACTCCCTTGGTGATCTCATCTTACCTCTTGGCTTTAAATGCCATCTATATATGAACTACTTCTAAATTTATTTCTCTAGACTAGATGTTTCTCCTTAACTCCAGGCTCATATATCTAACTATCTAATGATATCTACACTTGAATATCTTAATGGGCATCTCACATTTAACATGTCCAAAACTCAACCTCTGATCTTCCCCCGAAAACTGCTTCTCCCACGTCTTTCCCATCTCAATAAAGAACATCTGTCCATTTGCAAAGGCCAAAACTTTGGAGTCATCTTTGGCTACTCTCTCTTACATCTCACATCCAATTCATCGGTCAATCCTATACTCTACATTCAATAGATTATCACAACCCTCACCATTTCCATCTTGGTGTAAAACACCATCATCTCTTGCTAAGATAACTGCAACTCCTAACTGGTCTCCTTGACTCTTCCTATGCCCCCAAAGAGTCTTTTTCAATATAGTAGCTAGGATGATACTCTTAAAATGTGTATCAGATGTCATTCCTTTACTCAAAACTATGTGAGGCTCTCTGCTTCCCTCAAATTAAAAATCAATATTCTTACAGTGGCCTTTAATGTCCTATGCTACATTGCATCCCGTGTTCTATTTAACTTCATCTCTTGCTACTTTTCCCTGCCTTACTTGCTCTGGCCACTTTGGCTGCCTTGCCATCTTTTAAACATATCAGGCATCCTTCTGCCTGGAATGCTATTCTCCCAAACAGCTACATAATTCACTACCTTCTCTCCATTAGATCTTTCCTCAAATGTCTCTTTTTCAGCGAGGTCTTCCCAATTTTAAAACTGCAATCCTGGGGGCAGCTTCAAGATGGCAGAAGAGTAAGACGCGGAGATCACCTTCCTACCCACAGATACATCAGAAATACATCTACAAGTGGAACTGCTCCTATAAAACACCTACTGAACGCTGGCGGAAGACCTCAGACCTCCCAAAAGGCAAGTAACTCCCCATGTACCTGGGTAGGGCAAAAGAAAAAAGAAAAAACAGAGACAAAGAATAGGGACGGGACCTGCACCAGAGGGAGGGAGCTGTTGGGGAGGAAAGGTTTCCACACACTAGGAAGGCCCTTCGCAGGCAGAGACTGCGGGTGGCAGAGGGGGGAAGCTTTGGAGCCACGGAGGAGAGCGCAGCAACAGGGGTGCAGAGGGCAAAGCGGAGAGGTTTCCGCACAGAGAATCGGTGCCGACCAGCACTCACCAGCCCGAGAGGCTTGTCTGCTCACCCGCCGGGGTGAGGCGGGGCTGGGAGCTGAGGCTCCGGCTTCAGAGGTCAGATCCCAGGGAGAGGACTGGGGTTGGCTGCGTGAACACAGCCTGAAGGGGGCTGGTGCGCCACGGCTAGCCGGGAGGGAGTCCAGGAAAAGGTCTGGAATGGCCGAAGAGGGAAGAGACTTTTCCTTACCTCTTTGTTTCCTGGTGCGCGAGGAGAGGGGATTCAGAGCGCCGCCTAAACGAGCTTCAGAGAAGGGCGTGAGCCGCGGCTATCAGCACAGACCCCAGAGACGGGCATGAGACGGTAAGGCTGCTGCTGCTGCCACCAAGAAGCCTGTGTGCAAGCACAGGTCACTATCCACACCACCCCTCTCAGGAGCCTGTGCAGCCCGCCACTGCCAGGGTCCCGTGATCCAGGGACAACTTCCCCAGGAGAACACACGGCGCACCTCAGGCTGGTGCAACGTCCTGCCAGCCTCTGCCGCCGCAGGCTCGCCCCGCATCCATACCCCTCCCACCCCCTGGCCTGAGTGAGCCAGAGCCCCTGAATCAGCTGCTCCTTTAACCCCGTCCTGTCTGAGCATAGAACAGACGCCCTCAGGCGACCTACATGCAGAGGTGGGGCCAAATCCAAAGCTGAACCCCAGGAGCTGTGCGAACAAAGAAGAGAAAGGGAAATCTCTCCCAGCAGCCTCAGGAGCAGAGGATTAAATCTCCACAATCAACGAGATGTACCCTGCATCTGTGGAATACCTGAATAGACAACGAATCATCCCAAATTGAGGAGGTGGACTTTGGGAGCAAAGATATATTATTTTATCCCCTTTTTCTCTTTTTGTGAGTGTGTATGTGTATGCTTCTGTGTGTGACTTCGTCTGTATAGTTTTGCTTTCACCATTTGTCCTAGGGTTCTGTCTGTCCATTTTTTTGTCTTTTTAAAATTTTTTTAATTAAAAAAAATTTTTTTTCGTAATAATTATTTTTTATTCTTTATTTTAATAACTTTATTTTATTTTATTTTATTTTATCCTCTTTCTCTCTTTCTTTCTATTTTTTCTCCCTTTTATTCTGAGCCGTGTTGATGAAAAGCTCTTGGTGCTCCAGTCAGGAGTCAGTGCTGTGCCTCTGAGGTGGGAGAGCCAACTTCAGGACACTGGTCCACACGAGACCTCCCAGCTCCACATAATATGAAACAGCAAAAATCTCCCAGAGATCTCCATCTCAACGCCAAGACCCAGCTTCACTCAACGACCAGCAAACTACAGTGCTGGACACCCTATGCCAAACAACTAGCAAGATAGGAACACAGCCCCATCCACTAGCAGAGAGGCTGCCTAAAATCATAATAAGGCCACAGACACCCCAAAACACACCACCAGACGTGGACCTGCCCACCAGAAAGACAAGATCCAGCCTCATCCACCAGAACACAGGCACTAGTCTCCTCCACCAGGAAGCCTACACAACCCACTGAACCAACCTTAGCCACTGGGGACAGACACCAAAAACAACAGGAACTACGAACCTGCAGCCTGCGAAAAGGAGACCCCAAACAAAGTAAGTTAAGCAAAATGAGAAGACAGAAAAACACACCGTAAATGAAGGAGCAAGGTAAAACCCCACCAGACCTAATAAATGAAGAGGAAATAGGCAGTCTACCTGAAAAAGAATTCAGAATAATGATAGTAAAGATGATCCAAAATCTTGGAAATAGAATAGACAAAATAGAAGAAACGTTTAACAAGGACCTAGAAGAACTAAACAGCAAACAAACAATGATGAACAACACAATAAATGAAATTAAAAATACTCTAGACGGGATCAATAGCAGAATAACTGAGGCAGAAGAATGGATAAGTGACCTGGAAGATAAAATAGTGGAAATAACTACTGCAGAGCAGAATAAAGAAAAAAGAATGAAAAGAACTGAGGACAGTCTCAGAGACCTCTGGGACAACATTAAACGCACCAACATTCGAATTATAGGGGTCCCAGAAGAAGAAGAGAAAAAGAAAGGCACTGAGAAAATATTTGAAGAGATTATAGGTGAAAATTTCCCTAATATGGGAAAGGAAATAGTTAATCAAGTCCAGGAAGCACAGAGAGTCCCATACAGGATAAATCCAAGGAGAAACACGCCAAGACACATACTAATCAAACTATCAAAAATTAAATACGAAGAAAAATTATTGAAAGCAGCAAGGGGAAAACAGCAAATAACATGCAAGGGAATCCCCATAAGGGTAAGAGCTGATCTTTCAGCAGAAACTCTGCAAGCCAGAAGGGAGTGGCAGAACACATTTAAAGTGATGAAGGAGAAAAACCTACAACCAAGATTACTCTACCCAGCAAGGATCTCATTCAGATTCGATGGAGAAATTAAAACCTGTACAGACAAACAAAAGCTGAGAGAGTTCAGCACCACCAAACCAGCTTTACAAGAAATGCTAAAGGAACTTCTCTAGGCAGGAAACACAAGAGAAGGAAAAGACCAACAATAACAAACCCAAAACAATTACGAAAATGGGAATAGGAACATACATATAGATAATTACCTTAAATGTAAATGGATTAAATGCTCCCATCAGAAGACACAGACTCGCTGAATGGATACAAAAACAAGACCCGTATATATGCTGTCTACAAGAGACCCACTTCAGACCTAGGGACACATACAGACTGAAAGGGAGGGGATGGAAAAAGATATTCCATGCAAATGGAAATCAAAAGAAAGCTGGAGGAGCAATTCTCATATCAGACAAAATAGACTTTAAAATAAAGACTATGACAAGAGACAAAGAAGGACACTACATAATGATCAAGGGATCGATCCAAGAAGAAAATATAACAATTGTAAATATTTATGCACCCACCATAGGAGCACCTCAATACATACGGCAAATGCTAACAGCCATAAAAGGGGAAATCGACAGTAACACAATCATAGTAGGGGACTTTAACACCCCACTTTCACCAATGGACAGATCATCCAAAATGAAAATAAATAAGGAAACACAAGCTTTAAATGATACATTAAACAAGATGGACTTAATTGATATTTATAGGACATTCCACCCAAAAACAACAGAATACACATGATTCTCAAGTGCTCATGGAATATTCTCCAGCATAGATCATATCATGGGTCACAAATCAAGCCTTGGTAAATTTAAGAAAACTGAAATCATATCAAGTACCTTTTCCGACCACAACGCTATGAGACTAGATATCAATTACAGGAAAAGATCTGTAAAAAATACAAACACATGGAGGCTAAACAATACACTACTTAATAACCAAGTGATCACTGAAGAAATCAAAGAGGAAATCAAAAAATACCTAGAAACAAATGACAATGGAGACACAACGACCCAAAACCTATGGGATGCAGCAAAAGCAGTTCTAAGAGGGAAGTTTATAGCAATACAATCCTACCTTAAGAAACAGGAAACATCTCAAATAAACAACCTAACCTTGCACCTAAAGCAATTAGAGAAAGAAGAACAAAAAACCCCCAAAGTTAGCAGAAGGAAAGAAATCATAAAGATCAGATCAGAAATAAATGAAAAAGAAATGAAGGAAACGATAGCAAAGATCAATAAAATTAAAAGCTGGTTCTTTGAGAAGATAAACAAAATTGATAAACCATTAGCCAGACTCATCAAGAAAAAAAGGGAGAAGACTCAAATCAATAGAATTAGAAATGAAAAAGGAGAAGTAACAACTGACACTGCAGAAATACAAAGGATTATGAGAGATTACTACAAGCAACTCTATGCCAATAATATGGACAACCTGGAAGAAATGGACAATTTCTTAGAAATGCACAACCTGCCGAGACTGAACCAGGAAGAAAGAGAAAATATGAACAGACCAATCACAAGCACTGAAATTGAAACTGTGATGAGCAATCTTCCAACAAACAAAAGCCCAGGACCAGATGGCTTCACAGGCGAATTCTATCAAACATTTAGAGAAGAGCTAACACCTATCCTTCTCAAACTCTTCCAAAATACAGCAGAGGGAGGAACACTCCCAAACTCATTCTACGAGGCCACCATCACCCTGATACCAAAACCAGACAAAGATGTCACAAAGAAAGAAAACTACAGGCCAATATCACTGATGAACATAGATGCAAAAATCCTCAACAAAATACTAGCAAACAGAATCCAACAGCACATTACAAGGATCATACACCATGATCAAGTGGGGTTTATTCCAGGAATGCAAGGATTCTTCAATATACGCAAATCAATCAATGTGATACACCATATTAACAAATTGAAGGAGAAAAACCATATGATCATCTCTATCAATGCAGAGGAAGCTTTCGACAAAATTCAGCACCAATTTATGATAAAAACCCTCCAGAAAGCAGGCATAGAGGGAACTTCCCTCAACATAATAAGGGCCATATATGACACACACACAGCCAACATCGTCCTCAATGGTGAAAAGCTGAAACCATTTCCACTAAGATCAGGAACAAGACAAGGCTGCCCACTCTCAACACTATTATTCAACATAGTTTTGGAAGTTTTAGCCACAGCAATCAGAGAAGAAAAAGAAATAAAAGGAATCCAAATTAGAAAAGAAGAAGTAAAGCTGTCACTGTTTGCAGATGACATGATACTATACATAGAGAATCCTAAAGATGCTACCAGAAAACTACTAGAGCTAATCAATGAATTTGGTAAAGTAGCAGGATACAAAATTAATGCACAGAAATCTCTTGCATTCCTACACAGTAATGATGAAAAGTCTGAAAGTGAAATTAAGAAAACACTCCCATTTACCACTGCAACAAAAAGAATAAAATATTTAGGAATAAACCTACCTAAGGAGACAAAAGACCTGTATGCAGAAAATTATAAGACACTGATGAAAGAAATTAAAGATGATACAAATAGATGGAGAAATATACCATGTTCTTGGATTGGAAGAATCAACATTGTGAAAATGACTCTACTCCCCAAAGCAATCTACAGATTCAATGCAATCCCTATCAAACTACCAATGACATTTTTCACAGAACTAGAACAAAAAATTTCACAATTTGTATGGAAACACAAAAGACCCTGAATAGCCAAAGCAACCTTGAGAAAGAAAAATGGAGCTGGAGGAATCAGGCTCCCTGACTTCAGACTATACTACAAAGCTACAGTAATCAAGACAGTATGGTACTGGCACAAAAACAGAAATATAGATCAATGGAACAGGATAGAAAGCCCAGAGATAAACCCACGCACATATGGTCACCTTATCTTTGATAAAGGGGGTAAGAATATACAGTGGAGGAAAGACAGCCTCTTCAATAAGTGGTGCTGGGAAAACTGGACAGGTACATGTAAAAGTATGAAATTAGAACACTCCCTAACACCATACACAAAAATAAACTCAAAATGGATTAAAGACCTAAATGTAAGGCCAGGCATCATCAAACTCTTAGAGGAAAACATAGGCAGAACACTGTATGACATAAATCACAGCAAGATCCTTTTTGACCCACCTCCTAAAGAAATGGAAATAAAAACAAAAATAATCAAATGGGACCTAATGAACCTTCAAAGCTTTTGCACAGCAAAGGAAACCATAAACAAGACCAAATGACAACCCTCAGAATGGGAGAAAATATTTGCAAATGAAGCAACTGACAAAGGATTAATCTCCAAAATTTAAAAGTAGCTCATGCAGCTCAATATGAAAAAAACAAATAACCCAATCCTAAAATGGGCAGAAGATCTAAATAGACATTTCTCCAAAGAAGATATACAGATTGCCAACAAACACATGAAAAAATGCTCAACATCATTAATCATTAGAGAAATGCAAATCAAAACTACAATGAGATATCATCTCACACCAGTCAGAATGGCCATCATCAAGAAATCTAGAAACAATAAATGCTGGAGAGGGTGTGGAGAAAAGGGAACACTCTTGCACTGTTGGTGGGAATGTAAATTGATACAGCCACTATGGAGAACAGTATGGAGGTTCCTTAAAAAACTAAAAATAGAACTACCATATGACCCAGTAATCCCACTACTGGGCATATACCCTGAGAACACCATAATTCAGAAAGAGTCATGTACCAAAATGTTCATTGCAGCTCTATTTACAATAGCCAGGACATGGAAGCAACCTGAGTGTCCATCAACAGATGAATGGATAAAGAAGATGTGGCACATATATACAATGGAATATTACTCAGCCATAAAAAGAAACGAAATTGAGGTATTTGTAGTGAGGTGGATGGACCCAGAGTCTGTCATACAGAGTGAAGTAAGTCAGAAAGAGAAAAATAAATACCATATGCTAACACATATATATGGAATCTAAAGGAAAAGAAAAAAAAAAAAGAAAAAAAATGTCATGAAGAACCTAGGGGCAAGACGGGAATAAAGACACAGACCTACTAGAGAATGGACTTGAGGATATGTGGAGGGGGAAGGGTAAGCTGGGACAAAGTGAGAGAGTGGCATGGACATATACACTATCAAACGTAAAATAGATAGCTAGTGGGAAGCAGCCGCATAGCACAGTGAGATCAGCTCAGTGCTTTGTGACCACCTAGAGGGGTGGGATAGGGAGGGTGGGAGGGAGGGAGACGCAAGAGGGAAGAGATATGGGAACATATGTATATGTATAACTGATTCACTTTGTTATAAAGCAGAAACTAACGCACCATTGTAAAGCAATTATACTCTAATAAAGATGTTAAAAAGAAAACAAATAACTGCAATCCTGTTCATCATTACTTAACTTTACTTTTCTCGAGAGTATTTTTCACCTTAGGAAATATTACGTATTTTATTTTATTCATTGCCTGTCCCTCCTACTAGAATGTAAGATACAGGAAGAAAGGAATATTTTCATTTGCTTTATTTATTGCTAAAACCAGGGTCTAGAATGTTCTGTCAAAGGGTAGGCACTCCAGGGCTTCCCTGGTGGCGCAGTGGTTGAGAGTCTGCCTGCCAATGCAGGGGACACAGGTTCGAGCCCTGGTCTGGGAGGATCGCACATGCCGCGGAGCGACTAGGCCCATGAGCCACAACTACTGAGCCTGTGCGTCTGGAGCCTGTGCTCCCAACAAGAGAGCCCACGATAGTGAGAGGCCTGTGCACGGCAATGAAGAGTGGCCCCCGCTTGCCACAACTAGAGAAAGCCCTCGCACAGAAACGAAGACCCAACACAGCCAAAAATAAATAAATTAATTAATTAATTAAAAAAAAAAAGAGTAGGCACTCCAATAGTGGTCCTTCAGCCTCTTATTGACCTATGAAAACTACTTTCCATGTTCTGTTACTCAGGGTTGGATCCAGTGTCCCTTTGATTCTTCTCACTCTCTCTACTGAATCAGAGTTGACTACTATCATTGACACTTATCCTTGAGTCCAGAATCGCAGAGGACTCTAGGATAGAGAAGTGTGCAGAACTGCCAATTTCCATCAGTAATCCTAAAATCTGATTTATTAAAAGAAATACTTTACAGTTAGAGTCTGTGTTTTAAAGAAATAAACCATTAAACCAAAACCATCTATTGCATGTCTTTCATTTCCTTTCTGTATGACATTTCAGGCAATCTTTGCAATAATGATGCTATTATATACTATAATCCCTAGAGGCTTGGGCTAGGATTTAGTAAATTAGAGTGCTGGTCTTGGCAAAGCCAGTAATTTAGGTTCATATCCTTTAACTTCTGTGTCTCAATTTTTCTATCTTACAAATGGGGACCATTCTGGCCCTTTTACATAGTGTCTTATACAGAAATTATTTGTATACATCTTTTCTTTCCATTATCTTTGAAGATTGGGGCTGTTTTTATTTATCTGTGTATATCACATGCTATTTACAATGTTTAGTAGATCAATATATGCATGGATAAAACAGATTTTAGTTTTAAGCATGAAATTACCTATGTGGAATTACTTCAAAAAACGTATGATGTAATATAAAAAATACTATTTATTTTTACCATAAAATGAGGCTTAACAGATTCCCAGGAAAAAAAGGAGAAATTACATCTTTTCTCCCAAGGAGAACAAATTTATGTACTTACTCAGTATGAAAAATTTAAAAAAACCCCTGCCACTCATTTTCCTCCATTCTTTCGTTCCCCATCATTCCAACAATACCACTGATTTATCCTGTAATTTAAAGACCATAAATTTGGAACTTTAAACCTCAAGGCTTCACTATTCTCCAGCATCCACATCTAGTGATACCAAATTCCATCACCTTTTTTGTTTCTATTTGTCAGCTCCATCCTTCTCATCTGTATTTCTGTAGCCATGATGTTAATTTTAAATTAAGACCATTGAATGTTACTACATTTTAGCAAAAAGTGGTAATATTTAGCCTCTTACCAGTACGTCATGCACCAAGGCTTGATATGTCCAAGTATGGTGTAAAGGAGTTGCCAAATCTATGTTTCTGTCAACAAGGACTAATAAAGGCCTTTGGAAGCTGTAAATATATTAAAAAAAATTATGTAACTCTTAATACCTGTGTATAAATCTACATTCTTCTACTACTTTCAGTATATGTCATTTTCATATGAACAATAAGTATACTAATATTGACATTCCATAATACTTTGGTTTCTAAAAAATTTTCTAGTACAATCAAGTAAAGCAATGTGTTGTACTACCTAGAGCCTGTGTATAATGCTAGATTATAAGTCTTACTTAGGGAACTTTCTTAAAGGAAAAAATCTATACAAATACTTCTACAGAATAATTTTTATCATTATCAAAGTAAGAATAAGTTCCTTTTGCTCAGATTTATATTTTACATTTTTGAATAAAAGGAAAAAAAGAAAACCCTTTGTCAGGTTCAGGGAAAACAATTACAGAGAGTAGGATCTTACGAATTTATACAAATGTTCAATAGTTTCATAAATTACAAATTCCAATTTTTTCCTGAAAACACAAATTCAAAAAAGCAGACTCAAGAGAAGAGGCTCACAAAACCCTATCCCATTATAAGATATGAAACTAAAACATTATACTATAACAGTAACTAATTATATAATTACTCACTTACCAGACACGTCATATATTGTTTAACTCCATCACTATCATTTAGATATGAAATAAACTACATTTAAAGCAAATTGAGGCACAAAGTCATCTGGTTACCATGTGTCTCCAAAAGGCATAGAGATTTCGCTTTAGAGGCACTACTGTATCAAGAGTACACGTCAATTTTCAATAGGCATTGCTATCTGATTTTATTTACTATATGTATTTTCTCCTGAAAGACCTCTGACAATTTCAGTAACTCATTACACCCTACTGGGTGTAAGACAGTGAACTCCCAACTGCATTAATTATAAGACTTGGCGATAAAAAGGTAGGAGTGACACCCTTACCACCACCTACTATCGTTTATTATTCCAGAGCTAGGTGGAGGGCAGGGAGGATAGCCTACGGCAGGGTTTCTTAACTCAGCACTACTGACATTTGTGGCTGGATAATTTCTTATTATGGGGAGTTGTCCTGTGCAGTGTAGGATGTGTAGCAGCATCCCATAATGCACCTCACTAGATTCCAGTAGCAACTAACCAGTTGTGGCGACTGACATGTCTCTAGACATTACCAAATTCTCATTGAGAATCATTAGCCTACAATTGGATTCAAATACATTTAACAATAAATAGTCTGACAAGGTTGCTGACCCCTAATTCAAATAATTTAGAAATGCATACAACAAACTAAAAGTAAGACAACTATATTATGATTATGTGAATACACTAAAAAAAATTTATCTAAATAAAACAGTGCCTTTATATTGGTTTCTAAGGCTTATACCAGAGCACAATAAAAAAGAAACTGTTCAGTAAGGTATGACATAGTGGTTGCTTCTGTTGAAAAAAAAATCAGATGAGAATTTGATGTCTCTGCTCTACTTAATAAGAAATATCATTATTTAGAAGAATATTTGACCAGCAATGAAATTGCAAAACAGTTTAAAGTAACATGGGAGGTCAAACAGTTGAACAAACAATTGAAACACAATGTTAGTATCAACTGCAAATTATAGGAATAGTATATAAAACTGTAAGAGCCATCAAGTTGACTTAAAATGAAGTCTATGAAAGGTTACCATAAGAGTATAATTCCTGGAAGGCAGTTATACTGAGTATCAGTTTATTTTCACAGGCTTTACTTATTAATTCACCTAAAACTAGGGATAATAATTAATTTTCCAAAATACTGTCTATTCCCCTTGAAATAATTTTCAGCCATTGGTGTGGGTTTCTTTACTTCCTTACCCCAAAACTGTCCATTATTTTTAATAAACAGAAGTTAAATACACTATAATGGACAGTCTGAAAAAAATATTTCTATTCAATAATAATTGAGCAGTCAGTAACTTTGGCATTATCTACTCATGCTAGACATGGTAACAAAGACAAAAATACTTTGCCAGTATTTTAATGTAAAAATGGAAACCAGTTAATAGACAGGTAGAAATAGACATAGGCATCACAAGTTATTCAACTTACTTTTTTTCATTACCAAGAGACTTAATGATAATTAAAAGGAAGTGGCTTCTTACTTCAAAAGCCGTATAAACAGAAAAATTTATCCTACAGATGATAAAAATGAAAAACAGAAAATTCTAACAAAAGAAGGTAAATTAAATAAAATATTCCATTTGTATTTTTAAGAACGATTTGAATCAAAACCCTGATCTAGACTTTCCAGTATAAGGGTATTCTATCAGACAAGGAAAAACAACCCAAGAAACTCTAAAAATGTTTCATTTTCAAGCATATAAGGTGTATTAACTAACATAATACCTGAACTGGCCAGCTCCAAGTGTGTCACCTGTAAAAAGACTGTTTCTTGCATCTCTCAGATTTTCCCGAAGTTTCTTATCTAGTTTCTGAAAAACGAAATTTTACATTAACTTTTTCTAAAAATATTTAATTTTATTGGAGCATAGTTGATTTACAATGTTGTGTTAGTTTCAGGTGTACAGCAAAGTGATTCAGTTATACATATACATATATTCATCTTTTTTTAGATTCTTTTCTTATATAGGTTATCACAGAATATTGAGTAGAGTTCCCTGTGCTACATTAACTCTTGAAGAACAGTTGGTAATACACAACGTATTCTTAATTTTGGAACTAAGAAATTTAGAATTCCTTTACAAAACAGCAATTCTCACATTTTAGCTTCTTTACTATTCAATATTATCCTAACTTGGACTTGAAAAGACCAATGCTTTTTCTATTGTGACTCAGACCTGATTTCACTAATAATCACTTTTGTTGACTATTTTTACTTTAGGTATGGGAAACGTTTTGCAGTAATAACCCACACTCTCTCCCAAAGCATAACTTGCTGCACCGAGGAAGCTATCTCAATAGTGGTGGTTACAAGAGGCTCCAGAATAGAAATGGAATATGTGAAAGAAACTAGCCTTCCATCTGTCAATGATTCATTTGGGCTACTAAAACTCAAAAATGTTAGTGTATCTTCCTCCATCTTTCCATACCATTTACCTTCTTTTCAGTAACTCTGTAATTTCTCTAATATATTATTTTTTAATCTTTAAAGCAAATTCTTGAATGCTCACTTTACACAGAATGTTCTACTCCAGTATTTTGGGAGAGCAAAATACACTTCATCATGTTAAAAATGATTATAATTGTTAATAAATGTTTGCTAAATGAAGTTAAATATTAAATGATTTGGGGAATCAAATAAGTGTAAAATACTACTTAGAGAGACAAAGCTAAATGAGGAATATTTATTTGAGTAAAAAAGAAACAGGGCTGGAATAGCACATTCACATTGGAATAAATCATTTTACTTCATCACATGATCACAATGATTACTTTTTATTTTTGGTGGAATCCCAATGTTATAAAATAAAAATATTTGCCTTTGGCACTTAATATATAACCCATAACAACTGTATTAGTATATATACTTAATATTAACAAAAATACTTGAGGTATTTAGGGAAAACAACTGACACATTATTTATCCCCAATGGATATTTGCATGAACTCACCACTGCTACCATTTCTGCTGCTGTTCCTCTTGAACATCTGATTATAGGGACAGCACCTATTTTAACAACAGATGTTAGCAATGATTTCAGCTCTTAATAATTAAAATGGATACTTATAAAATACATCAGCATCAAATAATAACATACAATAGATATATACAATTTCAGGCTACAAACATAAAAGGATTTATAATCTTGAGAATAAAAGCAAGGTTTCAGAAATAGACCTTACCATTTATAAAGACAACATGAGGGAGTCAGAAAAACATGGTTTTTATATTGTGTGGGTAAATCAGTGTGATGATACTTTTTCAATGGACTGACTAAATCAGCACTTTGACTAATTTAAAAGATAATATCAATAGAAAACACATTCTTTGCATAATGTAAAATGCTCCTAAAAGTTGGCCTCAATTTATTATCAAATCAACTCATTTTAGACTTCTAAATTTCTCTCTATTATTCCAAGTTTTATTGGAGGCTGAAATCCTAAAATGAGAAAAAAAATCAAACTGCACTGAAAATCTCATAAAACAAAGAACATTGTAATATTTATATGCTGAAATTCTTACATTTTAGATTCTATACAAAGCATGCTCAGTCAGTTGTAAAAGTAAAAACATGAAATATTAGTACGTTTTTTAAAACTTTGTTCTCTTCTGATGGCAAGCTATACATGTCTGTCCTAAGAAAATCCAAATAATATTAGAAATGTATAAAGTTAATCCTCTTGATTCAAGCACCCCAAAATAATCCCCATTAAGAATTAGATATGAATGTTTCCAGGTTATATTCTACATATAGTCTAAATAAGTGTGTGTGTGGAGTGCATAAAAAACAAAAATAGGATACTTTGCATACCATCCTTAAATTTGCTTTTTTTCCACTTAATTTACTGTTGATATCTTTCTATGTCAGGTTGGCAGTAATTTCAACTTTTCCTTTGAGAAAAATCACTTTCTGATACTCTACATAATAAAAGTGGCTCTAACACTTCAGTGGTCTGTACACTTCTTTTTCAATCTACCTTAACCTTGAAAATATAGTTATCATCAAGCAAAAATAACCTTAATGTCCACAATAACCCTAGCATTCAGCAAAATTCTGGAGACTGTGTGCAAAAATAGAAAGATTAATTATGTCTGTTTAATGACTAAAAGTGTTATACATGTGCGTTCTTTAACAAACAAAAAAAGACACAACAACTCCATTTGAAGGTACTGAGAGCAATCGAGAGCAAGCAGAAAGTGGAGGAGGGTAAAACTCTTGAAAGAAGAGAAATACTTGAACAGTGAGAGACACTTTTAACCAGCTTTCCTCTTGAGGGTACTTTCCAGTTTGCATGGCACAGAGGAGAAAGAGCTCAAGCAGAAAACAGAAGACTCACTGAGCTGGGAAATCAAAGCCTGGAGTTCAGGGCTGGAAATTAAAGGGAAAAATCCCTGAAAGGAGGGACCTGTGAAATCTGTATGCAAATTCCCTCAAGCTTTTGTCTATATCCTAAACTATGCATGTATCTCTCAATTTTCTCATTTGTGAAAAAGAGAGAAATTTTATTAATGTAGTGTGAGGATCATTTTAACTGAAAAGTTTTCAGTGTCTGCAAAATTAAAATTGCAATTAGAGGATTTCTAAACATATCCATTATTAATAGTAACGAATAAAATCATACATTAGACACTAAACACAATGTAGCTGTAAGTAAATTTAGATACTCCAAAGAAATGTTTAAAATTTTGAGAATATGTTGGATAAGTGTTTTACGTAAAGTTACTGTTTTCTGGAGCCTTGGGAGTTTGCCTTAATACTTACCAGGCATATATCTCTCCAATTAGAAGTGCATTTGAAATTTTTCAAAATGAAATATTAAAAGAAAATTAGCAGGCACATAGGTGAAGCCACCAGCAAACATTCAAACAATATATTAGGAAGTTACAATTACCAAAGACATCTAAGGCGACAACTCAAGAGAGCTGCTAAATGCTAACTTCATCAAATTATCAGAAGAATTGTGGTTTTATATAGTACAGAATGTATATTTTATCTCAACTCTGGAGAGAGGGACTGTAGAGATCTAGATAGATAATAAGGGATCATATTGCAGTGTAACAGGTTAAAATGAGCTGTTAAATAATTAATTTACTTTCAAGAAATAAACAAAGGTTTGAAAACTTACCCAGTGTAACAAAAAAGCAAAAGAGGCTGTCAACAATAGTGTCCATAACAGTTTCCATTTCCGTGTCTGTGATATCTGGTCTGTTAATGGCTAAAATGACATAGATAAAGGAGAAGAAAGCGACCAAAATTTATCCCTTATTTTTGTTAAAATTATTACTCAACACCTATCAATATTCAGTTTGATAATATTTGTAATAGTTAAAGAAGTAAAAATTTTTATGCTTTAAATTTTAAGTGAACAAGTATCCACAAAAATTATAATACTTCAAAAAAAATACCACCTCAATATCAGTAGTAGTAATGAGTAGTATCAATATTAGAGCAGTAATAAGAAGAAAAAACCCACCACATAAATTATACAAAATTTTTGCCAGAGCAAATAGGAAAATAAATATCGTCTTCCATAATTTTATTCACAAACATTAAATGGCCTCAAGAAACTACTGATCTTACTATCCAAATACTGCCAGAAAAGGACAATGTATCAATAAATCAACTACGGCAAGACCAACATCACATACATTTTCTTTGTATTATAACAAATTATATAAATTTCTTTTCTGATCTACTAGACTGTACTTAAGTGGTTCTCAAACTTCAGTGGATAGAAGAATCATTCTAAGAATAGGAGAGAAGAGAAAGAAGTTTCTCTGGAAGCTATTAAAAATGAAAGATTCTTAGCCCTTTCCCTCAGGGATTCAATTCAATAGATTTGGGATAATTCTAGGTAATCTGCAATTCTGACAAACACCTCAGGTGATACTTGGGGCTACACGTTTTTTTCTTTTCTGTCCCATTTCTTTCTTGGAACTTTAAGAACCAACATGTCAAATGTTTTTAAAAGGTAAGAGTAATAATGGTCCCTAGCCAGGAGGGAAGAATAAATGGAAAGGTGGCAAGCCTACTCACTAGGTTGACAACCAGTGACTTTGCTATCCTGGCTGCTCTACTACGCGATGGCTTCCACATTTGAAAAACAGGTTGTTGGGGCTACACTTTAAGAAACATCGCTGTGAAGACTTTCCTTGACAGTCAAAGACCTTGCCTTATTCATCTTCCTATCTCTCAGAGTACCTAGGCTCAGTGTCTGACAAGTAGGTGCTCAGTAACTATTTGTTAAAAGACTGACTGGACTAAAATATTATCTATATAATACGTTTAATTTCCCAGCATCTTGAATGTGAAAACAAATATAAAATTCAATACAACTTGTGATCAGCATAAGAGGAAATCAGAATCCAACTGGATACATCAGAGTGTTCAAAGAAAGTATGGTACATGCAGAGAACATAAAAATAACAAAGACTTTAACCATAATCTGGATGAGGAAACGTGCTGCTATTCAGTGTTGCAGACTGCCATCTATCCAAATCAGATGACAGAAATGGCATAAGGATACAACGTGAATTATGTAAATTCAGGGGATACCAATCCAGTGAAATACTCAGCTCATTCTGCCAGTCACTGGTTCAGGTAAAATCTATATGAAGCCTCCATCCTTCAGGTTCATACCCTTCAGTCCCACACCTCTGAAACAACTGACCTCAACAGTCAAAACACTGTCCATCACTAACTTCAACTCACTTTCAACAACAACTTGGTCTGAGACATTAGCCTAAGTCTAACTAAGGTGACAAGTCTGCGTCCTTTATTGGATAAATTCCCAATCCGTGGAAAACAGGTGATAAAAATTGAATCCATGATATCAATATGGTTGATTTATGTTTTGAATAATCTGTTTAAGATTATTAATTAAAGCACTTGTAATGTTTGAGAGGATTTGCCACATAATTACATAATAATTAAGAGCACTAACTCTGGAGTGAGTGCCTGGATTTAGTAACCCGGTTTTGCCATTTCCTTATCAAGTTACTTAGTATCTGTGCCTCAGTTTTTTCATCTAGAAAACAGAAATAATATTAATTCCTACTTCATTAAGTTATTCTGAGGAGTAAATGAGCTTATATTGTAAAATGTGTATAGGGCAATCTATTATATAGATTATAATTATATTATAATTGTAATATTATAATAATTAATAATTATATTATTAATATAATAATTATTAGCCCAATAATTATATTATAATTATACTACTGAGAATCTGGGTGATTATGCATGTGATTATACTTTAAAATTAATAAATTAAATTTATACTTTTAATTCAATATTAATTTCAGACTTGTGATTTTTAAGTTGAGAGATATAAGAAAACAAATTTATAAACACTTGAATGTTTAATGAATTTAGACTCCCTATAAATTTAATTATTTTTAATAATTATTTAAACATTGGGGCAGATTTTGTTTGTCAGATTTATAAAGTTGCCTGGTCTGGTGTTTGAAGTACTTAAAACTACTCAGCCATAAAAAATCATGAAATTTTGCTGTTTGCAGCAACATGGATGGACTTGGAGAGTATTATGTTAAGTGAAATAAGTCAGACAGAAAGACAAATACTGCATGGTATCACTTATAAGTGGAATCTAAAAAATGCAACAAACTAGTGAATGTAACAGAAAAGAAGCAGATTCACAGCTGCAGATAACAAATAAGTGGTTACCAGTGGGGAGAGGGAAGGGGGGGCAATTTAGGGGTAGGGATTAAGAGGTGCAAATTATTATGTATAAAATAAGCTACAAGAATACATTGTACAGCATAGGGAATACAGCCAATATTTTATAATAACTATAAATGGAATATAACCTTTAAAAATTGTGAATCACTATATTATACACCTGTAACTTACATAATATTGTACATCGACTATACATCAATTAAAAAACAAATAATTAAAAAATTAATAGGCTGAATTTATAAATGCAACTTAAACTGTTTAAGGAAATTTAACAAACTAAGTTTGTTGACTAAGTTTGTTAAATGAGACTGATTAGAATTTAGTCAGTTCAATCTGAGTTAATCAAAGAAAAAGTAAAGGTGCTTGTTTTCAAATAAACAGATTTATAAACAAAATTTACAAGTTTAGCTTAAAGGCTTAAGGGAAACTAGGTTTTAAATATGGAACTTAAGTAGCTAATTAAGTTAAAGGTCAGTTAAATGTAAATAGACTTCTGTAAATAACTAGAGTAGTGTCAAAAATCTCTTACATGGGCAATTCAGCAAATACTTACACCCATTTAGAGATGTTGCTTAATTTCAGCAAGAAGGCATACTATGGAGCTCAGTGAAACCAAAAGATTCATGCTCTCTTCTCTTGGGAGCTTACCACCTGGTCCAGTGTGTTATGATAGGATACCACTAGCATTTTGAGCAGAACAATTTTCTGTGTGAGTATGGTTTACACACTGCAGATTTTGCATCCCTAGTCCCTGCTCACTAAATGCTAGTGCTAATTGTGACAATCAAAAATGTCCTTGCACATTTCCAAATGCCCCCATGGGAGGCCCCTACTTTAGAACCTCTGAAACTCTAGTCATCCCCAAACATCTCAGTCCTTAGGTATCAAATTAATAATTATTTCTATGAATTGGCTAATCACATCTTCTACAGTCTGCAATTTTCTTTAAAATATTTGACATAACTAATCAATGGGCACAAAGTTTCAGCTAGGCAAGATGAATAAGTTCTAGAGATCTGCCATACAACATTGTACCTAAAGATGTTAAGAGGGTAGATCTCATGTTAAGTGTTTTTACGAAGAAAAAGAATCAGCATAGACAATAAAACACGGTGTGGGTGTCCGTGTGCGTGCGTGCATGTGTGTGTGTGTATGCATGTGTGTCTGTTAACTGTGTGTATGCGTGTGCGTCTGTTAAGTTTAATCTACATCCAAGGAATGGTCAGTTTATCAAAGCTGGGAATACAAACTTCAGAGGTGGTTAGATAGCATTTGATCAAATACCAATACTCAATCCTACCACTGCATGAACAGGGTGTAAGAATCAAGGGTGTCTAACAACCTATATTTGAGAATGGTACTTACATCAATACTTCATTCCATAATAGGACATTAGTAGCTGCTGACTCTTTGTTGTTGCCTGATCTTGACAAATAGCAACATTAACCAACCTTTTCTGAGTACTTACGATATGCCAGTAACTTTTCCAAGCATTTTACATACACTAATGCATTTAACTCCCATAAAAACTCTGAGGTAGATAGTATTATTATTCCCGTTTTACAGATTTGGAAACTAAAGCACAGAGAAGCAAAGTAAACTTGTTCTTGTCCAAGGGTCAAAGTACTAAAAGATTAACTGAATCTTACTACTAAAATACTGTCTTACTCACCATGAGTGAACCATTCATGCAAGTTGCTGTGGGGTAACTAAAAGGTCAGATAATTGGTCCTTCATTGAGCTTACAAAACAGATTTAGTAAGTGTTGTCTACATGTGACAGAACTCAGTCTGAGACTTGTTTTCTTCATGTGCTGTAAACAAAGCTGGTTTTGGAGTGCACTAAACATATTTACTATTGTTTTTTTACAGTACACTGTTCATTTTGTTAACAATGAATTATAAAATTCCTATTTTTACATACCACGATATGAAACAAGCTCCTTATTTTGATTACATAATACAAACATATCATCTTCCAAAGTAATAAAATTGAGATACTGATCGAAAACCTAGAAACAAAAGAAAAGGTTTTCAAATCAATTTTACAATATTGAATGCACATTTAGTTTGATTTAATCTACTAATGATAAAATGAAAAAAATTATAATTATATTCAATAACTAAAAATTATACCATGTAGCATGTAGATTGCCTAATTGGGCAAGAATGAGAAATTAACATTAAAAAGCAATAAAAAAAACAAGACTCTGCGCAATAAATTATCAAGGAGAGTAACAGTTTCAGAAAACAAAATTTAAGAAGATATAAAATTTTAAAGCAAATTGTGGCTGGGATGGGAATGGATATCAAATATGAAGAAAAACCACAATTATAATTTTTATATTCATTTTAATCATACTTCTCTAAGAAAGTCATAGTAACTGTTTTTACACTGTGAACTATATTTATAGGTGGGGAAAAGTTACACTAGTTCTTTAGAAGTGTAAATCAGGAGAAAAATGAAGAAAACTATCTGAGATACGTTAAATGTAGTTAAATCGAAAACTGTTCCTATTATTTCATGTAAAACTAATGATAAATTTTGGAAGAGAAAGAATAATAAGACACAAGCCTTAAAAACTAATCAGAAGTAGTTAGTGGACTATCTAAGAATGAAAAATCTATTAGTATGAAAGAATGGGAATTAAATGCATGGTTGTTTAGTCTTTTATTCGCCCTATATCATTCTGTAGAATTTTCAGTTATATCTTGTCCAAATTCAAGAAACAAAGGGCAAAACAGGGCTACAACCAAGAAAATATTTTACAGATTTATTTATAATTAAGCCGAACATGACTAAAAGTGACTATGATATAGAATTGCTGGCCTTCTTTCTTATAATATGCAATATAGCCCCCTTGGATACTCTCTCCTAACTAACAAAATATCTGAAGATAGTATGGTGACTATAGTGATCACTTATAAAACAATGTCAAAATATTTTGGGTATAATTTGTGACAACACAACTGTCAAACTATTTCTAAGCTGAGCTAAAAAAATTATACAAATCCCAGCCCAAAACAAAAATTGATTCAGCTTTTTATTTATGTCTTTCAAATTAATTGAGTAATAAGTTCCTTTAGTTTGGTTTATTTTGCCTAGTTCAAGTTGAAGATAATTTACACTATCAGAACTCTTTCTAGAAGTATTGGGTCTAAATATTCCTTAGGTTGTTCCAGTCCTTTGTAAATTAGACACCAATGTCGATTTATAGGTTTCAGAATATTACTAAATTTTACATTAACAAAATGTTATCAGCCAACCAAAACCTCTTACCTTGGCTACTTGTGTTACTGCACTAGCTGCTAATGCTGCATTTGCAATATCTTCCAGTTTACTTCTTGAAATAGCAGAAATAAAATTTAAATAATATGATTCATAGAGTTGATTGCGAAGATCCTATGAATACAATGAATACTTCATTCTTATAGGATAGTATAAAGGATGATGACCAATGCAAATCTTTTAGATACAATAAGAGCAAGGTTTTAGAGGATAATATGCATATTTACAAGACAGGTTATACAAATGATACAAAAAAAGTATCTCAGGAGAATAAAGTTATGAAGAGGTACTGGTTACTTGGTTACCAGATATAACTGACATGTATTTTAATAATTAAAGTTATGATACTATAATTATATTATCAATAAAATCCTATTCATTACAGTAGTATACAAAACTGCTTTGAATTACCATACTTGTATTCTTCTTAAAAAAATCCAGAAGTGGCTCTCTTATATAGCTTAAATGCTTATTATAATAGGCAGACACTACCTTCTACTGTTTCTAGTCATGTGATGATACAACAAATATTTCCTTCACTGTACACAGACATGTTATAATTCTAATGACCAATTCTAGAACTATTCCTTCTCAATCACCCAAAAACAGTGTCATTTAAACTTATGTTAATTCTTAAATCAAATTTACTTAGATTCTTAAACTCTAGGCAAATAAATATCTAAATAAGCATATTTCTTCAAATCTAAGATAATGTCATTATAACAGGCACTGCTGTTTTATGTAGCACTAAGGAAGAATGAATGCTGCCAATAAAATTCTGTAACATACCATCAATTTTAAGATACATATGATTTCAAAGATGCTGAAATGTGAAAACCTGAGGGTCTGGAGCCTGTGTGAGGAAGGTGGCTGAGCAGAGCAGTGGTTCAACAAAGACTGGGAGATTGGTTAAGGAATTGAGAATTGATAAATAAGTAATTATGTTGAGGATGTTGGGAGCCATGTTTCTCACTGTCAGCAAAAGAAATTATAAATTTTTAAAGGGAGAAGGAAAAGCTAGAATGAATCCTGTATTTCTGAATTGAAACAATTTCAGAGGTTATCTATCTGTCTAAATAGAGAGATAAGCAGGAAGATTTATAGCATTAAATATTGGTATAAATATTGATATACATATATTTCTCAGCTCTGTCCATTGAGAGGACCCAAGAACTGTGACATCCTAGCAGCAATGAGTACCTAATGCTCAGACACTGATTTCTAAACACCATTCTCCACAAAAAGCAACCAGGGCTCCTTAGACAAATGGCTGAAACTTGGGCTCGGACAGAGAAAGTACAAGATGAGACTGGAATATTTTATTATGGAAAAAAGTAAGGAAGTGATCAAAGAATGAGGGAGACATTTCAAAAGAAGTTGAGCAATGTTGCAGGTTGTAAAATCAATACATAAAAGTCAACTGGGTATTTACACACTTGCAATGAGCAACACTAAAAATGAAATTAAGAAAACGATTCGATTCACAATAGCATTAAAAAGATACAAAGGAATAAATTCAGCAAAAGAAGTACAAAACTTACATTCTGCACAGTATAAAATATTATTAAAAGATAGAAATAAATAGAAAGATATCCCATGCTCACAGATCAGAAAATTTAATATTGTTAAGATGGCTGACAATCATCAACAGGAAGACACTGGAACTCACCAAAAAAGATGCCCCACATCCAAAGACAAAGGAGAAGCCACAATGGAACAGTAGGAGGGCACAATCACAGTAAAATCAAATCCCATAGCTGCTGGGTGGGTGACTCACAGACTGGAGAACACTTATACCACAGAAGTCCACCCACTGGAGTGAAGGTTCTGAGCCCCACATCAGGTTCCCAACCTGGGGGTCCGGCAACAGGAGGAGGAATTCCTAGAGAATCAGACTTTGAAGGCTAGTGGGATTTGATTGAAGGACTTTGACAGGACTGGGGGAAACAGAGACTCAAATCTTGGAGGGCACACACAAAGTAGTGTGTGCATCAGGACCCAGGGGAAGGAGCAGTGACCACAGGGGAGACTGAGCCAGACCTACCTGCTAGTGTTGAAGGGTCTCCTGCAGAGGCGGGCGGTGGCTGTGGCTCACCATGGGGACAAGGACACTGGCAGCAGAAGTTCTGGGAAGTACTCCATGGCATGAGCCCTCCCAGAGTCCGCCATTAGCCCCACCAAAGAGCCCAGGTAGGCTCCAGTGTTGGCTTGCCTCAGGCCAAAAAACCAACAGGGAGGGAACCCAGCCACACCCATCTGCAGTCAAGCGGATTAAAGTTTTACTGAGCTCTGCCCACCAGAACAAAGGTCAGCTCTACCCACCACCAGTCGCTCCCATCAGGAAACTTGCACAAGCCTCTTAGATAGCGACATCCACCAGAGGGCAGACAGCAGAAGCAAGAAGAACTACAATCTTGCAGCCTGTGGAACAAAAACCACTTTCACAGAAAGATAGACAAGATGAAAAGGCAGAGCGCTATGCACCAGATGAAGGAACAAGATAAAACCCCAGAAAAACAACTAAATGAAGTGGAGATAGGCAACCTGCCAGAAAAAGAATTCAGAATAATGATAGTGAAGATGATCCAGGATCTCGGAAAAAGAATGGAGGCAAAGATCGAGAAGATGCAAGAAATGTTTAACAAAGACCTAGAAGAATTAAAGAACAAACAGAGATGAACAATACAATAACTGAAATGAAAACTACATGAAAAGGAATCAATAGCAGAATAACTGAGGCAGAAGAACGGATAAGTGACCTGGAGGACAGAAGAGTGGAATTCACTGCTGCAGAAGAGAATAAAGAAAAAAGAATGAAAAGAAATGAAGACAGCCTAAGAGACCTCTGGGACAACATTAAATGCAACAACTTTCGCATTATTGGGGTCCAAGAAGGAGAAGAGAGAGAGAAAGGACCCGAGAAAATATCTGAAGAGATTATAGTCGAAAACTTCCCTAACATGGGAAAGGAAATAGCTACCCAAGTCCAGGAAGCACAGAGAGTCCCATACAGGATAAACCCAAGGAGAAACACGCCGAGACACATAGTAATCAAATTGGCAAAAATTAAAGACAACGAAAAACTATTGAAAGCAGCAAGGGAAAAACGACAAATAACATACAAGGGAACTCCCATAAGGTTAACAGCTGATTTCTCAGCAGAAACTCTATAAGCCAGAAGGGAATGGCATGATATACTTAAAGTGATGAAAGGGAAGGACCTACAACCAAGACTGTGCTATCCGGCAAGGATCTCATTCAGATTCGATGGAGAAATCAAAAGCTTTACAGACAAGCAAAAGCTAAGAGAATTCAGCACCACCAACCAAGCTCTTCAACAAATGCTAAAGGAACTTCTCTAAGTGGGAAACACAAGAAAAGACAAGGACCTACAAAAACAAACCCAAACAGTTAAGAAAATGGTAATAGGAACATACATATCGATAATTACCTTAAACGTGAATGGATTAAATGTTCCAAACCAAAACACACAGGCTTGCTGAATGGATACAAAAACAAGACCCATATATATGCTGTCTACAAGAGACCCACTTCAGATCTAGGGACACATATAGACTGAAAGTGAGGGGATGGAAAAAGATATTCCATTCAAATGGAAATCAAAAGAAAGCTGGAGTGGCAATACTCATATCAGATAAAATAGACTTTAAAATAAAGACTATTACAAGAAGCAAAGAAAGACACTACATAATGATCAAGGGATCGATCCAAGAAGAAGATATAACAATTAAAAATATATATGCACCCAACAGAGGAGCACCTCAATACATAAGGCAACAGCTCAATGCATAACTGCTAACAGCTATAAAAGAGGAAATTGACTGTAACACAGTAATAGTGGGGGACGTTAATACCTCACTTACACCAATGGTCAGATCAACCAAACAGAAAATTAATACGGAAAAACAAGTTTTAAATGACATAATAGACCAGATAGATTTAATTGATATTTATAGGACATTCCATCCAAAAACAGCAGTTTACACTTTCTTCTCAAGTGCACATGGAATATTCTCCAGGACAGATCACATCTTGGGTCACAAATCAAGCCTCAGTAAATTTAAGAAAATTGAAATCATATCAAGCATCTTTTCTGACCACAACGCTATGAGATGAGAAATGAAATACAGGGGAAAAAAAGTAAAAAACACAAACACATGGACACTAAACAATATGTTACTAAATAATCAAGAGATCACTGAAGAAATCAAAGAGGAAATCAAAAAATACCTAGAGACAAATGACAATGAAAACACGATGATCCAAAACCTATGGGATGCAGCAAGAGCAGTTCTAAGAGGGAAGTTTATAGCTATACAAGCCTACCTCAAGAAACAAGAAAAATCTCAAATAAACAACCTAACCTTTCACCTAAAGGAACTAGAGAAAGAAGAACAAACAAAACCCAAAATTAGCAGAAGGAAAGAAATCATAAAGATCAGAGCAGAAATAAATGGAATAGAAACAGAGAAAACAATAGCAAAGATCAATAAAACTAAAAGCTTGTTCTTTGAGAAGATAAACAAAATTGATAAACCATTAGCCAGACTCATCAAGAAAAAGAGGGAGAGGACTCAAATCAATAAAATTAGAAATGAAAAAGGAAAAGGTAACAGACACTGCAGAAATACAAAGCATCCGAAGAGACTACTACAAGCAACTCTATTACAAAAAAATGGACAACCTGGAAGAAATGGACAAATTCTTAGAAAGGTACAACCTTCCAAGACCAAAGCAGGAAGAAATAGAAAATATGAACAGACCAATCACAAGTAATGAAATTGAAACTGTGATTAAAAATCATCCAACAAAACAAAAGCCCAGGACCAGATGGCTTCACAGGTGAATTCTATCAATCATTTAAAGAGTTAACACCCATCCTTCTCAAACTCTTCCAAAAATTGCGAAGGAAGGAATATTCCCAAACTCATTCTATGAGGCCACCATCACCCTGATACCAAAACCAGACAGAGATACTACAAAAAAAGAAAATTACAGACCAATATCACTGATGAATATAGACGCAAAAATCCTCAACAAAATGCTAGCAAACAGAATCCAACAACACATTAAAAGGATCATACACCATGATCAAGTGGGATTTATCCCAGGGATGGAAGGATTCTTCAATATATGTAAATCAATCAATGTGATAAACCATATAAACAAATTGCAGAATAAAAAGCATATGATCATCTCAATAGATGCAGAAAAACCTTTTGATAAAATTCAACACCAATTTATGATAAAAACTCTCCAGAAAATGGGCTTAGAGGGAACCTACCTCAACATAATAAAGGCCATATATGACAAACCCACAGCAAATATCATTCTCAATGGTGAAACACTGAAAGCATTTCCTCTAAGATCAGGAACAAGACAAGGATGTCCACTCTCACCACTATTATTCAACATAGTTTTGGAAGTCCTAGCCACAGCAATCAGAGAAGAAAAAGAAATAAAAGGAACACAAATTGGAAAAGAAGAAGTAAAACTGTCACTGTTTGCAGATGACATGATACTATACATAGAGAATCCTAAAGATGCCACCAGAAAACTACTAGAGCTAATCAATAAATTCGGTAAAGTTGCAGGATACAAAATTAATGCACAGAAATCTCTTGCATTCCTATACACTAATGATGCAAAATCTGAAAGAGAAATTACCAAAACACTCCCATTTACCATTGCAACAAAAAAAATAAAATACCTAGGAATAAACTTACTAGGGAGACAAAAGACCTGTATGCAGAAAACTATAAGACACTGATGAAAGAAATTAAAGATGATACCAACAGATGGACAGATATACCACATTCTTGGATTGGAAGAATCAATATTGTGAAAATTGCTATACTACCCAGAGTAATCTACAGATTCAATGCAATCCCTATCAATTTACCAATGGCATTTTTTACAGAACTAGAACAAAAAGTCTTAAAATTTCTATGGAGACACAAACGACCCTGAATAGCCAAAGCACTCTGGAGGGAAAAATATGGAACTGGAGGAATCAGACTCCCTGATGTCAGACTATACTACAAAACTACAGTAATCAAGACAATATGGTACTGGCACAAAAACAGAAACATAGATCAATGGAACAAGATAGAAAGCCCAGAGATAAACCCACACACCTATGGTCAACTAATCTATGACAAAGGAGGCAAGGATATACAATGGAGACAAGACAGTCTCGTCAATAAGTGGTGCTGGGAAAACTGGACAGCTACATATAAAAGAATGAAATTAGAACACTCCCTAACACTATACACAAAAATAAACTCAAAATGGATTAGAGACCTAAATGTAAGACAGGACACTATAAAACTCTTAGAAGAAACCATAGGAGGAACACTCTTTGACATAAATCACAGCAAGATCTTTTTTGATCCACCTCTTAGAGTAATGGAAATAAAAACAAAAATAAATAAATGGGACCCAATGAAACTTCAAAGCTTTTGCACAGTAAAGGAAACCATAAACAAGACGAAAAGACAACCCTCAGAATGGGAGAAAATATTTGCAAACGAATCAATGGACAAAGGATTAATCTCCAAAATATATAAGCAGCTCATGCAGCTGAATACTAAAAAAACAAACAACCCAATCCAAAAACGGGCAGAAGACCTAAATAGACATTTCTCCAAAGAAGACATACAGATGGCCAAGAAGCACTTGAAAAGCTGCTCAACACCACTAACTATTAGAGAAATGCAAATCAAAACTACAATGAGGTATCACGTCACACCAGTTAGAATGGGCATCATCAGAAAATCTGCAAACAACAAATGCTGGAGAGAGGGCGGAGAAAAGGGAACCCTCTTGCACTGTTGGTGGGAATGTAAATTGATATAGCCACTATGGAAAACAGTATGGAGGTTCCTTAAAAAATTAAAAATAGAATTACCATATGATCCAGCAATCCCACTACTGGGCATATACCCAGAGAAAACCATAATTCAAAAAGACACATGCACCTCAATGTTCATTTCAGCACTATTTACAATAGCCAGCTCATGGAGTCAACCTAAATGCCCACTGACAGACGAATGGAAAAAGAAGATGTAGTACATATATACAATGTAATACTACTCAGCTATAAAAAGTAACGAAATTGGGTCATTTGTAGAGACGTGGATGTATCTAGAGACCGTCATACAGAGTGAAGTAAGTCAGAAAGAGAAAAACAAATATCGTATATTAACGCATATATGTGGAACCTAGAAAAATGGTACAGATGAACCGGTTTGCATGGTGGAAATTGAGACACAGATGTAGAGCACAAACGTATGGACACCAAGGGGGGAAAGCAGTGGAGGGGCTGGTGTGGCGGTGTGATGAATTGGGCGATTGGGACTGACATGTATACACTGATGTGTATAAAATTGATGAGTAATAAGGACCTGCTGTATAAAAAAATAAATTAAATTAAATTCAAAAATTAAAAAAAAATTAATAAAAAAATAAAAAAGATGTCAATACTCTCCAAATTGATCTACAGATTAAGTGAAATACTTATCAGTTGATTTCTTTATAGAAACTGACAAGCTAATCTTAAAATTAATATGAAAATTTAAGGGATCCAGAAAAGCCAAAACAATGTTGAAAAAAAATGTACAAAGTTGGAGGACTCAACTTCCCAATTTCAAAACTTGCTACAGAGCAGAAGCAAGAAGAACTACAATCCTGCAGCCCGTGGAACGAAAACCACATTCACAGAAAGAGAGACTAAATGAAAAGGCAGAGGACTATGCACCAGATGAAGGAACAAGATAAAACCCCAGAAAAACAACTAAATGAAGTGGAGATAGGCAACCTGCCAGTAAAAGAATTCAGAATAATGATAATGAAGATGATCCAGGGCCTCGGAAAAAGAATGGAGGCAAAGATCGAGAAGATGCAAGAAATGTTTAACAAAGACCTAGAAGAATTAAAGAACAAACAGAGATGAACAATACAATAACTGAAATGAAAACTACACTGGAAGGAATCAATAGCAGAATAACTGAGGCAGAAGAACGTATAAGTGACCTGGAGGATAGAATGGTGGAATTCACTGTCATGGAATACAATTAAGAAAAAAGAATGAAAAGAAATGAAGACAGCCTAAGAGACCTCTGGAACAATATTAAACGCAACAATATTCGCATTATAGGGGTCCCAGAAGGAAAAGAGAGTGAGAAAGGACCTGAGAAAATATTTGAAGAGATTATAGTCAAAAAATTCCCTAACATGGGAAAGGAAATAGCCACCCAAGTCCAGGAAGCACAGAGAGTCCCAGGCAGGATAAACCCAAGGAGAAACACGCCAAGACATGTATTAATGAAATTGACAAAAAATTAAAGACAAAGAAAAATTATTGAAAGCAACAAGGGAAAAACGACAAATAACATACAAGGGAACTCCCGTAAGGTTAACAGCTGATTTCTCAGGAGAAACTCTACAAGCCAGAAGGGAGTGGCACAATATATTTAAAGTGATGAAAGGGAAGAATCTACAATCAAGATTACTCTACCTGGCAAGGATCTCATTCAGATTCGAAGGAGAAATCAAAAGCTTTTACAGACAAGCAAAAGCTAAGAGAATTCAGCACCACAAACCAGCTCTACAACAAATGCTAAAGGAACTTCTCTGAGTGGGAAACACAAGAGAAGAAAAGGACCTACAAAAACAAACCCAAAACAATTAAAATGGTAATAGGAACATACATAGCAATAATTACCTTAAATGTGAATAGATTAAATGCTCCAACCAAAAGACACAGGCTCAATGAATGGAATCAAAAACAAGACCCATATATATGCTATGTACAAGAGACCCACTTCAGACCTAGGGACACATACAGACTGAAAGTGAGGGGGTTGAAAACGATATTCCATGCAAATGGAAATGAAAAGAAAGCTGGAGTAGCAATTCTCATATCAGACAAAATAGACTTTAAAATAGAGAATGTTACAAGAGACAAGGAAGGATACTACATAATGATCAAGGGATCAAGAAGAAGAAATAACAATTAGAAATACATATGCACCCAACAGAGGAGCACCTCAATACATAAGGCAAATGCTATCAGCTATAAAAGAGGAAATCAACAGTAACACAATAATAGTGGGGGACTTTAACACCTCACCTACACCAATGAACAGATCATCCAGACAGAAAATTAATAAGGAAACACAAGCTTTAAATAACACAATAGACCACATAGATTTAATTGATATTTGTAAGACATTCTAACCGAAAACAGCAGATTACACTTTCTTCTCAAGTGCACATGGAACATTCTCCAGGATAGATCACATCTTGGGTCACAAATCAAGCTTCAGTAAATTGAAGAAAATTGAAATCATATCAAGCATCTTTTCCAACCACAACAACGCTATGAGATTAGAAGTAAATTACAGGGAAAAAAAACACATAAAAATCAGAAACACATGTAGGCTAAACAATATGTTACTGAAAAATCAAGAGATCACTGAAGAAATCAAAGAGGAAATCAAAAAATACCTAGACACAAATGACAATGAAAACACGATGATCCAAAACCTATGGGATGTAGCAAGAGCAGTTCTAAGAGGGAAGTTTATAGCAATACAATCCTACCTCAAGAAACAAGGAAAATCTCAAATAAACAATCTAACCTTACACCTAAAGGAACTAGACAAAGAAGAACAAACAAAACCCAAAGTTAGTAGAAGGAAAGAAATCATAAAGATTAAAGCAGAAATAAATGGAATAGAAACAAAGAAAACAATAGCAAAGATCAATAAAACTAAAAGCTGGTTCTTTGAGAAGATAAACAAAATTGATAAACCTTTAGCCACTCATCAAGAAAAACAGGGAGAGGCCTCAAATCATAAAATTAGAAATGAAAAAGGAGAAGTTACAACGGACATTGCAGAAATACAAAGCATCATAAGAGACTACTACAAGGAACTCTATGCCAATAAAAAGGACAACCTGGAAGAAATGGACAAATTCTTACAAAGGTATAACCTTCCAAGACCAAAGCAGGAAGTAATAGAAAACATGAACAGACCAATCACAAGTAATGAAATTGAAACTGTGATTAAAAATCTTCCAACAAACTAAAGTCCAGGACCATATGGCTTCACAGGTGAATTCTATCAAACATTTAGAGAAGAGCTAACACCTACCCTTCTCAAACTCTTCCAAAAAATTGCAGAGGAAGGAACACTCCCAAACTCATTCTACGAGGCCATCATTACCCTGATATCAAAACCAGACAAAGATACCACAAAAAAAGAAAATTACAGACCAATATCACTGATGAATATAGACGCAAAAATCCTCAAGAAAATACTAGCAAACAGAATCCAACAACACATTAAAAGGATCATACACCATGATCAAGTGGGATTTAGCCCAGGGATGCAAGGATTCTTCAACATACACAAATCAATCAATGTGTGATACACCATATTAACAAATTGAAGAATAAAAACCATGTGATTCTCTCAACAGATGCAGAAAAAGCTTTTGACAAAAATCAACACCCATTTCTGATAAAAACTCTCCAGAAAGTGGGCATAGAGGGAACCTACCTCAACATAATAGAAGCCATATGTGACAAACCTACAGCAAACATCATTCTCAATGGTGAAAAACTGAAAGCATTTCCTCTAAGATCAGGAAATAGACAAGGATGTCCACTCTTGCCACCATTATTCAACATAGTTTTGGAAGTCCTAGCCACAGCAATCAGAGAAGAAAAAGAAATAAAAGGAACACAAATTGGAAAAGAAGAAGTAAAACTGTCACTGTTTGCAGATGACACGACACTACATATAGATAAACCTAAAGATGCCACCAGAAAACTACTAGAGCTAATCAATGAATTTGGTAAAATTGCAGGATACAAAATTAATGCACAGAAATCTCTTGCATTGCTATACACTAACAACGAAAGATCAGGAAGAGAAATTAAGGAAACAATCCCATTCACCACTGCAACAAAAAGAATAAAATAGCTAGAAATAAACCTACCTAAAAGACCTGTACTCAGAAAACTATAAGACACTGATGAAAGAAATCAAAGATGACAGAAACAGATGGACAGATATACCATGTTCTTGGATAGGAAGAATCAACATTGTGAAAATGACTATACTACCCAAAGCAATCTACAGATTCAATGCAATCCCTATCAAATTACCAATGGCATTTTTTACAGAACTAGAACAAAAAATGTTAAAATTTGTATGGAGACACAAAAGACCCTGAATAGCCAATGCAGCCTTGAAGGAAAAAAAAGGAGCTGGAGGAATCAGGCTCCCTGACTTCAGACTATACCACACAGCTACAGCCATCAAGACAGTATGGTACTGGCACAAAAACAGAAATATAGATCAATGGAACAGGACAGAAACCCCAGAGATAAATCCACATACCTATGGTCAACTAAGCTGTGATAAAAGAGGCAAGAATATACAGTGGAGAAAAGACAGTCTCTTCAGTAAGTGGTGCTGGGAAAACTGGACAGCTACATGTAAAAGAATGAAATTAGAACACTCCCTAACACGATACACAAAAATAAACTCAAAATGAATTAAAGACCTAAATTAAGACTGGACACCCTAAAACTCTCAGAGGAAAACATACAAAGAACATTCTCTGACATAAATCAGAGCAAGATCTTTTTTGACCCACCTTCTAGTGTAATGGATATAAAAAGAAAAATAAACAAATGGGACCTAATGAAACTTAAAAGCTTTTGCACAGCAAAGGAAACCATAAACAAGACAAAAGGACAGCCCTCAGAATGGGAGAAAATATTTGCAAACGAATCAATGGACAAAGGATTAATCTCTAAAATATATAAACAGCTCAGGCAGCTCAATATGAAAAAAACAAACCACCCAATCAAAAAATGGGCAGAAGACCTAAATAGACAATTCTCCAAAGAAGACATACAGATGGCCACAGGCACATGAAAAGCTGTGCAACATCACTAATTATTAGAGAAGTGCAAAGCAAAACTACAATGAGGTATCACCTCACACTGTTTAGAATGGGCATCATTAGAAAATCTACAAACAACAAATGCTGGAGAGGGTGTGGAGAAAAGGGAACCCTCTTGCACTGTTGGCGGGAATGTAAACTGATACAGCCACTATGGAGAACAGCCTTAAAAAACTAAAAACAGAATTACCATATGACCCAGCAATCCCACTACTGGGCATATACCCAGAGAAAACCGTAATTCAAAAAGACACATGCACCCCAATGTTCACTGCAGCACTATTTACAATACCCAGGTCTTGGAAGCAACCTAAATGTCCATCGACAGACAAATGGATAAAGCAGATGTGGTACATATATACAATGGAATATTACTCAGCCATATAAAGGAATGAAATTGGGTCATTTGTAGAGACTTGGATGGACCTATAGACCATCATATAGAGTGAAGTAAGCCAGAAAGAGAAAAACAAATATCATACATTAACGCATATATGTGGTATCTAGAAAAATGGTACAGATGATTCGGTTTGCAAGGCAGAAATAAGAGACACAGATGTAGAGAACTTTTGGACACCAAGCGGGGCAAGTGGGGGTGGGGTGGGGGGTGGTGCTGGTGGGATGAATTGGGAGATTGGAATTGACATATATACACTAATATGTATAAAATACATAACTAATAAGAACCTGCTGTATAAAAAATAAATTAATTAAATTAAATTTAAAAAAAGGAAAATGTAATAAGTTAATAAACAAAAAACTCAATTAAATAGAGTTGGGAGACCAGAAGGGGGAGCTCTCACACCCTGTGATGATAGAACCTAACAGGAAGAAGACAGACTCCTTTCCTGGCAAGGACTCAGCCAATGCAAAGCCATGAGCTCTTTGTTTTAGTTATGGTCTGTATATTTTCACACTGGACTGACGACTTTCCTTGAAGACAGACTACCTCTTTTTTGGCTAAAGTCTTTTTAGAAAAGGTTATCCTTACCTGGGGAACTCCTCTAGAACTCTGAGGTACCCATCTTACTGGCCAGGTGCTTTGACAAGTCCTTTTCCTCTCTATATAAGTGCTCTCCTTCCTTCGCCATGCCGGGACTTGCATGTGGTTTGGCATGGTTGCAGACCCCAAATTGCAATTCTCTGCTAATACTGAATAAACCCATCTTTGCTGGAGAAATATTTGGCAGTGTTTTTGTCTCAGGTCAACAGCAGTCTATGTGCTAGCATGTGCACTGTTAATGGGTTTGTCACTGTTTCTATGCTTTTTCAGTGGGCAGAGTAAGGAAATCCTTTTTTTTTCTTTTAAGGAGATAATATATCATGAGTTCATACTGATATTTCCAATTCAAGTTTAAGAGTATAGGGTTATTTCTTAACCTCTGATTTTCTATTTCCATCTGTTTTCTCTCACACTAAAAAAAACAAAAACAAAAAAATAAAAAACTTGCCACAAAGCAAGACTAATCAAGACAGGGTGGTACTGGCATAAGGACAGACACAGAAATCAATGGAAAAGAACTGACAGTCCAGAAATAAACCAATTTATCTATTTTTAATTAATTTCTGACAAGGCTGCCAAGGCTTCATTGGGGAAAGAACAGTCTCTTCAAAAAAGGATGCTGGGAGAACTGGATAGCCACATGCAAAAGAATGAAGTTGGATACCTACCTTATAGCACATATAAAAATTAACTCAAAAAGTATGAAATACCTAAATACAAGCCCCAAAACTATAAAAATCTTCAAACAAAACAGAGATTTGGCAATGGTTTCTTTCTCTTTTTCTAAGAAATACACATTTATTTGTATTTTCAATACCGCAAGTTCAGTAGCAATTATGAGCTGGCAATGGTTTCTTAAATATGACACCAAAAGCACAGGCAACTAAAGAAAAAATGAAATTAAGTTTAAAACCACAATTAAAAATTTTTGTGCTCCACAGGATACTATTAAGAAAGTGAAAAGATAACCCACAGGATGGGAGAAAACATCTGCAAATAATACACTTGATAAAGGTCCAGTATTCAAAATATATAAAGTACTCTAACAACAATAAAAAGACAACCCAATTTAAAACTGGACAAGGGATCTGAATTGACATTTCTCCAAAGATACAAACTGCCAATAAACACATGAAAAGATGCTTAATATCATTAGTCATCAGGGAAATGCAAATCAAAACCACAGTGAGATACCACTTTACACCCAGTAGGATGACTACAATCAAAATGTCAGATAATAAGAAGTACTAGCGAGGATCTGGAGGAACTGGAACACTCAAACACTGCTGGAGGGAATAGAAAATGATGCAACCACCTCAGAAAATAGTCTGGCAATTCCTCAAAAGGTTAACCATGGTGTTACCATTTGACGTAGCAATTCCATTCCTAGGTGTTCATGCACACAGGAGAAATGAAAACATATGCCTACACAGAAACTTGTACACAAATGTTTATAGTAGCATTACTTACAACAGCCAAAAGGTGGAAACAACCCAAATGATAAATGGATAAACAAAATTTGGTATATCCATACAATGGAATATTATTCAGCAATAAAAAGGAAAGAACTACTGATAACATCTACAGTATGGATGAATTTTGAAAACATTATGCTAAGAGAAAGAAGCCAGATACAACAGACCATGTATATGATTCTATTCATATGTAATATGCTGAACAGGCAAATATACAGAAACAAATAGTACCTTAGGGATGGGGGTTCAGGGGTTGGGGATGTAATAGTTAAGGTGATGAAAATGTTCTTTAATTCATTATGGTGATGGCTGCACACCTGTGCGAATATACTAAAAACCAATGAACTGCTTTGGGTAAATTGTATGGTATGTAAATTATATGTCAATAAAGATGTTTTAAAACAAGAAAAGAAGAAGGGATTGGTAAATCGTACTTCTTTTAAAAATGGCATAGTTGGGTTTATGCAGGGTAAAAGAGAAAGCTGGGCATTATTAGCTCTATAGGACACAAAATTTGTGACCTTCACTAACAAACAAAGTAATTTGATTCAACGGTCAATAACAAGTAAAGATGCTTGTGACTTACAGCAGACACCATTAGCTACCTATCCAATATCTATTTTCCCCTTCTTCCTTGCTAAAAGAATACAGATTTTATTTGGGGGTGACAATACACTCATCTAAATATTAACTTTTGTGGCCTCCCTTGATGCTAATTCTATCCAGTGAGACATAAATGAAAGTCTTCTGGGAGCTTCTGGGAAAGCTTAGCTTTCCTGACCAAAATCAACCGTCAGGGCTGGCATAGTTAATTTCTCCCTTCTTCTTGCCTTGAACATATATTGTGATGTCTAAAGTTGCAGCTGCCATCTTGCATCCGTGAAGCAAGGAGCAAGACAGTGAAAAACAACAAACTAAAGATGACAGCTCAAAAAGACAGAAGGGAAAAAAAAAAAAAAAAAAAAAAAAAAAGACAGAAGGGGCCTGGATCTTTGATTACTTAAAAGAGCTGCTATACCAAGCTGGACTTCCTATTCAGACTTTCTATTATCTTAGAAAAATAAAACCTTATTTTTAAAAGCTCATATAGTTAGGTTTTCTGTTTTTTAAAGCCAGACTCAGTCTCAATCAAAATAATGTTTCCTCAGCCAAAAAATTTTAAATCTTTCAGTCTATTTAAAATTCAAAGATAGTCTCAAAAATTGAAGTGGGAAATTGGGTTAAGGAAATTTCTGATTTTTCGCACTGGACATCTAAGATTTTTTTTTTTTGAAAAAAAAATCTGTTTCCACCTTCAAGAATAAGGAAAATAAGAACTCATATTACCTGACACATTCTGTCAATATTTTCTTCAGTTGGCATTACGAAGTACACTGCAGGAACATCTGGAATAGGATCTCGATCAGAGTGCAAAAGCCTAGGACACATAAAGAATATAAAACTTTTTTCTTAGTCACTTATCTAAAAAGATAGCTAAAAATTTTACAGTATTTCTCAAACTAGTTCACCAGTTCAAGGACAGTGACCAGTACTCTAAAAGCTCTTGATGCAATTAATTATTTAACCCAGCCTTCTCCTTATATCAATGTTAATATTATTTATTAGTAAGATCCTAATCTCAGTCTTCATTTCTTGTACTCCAATCACCTTATTTCTAATACCGCTTATGGTCAGTCTCTTCTACCAATAGTCTCCTTGAATGAGAACTAAAGCACATTCAAAATCAATTTTATTCCCATTTTTCATAGAAATATGGTGGGGGGAGGTAAGAGGGAGGAAAGTACAGTTCTCTGAGAGGGAAAACAGAAAGCTGGAACTATCTTTAGAAGCAATGAAAAAATTTAACCATAAATAAAATCAAATATATTTTTTAAATGAAAGGTATACGAATGCTTCCTTAAAACTTTAAGACAGTCTATATTGTTCTACTTGTTGCTTCGTAAGAGAATGCATAAGAGATCGGCTAAGCATCTTATAGATTGTACCACTTGATAGTTTTCTCTTTTACAGTTCAGGAAGTATATTCATTCAAATATCCCAATATCAACTGAGAAAATATCTTTATTCTCCACTGTAAGATTTCACCATGCTTATATCAGGAAATATGAGAAATGTTCTATTTCTACAATATTCTAGTCATCCTTCTATACGCAATATTCCATACACAATCTACATACATCCTTCTATATATACAATTATTTCAGTCATCCTTATAAAGGAGAGAGTCAAAGAGGCACATGCTGCCAGTGAGCCTGCATTTGATAACTTTTTTCCCTCTGTTTGGCTACTGCTAACACCAGAAGGATTATAATGTGCTGGCAGCCATTGTTTGTTGTCTTCTTACACTGGCTGTCCAACTACCTAAAGGGCTACAACCACCAATTCATGTTCTGGAAACTGTAATTATTGTTTCCTATAAATCAGCCTAAACCAGCTTGCAGAATATAAAGTAACTGATGAAGTATTCTCCAGCAAAAAAGGAAGAATAGTCAGAGGCAAGGTGCACAGGAATTTACCAGAGTAGCTGTGTAATCCTTTCATGCTCTGATGGCAATAGCAACAGGTGGGCAGCAAGAATGCACAACTCTCAAACTGGCAGAATATCTTGTCACTCCTTAAGGAAGTACTGAGACCTCACTGTTATTAGTCACTGTTTCTGAGTCACTATGGTTCAGTAGACAAACAGCCCAGAAACAGTGGTCAAGCAATCTGGACACGACTCTGCTATTAATTACCTGTACAATCATGGGACAATCACTCGAACTCTACAAACTTTAGTCTTTTTATTAGTAAAATAAAATAAAGGAGTTAAATAGTAAGGTAGCAATAGTAACCAATGCTTATAATAAACCATCATTTTCAAGGATGGCATCAAGCTTAACTCCAGTTTAGGTCATAAGCATTAACATGTCACCACCAACAAATGTGTAGTTTAAGTCTGACATAAAAATGAGAGGAAGAACCTGCCAAATACCACGTTTCATCAAACCTAAGGTGCTATCAATTTTAAAACATATTATTAAAACAGGCAGAAAATGCTGCCAATTAAACTATGTCATGGCATTATTAAGTAGACCTTAATTTCAGAAATATTAAATTAAAAAGTAAATTTTAGAATTAATGTAATATTCTATTAATTTAAAACAAATATTCAATATAAAATTGAAGAATTGAAGAATTTAACAAGATTCTGATACGCTACTCACTGGAAATCTAAAACCACATTCCCAATAAAAGAGCACACTATAATTCAATATATTAAAATATCACAGACTGAAAACTGATTATAACGTCATAAAAGAACAAAATGCAACTAAGTTAGAACACCGTAAAACTGGACTCCTTCAGTACATAAAAGTATTAGTACCTATTCATGTATACAGCCCCTCTTTAAATGTTCTATTGTTCTATTAGGCCAAGTCTACAAAGTAATGCAATTTGTTTTATTTATGAGACGTACCATAAGGAATATAATCAAATAAATTTAGTAGTTAAGAAGACAACATAGATAGTTCCCTATGGTGATTAAGTCATTACTTCCTAGTTACTTAAATTTTTCATATTAATGATATACTAATTTAGGTATTCCTCTTTTTAAAAAGTGTATTTGAATTAAAGAAATAAAAAATTTTCAGAGCTGAAAGAGACCTTGAAACAACCAGTTATTTTCCTTTACATAAGAGAGTAAACCAGTCTGTAGGAAAAGACACAAGAGAGAAAATTTAAATTATGAAATTTCAAATTCTCAGACTGAGGATTATTTTTAACTTCAGAAATAAAGGGTTAAATAAAACAAGATAATGGAAAAAATGTTCTCTATATGCAAGTACTATAACCTAATACTATTTTCTTGATAAATGTCCCTTAGTAATTTGATTTCAGGGTGGCTAAAGACATTTTTAAAAATGTATTTGAGGGACTTCCCTGGTGGTGTAATACTTAAGAATCCGCCTGCAGGGGACATGGGTTCAAGCCCTGGTCCGGGAAGATCCCACATGCCTCAGAGCAACTAAGTCCGTGCGTCACAACTACTGAGCCTGCGCTCTAGAGCCCACGGGCCACAACTACTGAAGGCCATGCGCCTAGAGCCTGTGCTTTGCAACAAGAGAAGCCAACGCAGTAAGAAGCCCGTGCACTGCAACAAAGAGTAGTCCCCGCTCGCCACAACTAGAGAAAGCCCGTGTGCAGCAACAAAGACCCAATGCAGCCAAAAATAAATAAGATATAAATACATTTATTAAAACAAAAGAAAACAAAACAATGTATTTGAAAACAAATGCCATTACTAGAAACACGTTAAAACTCACAGATGCAGAGTGATTCCCATGTCTCTCAGCTCCTTCACAGATAGCAGAGGAGAGATGATATCTTGGCCAAATCTGTCATAAATGAGCACCTAGCAGAAACAAAACAAAAGTCATGCGTTTTTTTAAAATATTATTATCAGTGAACAGTCAACAGAGAACCCAATATTAAGATTATGTTCAAGTACATTTTATTTTAATATACTGAATTCTTATACTTACCTCAATTTAATATTTTCCATAATTATTTACCAAAATGTCCATTCATCTAGTAATCCATTCTTAAAAGCATTATTACTTGGGCTAAAATAAATTATTATATAAATTTTTTCTTATAAAATACTTTTTCTAAGTTAAAAAACATACCAGAGACTATAAAATCTTCATCTTAGTTTATAATAAAGGACTTGGAACATACAGCAGACTCACTTACACTCCCCTATCCCATTCACATATATCCTTTCTAAAAAGAGAAGTAAAAATTAGTCACTTTCAAAACTAATGCTTAACAAGTTCCAAGACTGTAAAGAAAATTTAGTAATTTAAGTATCTCATGCATTTCCTCACATTCTGAAAGTGTTAAAACTGACACCTCTGATGAGTAGTAAGTATTCCAACTGGGTCTTCTAACTCAGAATTAGTTTTAGAGTTTAGGCAAATAAAAGAGACCCTTCAACTAATAGGTGTTTTCCACTACTAAATCAATAATTCTTAATGGAGTAAGAAATTGCTAATGAGAGGATAAAACATACTGTCATACAAAAACATGGTTTGTTTGAATGCCAGCATTCAAACAAAGGATAGAAAAGCTAAAAATCTTCCTGCTCCAGTTACAAAAGGCTGGATGTTATATCCTTCAAAAATCTTCCTTCCTTACACCTCAATATATCTGTATTATTAATCTTGTGATAGAGAAGTGATGGGTAGGGAAAGAATCTGACACAAATCTATACCCCAGAAATTCTCAAGTTATTTAATTCAAATGCTGAACATAGGCACTAGAAAGAATAAACAAGTATAGTTTACACAAAGGGCAATAAGAAGATGACTACAAATAAACAGGAAGGAAGAGGAAAATGAGGGGACACGCTAAAGCTTAAATTATAAATCATTTTTCAGATGACTTTAATCACCTTTAGAGTTAATCCAAAGGACTTAGCAAGACTCATGAGAGTTTTCAAAACACCCCAAACTGTAACCAAGTTGATCTGTTTTTGATTCTTACAAAGAGAGAAGTATAAACTGACTATAATCTAACAAGTTTAGACCTAATCAATTGTATTATAATCTCTTTGAAGAAAAAGAAACAGTGATCATGAAGTTTAGAATGAAGGAGCTCAAAGAATAGGAATTTTAAAAGATTCTCCAGCATTTCTCAAAGGAAAAAGATTATAGATTGCTTTCTGGTCCAATTAACATTTTTACTGACAGTTTTATATATCATAAATTAATAAAATGCATTCTGGTTTACAGATCACTCTCTCATTAGTTGATTAAAATGGACCAGTATCCCTAAGTCTGAGTAACCTTAAGAAAGCTTGCAAGATCAAAATTCTGGATTTGTAAAGCTAAGGAACAAAACTTCAACTGGAATAAAGACCTATCAGTGAGGCCCCACCTAAGAAATCAGCTGGATTCTCTAGATGAATATTATTATCATTGCCTGTGTCATTCCATAAAATATTTATCAAAAAGGATTCACATTTTCTCCCATTCTGCAGGTTGTCTTTTCATTTTGTTGATGGTTTCCTTAGCTGTGCAAAAGCTTTTAAGTTTGATTAGGTCCCATTTGTTTATTTTTGCTTTTATTTCCTTTGCCTTGGGAGATTGATAAGAAAATACTGCTATGATTTATGTCAGAGAATGTTTTGCCTATATTCTCTTCTAGGAGTTTTATGGTGTCATATCTGACATTTAGGTCTTTAAACCATTTTGAACTTATTTTTGTATGTGGTATGAGGGAATGTTCTAATTTCACTGATTTACATATACCTGTCCATCACTTGTTGAAGACACTGTCTTTTCTCCATTGTATGTTCTTGCCTCCTTTGTCATAGATTGACCGTAGGTGTGTGGGTCTCTTTCTGGGCTCTCTATTCTGATCCATTGATCTATTTGTCTGTTTTTGTGCCAATACCATGCTGTTGGACTACTGTAACTTTGTAGTATTGTCTGAAGTCTGGGAGGGTTATGCCTCCAGCTTTGTTCTTTTTTCTCAGGATTGCTTTGGCAATTCTGGGTCTTTTGGTTCCATATAAATTTTAGGATTATTTGTTCTAGTACTGTGAAAAATGTTATGAGAGAAAATATTTGCAAGTAATGCGGCCAACAGTGGGTTAATATCCAAAATATACTAACAGCTCATACAACTCAATATCAAAAAAACCAACAATTCAATCAAAAAATGGGCAGAAGATCTAAATAGACATCTCTCCAAAGAAGACATACAGATGGCAAACAGGCACATGAAAAGATGCTCAACACCACTAATCATTAGAGAAATGCAAATCAAACCCACAATGAGGTATCGCCTCACATTGGTCAGAATGGCTATCATCATAAAGTCGACAAATAAATGCTGGAGAGAGTGTGGAGAAAAGGGAACCCTCATACACTGCTGGTGGTAATGTAAACTGGTACAGCCACTATGGAAAACAGTACAGAGGTTCCTTAAAAAACTAAAAATAGAGCTACAATATGATCCAGGATTCCCACTCTTGGGTATATATCTGGAAAAAATGAAAACTCTAATTTGAAAAGATATATGTACCCCAATGTTCATAGCAGCGCTATTTACAATAGCCAAGATGTGGAAACAACCCAAGGGCCCATAAACAGATGACTGGTTTAAGAGGATGTGGTATGAGGAGAAACAAGAAGAACTACAATCCTGCAGCCTGTGGAACAAAAACCACATTCACAGAAAGACAGACAAAATGAAAAGGCAGAAGGCTATGTACCAGATGAAGGAACAAGATAAAATCCCAGAAAAACAATAAATGAAGTGGAGATAGGCAACCTGCCAGAAAAAGAATTCAGAATAATGATAGTGAAGATGATCCAGGACCTCGGAAAAAGAATGGAGGCAAAGATCAAGAAGATGCAAGAAATGTTTAACAAAGACCTAGAAGTATTAAAGAACAAACACAGAGATGAACAATATGATAACTGAAATGAAAAATACACTAGAAGGAATCAATAGCAGAATAACTGAGGTAGAAGAATGGATAAGTGACCTGAAAGAATGGTGGAATACACTGCCGCAGAACAAAATTAAGAAAAAAGAATGAAAAGAAATGAAGACAGCCTGAGACCTCTGGAAAAACATTAAACACAACAACATTCACATTATAGGGGTGCCAGAAGGAGAAGAGAGAGAGAAAGGACCCGAGAAAATATTTGAAGAGATTATAGTCAAAAAATTCCCTAACATGGGAAAGGAAATAGCCACCCAAGTCTAGGAAACACAGAGAGTCCCAGGCAGGAAAAACCCAAGGAGAAACATGCCGAGACACATAGTAATCAAATTGGCAAAAATTAAAGACAAAGAAAAATTATTGAAAGCAACAAGGGAAAAACGACAAATAACATACAAGGGAACTCCCGTAAGGTTAACAGCTGATTTCTCAGCAGAAACTCTACAAGCCAGAAGGGAGTGGCACAATATATTTAAAGTGATGAAAGGGAAGAACCTACAACCAAGATTACTCTACCCAGCAGGGATCTCATTCAGATTCGAAGGAGAAATCAAAAGCTTTACAGACAAGCAAAAGATAAGAGAATTCAGCACTGCAAAACCAGCTCTACAACAAATGCTAAAGGAACTTCTCTGAGCGGGAAACACAAGAGAAGAAAAGGACCTACAAAAACAACCCAAAACAATTAAGAAAATGGTCACAGGAACATACGTATCAATAATTACCTTAAATGTGAATGGATTAAATACTCCAACCAAAACACACAGGTTTGCTGAATGGATACAAAAACAAGACCCATATGTATGCTATCTATAAGAGACCCACTTCAGACCTAGGGACACATATAGACTGAAAGTGAGGGGATTGAAAACAATATTCCATGCAAATGGAAATGAAAAGAAAGCTGGAGTAGCAATTCTAATATCAGATAAAATAGACTTTAAAATAGAGAATGTTACAAGAGACAAGGAAGGACACTACATAACGATCAAGGGATCAATCCAAGAAGAAGATATAACAATTATAAATACATATGCACACAACATAGGAGCACCTCAATACATAAGGCAAATGCTAACAGCTATAAAAGAGGAAATAAACAGTGACACAATAATAGTGGGGGACTTTAACACCTCACCTACACCAATGAACGGATCATCTAGACAGAAAATTAATAAGGAAACACAAGCTTTAAATAACACAATAGACCACATAGACTTAATTGATATTTGTAGGACATTCCATCCAAAAACAGCAGATTACACTTTCTTCTCAAGTGCACACGGAACATTCTCCAGGATAGATCACATCTTGGGTCATAAATCAAGCCTTGGTAAATTTAAGAAAATTGAAATCATATCAAGCAACTTTTCTGACCACAGCACTATGAGATTAGAAATAAATTACAGGGAAAAACCCCGTAAAAATCACAAACACATGGAGGCTAAACAATACATTACTAAATAACCAAGATATCACTGAAGAAATCAAAGAGGAAATCAAAAAATACCTAGAGACAAATGACAACAAAAACACAACGATCCAAAACCTATGGGATGTAGCAAGAGCAGTTCTAAGAGGGAAGTTTATAGCAATACAATCCTACCTCAAGAAACAAGAAAAATCTCAAATAAACAATCTAACCTTACACCTAAAGGAACTAGAGAAAGAAAAACAAACAAAACCCGAAGTTAGTAGAAGGAAAGAAATCATAAAGATCAAAGCAGAAATAAATGGAATAGAAACAAAGAAAACAATATCAAAGATCAATAAAATTAAAAGCTGGTTCTTTGAGAAGATAAACAAAATTGATAAACCTTTAGCCAGACTCATCAAGAAAAAGAGGGACAGGACTCAAATAAATAAAATTAGAAATAAAAAAGGAGAAGTTACAACGGACACCGCAGAAATACAAAGCATCGTAAGAGACTGCTACAAGGAACTCTATGCCAATAAAATGGACAACCTGGAAGAAATGGACAAATTCTTACAAAGGTATAACCTACCAAGACCAAAGCAGGAAGAAATAGAAAATATGAACAGACCAATCACAAGTAATGAAATTGAAACTGTGATTAAAAATCTTCCAACAAACAGAAGTCCAGGACCAGATGGTCACAGGGGAATTCTGTCAAACATTTAGAGAAGAGCTAACACCTATCCTTCTCAAACTCTTCCAAAAAACTGCAGAGGAAGGAACACTATGAAACTCATTCTACGAGGTCATCATCACCCTGATATCAAAACCAGACAAAGATACCACAAAAAAAGAAAATTACAGACCAATATCACTGATGAATTTAGACGCAAAAATCCTCAAGAAAATACTAGCAAACAGAATCCAACAACACATTAAAAGGATCATACACCATGATCAAGTGGGATTTAGCCCAGGGATGCAAGGATTCTTCAACATACGCAAATCAATCAATGTGATACACCATATTAACAAATTGAAGAATAAAAACCATGTGATTCTCTCAACAGATGCAGAAAAAGCTTTTGACAAAAATCAACACCCATTTCTGATAAAAACTCTCCAGAAAGTGGGCATAGAGGGAACCTACCTCAACATAATAGAAGCCATATGTGACAAACCCACAGCAAACATCATTCTCAATGATGAAAAACTGAAAGCATGTCCTCTAAGATCAGGAAATAGACAAGGATGTCTATTCTTTTTTTTTTTTTTTTTTTTTTTAAGGATGTCTATTCTTGCCACCATTATTCAACATAGTTTTGGAAGTCCTAGCCACGGCAATCAGAGAAGAAAAAGAAATAAAAGGAATACAAATTGGAAAAGAAAAAGTAAAACTGTCACTGTTTGCAGATGACATGATACTACACATAGCTAATCCTAAAGATGCCATGAGAAAACTAATAGAGCTAATCAATGAATCCGGTAAAGCTGTAGGATACAAAATTAATGCACAGAAATCTCTTGCATTACTATACACTAACAACAAAAGATCAGAAAGAGAAATTAAGGAAACAATCCCATTCACCACTGCAACAAAAAGAATAAAATAGCTAGAAATAAACCTACCTAAAAGACCTGTACTCAGAAAACTATAAGACACTGATGAAAGAAATCAAAGATGACAGAAACAGATGGACAGATATACCATGTTCTTGGATAGGAAGAATCAACATTGTGAAAATGACTATACTACCCAAAGCAATCTACAGATTCAATGCAATCCCTATCAAAGTACCAGTGGCATTTTTTTTACAGAACTAGAACAAAAAATGTTAAAATTTGTATGGAGACACAAAAGACCCCAAATAGCCAACGCAGCCTTGAAGGAAAAAAACGGAGCTGGAGGAATCAGGCTCCCTGACTTCAGACTATACCACATAGCTACAGTCATCAGGACAGTACGGTACTGGCACAAAAACAGAAATATAGATCAATGGAATAGGATAGAAAGCCCAGAAATAAACCCACGCACCTATGGTCAACTAAGCTGTGGTAAAAGAGGCAAGAATATACAGTGGAGAAAAGACAGTCTCTTCAATAAGTGGTGCTGGGAAAACTGGACAGCTACATGTAAAATGAAATTAGAACACTCCCTAACACCATATACAAAAATAAACTCAAAATGGATTAAAGACCTAAATGTAAGACTGAACACCATAAAACTCTTAGAGGAAAACATACGAAGAACACTCTCTGACATAAATCAGAGCAAGATCTTTTTTGACCCACCTTCTAGTGTAATGGATATAAAAAGAAAAATAAACAAATGGGACCTAATGAAACTTAAAAGCTTTTGCACAGCAAAGGAAACCATAAACAAGACAAAAAGACAGCCCTCAGAATGGGAGAAAATATTTGCAAATGAATCAATGGACAAAGGATTAATCTCTAAAATATATAAACAGCTCATGCAGCTCAATATAAAAAAAAAAAAAAACCAATCAAAAAATGGGCAGAAGACCTAAATAGACAATTCTCCAAAGAAGACATACAGATGGCCACAGGCACATGAAAAGCTGCAGAACATCACTAATTATTAGAGAAATGGAAATCAAAACTACAATGAGGTATCACCTTACACTGGTTAGAAAGGGCATCATCAGAAAATCTACAAACAGCAAATGCTGGAGAGGGTGTGGAGAAAAGGGAACCCTCTTGCACTGTTGGTGGGAATGTAAACTGATACAGCCCCTATGGAGGACAGCCTTAAAAAACTAAAAGCGGAATTACCATATGACCCAGCAATCCCACTACTGGGCATATACCCAGAGAAAACCATAATTCAAAAAGAGTCATGTACCCCAATGTTCATTGCAGCGCTATTTACAATACCCAGGTCATGGAAGCAACCTAAATGCCCACTGACAGAAGAATGGATAAAGCAGATGTGGTACGTACATACAATGGAATATTAATCAGCCATAAAAAGGAACGAAATTGGGTCATTTGTAGAGACGTGGATGGACCTAGAGAGTGTCATAGAGAGTGAAGTAAGACTGAAAGGGAAAAACAAATACCGTATATTAACGCATATATATGGAATCTAGAAAAATGGCACCAATGAACTGGTTTGCAAGGCAGAAATAGAGACACAGATGTAGAGAACCAACGTATGGACACCAAGGGGGGATAGCGAGGTGGGGAGGGAGGTGGTGGTGGTGGCGGGATGAATTGGGAGATTGGGATTGACATATATACACTAATATGTATATAATAAAGAACTAATAAGAACCTGCTGTATAAAAAACAAATAAATAAAATTAAATTCAAAAATAAAATAAAAATTTTCCCAATACTAGGAAAAACAAAAAGAGGATGTGGTATATGTATACAATGAAATATTAGTCAGTCATAAAAAAGAATGAAATATTGCTATTTGCAGCAAGATGGATGGACCTAGAGAATATCACACTAGTGAAGTAAGTCAGAGAGAGAAAGACAAATATTATACGATATCACTTATATGTGGAATCTAAAAAATAATAGAAATGAATTTATATAAAAAAGAGAAACAGACTCACAGACATAGAAAACAAACTAATGGTTACCAAATGGGAAAGGGAAGGGGGGGAGGGATAAATCAGGAGTACGGATTAACAGATACAAACTACTGTATGTAAAATAGATACACAACAAGCATTTACTGTATAACATAGGGAAATACATTCAATATCTTGTAATAACCTATAATGGAAAATAATCTGAAAAAATTCTATATGTATAACTGAATCACTTTGCTGTACACCTGAAATGAACACAATATTGTACATCAACTATACTTCAGTTTTAAAAAAAAAGATTCACATTAATAAGCCATGCTAAGTAAAAGTAAAATATTCAGGCATTACAACTAAAATGTGCTACTGTTCAGTATTAACAAGAAATTCCCTCCAATCACCACCAATAAGGGCTGAGAGAAAGAAAATAATCCCCATTAACATAAAGTCTCTTACCTTCCATACTGGTTCTCCAGTGCTGTTTTTAATATGAGGCACATTAAAATTCAACATACGCTTCAAAGCCACTGGAAATGAAAACAGTCTTATTAAATATTACCAATGTTTTTAGGATTTCATTTTTCCACCACACTTATTACTTATTACCTCAAAACAAAATGCACAAATCACTCTAGTAAAACTGATTAATCAATATTAATGCATATGTAGAAGTAGGATCAGACTTTGTAAGACAGTTTCATCAACAACTAAAGGGATGTTGTCTGGGAGATTTTCTAATTTAAGCGTCTTTGCCCAGATTAAAATGTGAAAAATGTTCAGGAAGAAGCCTTTTCCATGTCTCCTGATGATACTACACTACATTTTATATAGATGCAAAAAGAAATTGTCAATCACGACCTTGCAGTGGCCTCGATAGATAACTGGTGCTGTTCTCTATTTACTGTGTGGCTGAAAGCATAGATTAAGATAAGTTTTTCTAAAACCAAAAATCCTCTATGATATATTTAATTGGTTCATATTTAAATGGTTTAAAACCTAAATACAGCAGATCTATTTTTTAGTTATCCTGGAGTGCATTCTACGGCCAATTTATCCTGTCAGATTCACTAGTGAGACTTTCCTATAGATGTGGTAGGTAACTGATAACTCCTGCTTAAAAAATATACAATTCTATAATCATAGCAGTTACACTCTATGTCTTATTTTGTGGTTTTTACTGCTCATCTGTTCATGTGTTACAGCAGACTCAAATATTTTCTAAGGGAAATAAAAATCTTGATACACTTTTATGTGAAGTTGAGACGGCCAAATATTCAAGGGAGGGTAGTAGTTATCTGATTAAATGTTTAAATGATTGGTAACCCTAAAATCTACTTGGTTGACTTTTTTTTTTTTTAAGGATTTTCTTTTTAATTAATTAATTTATTTATTTTTGTCTGTATTGGGTCTTCGGTTCGTGCGAGGGCTTTCTCCAGTTGCGGCAAGCGGGGGCCACTCTTCATCGCGGTGCGGGGACCGCTCTTCATCGCGGTGCGCGGGCCTTTCTCCATCGCGGCCCCTCCCGTTGCGGGGCACAGGCTCCAGACGCGCAGGCTCAGCAATTGTGGCTCACGGGCCCAGCTGCTCCGTGGCATGTGGGATCTTCCCAGACCAGGGCTCGAACCCGTGTCCCCTGCATTAGCAGGCAGATTCTCAACCACTGCGCCACCAGGGAAGCCCTACTTGGTTGATTTTTAAAAAGCATTTGGATTAGGTTTTATTAAGTAATACAGAATAATCTACAAGCTAAACACCTACCAGAGAAGATTATACTACTCAAATCACCTGCGTATCAATTTATAGCATATTCACTCACTAGAAAAACTTCTATTCAATGCTTATTTCTTGAAGCAGGTTAAAATAATAAGAGATTGCACTTCAGTGATATATTTATATATGTGTAGAGATACAGAGGTGATTTGTTGGTAAAATGTTAGTACCTAATGTCCAGCCAATAATATACATCGCCCATAATTTAGACCTACTTCAGAAGCTCACAGATGTGACAATAGTTTACAGAGGACACCTAGGAAGAATCACAGCCTGTGGTACATATGAGTTCCAGGTACATGGTGTTCTCCAGAGCTTCGGTAACTGAAAGAAGCCCCTATCAGCAGGTATTCCCACGCTTGCCTTCTCAGCTCCATCTTGGTGAATTTCCCCATTTCTGAGCCTTGGCTAACTTGTTAACAGGGATTTTGACACAATGGATTTGTTAATAAAGTACATGGTCTAAGACTCAATTGTGATTTATTTCCCAAAACATTCTCAATAGGCATCAGGGAAATGTTTACTTGTCCTACTATAGAACATAGTTTACCTTTCTCCCAAAGTAAGACAGAACTCAACTGGAGTACTAATTTGATAAACCTGGCATAATCTATGTAGTAATGATGTGAAATCTTGCTACAATGAAGTTTATTTCTGCAGAAATCCATATTATACTACTAGACTTTAACATTCTACAAAGTTTCTGCATATAAAAATTACTACCATCCAAACTTCATTTTTCAAAAAGCTCCCTTATATTGGTACAGAGTCTCCCTTAACATGTTATTTTTTATTTTAATATGTAGTATGACCTAATTCATTGAGGTTCATTAAGCTGTCAGAACCATAGTGCAAAGACAAGTGGGGCTTCTATTTGCTTACACAGATGTAATGAATGGCAGTTATTTCCCAAATTTTATTTGGACTTTCATATATTTAAGTTACACCTGACTTCATCTGATAGCTTACACTACATTATCTATTGGGGAAATGCAGAACACAACTCATTATGCACTGTGTGTCGTTAGTAGATTGAAGTCTATCATTAATTTTTCTTTGAATTCCAAAGGAAGGAATCAAGTACAGCCAAAATCCTTTCTGTAGATCATATTAATTGTAACCAGTTATATTCCTATTCCGATTTATATGCAAAAGAACATAATTAAAAGAGACAGAACTTCCAAATATGCAAATTCTTAATGGCTTATCTCTATTAGCTTCTCAGAATTAACAGTTTGCCAACTTTCAAGACAATTAGCTAACAGGTATAAACCAAGTTGCCATCAGAAGTTTCCAAAAAATAAGGCAAAACTAAAATTATCTAAGGTGGAAAAAATATCAAAGCTCAAGGGAAAGAATATGTATTTTTAAAAACTATACTTCACGGTATAAATGGAAGCTATATAACCATGCTCTGCTAAACATGAAACTAATAATGCGTAGTTTAAAAACACTGATTTGCCAAATAATTAAAATGGGAAAGGTATTAATTCATGCGTTTTGCCATTCTTATATCCCATTCCAGCATGCTGAAGACGGAAATCTTTATCACAAGGCGTTTCTCTTCAGGTACCCCCAAAGACTGGTCCACAGGAGAGAAATGGCAGAATGTAATCTGCTCTGAAAAGAGCATCTAAATTTTTAACTGTGGTGTAAGTGCCAGAAAATGAAACTCTCAACATTAAAATGGGAGAGAACTTAACCACGCGCAGAAACAAACCTGAAGACCTCATAAGTGGCAACACGGGGCGGGAAATGCCAGGTGCCAGATCTGGTCGCCATGGCCTTTTGAGGCCCAGTAGGAAAGAGACAAGAGCAGGACCGCAGCAACCCGCTCACCCCTGAAGCCCCCTCTGCGGCACCACATCTGAGAGCCGAGTTCTCAAGCTAACGGCATCTCTTCCCTAAAAACTCAAAAGGGGAAGGGCTCTCGATGGTCTGAGAACGGGATTAAACTATTGGAGGTCCGTCTCCGAACTGCACGCACCGCGACCAAGTGAGGGCGACAAGAGGAGGAATATGTCCTCACGGCAGGCACAAAACCGCAGGGAAGAGAAGGGAATAAGTCGGTACCTGTTTGTCTCTCTCGAATACTGGCTGCTGCGGCCGCCGCCATCTTGACTCCCACCATACACTGCCCGGCTTGAGAGCAGAGCCCGATGTTGACGTGGCCTCCCCGACCGCCCCGGAAGCAAAGATCGGAGGGGCGGGACCATAGAAGGCCGAACCCCGCCTCCTCCAGGGTGACCCTCCCATACTCTCAGCTCTCTCCACAAAACTTAGAGACCCAACGTGGGAATAATACCCGAACACCTGGCAGTGTTTACTTTCCAGCGGCGGAATAGTAGGAATTTTTATCCTGTCTAATCAAGCCACAGCTTCTCAAAGGGTAGCTGCTTTAAAGTGAGCTCTTAGGGCAGGAGCGTGTTGTAGTGCTAAGGACCTAAGTACTGAACTGTTAGTTTGGTCGTCTACAGATCTCTTGTGGTGGTAATAATCTAGGAGCTTAAGGATCACAGGACTAAAGTAAATGAAGCTCCTGGAACAAAATTGGCACTTAAATGCTAGCTCCCTTCTGTTTCCCCAGTGCAGCAGGAGGGGTTTCCCGTTTGCTCCTTTTCTGGGAAACAGGCGGCTTCGTAGCATTGCTCTAATCAGGCAGATTTCTTAATCTCATCTGTTAGGCATAATGGTCTAGCTGCATGGGGTTGTTTTGCCTGCATGGACACAGAAGCCAGGAAGGTGCAAAATGGCAGTTCGTATTTTCCTCCTTTTAGTAACTGCAAAATCACAAAACATTACTTTGGCAGAGGGTGTAAGTGGATAGTGCAGGTGTCTTAATGTACACAAAGCCATGTGATGACAAAATGTATCCAATATTAATGATTTCTAATTTAATCCATAGATTTTTTTTACTGGATGTCAAAAATGGACACAACTCATTTCCCATATGGTCAACAGAGTTCACTTAGGATATTGCATTAGTTATTGAATATGTTCATTCTGAAGCTTCACCAAATTCTGAAATGAAATTATAGACCCTGTGCCTCAAAAACTGGTCTGAAAACTTAACTTTTTGAATTTATGAGAAATTAAGTTACCCCAACAATTACATAAAGAGCAAATTTTTTAAACAAAACACAAAAGTTTATTTTTATGAAACTTAAAGACAGGTGATCTCATTCTTAATGCCATTAGGGAACACCCTAGAACTGGACCTACATTCTTTTTTTTTCCTTGTGTAAATTTTTTCCACCTTTTTTGAGGGTATAATTGATAAATCTGGCAACATATCTGAAACGTACATTGTGATGATATGATATATATGTATACATTGTGAAAGAATTCCCCCCACTTAGTTATTTACCACATCTATCATCTCACACACACACACACATATATATATATATATATATTTATTTTTTGGTGAAAACTTTTGCATTCTACTCTCTTAGCATATTTCAATTATACAGTACAGTTAACTACAGTCACGTTATATATTAGATCCTCAGACCATACTCATCTTATAGCTGATTTTTTACTGCTTCCTATATGTGGAATAAAAAAAAGTGGAATCACCAATGATCTAGGTGTGTTGCATTTAAACAGAGATGACAGTTCCTGCCCTATGGGAAAGTTCTACTTAATTTTTTGTCTTCATGGAATATAAAATAAACAGGCTTTCCCACTGTCAACATCGGAGAGCCCAATCTTGTTAATTTGGTTACTTCTACTTTCAAATGCAAATCTATCTAACCATTTCAGAGCTCTAGCATAGACCTCCCAAAATATATGACTCATATGACATAGAACACTAAGGCATGTTTAACATTTGTGTACAGTATATACATTTGAAATGATAAAAACTGTCCTGACCAAGGAGTGCACATAGTGTGGGCAAACAAATGTATAGGAAATATATGTCCCACAGAACAGTGGCAGTAAACAAACAGTCCCTGTAATGCTAAGACTGAGTAAGGTATTTGTAATGTGTTATTAGAATAAGGAAAGGATTAAACTATGGCTGTTAGAGTGTTAGTTAACCTAATTTTTTTAGCCGTTTAACTGACTCTACCTATCCAGATTTTTGGCTAAAATAATATAATTATTCTGGCAAACTATTATTTTACATTAGGGGATAGTTTTAACAGAGAATACCTCAGGACAGCTCATTCAAGAGAGGTTCCTAGGTGTCAGCCAATAACTGCTTGCAGGATCTCTCAAATGGGGAAAGGATCTATTATCTACACAGTATTGTCAGAATCTTAACCTTGTTAAATCCTAACAAGTTACTTGATTTAGTTTATATAAGCACTTCACATTTAGTAGCAGAAACACATTTATTTAGAAAACTTCATTATAAGTGTCATTTTTTTTGTTGTATCTTAAGTCTTTTAAAAAAAGGGAAACTAGGCTGACATAAACTATCACCTAACATAATACCTGGCATACAGTAGACATTGGAATATGTTTGGCAATTTGAAAAGATAACAGTCAAAATGAGAACTTGAAAATAGGATTTCTTCAAAGCAATCCAAATTTTCCTAAACTATACGTAATACACATTCAAGTAATCCATCAATGTGTTTTTATGCTTTACATTGCATCACTTAGAGCATAAACCTAGTTTAATAGCTTATTGTAAAATTAGCAACAAAGCTGTGATAAGCACTATATATAAGAATTACACATTTATAAATAGAATCTTGTTCTAATCATTTTCTTATAATGACTGAATGTAAAAGGCAAAGTCACCGAGAAAACTTACCTATTATATCACATTCTCCTTTACTGCACATTTAGCATTGAGTACAAAAGTTCCAAGAGCTTCCATATAATTAGGGGAAAAATTATAAGAAGTTTGGAATAAAGCAGAAGCCAAAGTAAATTCTCAAGTTAGTAATCAAATGAAAGCTTTTTACTTCACCCAAACAAATAATGACTAATTTATAATATGGAAATTAAATATTACAAAGTATAAAGTCATGAGCTAGTTTCTGATGAGATATTTTAAAGAATCTTTACCTTAAATACTAAAATAGTAAAATGACTAAGTACAAGAATAGTAGAGAATTGTATAAAATGCCTTCAGATGCAGTTCTCACACCTTAAAATTTAAAATTGTTTAAAAAAAATGAGTATAAAACTAACCTAAGACCATTAACAGTAGATGCATACAAGGCGAATTTATGCTTTTTCTTGATAATGAGAGTAACAGAAAACAAGCTTGAAATATATGGCATTTAGACCATTGAAATATTTAAGAAATACATATACACATTTATAAAGGTTTATAGCATAATTCCTTTTTAAAATCTGTCAGTAGGAACTATGCATTGGCTATAACAATGAACAGAAAAAGAACAAACATAATACCAACCATTTGACATAGTAACAATGCAGAAAATAACCTACAGGTTTCTCTGACATATCTTGACTGTAAAGATTAATCTAAAATCATACTGATGGAACATCCTTAAAGCCAGAAAATATTTTGCAATATGAATATTTACACTTCACTTTAAAATGTGAATATACTAAGTAATTTACATCACCTTATCCCTAAGGCCCTGTCTACACATAAAAGAATTGAAACACTGTTTTTAATTGTAGCCAACCCAAGCACACTGCCTCCCCACCAGCCCTCCCCACCCAAAAAGCATGTGAGCTTTAACAGCTTTAATTACCACTGTAATTAAATGAATTCAAACTACAGATAACCAGAAAATAGCTTTAATTAGGTTTTCTGGTTTGTATTGGTTTAATGGCTTTTAAAATTTTATAAAAACTAGGTAGGTTAAGAAATAAAATATCCAGTTTATCAACACATTTGGAATAAAAGCTGTATGGTGAGGTTAAACCTTTTTTGATAATTGATCCTTTAATTACTTTTGATAATTTAACAGAATTCAACACAAGACAAAGAAATGCCTTGTTTAATGTTTTAAAACCTTCAAGTTAAACTTTAATTTGCGGGGTCTGTTAGAAAATGTAACAAAATTATACTAGGATTATGTTTTAGTTTTCCTTTGGTATTAATAAGAGATTTATTACCAGTATCAAACCAATCCTGTCATTTGTCTTTAAAAATATCAATAATTTAAGGATGCTTCTTAGAGAGGATGAGAATACGACGGCTGATACCTGCTTTATGTAGCAAGAAAAATGTGCTTAAAATCAAGCATTTTACCTCTCATACGATTTATTCTGGTGAAAAACCCATTTATATTCAGTAACAGATTAGGGACATTAGACTTTTCCAGTTTCTTCTTTTGCAAGAGTACAAATATGGTGACACAACTACGGGATTAGGTATCTTCAAATTGTTATTACATAATTCCTTGTTACTTCTAGGTATTCTTTGACTTTTAGTAGCATTAATAAAGTTAAAAAAGAAAGGAAATGGAAGAGTTTATAGAAGGATAACAGTTAATTCTGCATGGTTGAGATTAGAGTGGGTTTTTCATTCTATTTGTAATTCTTTCTTACACATTTCTACATTGTTTATATAACAGGTATCTTTCAAAAGCAAAGAAGATAACTATATAATGCAATGGTGCCAGCTTACCTTTCATACAACCATCTTGATAATAAATAACTGTCAAATAGCCAAACCTACCAAATGGCAATCCACAGAGATCATTCTATTCAGATAACCTAAAATGTGGATCAGACATAATGTGGTCTAATGCCACACATGGGATACAGGAAAAAACAAAATTCCTATGATTAAAGCCAAAGGCTTTAAAGAAGACACTTACTTAGGGATTTTCAAATGTATTTTAATCCACCTCAGAAGTGTTTTAAGACTATGGAATGTCCATAGATTCTAGAATATTTGTGCAATTCTGCTTTTTAATATAATACTTCCCCTTAGGCATAATCTAATTGCAGTGTGGATCTATTTTAACATAACTTAATAATCTAAAAACATTTTTAACAACGAATTTAGTGCCATCCTAGAAAAGGATACATATAACACATACCCCAAAATATATGCCTTTCATTTATATAACAAGATTTATCATTTAGCTTTCCTATTTAATGCTTTAAAATAAAATAAGTAATAATTTGAAAATTGCATAAAACTAGAAAAATCACTGTGGCATCCTATAGCTAATCCCAATTTACAAAAACAGTGAGTACAAGTTTTCTTATATATAGCATGCCACTATACTTGAAAGTCTGTACAGCCATTCTAAAAGTATTTATATTGAGGTTTATGAAGCATGTATATTAAGAAAATAGAAAAGTATCAACTCTGACTGGTACACCTTAACAAAAAAACTTTTTAGCTTAAGTAGCCAAAATATTCCTTTATGTTCATATCATATGTTTTATTGGGCCAAGTTTGCTCAAAAGTGATGATGGACAGATTTCTGAAACAAAAAGTATCAACAGCAGCTTTTAAAGAAGCGTCTCTTTGTTCAAAACAGTTAATGTCCAATGAAGTGAGAATTTTCTTCCTTTTCTAATCTTAGAGTGTTTTTTATGGCAAAGTCCATATTTTCTTGAAATTCTTTATAGGTACTGGTGATAGGAAGAGCTAAGCAGTTATTACACTTGTTTCCAACAGGAAAATCCATATGAAGGCACTCAATTGATGGAGTGGGTTTAAATCCAGCAGGTGGAATGGAACTGCAACCAGTAGCAAAAATAAGAATGTCTTCCATTGTTACTGTAGATTTACCATCTGAAAAGAATACCAAAAAAGGAAAAAAAGAAAAAAAAATCCATGTTATATATTGCTACCATCATAGACTCTTCCCCAACTAGACTAGACATGTTGAAAGGCAGAGACACCCACATTAACAGTAGATGCATAAGAGGCAAACTAAATCACTAAGTGTAGTAATAGGAAAACGGTATACTGAATACATGTTTATTTGAATTTCAAAGTAGGACTCATACAATCATTTGGTTGACCTACTCACTGTATATTTAAATGTCTTCCTTAATATAAAATTATCATATAGTCCAAGAGGTGCAGTAGGTTTTGAACCTCCATCTTTCGGGGATATGATCCTACAAACAATTTTAAACCACTTCTAGACCATTGCTATTTGATAAACTATTTCAACAAAGGAAAAACTAAGATGGTATAAAACACCCAAACAACCTAGCTAAAAAATTTTCAACTAAAAGTTAAATTGTTTTATACCATATTAAACAGAATGAATTTACATTGCTAAGGCTTGATGATAAATATCATTACCATGCTGACCAATGGATGAGGAATAATTCAATTTAACTTAAAATTTAAAAAGGTGAAGTAAATGACTAGCTTTGAGACTATCCTGTGCTGTGGCAATCACCCGTATATTTAAAGTTTTCTAGGAAGAATGCCTCTCACTTCAAATTACCTAGAGGAAAACAACCGAAAAATATAACTTTACTATGTAACCTTTCCTATCACTTTCAACTCAGTCATATAAACTTGTTTTGAAACAAGTTTTGTAAATAAGTAGTTAAAGTCTTACTATAAAAAGCAAAACTCAAAGAAATAAATATCCCAAAACAAAGTTTCTAAGACAGTTAAATAAAAATAAAACATCAACATACCCTCAACAGCCTGTAAGTAACTGTTCCAAAACCCCAAAGCCTGTACGTCAGATAATGTGTGTACTGTAAAAAGATCACTAAGAATTTTTGTGGAAAGATTCTCAGGTTTATGACAGAAGATGTTACAAAATGCTTCTGGATAAGTCTGAATTTTCTCCAAAACACCAAGAGTTTTCAGACCCTGTTTAAAACTTAAGAGAAGAAAAATAATGAGCCAACATTCATACACATATGTTTGGAATGAACATTTCTAGCTAATTTACTATCACATATATGTGTGAAAAAGACAGAAAAAAAAGGAAAAACACAGAAAACTATGGATACACTTTATGTGATATGATATTTTCAAATCAATAACAAGCAAATGTATTAATATAAAATGAATATTTTACATGCCTACATTGTTTGGCTTTATGGAATAGTTTTAAAATTAAGCTAACAATTTTTTATTAAGAGGAAAAAAGTAGATATCTAAAATTTTACACTTCAAAGCTAGTTAGTATAAAATGAAAGACTGCAAAGAAAAAGAATCATAAACTTGAGCCACATAAAAATTTAAAACTTACGTATTGCTAAAAAAAATTAACAAAGACAAAACAAAGTGGGAAAACACTGATACATGATAGAGCACTAATTTCTCTAATATAACAAAAATACAAATCATTTTTCTACAAGAACTCAATAGGAAATACAAAATATGAATGCATTAAGAAAATACAAGTAACAAATGAATTTTTAAAAATGCACATTCTCACTAATAAGCAAAGAATGAAGAAGATACCATTTTTGCCTACCAGACTGACTAAGCCCTAACTGTGGCTCTGGATTCCCTATCCACCTCCTCAGGTACCCTGCTACACTGACTCATCTTCCCTTCTATTAGCTCTTCCTCAAGAGCACAAAAATATGCCTATCTTTCCCATTTTTGAATAAGGGAAAAAATTCACTCAATCCCATCTGCTTTCCTTTGAGACAACCTATGTGAAAGACTTACCTACATTTACTGTCTCCTTTTTAAAATTTCCTATTCACTTTCCCTCCACTCCTTTCTACATCTCAGGAATAACTGCCCTAAGTGCATGAATGACGTATGGGACCAGTCTCCTGGTTTCCCCTTATATCTCTGGCCAGACTTTCCGAGTCTCTTACAAAGCTTCTTCTTTCTTTGCTTTGCCTTAAATGTTACTGTTTGTCCCTCATGGATCTGTAACAAGGCAAATTTCTCTTTTTTCTTACCATATCCCATGGCTTTATTTGAGCAGGTTTATGTTCATTAACTATAAAATCTATTATTTCCAGCCCAGAATATATACCCAACAGACTACTGGGTACCACATATTCCAAGCAACCAAACTTATTAAGTCCAAAAGAAAGCTAATTACCTTACTACCAAAATCAGAACTGTAAGTGACAACAAATGCCTCCATTATTCATCCTATTAGTGTAGCTAAATCTGAAAGTCATTCTTAACTCTTCCCTCTGCCACTCCTAATTACAAATCCTATGAATTTCCTTTTTTGAAATCCCTTTTATCTGCTCATTTCTCCATATACCAGTGGAACTGTTGTTGTACCAGGTGTGTAAGCTTCCAAGTTGATTTTCCATGTAAACCCCCGTACTGTCATTCATCCTTAGGTATGTTGGATGGAGGCCCCCAAAACATATGTCCACATCCTATTCCCTGGAACCTGTGAATGTGATGTTAGTTGGAAAAAGGGTCCAGGCAGATGTAATTAAGTTAACGATCTTGAAATCATTCTACCTAGGTTATCTGGGCTCACCCTAAGTCGAATGACAACTGTCTTTATAAAAGATACACAGAGAGGAAAAGGCCATGTGATATAGATTCAGAGATTGGAGTTATGCAACCACAAGCCACCAGAAGCTAAAAGAAGCAAAGAATGGATTCTCTTCCTAAATTCCCAGAAAGAATGAAGCCCTGCCAACACCAAGACTTTGGACTTCTAGCCTCCAAAACTAGGAGAATAAATTTCTGTTGTTTTAAGCCACTCAGTTTGTGATAATTTTTTACAACTGCCATAGAAAACTAATAATACACACTCTGCACATGAAATAAAGTCCAAACTCCTTAACATGGCTTTTAAGGTCCTCCACAATACAATTGCTGCCTTTCTTGCTTGCTTTTAACTTTCACCTTACACCTACCTTTGAAGCAAATTTCAGCCAAACTTAAGTTCACCTTTATAATTTTACTTTTAATTAAAATGAAATATTTCGGGCTTCCCTGGTGGCGCAGTGGTTGAGAGTCTGCCTGCTAATGCAGGGGACACGGGTTCGAGCCCTGGTCTGGGAAGATCCCACATGCCGCGGAGCAGCTGGGCCCGTGGGCCACAGCTGCTGAGCCTGCGCGTCTGGAGCCTGTGCCCCGCAACGGGAGGGGCCGCGATAGTGAAAGGCCCGCGCACCGCGATGAAGAGCGGTCCCCGTACCGCGATGAAGAGTGGCCCCCACTTGCCGTAACCAGAGAAAGCCCACGCACGAACTGAAGACCCAACACAGCCAAAAATAAATAAATAAATAAATAAAGTAGCTATAAAATGAAATATTTCAAGCTTATATAAAAATCCAGGAAATAACAGAAAACCACGACTGTAACTTGATTTTGAAAGACATCAACATTTTATATTTGCTCAGATTATTTTTAAGAAAACATTCTATTCACTCAACTAAATCTGCCCATTCATCAGTTTCCCTTCTCTCCTTTTACAAAGAAAACTATCTGAAACTGCTATTTACCTATTCTGAAATTTTTACTATAGCCTGCATTTCATTTTAGTTTCACTCTATATGTATCCCTAAAAAATAACTAGTATTGGTTTGCTTGTTTTGAAACTTTCCAATAATGGTACCATACTGTATACTTATTTTTCTGCAATTTGCCTTTTTGAGAGTAATTTTTTCTAATTGTTATATAGTAATAGTTATTACTACATTTAGGAAACTAGTTCTGTCACTTTATTTTGGGCAACTGTACTGAATTACAAAAAAATTTTTTATTCCTTCCTGCCAATTTTTGTATTTTTTTTAAAAAATTCCAATTTACCTTCTATTTAAAAAGTTATACTAGTTCTTATTTTTTAAATGGTTACCTCAAAATTTTAATTGGCATATTTGAAATCTAAAGTGAATCAGGTATTTACCCTCTTCCTGAACAATACAAAGACCTTAGAACACTTGCAATTCTGGTAGCTCTCTCTTCCTATGCTACTTAAACATTTTGTTCCACCTTGTATCATAAATCCCCAAAGTAAACATTAATTTTTTGTACAATCAGTGTTTAGTTACTCTAAAATTAACAACTTTCTTTACCATTCCTTCTCACTTGCACACCTCCCTGTTAGAGTCCTCTACCTCTTGTAACCTTGCTACACTCTTTACAGAAGAAGTTCTAAGATTATTTTAGTTGGACAGTCATGTAGACTACCAATGATAATTTTAATTCTTCCAATCCTTAATAACATTCACTTATTCATTTAGTCTTGCTGCTCTACTAGGACCTCCTGCATAGTGTAGAAATGAAGGGGGTAATTATATGTATCCCAGGCTTGTCATGGCCTTAAGAGGAATGTCTATCACACTTCATTAAGGATAATGTTTGCTGAATCTTTACTAGATAATCTTTATAAGGATATTTCAAATTGTTAGCTTAAAATTATGTATAAATGTTTAAATGTAGCAATTGCTTTTTTCGCATGTATAACTGTATGAAGATTGTTTGATTTTTCTCTTTTAATCTATTAGTGGAGTGCACTAAAGCAAGATTTTTTTTTTGATGTTCTACCTGCCTTGCTTCCTTTTATAAACAGTCCTCAGAATTGTTAGTAAATTTTGAGGCCATGTTGCTAGGTACAAATAGATTCAAGACTGCTGAATCCTAAAGAATTTGTTCTTTTTAACACTATTAGGGTCATTTAAGGACAAGGCTTTTTAAAAAGATTATGAGAATTTCCTTCTCTCTTTTTTTGCTTTAAAGTCATTTATTTGCAATGCAATTTAAGATCCTCTTTTTTTTAATATGAATCTAAGCTATTTACATGTAATATAATTACCTATGTTTTCTGTCTTATGTTTTCTTTGAACATGTGTTTTTCCTTGCTTGTTTTCATCCCTCTTTTTCTGTTCACTGTATGATTAAATATGTTTTCTTTATTTCTACCCCCACCCCCATCAAACTGGTTTGGAAGTTACACACTCTGTTCCTGTTTAGAGTTTTCCCTTAAAATATATATACTTGGCTTAACAATCTAAAGGTAATTAATGCTTCCCCACTACTACCTCAAGAATACAAGTTCCTTAAAACAATAAATACAATGTCCATTCTCTTCTTACAGATGAACCTTTAGCTAGTATTTTAATTATTTTAACCATTTCTTACCAAAATTTAGTTGTCTTTTAAATGGCCAATGCTTGTTTTTATTTATTCAGGTTTTTTCATTTCTTTGCTTACTCCTGGTGCTTGTAACTTACTTTTTCCTTCTGGGTTCAATTTCTTTCTTCCTTAAGTAGGTACTTTATTAATCTCTCCAGGAGAGAAGTAAATCTGTCTCAAAATGTCTTTATTTCCTCCTCTCTCTTGAATGATAACGTAACTAGCTCTGTGAAGTTACTATCTTGGCTGTCTGTTTTTAACGTTGATGTCACTGAAAAAAAGGCGTCCAGTATAATTGATGCTCATTTTTACAATAATGTCTTTTTGCTCAGAACACTATTTCATCACAAAGTACACTACACTTCAGCATGTTAAACCCTGTGAACCTGAAGAACTTCTCAAGCAGCATTTTCTATAATATTGCCCAGCCTCCGTCTCTTTTGTCAAATATATATGTGGGTGCTCTTATTCTAACTTTCATGACATTTCTTGTTTCAGTCTTTTTCTCTCTTTTCTCTTCAATGGCCTAGCATTTAACAACCACCAAGTTTCATTTCCATGATCATTTTTGTTTCTGTTTCATTTTCCTTGTTTTCCTGTTGGCTGCTTGAATATTTTTTTAGATTCCATCTTTATCTATAGTGTTTTGAGTGTATCTCTATGAGCAGATTTTTAAAAAAATGTAATAATTTACTGCTGCCAACATTTTATCAGTTCAACTATAGAAACATTACTTCCCTTCATGTCCCTTTGCCTTTTGCTGTTTATAATTTCCTAAGTATTTCTTTTATATACATTGTGAACCACATTAGAGAATGCTGTAATTTTTGCCTCAACCGTCAAACATAATTTAGTAGACACAAGAGAAGGAAACATGCTTTTATTCTTTTAATTATTCTTTCTTCCTTCCTGATGTTCCAAGATTCCACCTTTAATAATTTGCTTTCTATTTCAAAAAATTCCCATAGGCATTCTTTTAGGGTAGATCTGCTGGTGACAGATCGTTTAGTTTTCCTTCAAATAAGAATGTCCAGACTTCTCTCTGCTGTGTCCTTGCTGAGATCCCCAGCTGGTCTGCTTTCATCTCTCTACCTTTCAAAAGTCTTCTTAAGTTTGTTTTATAAACACTGTTCAGGGTTTTTAACTGTACTTATCAGGAAGAATAGAGAGAAGAGTGTCTATTCCATGTTATCCACAACTGGAAGTCTATGATCATTTTTCAACTTAGAAGCACTATTTGATTCATTTCACATTTTATGTTTGGGGTTTTTTTTTCTTTTAAATCACTGTAATAACACTTTTTATGTCTCAGTTTGTCCTGTTATTTAAATCCTTGATGTGCTATTCCCAATACTTGCTGTTTAGGATGGTTGTGTTTTGTCTTTTATTGGAACCTCCTCTTCTTTAGCAATGTAACCTTAGCATTCCCATCAGGCTCAGATGTAGAAATTTCCCTAAACACTGTTATGTATTTGCTTTTGCCTGGCACTCTATAAGTACTATGAATCCTAAGACCGATTACTTTGTTAATGTCTTTGGTTTGGACTGGGGGGTCCATTCAGAATGCCAAACCCAAGTTTGGGGCAAACTGAGGGTTCTGATTTCATATGACATTTAGGGTACTATGGCTTTTTTTTTTTTAATAGATCTTTATTGGAGTATAATTACTTCACAATACCGTGTTAGTTTCTGTTGCACAACAAAGTGAATCAGCCATATGCATACACATGTCCCCATATCCCCTCCCTCTTGAGCCTCCCTCCCATCCTCCCTAACCCACCCCTCTAGGTCATCTCAAAGCACTGAGCCAATCTCCCTGTACTATGCTGCAGCTTCCCACCAGCCAACTATTTTACATTCGGTAGTGTATATATGTCGATGCTACTCTCACTTCCCCCACAACTTCGCCCTCCTACCCCATGATGAACCTAGTTGCAGGGCAGGAATAAAGAGGTACTATGGCTTTTGATTTCCTTGTTATTTCTGACATCTACAGGACTCTTGAGCTCAGATATATTTAAAACATTGTTTTTTGCTATATGATTTATCTTTCACATAAAAGGAGGGATCAGTCTTCAGCTTCTTTTCTCTTGCCCTCTTCATCTTGATCTGCCTAACTCCTGTTTATAAATCAGGGTTTAATTTAAACACCACTTATACAGATAGGGAAGCCTTTCCTGACAACTAGACTACTCATACCTATAAACACACACACACACAAAATAAACAAACAGCAATGAATTATCTAACTTAGCAATGAGAAAAAAATACATCTGTAGACATATGAATTCCTTGGGAAAAAATATTTTGTACATCTATGTCATTAAGAGATACATTTCAAATAAGTTTTTAAATAACTGTATTAAAATTTATAGTATATTTGGATTATTCTGTGTATTAATCATAATTATGAATGGTAATTCTAACTGTAAGAAAATTTTGCTATGTAAGAGTCTTATAGTCAGAAGACACTTGGATATATTTTAAACAGTTATGTAACACTGTTACTTTAATTGCAGTATTAAAAATACATTGGAGGGCTTCCCTGGTGGCTCAGTGGTTAAGAGTCCACCTGCCAATGCAGGGGACATGGGTTTGAGCCCTGGTCTGGGAAGATCCCACATTGCCGTGGAGTAGCTGGGCCTGTGTGCTACAACTGCTGAGCCTGTGTTCTAGAGCCTGCGAGCCACAACTGCTGAGTCTGTGCGCCACAACTGCTGAGGCCCGCGCGCCTAGAGCCCATGCTCCACAACAAGAGAAGCCACCGCAATGACAGGCCCGCACACTGCAACGAAGAGTAGCCCCCGCTTGCCGCAACTAGAGAAAGCCCGCGCACAGCAATGAGGACCCAATGCAGCCAAAAATAAATAAATAAATAAATTTATTAAAATAATATAAGTATTGGAAATTATATCCTTTACAACTGTTTAAGCTTACGATGTCATATTAAATTTTAATTTGGAAGAGTGCTAAAGTTCTGTAGAGCTCTAAAAAAAGAATGAGGACTATATACTGTCAAGTAAAAAATGAGGAGGAAAAAGGGTGAATGGTATGTTACTATTTATCTAATAAAAGAAATGAATATACACACACACATATACTCATATATTTATCTGCTATCATTTAAAAAAAATAATGGAAGGATAAACAGTAAAAGCCACTAAAATAATTACTTCATAGGGGATGGAAGGTAGATGTGATAAGGATGAAAGCTATACTTATCTTAATATAATTTGTATGACAGAGCTGAGTTCTTTCAATGTACTTTCATTATAGATTTGACTTTGGAATCATGCAAACATTTTATATAATTTTAAAATAAAATCAAACTTTAATAAAAGTCAGTAAAAAGAAAAAATAAGATAAAAAATGAAAATAAAATGTATACCCAGTTAGTAATATACAACAAAGAAAATAACTATGCCAAATGACTTTAAAACACAGTAATTTGACTGCATAGCCCTAGAACAAAAAGAATTAGAAAAACAAGTTTAACCTATTTTTAATAATGTTATGTTACTGATGATAATGTTGGCATTATTATTCTGTGACTATTATTTACAAAATGTGGAATAAATCAAGGAATTACTTCATACTCTAATTCACCAATGTCTTTGAGAACTGGGATTATGAACATGGGACAAAGAAAAAGTCAAAAATCTTGTAGTAGTGAATCTGAAGTATCAGTAGAAACCCATGATGTATTTTACCTTAAAAAAAAAAAAAAAACCCAACAAAAAACCTCTATATTTCTTCTTTTAGTCCACTGAAAAGGCCTAGAAACTATGACCAACGTGGCAAAAACAAGCATCCCTAGCATCCAGATTGTGGATTTGAAATACCATTTCCCATTCAAAGAAACAAAGCTCATTAGGTCAGAATGTACAAAAGGAGCATGAAACACCTTGTCATACCATATAGCAAGAAGGCTATCAAAGACCATTAAGGGTCAACATCAAAAGAACTCAAAAGAAACAACATAAAGAGGTTTATACTGGTTAAAGATGAGACATTCTGAACTTCAGTAAGGATAGCAACTATAACAGTTTTGAATACATTAAATACATAGATTAATGATACTGAAATTTTAAAATTTGCTTGAAAATAAAACTGGAGTCAATAACAAGGGAAGGCTAGCTAAACGAGACTGGCCACCGGTTGGTTGATAACTGTTAGATCTGGGTGGTGATTACATGGTGTATCACTCTGCCTACTTTCATATATATTTTAGATTTCCCACTATTAAAAAAATAGCGTGTGAGGACATAAAAATAATTTTTATTTAGAAAAATTAATTATAAATTGAGATAACGATTACTTTTCCTACCTAAGCAGTATACATTTAAGCAATTCTGTGTAGAATGGTAAGAACAGTATTCATCCTTAAGAGGTTAGTTTTAAAGCACTAGTTTAAAATACCATTTACATTTTATCAAATATATCTCACATTGTAAGACAATTAACCACTTTAAACGTGTAATTTGAGAGAATCCTTAACATATGAACAACTTACCTTTCAAAAGGTGCTTGGACTCTCTTAATTACATGATAAACAAGTATGTCTTTTGCCAACATATATTTATCACTTAATGATGTTATAAGTCTTAGGCATCCAATAAGCTCTAAGTAGTTATAATATTCATTTATTAAAGAGTTTAAGTCAGTCATAGTTGCTGCAGTATTTATCTGTAATGAAGAAGAAAATACACCCAGTTGACTCATTTACTTGTGAAAGATATTTACATTTCAAATGACACATTACTTTATATTCAATTCTTGAGTACACCTGGGTGAAGTGGAAGTATACTAAGAATTATTTTCCTAGAATAAATGTCTGATAATCCAGTTTAATAAATACTGAATATTTCTGCCAAAACCTAGGTTTCAAGAAATCTAGACTATAATGCCACTTTAATATAGGAAATTACTTCCATAAAAGGTGGTAACTGACATAGAACAGTTACATAGCACTAGAGAGGCAAGAAAGAGGACCTGCAGAGATTTCATGAAAGAAAGAATAGCTGAGACAAAAAAATGGATACACTCAAGAGTATTTGAGGGAACAGCATAAACAAAGATATACTTAACCATTTATGTGCCAGACACTTCCACATAGGTTAGCTCTTGAACAAAGTTACAGAGGGAGAAAGATAAAATTAGAAGGCAGTCAAAGTCCATTTGAATGGAAAATCTCCTTGGTATTTCTTTCTTCCAAAAAATTCTTCTTCCAGGTATTTACATGATTCCCTCAATTATTTCAGATCTCTCCTGTGATCTCAGAAGTTTTTCCTGACTACCCTTGTTCAAACTACCTTCACACTCTAATAGTTGGGTATATGTTCTCATCCTCCCAAACCCATCACCCTAAGTTTTAGCTGGGCATATGGCCAAACTTTCCTTAAAGCTAGTGTGGCCTTATGTGACTAAGAGCTGTCCAATGGGACATGAGTGAAAATGTGTCAAATTTTCCTGCACTCTACTTCCACTTTCTCCCTGTACAGCAAACTTCAGCTGTGAAGACAATATCCTAAATGGTTACAAAACAAGAGGAAGGAATCCAATTCTCTGGGTGACTTGGTGTATCACAATTGTACCTCTAAAACAGGAGCCATTTCTGTAAAGGCCAGATAGCATTTTATGCTTTGTGGGCCATATGGTGCTTGTCACAACTACTAAACTCCACAACTGTAGTGTAAAAGCAGTCACAGACTCATAACAAATGGGTGTGTTTGTGTTCCAATAAAACTTTAAAAAGGCAGCAGGCAAGACTTGGCCTACGGCTATAGTTTACCAAGCCCTAATCTAAAATCTAGATTTTAGAAAAAAATAAATATCTGCCTTTTTTGAGCCATTGTCTTTTGGGTCTCTTTGTTACAGAAGCTTAGCCTATGCTTTAACTTACTATACCCCAAGCATTATCTTGGAAAAGATATCCTTCCTCTTATTCTGTTCTATTTTTATAATATATTTTACTACATGATAGTATATTATATATTTATTTACCTTGTCGTTCCTCTAATATGTAAATTCCAAGAAGGCAGGGGCTTTGTTTGGTTCACTACTTTATCTTCAGTGATAAAACAGTATGGGATACAGGGAGTTCCCTGGTGGCACAGTAGTTAAGATTCCGCATTCCCAATGCAGGGGGCCTGGGTTTGATCCCTGGTCAGGGAACTAGATCCCACATGCATGTCGCAACTAAGAGTTCCCATGCCACAACTAAGGAGCTCACCGGCTGCAACCAAGGAGCCCGCCTGCCACAACTAAGACCTGGCAGAACCAAATAAATAATAAAAACAAACAAAAAACCGTATGGGGTACATAGCACCTTGTAGATATATCTGTTGACTAAATCAGTGAAAGAACACTGGCTAGGAGTACAAAAACTGGAGTTAGTAAAGCCATGAGAAGAGCTCTAAGTGCCCTAATGAAGAACTCGAACTCCATTCAATAGAGAATCAGGTGAAAGAATCATACTGAAGAAGATGATTAGAATAATATCTTAATTGTTTAAACTTAGATATAACCTGGGGCTTCCCTGGTGGCGCAGTGGTTGAGAATCTGCCTGTCAATGCAGGGGACACGGGTTCGAGCCCTGGCCTGGGAAGATCCCACATGCCGCGGAGCGACTAGGCCCGTGAGCCACAATTGCTGAGCCTGCGCGTCTGGAGCCTGTGCTCTGCAACAGGAAAGGCCGCGATAGTGAGAGGCCCGCGCACCGCAATGAAGAGTGGCCCCCACTTGCCGCAAATAGAAAGCCCTCGCACAGAAACGAAGACCCAACACAGCCATAAATAAATAAATAAAATTAAAAAAAAAACAAAAAACTTAGATATAACCTGAGTTTGGTATAGTAAGCATACTAGAAATAAGAAGGAAAGGCCACTGTTAGAGACAGATGACTTGACACAAACTGATAAATGGAGTATGGAAGAATGAAAACAACCCTGTCTCCAGAATAACTTGGAAATAAGAAATCTCTTGAAAAGAAAGGAAAATCAGGCAAAAAACCAAATTCTGGGAAAAAAATTAGTTCCGTCCTAAACATGCTGTGCTCAGTTTGGTAGGAAGATCCAGATCTTATCTGGATATAAACATCTAGGGGCTCAAAAATACAGGTCTGGAAATCATCAGAAAGGTTATAGATGAGGAAACTCTTTCCAAATAGTATAGAAGGAGGACTGTTAAGACAACACTGAAAATTACCTAAGTTTTAGGGGTAGGAAGAAGAAGCATCAAAAAAGACAGTAGTAGTCGAAAGTAGGAGGGAGTAGATATTATAGAAAACAATAGAGATGAATTCAAATACAGTGGTGATTGCAGAAGTCAGAGGAGATGAGGAATTAGGAAAGAAAGGCCTTTGCATGTGGAGATTTAGATCCCTGCATATCAGCAATGAACTAGCTAACTCAGAAGAGTAGTGGGGGGAACAGAAGTCTGACTGCAAGTTAAATGAGTAGGAAAGAGGAAGTGGAGACAATGAAGTTAAAGTACATTTTTTCTGGTAAAGAGGACAAAAGAAAAACTAAATTGAAGGGTTAAAGGGTCAGTTTAAAATACCATTTTAGAATGAGGAGTCTTGGGCAAAATACATAGAATTATTAAAATAACACATTTCGAGGTTTCTTACTTTCTGGTTTAGAAACTTGAGGCTTAACAAGATTAACCCAACATGCCCAAGGTCACATAGCTTATATCAGTTATTTCAAAGTAAAATCTGACTTCTGAGCATTTGTTTTTAACCATTTAACTATATTGCCTATTAACTGAGACAATGGATAGAGTAGGCTTAAGTATGGGACAAGTTAAGGGAAGAAAAGTTGAATTGGATTTCATTTTCTCAACTGTTTCATTACTTTCTAAATCAGTAACACATGGGCAATGTTACTTATAGGGTATTATGATAAGTAAACTGAGTTTGTACAGATAACATGTGTAGTACAGGGCTTAATAAATGGTAACTATTTTGAGGGGAGGAACACTGAGTCTCCCCAACTGTTTCCACAGAGAAGAAATTCAGCCTGGTCTTTCTCTCCACCCATCACTCATATCTCCCTGTAGGAGGAAGGATAAATTTTCTGCTGGTAACCATCCTTTCTTCAGCTCCACTGACGACAGGAAAGTGCACTTTCATCTGCTCTTGAGCATGCAACAAGGAACCTGCCTTATGTTGTCCCTGGCAGGGCAGATAAATCCATCTAGTTCTGAGGAGTGTTAGCAAGCCATTCTGACCACAGATCTAAGTCACATTATCCAATTGATTTTATCAACATTAAACATGGCACTTTGATCTCTAGCTGCCTGCCCTTTACATCTGTCTCTTAAATGGTTGTTAACTTTGTTGGTAAACAAAAATATTGACACCTCTTAACTACTCCACAAAGAGTATTATTCTATTGCAGATCCATCATTTATATTCAAATACACGTAGAACATAGTCTACATCTGAACAGACAGGTACATTTCTTACCCTGATTATAATCTGTGCCACATCAAAGTCTGAGACGTCGTCTAAAATTGGTTGGGTACTTTCTGGTCCATAAACAAGGCAGTTAAACAAGGTTTTAGAAAAGAAACCAGGTGAAGGACCACCATGAACCAAAGAAATGGCAAGCATTTTGCCAGCTTCATAGTAAAGATTCTCTTTCAGAGCTGTAAATACAGATAAAATATATCAAATACACTTCATTATTATATAACCATCATATGTAATTAATACATGTATAATAAATTAAAAATTAAAAAATCCAAGCATTAGACAAATGTAAAATAACCTAATTCATAGAAGGTATAATAATGTATAAAATATAAATTTCAACTAAAATATACAATTTTACAAATTTTTTTTCTGAATTCAAAGTAACAATCTATTGTAGAAAAATATGTAAATACAGAAAATCTTTTTATAAAATCACCTATAATCCTACCACCATAATAACCAGTGTACACACTTTGGTGTATTTATAATATGTCTCATGTGCATATAAATATATACATAAATAGTTTGGCTTCTGTCTTTTTCCACTTACCGTATTATAAATTTTTAAAATATACTTGAAATTATTCAAATATACAGTTAATGAATGCATTCAAACTAATTTACAGATGTGCTGCAATGTAAACCATCCCCTTATTACTGGCTAGCCCAGTTTCAACTACATGAGACACAATGTTACAGTCAACATCTATTTACACATTCTTGTTTATATATCTTCGAATATTAGGATAGATTCCTACATACGGTATTAGTGGTTCAAAGGATATGAACAATTTTAAGGTTGTTGATATACAAAATGATACAAATTAACTCTCAACACTATATGCTATCTTACCGTATCATCACAATATTTTTCAATGTGTCATTTAAAATGTTTTAGCTACTTTGATAAGTCAAAAGATATCATGTAAATTTTCCTTTATTTTTTCTAAAAATTCAAAGTAATTTATTAATAAGTAACATTAACAATACCTGAAATAATAATAAAATCTCAACAATAACCTTATATACTACATATTAGTAGTCACATCTTACAGATGAAGAAACTGAGATCCAGAGAGGCTATGCAATTAATCTAGGGAAATAAAGCTACTGAAGCAGATGTGTACAAACTGAACTCAGATTTTGTGACTTAAATTCCATGTACTCTCTCCACTGTACCAAAACTGCCATGAGTTAACATACTGATTACTTGGAGCGTTTTTGTTTTTTTTTTAAAGGGAGTATAGAATTAAACTGTGTGTACTATACATAGTACTAATGATCCTTGGTAGTTTCTCAATTATTTCAATGATACTTCAGGCAATGGTGAGGAAGTTCTAAAGAAAACATAGAAGGAAGTCAAATGGGATGATATGTCTTCTCACTCTCTCTCAAATTCCTATTACAGCAAAAGTGGTTATAAAAGCTCCTAAAAAAAGAATGCTAGAATTAACCAGTGTTTTGAGATGCCTGTTTTAACCACATTAATTCCTTACCAGAAGTAAAGACAGAAAAGTACCATATACATAATTCTGTTAAATAAAAAAAAAAAACTCTTGAAAGCAAAAGTATGCTAAAAATCTGTTATATGTGAACCAAAAAATATGTTATAAAAATCCTAGGTTGTGAAGAAACATGCCAACTGCAAATTTCAAATATATGAACAAGAAGAGCTCAAAAACTCATTCATCCCATTTGGCCACTCTATTCAAATGAATTAAAATTAAAATAAAGTACATTTTTAAGAAGTTATACTTAATTATGGAATCACTTTAAGGAGGATATTGTCATAAAGAAATTAAGGATATTCTAAAATAAAAAATGTTTCACTACAAAATTTATTTGAAAAAACATCACTTCCCCCCTTTTCTGTGATTCTATCATTATTTTAGTAACAAAGTGATTATACATTTTGACCACAGGTATTGAGTATCGATTCTAACCTGCTATCTCTTTCTTAACACATGGTGTATTCAGTATGTACAATAATAAAGAAAATAGTTACCTTGAGAATTGAGAGACAAGTTCTTTGACAAGGACCCTTCAAACAATGGTGAGTTCTCAAGTTGCTGCATTAAGAGACTTAGGAATTCTTGCTTTGATCCAGGCTGCTCTTTTCCAAAATGATCATTTTCATTAACATATGCTATTTCAATTGTATATGAAGGATTAAAGTTTTGATTTCTGAATCCATCTAAGGCACTATTCCAGATATTGGCTTTGTTGATAAATAATCTTTTAGTTTTTTTTTTAATTTGGAATCCTAGCTCTATTATTAGAGTCGAAATATCTCTTCTAAATTTGCTGCCTTGCCTATAAAACATGAATTTAAACATAGAGGTAAGTACTCTAAAGTACTTTACGTGTCACAGCAGTTACACAGCCAAATAAAAAAAGAATAGAAAGAAGTTCTTCCCCAACTCCCACCCAAAAGCAAACAATGGCCGCCAGTGGAACCAAAAAGTTATTTGATAACCTTAGTTCTAAATTCTTGATTCCCTCTATCCAATCTTCTACCAAATTAAAATCACCTAACGTTATACAATTCACTGGATTTAGGTATAAGAGTCAAAAGTTCAAACTCTTACCTCTCTGGACATACTTGCTTAACTGCATCTTTTTTTTTTTTCCTAACATCTTTATTGGAGTATAATTGCTTTACAATGGTGTGTTAGTTTCTGCTTTTAACTGCATCTTATTTCATTTTCACCAGATCCTTTAAAACTAGAGCAAATGTAATCTCTGCTTACTGTATGAGAGAACTATATTTTTAAGAGGTCACATATTTTAAACAGAACTCACACTCCTTTAAATAGTACTTTTCAGTTTATACTATTAATTCTCAAAGCGTGGCCCCAGACCAGCGACAGCAGCAGCTGCCGCGCCTGGAAGCTTGTTAGAAATGCAGCTTCTTAAGCCCCGCAGCAGATACACAGAATCAGAACCTCTGAGCATGAGGCCAGGCAACCAGTGTCCTAACAAGACCTCCAGACAATTATCTGGGCTAACTCAACTGTTCCCTGCCTCAGTTTCTCCATCTGTAATTGGAATTAATGTACTCAAAATAATCCTGTTAGGGGCAATGTCCATGGATCATCCTTCTACATCAGATTAGGGACTGCAGTTTGAAAAATACCCTTCCAAACTACTCTGAGAACAGCTAATACTCTAAGTGTATATAGCTACTTCCTGTTATAATTTTCTCAAAACAGGAGTTTTATATTTTTCTCCAATTCAAAATACACACCTCAGCAGATCTTTACGCTGGGCTCCAGGAGACTGTCTGGGTAATTTAGGTGAGGATTCCTCCAACAAACAATCAGTTATTCCCACATTAGTGTTAGGTAATGTGTGTTTTTTGGCTTTTTGGAAATCACCTACAGATTTAAAACCCAATGTTAGTATAATAGGAATATAGGTAGAAACTTTTTAATAATATGCATTTAAATAAAAACATCTTTATTCAAAATGACAAAATATTACCTGAATTGTAAAGAATACCTCTACATTCCAAACATTCCCAATTTTGTTCCCATGATTGTAGTGAGGAACAGGCTAAATGTGTTCCGCGAGAACCACAACACTGACAGCGCTTTATTTCCCATTTGCTGGGGACATAAAGAGAAGCAGATTATTTACATGTGGTATTAACTTAGTCTAATTCTGACCATCAGCACCACTGCACACCCCACTGGCCACCTCACACACACAACCAACCCTTTTACCCAAGGAAGGAAAATAAATTATTTGCTTTGATACTGCATTACTTTTTCCTAAAGTAGTTTTTTTCCCCATTTCATTTATTATGTTGGTAACTTCCTTCTTTAAATATTCTCTATCTTAAAATACCTAAACTAAATATCAGCATGTACATGCACATATACCCAAAGTATGTCTGAAATGGAAGAAGCATTCAGTAAATACATTATCTTACCTAAAATACTATCTTTCCCATTCAAGGTGAGGAATTATTTCCTGTAACAAGCTTGCTCAGACACCCCAAGTACTGTGCAGCTCAACAGGATCCAGACTTACTACCTGACCCGCATTCATATTCTCTCTCATCTTTTCCCCTCAATCCCACACTCCCAATGTTTCCCCACTGTGTTGTGTGACACGTGCCAGTCAGCATTCACATTTTCTGTACGGGTGTGGGTTATAGCGTGCAGCCTCCTCTTTGTTTGGTTATGAATACATCCGTCTGTACAGAAATGGATATACTCCCTGAGTGTGTGGATATGTGGGTGATAGGAGACTTAGTTGCATAACTTCACCTCTGGTAGGTGTGGGTGAATCTCCCTCTGTGTGGGTATGGGTGTGTAGGGGTATGTCCTCTATGTGTCTCCCTCTCTTCCCCAGACAGTTCTGCCAACTGATGATGAAGAGAAAGAAAGATGACAGCTAACGAGTGCTTATACACCAGGCCCAGTTCTCACTCTTTACATGTAAAGTTTCAGAAGGTTGGAAAAATTTCAGAAGGTTGGAAAATTTCAGAAGGTTACCTCCATTTTGAAGAAGAGGAAACCAAAGCATAGAGGGGTAAATTGCTTGCCCAAACAAGTTCACACTGCTAGTAAGTCTCAGAGTGAGGCTTCCAATCCAGTTTACCTGGCTTCAGACCCATGCTCCTAACCACTCCACCATGCTGCCTTTCAGCAAAATTACCTTCCTATCACTAGGATGAGAGGGAGTGAGACTGCAAAGAAAGCATTCAGATAGCAGGACTCTGTGTCCTAGGAGAAAAGGCAAAGTAGCTGCCAGAAAGAAAAGGGAGTTTGGTAGCAAATGATTAGGTGACCAGAGGTATACAAGAAATATGTATATTAGTTAATCAAAATAGCCTAAAATGAATTTAGAAAATATCATTATTAATGAATATATTGCTTCTTAGAACTCTAAAGTGCTTTACTGTCTACAAAGCACATTTATATACATTAATCTCATCTCTACCTCAGCACAACCCTTGAGCAGGGTATTATTAGTGTTTACAGATGAATAATCAGGGTCACCAGATCAAGTAACTTAGGCAAGAATACACATTACTTGACATCTTCAATGAGACCTCCACCCTTAATGAATCTTTAGTCTAATGGCAAAGACAAATTTAAACAATGTCAACTCTATTGTAACAAGCACAATGAAGGGAAAACCCAGCCCAGAACAGGGAATCAGGAATAGTAAGAGTTTCTTAGGGGAAACTTTCCAAAGCTTACAAGACTTCAGCTGAGTCTTCCAAAATAAGTAGTACCTCACCTAGCCAAATCACTTTCCATAAGAGATAAGGCTCCCAATATTCTGCTCTGCACTTTAAGTTTCAGTTTGTCATATTCATTAAGACTATATAACAGGGATAAAAATTTATCAAAATTTCCTATAAAAATTTCAACAAAATTAGATTTGTTACTTTTTATCCTGCATCTTAAAAAATAAAGATACTCTTGATTTCTAATACCCCACACAGTATAGTGTACAGAGAAGGCAAAAAACGATTGTTAACATTATAGCCAATGTCTACGGATACTACAAAAGAGTAATCAATAAATTTCAAATGCCAAATCCTTTTTATAATGATCCAAAACAAACACTGATAGATTAATCTAGTTTCTTAACCTCTAGAACAGTGTCTTCCAATAGAAATATAATGTAAATCATATATGTAATTTAAACTTTCCTAGTAACCAGATTTAAAAAGGTAAAAGAAACAGGTGAAATAAATTTGAGTATTTCCAAAACATAGTCATTTTGTTTGGCATGTAATCAATTTAAAAAATTATTAACAAGATATTTTAAGGTCTTTTTTTCTTACTGTTACAGGCTGAATTCTGTCACGCCCAGAATTCATATGTTGAAGACCTAACACCCAGTACTTCATAATGTGACTGTAGTTGGAGATAGGGCCTTTAAAGGGATAATTAAGATAAAATGAGGCCATATGCGTGGGTCCTAATCCAATATGACTGGTATCCTAATAAGAAAAAAAGATTAAGGCACAGACAGAAGGACACAGCTGGAAGGAAGCCATGTGCAAGCCAAGGAGAGAGGCTTCAAAAGAAATCAACCTGCCAATGTCTTTATCTTGGATGTCTAGCCTCTAGGATTCTGAGAAGAAAAATTTCTGTTGTTTAAGCCACCCGGTTTGTGGTATTTTGTTATGGCAGTCCTAGTAAACTCAGACACACATTAGTCTTTGGTGTGTATTTTACACTTACGACACCTCTCAATTTGGAATAGCCACATTTAAAGTGCTCAACAGCCACCTGTGGTTACTGGCTACCACAGTAGAGCTCTAGAAAACAGAGCCTCATGAAAACACACCACAAAAGTTACAGTTATGCCAACTGCAATAATTTCTCTGTAAACAGATGTAAATATACACTTAATAAATATACCTCATGTCAAGTTAAAATTTCAAACATCCTAAGAGCAAAAGTACATTTCAGTAACTAGAAAACCTACTTTCTCAAGCTGAAGGTTTAAAAAAGGACACTAAGCACAACTGAACTTCCCCATATACCTGTCAGGCACATTATAGTCTCGCCCTTCTTTGCAACGACATCTTCGGACATCACAATGCTCATAGTGCTGCAGAAGCTCTTGATAAGCATTTTCCTCTAATTCCCAAGATGCATCTCTGTAAATGAAGCAAGATATAAAATATACTTTGGCCTAAAATGTTACATAAAAGGACTGATAATGAATCTAAAAATAAAAACTCTTCTAAAAATAAAAACTTAGGAACAAGGATAAAACTTGTTCTTTTTAGGATTAATCATTCACTTCAAGATATAAATCCCTTAGTGTCATTTTATCCTACAGTTAATTAGTCTCACAGTGAATTTCAAATGCTAAATGAAAAATTAAGTAGAAATTTTCTGAAACTTACATTTTTCCTAATATTTTACTTCCAATTTTTTGAATTTCAAGTTTAGTACCATATTTCTGGATTCCTCACCTTTAAGTATTAAGAAAATTCTTCTTATACATTTTAAACCACATCTTGATTCTCTCAAATAATTTATACATACCATTTTGAAGCCTATTATACTTGTGTATCAATCAATCAATCAATATTGTACACAAGTGAGGTGTACAATTATTAAGAGACTATAGGGCTTCCCTGGTGGCGCAGTGGTTGAGAACCTGCCTGCTAATGCAGGAGACGCAGGTTCGGGCCCTGGCCTGGGAAGATCCCACGTGCCGCGGAGCGGCTGGGCCCGTGAGCCACAGTTGCTGAGCCTGCGCATCTGGAGCCTGTGCTCCGCAGCGGGAGAGGCCGCGATGGTGAGAGGCCTGCGCAGCGCGATGAAGAGTGGCCCCCACTTGCCACAACTAGAGAAAGCCCTCGCACAGAAACGAAGACCCAACACAGCCAAAAATAAATAAATAAATTAATTAATTAATTAAAAAAAAAAAAAAAAAAGTAACTGAAGTGAAAAACCAATTGAGGACACAAAACAAGGCAAAAATATTAAAAAAAAAAAAAAAAAAAAAAAAAAAAAGAGACTATAAATAACTAATGAGACGTTTAAGTCACAGTACCTGGTTCTCAAGAACTAGCAATCTGGGGAGGAGGAAAGGTGGTGGGGATGGTTTTACATTTCCCTATTTGAAATGGCTGCTTGTCCATGAGTCATTAATCAGACATAAATGATTATTTCCATTGTTATTAAATCCTATATTTAAAACCTCTTTTCATCAAAAGGCTAAATGTTACTCACTTTTCAGGAATATGAATTCCCATTCTCAACATCTCTTCCTGAAATATATCACTATTATTGCATATTGTGCACCTAAAGAAAAACACTCCTGCATTTATTGCTTGAACCTATAGTGGAAAATAGAAAATATATGATTAATAATTTAACAGGTTATCAGGTTATGAATTATATAGCTAATAGAACGTGTGTGCTACTTTTCACATATATATTATGGAAACTTATTTTTTATGTTTGTGGTTCATAAACTTTGATAAACTAAGTTACCCCACTGCTAAAATTTGGGGATATTTCTCCCAATGGGAAAAAAAATTAAGCTAATGAATTGACTGTTCTTTACATCTATCACCCATATGTGTTTCTCAACCCTTTGTATCTAATGTCATTTCTGTTCCCAAATATTGTGTTGTCCATCACTCTCTGTGAATAAAACAGTAAACATCTTCAGTTACTTCATCTAGGAAGGATGTTTAAATAAATGTTACATATAAAGCATCATTGGTTCTGTTTTTAACTCAGTCTCTGTAAGTTTTCTTCCTAAGGGGGAGAAGCATAAAACCTATTCTCACTGCTTCAGCAAATAAAAATACAGAAGCAGCAGAAAGAGAGAAAGAGTAGCCAATCACCAGTTTAAAAAGCTAGTAGCACACACTCATTTAATAAATATTTAATCCCTACTATATAGGCGCCAAACACTATGCTAGTACCAAAAATAGAAACATAAAATGACTTAGATCCTGTTTCAAGGAATTCTTGTGAGTAGGCATATACTATAAAAGTATTATTAGTTTTTTTATGCATTTATTTATTTATTTATGGCTGCATTGGGTCTTTGCTGCTGCATGCGGGCTTTCTCTAGTTGCAGCGAGTGGGGGCTACTCTTTGTTGCGGTGCATGGGCTTCTCATTGTGGTGGCTTCTCTTGTTGCGGAGCACGGGCTCTAGGCGTGCAGGCTTGAGTAGTTGTGGCGCATGGGCTTAGTTGTTCTGCGGCATGTGGGATCTTCCCGGACCAGGTCTCGAACCCGTGTCCCCTGCATTGGCAGGCGGATTCTTAACCACTGCGCCACCAGGGAAGTCCTAAAAGTATTTTTTAAAAAGTATCTATGGAAGAGAGGGCTTCCCTGGTGGCGCAGTGGTTAAGAATCCGCCTGCCAATGCAGGGGACACGGGTTCGAGACCTGGTCCGGGAAGATCCCACATGCCGCAGAACTAAGCCCATGCGCCACAACTACTCAAGCCTGCACGCCTAGAGCCCACGAGCCACAACTACTGAAGCCTGCGTGCCTAGAGCCCGTGCTCTGCAACAAGAGAAGCCACCGCAATGAGAAGCCCGCGCACTGCAACGAAGAGTAGCCCCTGCTCACTGCAACCAGAGAAAGCCCGCGCGCAGCAACGAAGACCCAACACAGCCAAAAATAAATAAATAAATTTATTTTAAAATAACTAAACAAATAAATAAAAAGTATATACAGAAGAGAAAGGAAGAAGTACTTAAGTTTATGTAAGAGCCTGACAAAAATGTCACAGGGATGGTACGGTCAAAGCTAAGTTTGAAAGAAGTAGGGGTTTGCCAGGAAAATAGTACAAAAGACGATACAAGGAGAGGGAATAGCATATATCAAGTCTCAGTGGCAAAAGAGTACATGTGATTGGGGAACTAATAATAATATACTTAGAAATTACATGCTGATCATACTGAACTAGGTAATTAAAATAGACAGGTAAATCAAAGTCAGTAGTGTGAAGAATTGACAGAGAATAAGGCATGCAGGAGTTAGTGGCCTCCGGCAAAAGTCTAGTTTAAAAAAAAAAGTGTCTGAAGTGAAATCACAAAGGGTTTAAGGCAGAGGGTAGCAACAAAAAAGGATACACCAAAAATATTAAGCAGACCTGACAGACTTGGAGAATGATTTGTGGATGGTGAAGAAAGAAGCAGACAAAGAGGAATCCAGGTTCAAACAACTAGCAGGTAGCACACACATAACAGGTGAGAGGGAAGCAACAAGTTAATGAAATCTCTGCTGAACCTAAAGGATCTTTGAGCAATTGTACACAGATACCAAGATCTTACTAAGTATAGGATATGATACAAGGAAGTGTCTAGCACGGAGAAAAGAAAAACAGCATAGGACATATGAAAGATACCAACAAGGCCACAGCAATGATGGAGACATCCAAACTAAACAAGAATAGTGACAATTCTCTGCATACAGAGTGAAAAATCAATTTCTTTGATATTAATCTATAGTCTCTCCTCACAGAATCCCAATGTATATAGCATTTGTAGTGGTCACAAATGAAATTTGCTTAACCACATACAATTCTCATCCTACTGCATAGGTTTGTTCTTCCTTCAACTCTTTTATATTAATAGAGTTCAGAGATTAAAAAAAAATTTCTTTGGGTATTATTATAGCTACCTAAACAGGGTAGACTCCATTTACTATTTCAGTTAAGACTTGTATCAGAGTGGAAAAGCCACTGGAGTTCCTTTAAGGAACATGACTCAAGAATTAGCTCTGTCCTGGTGTGCTCTAACCAAGTAATAATTGCTTGCTTGTTAATATTTATATCACAGACAGGTGTCCATGGGGCCATGACCTTATATCTGCATAAAGTAGACCTACATTTTTGTTAGTAGTACTATTTCTACTTTTTAATGACAGAATTAGAAACTTGGTATTTTTGGAGTTCACAAAAAGTCCTATGAATACTAGGTCAAATTTGAGAACCTCTCTCTGTTTCATTATTAATGCATAATGAGGCAAATCTTATTTGTCCTGAAAAATAACATACTATTATTACAAAGTTAACAAGATGATACATTTGGCAGCAATTACATTCAATTCATTCAAATACAAACCCTGAATTAAGATAAATTACCTTTTAAAGATTCTCACATAATGTGAACTTCTTCCTCAATAGGTAAAGATAGCACTTCATGATGTTTATGAACTGCACTCTCTAGATCCCTTTACAAACACTTCTTTGTAAGAAAGAACAGGATTTCTAATATTTACCCAACAAAATAGGCTTCATCCTACCACTTTTAACTGATAACTAATAATAACTAACTAATACTAAGAATAAGAGTTCAAGGCTCATACAAAAAAACAGAAAGTAATCAAGCTTTACTACTTTGACTACTGGTAGTACTTTTAAGATTTTGTTGAAATATAAGAGGATTTACATCTCCTAACTTAAAAAAAAGAACTTTTGTAGTTAATTTGTATCAATAATAACATTTCATTTTACTGAACAATAATAAAAGCCAAGCTTTAAAAAACAGTATAAACTTAAGTGAACCCTTTGTCACTTGGCATTCTATCAACTATAATTGTCTATCAATTGGCACTTTCACACATTTATACTATATATTGGACATTATTAATAACTGGGATCTTTTTAAAATTTTAAATTATCTTCTGAATTGAAGAAACTAAATTGTTTAATGTGTGTTTTATGATATTTCATTTACTTGAAAACTTGTCGTCAGGTTTGACATACAAGGTGGCTCTCAAAGAACTAATATTAATATCAGTTCATTAGACAGTAATCAGTTTACTGTCAAAAAGTTATGATAAAGTGTTTACTACAGCTAAAAAAACAGACCTCTTAACATTAAATTATCTTAGCTTACAGTTAATTATTTCACATATCTTGGTTTTCTAAGCTTAAATATATAAATGAACTTGGGAATTAAAATCTGTATATTATTCATTGTGAAATACAACAAAATCCTTGGGTAAAAACAACAAAATTTTAAAAGTGTAAATATACATTAAAAGGTAGTATCTAAAGTACTTATTAAAACATTAATTGTACACTTCAATAGGGTGAATTTTATATGTAAAATTTGATTCAATAAAGCTGTTTTAAAAGTTACAAGTAGTAAGAGCTAAAATACACATCAATTTTTTCTAATTTAAAATTCAAATCAGCAAGCAACAAATTTTATACCAGAAAAAGCTGACAAAACATCTTACCTGTAAACAGTCTCTATGGAACCAAGCATTCTTACAACAAGGACTTCGTAATATGCTGTAAGTTGGAATAGGCTCAATAAATTCCAAGCAAATGGTGCATGGTAAGGAGTCTCTATAATTATTAGATGTAATTATCTGAACAGGTCGATGGTTCCAACAAAATGACCTAAAAACGTATATTATTTTCAAACATCTAATAAATTATATAGCACAACTAGACTAGCTTTACAATTCACATTTATAAGAGAAAATTCATTCGTCTCTCTCGTAATTAACCTACAACAGACTGGAACAACGGCACTATAAATCAGTCTCATAAGCTATAACTAAGGAGAGCTGAATTTTCAAAATGTGAACCTTTTGCTGGTGAGATTTACTTCACAGAATTTCAGTAACTAATATTATGTTGAGAATCCTATGTAATACTGTTAGCAACAGAGTATACACACCACTGTACTCAACCTTGCACAAAATCAAAGGAAGGAACTTAAACTTAAAAATAATATATTAATAATATAACAAATAAAATGCAAATAATAACTTATTCTTAACCCACTAAATGTATTTCCATTTGTATTTTCTAAACTGCAATTTTCATAGATAACAATCCATTAAATAGGTCAAGAGCACAAAGACTAAAAGAAATAGAGCACTCATGATACCAAATACCAAAATTCATAAAATCTTGATGTTTAGAGCTGAAGTCAAGAAGCAAATATTTTTAGGGGCATCCCAGGGCATAATATTTATTTTTTGGACTCCACCAAATTTACATGCCTTCACTTTACTCAATGAGAAACACATATGTCCCTGTGAAAGAAAAGTAAACTATTAAATCTAAAGAATGACATGAAATCTAGAATTATGTAAGATGGAAATTTTCACTGAATATGAGTATATTAACAGTTCCATATTATATTCTAGAGCTGAAAGCTAGAGGTGAATATTAATCATTAAGTCCATTACAGATATTGCAATTCTCCAGACTTTGCAAATAGAAATGATCATAAAGGAAGGGGACAGAAATTATATATATATATATGTACACACACCCACACACACATATCTAAAGTATACATATAACCTCAATGCAGCTTTGAAAAGAAATTTGACAAAGGAATTATATAATTGGGAGATCCATACCCATTTTCCATTTTTCTTTTACATTTTCTTTCATATTCAACAGTTAATTAACTCACGCAAAATTGCCAGTGAACTGGAAAATACATTCTCTCTGAAGTCCGCATGGGAAATGATAACTTCGTTTACATCGGGGTGCGACACATCCAATTGAAGCACCGGTTTTCTTGCAAATACAGCATTTCTAAAAGAAAGTATAAAAATAGGAGTTATAACATGTACAAAACTTGAGTACTATAGATAAGACCGAGGTATAAATGTATATTCTTTGTGGAGAGTCTGAAAATTATTTTCATCATACAACAGCTGTGAAGATATTTTATTAAAGAAATTTCCTGAAAAAAACTGTTCTACCCAGAAACAATCTAAAGGGACTAAAGATTCACTCCCATAACAATTTCTGGTAAAGGAAACCTCTAACCCAAGAAGCTTCGTTTCCTTCCTATCTGCTAAAATATTTTAAACTGAAGGGTTTGCAAACATAATGGTTATACATGAAAGTGTCATTCAAATTTCAATAGAAAACACATAGTTAGGAAATATTTATTAAGGACAACATCAAAACAATACTAAAAACCAATCTGTAAGATATTGGCTAGGATCACTCTATCCTAACCAAATGAAAAAGTGTTAGATACCCACAGTAGGTTAAGTAGTGATTCCCTCAAAAGATATGTTCAAGTCCTAATTCCTGGTACCTTTGAATGTGACCTTATTTGGAAACAAGGTCTTTGTAGATACTTGATTTACAAGTATCTACAAAGCTATCTTTAGCTTACAAGTATCTTGAAAGCTAAAGATTTCAAGATGAGTTCATCTTGGATTTAGAGCAGTCCCTCAATCAAAAGGCTGGTGTCCTTATAAGTAAAAGGAGAGGGAGATTTAAGACACACACACAGGGGGAGGCCACATGAAGATGGAAGCAGAGATTGGAGTTATGCTGCCACAAACCAAGGAATGCCAAAGGTTGCCAAGCAGACATCAGAAGTTCGAAGAGAAGCATGGAACAGATTATCCCTCAGAGCTTCCAGAAAGAATCAATCCCTCTAACATCTTGATTTGGAACTTTCAGTCTCCAGAATTGTGAGAGAATAAATTTCTGTTTCAAGCAACCCAGTCTGTGGTAATCTATTACAGCAGCCCTAGCAAACAAATACAACACCACTGCCACTAACTTAAATATAACGGTGGTATATAAAGAGAAAGACTATTAGATGAATCAATCATTAGTAAAAAACAGAACAGTACCTAAAATATCTTGGAACCCTTGAGATGACAATTATAATGGCCACTGATGGAGGGATTATACTGCTGACCCGTCAAGCAACACCAGGTTGTATACTTTGCCAACCTGAGGCTCTCCCTGTAAACTGACGTATGGAATTCTACTATAAGGTCACAAATAGAGACGCCTCTTCAGTATCAAGATATTCTCAAAGGTTCACAGTATACTCAGAGAGGTTACAGATGTCTTAAGAAAACATTTCCAAACTGCAAGGGGACCCTTAGAGGCCATGTTTCATGACAAGTTCACTATCACCAGAAGATTGAGAAATTTTGATACTAATACTCCCACATGGCCCTTAGATAAATGCCACTGTTAACCTTTTTCCCAAGGTTTTCCCTTGTGCCTTAGAACCTCTATTTTACTGTTAACTCCTCTGCATCTTCAACATCTTTAAAAATAATTGCTTCCATTTCTTTGTCTCAACTAAAATAAAGGTCTCTGCATGCTTCCCTTATAGAATCTCTTGAATGAAGCTGCTTACTTTTCCATCCTCCTTAATTTCCACACTTGGCAAGGAGTGGGAGTGGGATATGGATAGAGGCAGGAAGGAGGACAAGCAGAACATTATTTTAGTTCTGTGTTGCAGATTGTAGGCCACTACTCTATCAGACTTAAAAAGATCTGGTCCTTTGAACCTAATGACATCTACTCTCTGCCATCTAATAATTTCCTGATCAGTTCTCCACCTCCAGACTTTGGCACCTTTCTCTGTATTTTAATTCTTGCTGTCATTCTAAATGACTTCTGCACTGATGGGACAACCTTTCTTTGACTTCCTCAACTAAAATGTGTCAATGCACTTCATCACCACTCCAGTGTAACGAAGAATCCTCTCATCACCCAAAACTGCTCCACCATGGAAATCATCAATTCCATTATCACATTCTCTGAACAGACGCCACTGTACTTCCAATCTTCTCATTCTCTTAACTCTCATTATTTCTACTCAGGCCACATGGAGACCTATAGTCTGTTCCTTGCACATAATATAGTAAGCTATCACACAGAAGATTCACAAATTATAACTGAATGAGTAAGGAGTTAAGGTTTAGAATATCTGTCTTGGAGAACAGAAGGCATGGAACACAAGAACACCATGTCACAGAAGAGCCACAAGAGATGTGGAGATCATAAATTATTAGTCTGTATAGTTGTGTAATTTCCATGTCAATCTTTCATTCCAACCCAACAAATGAGGTATAAGAATGAAAAGTGAATAGTTGGGTTGCCTCAGGATTGAAGGTCTGAATAACAGCTGAGTGGAAGTATGGTCATAATTCTGATGGTAAGAGTGGATGAAATGATGGGTAGGTCGGAAGAAGATAAGGAAGTGAAATCAGTATCATCACATATCTTATCCAGGGTTGGTTTAGCAAAATGTTCTTCTAAGATTTAATGTATTTGACAAAAATAAGCATTGGAACGTAAAAACAATATCTTACAGATTTCTAGTAAAGAAAGTGATAGAACAGACTTCCTTAGTATTGACAATATTTATGGTATTAGGTGTAATGAGTAAAATAATTTACTTACCAGTTTCGAAGCCCTAGTCACTTCTTTCCTGATATCTTCTATTAGAAAACCATAAACTCCTTCTTCTTCTTTACCCCTCTGCCAAATTCCACTTGACATCAACTATGAATATATTCTCAATTAGAAAATAAACTCTAAGAAACTAGTTTGGAATAAAAAATATATACCTATAATATTCCAATAAAAAATGGGCATAAAACAACTCAAATTTTAAGTATCTCTTACCTATAATAGTTATTTTTCATGGTCAAAGTAAGAGGCTACTCACATTCTTTGATTTGGAAGACACTGTATATTAACAGTTCATGTAACCAAACTGGTTTCTAAAAAGTATTACAGAAAATAACAGAAAAACAAAGGAAGAAAAACAACAAAAAACACTTATAATCAAGCTTTAGGGGAAAAAAAAGTGGCAAATACTTAAAGGTGTATATGTAATAATAACGAATACTATGGAGATAATTATCAGTGATATTTCAGGTTAACTTGAAATCTCGCTGGATTCTGAATCATAAAAGGCATATTTATAGGGAATCTACTGAATTGTAGTTAATGCAAACGAATTTTGAAAAATCTGTTTTAACTTCAATTTAAATATGTTAAAGGAACATGAATCAAGAAAAAGCATGAGACTGTGAATAAGAAATCCTGACTTTGCAAACCAGGCTCTGTGTTCAACTTTCTGAAAGCCTAGGCAAGTAATTTAATGTTTCTGACATTAAACACAGAAATAAAAACAACAGACTAGGTTGTTTCCAAGTCTCTTTCAGCTCTAACATTCCATTACCATTTATAACATTACTATACTTTCGTGTTCACAATGAAATAGAATCTTATAAGTGTTGAGCCTAGGGTCAGTATGTTTCAGGATTAATATACTCATTAATAAATAAGGGAAATTCTGATATGACCAACTTAAGCATATTAAATAACTCCAACATACTTCAGATGTGTGATCAGAGTTTTATTTTAATCAGTATAATATATCCTTAAAAAAACCCAAAAGTGATATATGTTATGTAAGAATTATGAAAAAATAACCCACTGACTAATAAAATAGTTCTCCTAACTCTACTACATAAAAAGTAAAATACACTCTTTAGAAAAATGAAAAGGTTTTCTTTTGTGATGCAAACTATAAGGCTCTAACTTACAAATACGTTTGGAATGTCAACTTCATGGTCCCTTAAATCTTGGTACAAAGTAGGTAGGTTCCTAGACCAGTCTACAAATTTTAGAGAACCACCAAGAATTTATGTTAGATGATTTCTCAAGGAAGCATCTAAAGAGTTTTAACATGGATGCTGTTGCGGGTATAAAAATATGTCCACAAATTTGTTGATACTCCTTCCTTAAAGTGGTGGGAACTAATTCCTTCCCCTTAAGTGTGGGCTAGAATTAACGACTCACCTCTAACAGAATAAAGCAAAAGTAACAGTGGTATGCAACTGTAAAAACTAGGTCATATGGTTCCATCTTAGTGTATATCTATCCCTCTGTCTCTCTCTTTTATCACTTCCTCTGGGAGAAGGCAGATGTCGTGCTGTGAGCAGCCCTATAGCCCAGGAAGTACGGAACTGAGACCTTCTGCCAACAGTTAGGAGGAACTGAGGCCAAAAGCCACGTGAGTGAGCCACTGGAGATGGATATTCCAGCCCAGTCAAGCTTTCAGATGACTGAACCACGGCTGACATCTCAATTGCATCCTCATGAGAGACCCTGAGCCAGAACCACCCAGCTCAGCCAATACCAGATTCCCGTCCTTCAGAAACCATTTGAGAACAGAAATAGTCACAGATGTAGAAAACAAACTTATGGTTACCAAGGGGGAAGTTGGGGGGAGGGAGGGCTATATTGGGAGATTGGGATTGACACATACACACTACTATATATAAAATAGATAATAAGAACCTACCACATAGCACAGAGAACTCTACTCAATACTCTGTAACGACCTATATGGGAAAAGAATCTAAAAAAGAGTGAATATATGTATATGTATAACTGATTCACTTTGCTGTACAGCAGAAACTAACACAACATTGTAAATCAACTATAAAAATAAAAATTAATTAAAAAAAAGAAACCATTTGAGATAATAAATGTTGCTTAAGCTGCTAAATTTCAGGATAATTAGTTAAGCAGCAATATATAACTAATACAAGAGCCAAGAAATGCTGCATGTGCTCATGGTGCCACTGATATCTTAAGGCAGATTCAGTGAGGTGAGAAGTTGGTAGAGGGAATGCGGAACAAATGAGAGACTAATTCTCAATATGACATCAATTTTTCTTTCTTCTGAGTGACACATAAATTAACCTATTTCCTTTTACACAAATATTTATTACCTTTAGTCAGAACTTTTCTTTCCAGGTTCTCTGTGAAATAAAATACTTTTCTTTTACTTCTTAAGCCTTCAAACAAGTCTTTTCTGAGATTTATCACTAGCAATAATGAAAACAAAGTAGTAAAATGAACAACTCCCTTAGAGACCTAACCATTTTCTCCTTTTTTCCACTGAGGCCCCAAAGGGTTAGACAAAAATAAGCAGGTAAGGATGACAGGTATTTCTACGTACCAAGTAATTTCAGAATCTTAGAATCTGATAAATGAAAAATCTTATTTTTACATATAAGCAAAAGGAGATCCAGAAAAGTTAAATGACTTATCCATTTCTCAGAAACCAGCCATCAGGATCGAATTCTCTTCTTTAGAAGAATATCAGATTGCTAGGATTTAATTAAAAATTATACTCACCAAACAATAGTAATGTACAGTGAGATTCCATTTCTCATTAGTTTTCTTTTCTCCATATTTAATAGGACAGTCATCATTTTTTCGACAGAAAACACATGCTAACAGTGAAAAAAGTAATAGATATAAAAATATTTTAAACAAAAACAAAAAAAAACCCTATGGAATTGGTGCTTCTCTCAATTGATGTGTTCAATTCTTTTTGAGAGAGCAAATCACTTTATATTGTTATCAGTAAAGTAAAACTTCCAATACATACTTCTAAAACAATAATGTGACTTTACATTTTTTTCATTAATCTTTAATGATGAATCCCAGTGTGTTGTTAAAATGGCAACTCATTGAAAACAACCGATTAGGAAACTCTGAAACGCCTCCATCTCTCTAAAGCAATAAAACCTGCCAAATGCTGGTTGTGCATTTGGTTATGCTGCCAAAACCATCAGAATTAACTTTTCAGAAAATCTGAAATCTGATTTAAAAACTTAAAATAATCAAAAGAATGCTTAATAAAGAAACAAGCTGCCAAAATTTGATGAGAGATTTGTGGCATTTTAACTTACCTGCCAACCATCCCCCACTCTCCAGCTGGGCAATGGCCTTAGGCCCATGTTCAATGTGTATTGTTCCTTAGGCCCATGTTCCTGGTGTGGATTGTCTAAGAGGAGGTAATATGGACCTTGTCAAAGAAATGTGATTGTGTGTTCTGACCTGTGTGGTGGCTCCCCAAGGGACCGGCTCAGATGCCTGCCCTTGTTTCACCTGCCTCAGAACTTTCTCAGGGCTGGAGTCTGACTGTCAAAAACATTTAAGACAAATATACTAGAGGCAGCAGCTTGAAGCAAAGGATAAAAGACAGGGTAAGCAGGTCACAGACCAAAAAGGCTAGGAAAGAAGAGTCTGGAAAAGGAAGATACATAGGAAAATAAGGGCTTTGAAAAGCTCCCAAATATACCAGGGAATCTAGAAGGACACCACATGCCCAGGACTGGATGCATGCTCAGAAATGACCCTAGAAACTCCAAGCTTTCACCTCTGGCTGATCTTTAGGCTTGTAGACTCATATAACAAGCCTATATGAAAAAGGAAAGATCCCAAATCAATGACTTTATTTTAACCTTAAAGAACCAGAAAAAGAACAAACTAAACCCAAAACTAGCAGAAGAAAGGAAATAATAAAGATTAGAACAGAGATAAATGACATAGAGAATAGGAAAACAATAGAATAAATATAAACAAAGTTGGTTCTTTGAAAAGGTCAACAAAACTGGCAAACCTTTAGCTAGACAAAGAGAGAAGACTCAAAACTTACAACAAAGCTACAGAAATCAAGTGTGGTAATGACATACAGATAGACATATAGATCAATGGAAAAGAATCCAGAATGACCATACATCTATGGTCAATTAATTTTGAACAAGTATTCCAAGATCATTCCATGGGGAAAGAATAGACTCTTTAACAAATGGGGCTGGGACAATTGCAATTGGATAGCCACATGCAAGATAATAAATTAAATCCTTATCTCATACCTTATACAAAAATTAATTCAAAATAGATCAAAGACTTAAACATAAGAGCCAAAACTATAAAACTCTTTCTTAGAAGAAAATGCAGGGGTAAATCTTCAAAACCGTGGTTTGGGAATGGTTTTTCAGATATCACGTGACACCAAAAGCAAAAGTAATAATAGATAAATTGGGGCTTCCCTGGTGGCGCAGTGGTTGGAATCTGCCTGCTAATGCAGGGGACACGGGTTCGAGCCCTGGTCTGGGAGGATCCCACATGCCGCGGAGCAACTAGGCCCGTGAGCCACAACTACTGAGCCTGCGCGTCTGGAGCCTGTGCTCCGCAACAAGAGAGGCCGCGATAGTGAGAGGCCCGCGCACCGCGATGAAGAGTGGCCCCCACTTGCCACAACTGGAGAAAGCCCTAGCACAGAAACGAAGACCCAACATAGCAATCAATCAATCAATCAATCAATAAATCTTTAAAAAAAAAATTAAAAATAATAGATAAATTGGACTTCATCAAAGTTTAAAATTTTTGTGCATCAAAGAACACTATCAACAAAGTGAAAAGATAATCTACAGAATGGTTAAATATACTTGGAAATCATATACCTTTTAAGGGTCTAATGTCCAGAGTATATAAGTATTACAACCCAACAATAAACACACAACTCAATTTTAAAACGGGACAAAGGATCTGAATAAACATTTCTCCAAAGAAGATATAAAATAGCCAATAAGCACATTAAAAGATGCTTAATATCATCAGTCATCAGGGAAATGCAAATCCCACAATGAGATACCACTTCACACCCACTAAGATGGCTACAATAAAAATGTCAGATAATAACAAATGCTGGCAAGGAGCTGGTGAAATCAGAACCCTCATATACTGCTAGTTGAAATGTAAAATGGTACAGCCACTTTGGAAAATAGTCAGCAGTTCCTCAAAAAGTTAAACACAGTTACCATGTGATATAACAATTCCACTCCTGAGTAAACAGATGTTCAAATATTTGTACACTAATGTTCACATTAGCACTGTTCACAATAGCCAAAAAGGAAAACAAATCAAATTTCCATCAATGGATGGATGAATGGGTAAACAAAATATACCATATCCATACAATGGAGTATCTTTCAGCTATAAAAAGCAATGAAATACTGATACATGCTACAACACGGATGAGCCTAGAAACATTATGCCAAGTCAAAGAATACAAGCACAAAAGGTCACATATTATATGATTCCATTTATACAATAGATTACATTATCCAAAATAGGTAAATCCACAGAGACAGACAAAAAGCAGGCTGGTAGTCTCCACGGGTTGAGGACAGGGGAAATGAGAAGTGACTGCCTAATGGATAGAGTTTTCTTTTGGGGGAAAGATAATGTTTTGGAACTAGATAGTGGTAACGGTTGCACAACACTGTGAATGTATGAAGTGCCATCAAATCGTACCCTTCAAAATAGTTAAAATGATGAATTCTATTGATATGTTATATGTATTTTACCACAATAATAAAAAAAATTTCTTAAAGGCAAATTGTAGAGTCAGGGAGATCTGAGTTAAGACTTGGCTCCACACTCTTGCTGTGTAACCTTGAACAAGTCACATAAACACTTTATCGTTCCAGCTCCTCATCTTAAAAATAAGGACAACAATAGCACCTACCTCAAACTACGCCTTAATGAGGATTAAATGAGAGAGTATACGGCAATATAATTAAAAGGGCACACAGATAGCACTGAATGTTAGTACTATAATTACCAATCCTTTCTATCTTATGATATTTACCTGTTCAGCAAATTTCTAATACCATACTAATAAAACAATAAGAAAATCAGTAGCTGCAAAGACTCTGAGCATCTCAAGGCGGCAAACCAATACAAGATGAAATGAACGTGAATCTAAATGACTGCATGGAGCAGAAACTCCCTACCTGTCCAATCTCCCCTAACCACTCCATATTGAACTGTAACATGACTAGTAATAAATGTTTACTGTATTAACCATTAAAACTTCAGGGTTTACCTATTACAGCAGCTAGTCTTATTTACCTTAACTAATACATGTAATCAAGAATGGATGTTATGTGTTGAAAATATACTGTATCTCTTAATAGGCTACTCAGAAAATAGATTGCAGGACTGGAAAGAAACAGCATGAGCTAATACTTAATATTGTGAAACATCCCCCCTATATTTGTCCTCCCTCACTCCAGCTTAATAAGCAGTAACTGAAAGGCCCTTCCCTCAATCTTTTAAAAGGTTTCAGCTCCCCTTCCTCCCCCATACAGAGTACCTGACCACATTAATTGCAGCAAATTGCCATTTGTTTACTGGACACCTTACACCAGCAGCTCCCGCCTTAACTTCTTCATCCCCAGTGCCTATACTTTCAGCTGTAAGTGTGCATGCAGCTATCAAGAGGAAGAGGAATACAAGGAATTAGCTGAGATTACATAAGAGGAGTCCTTAAGGTGAATGCTGGATGGAGCTGCATCTGCTATATGCTGTGGACCTGTGCTTTCCATCTGTTCTCCTCCTCCCTTTGCCCAGTACCGAGACCCTTGGACACAGAACAGACTAGGTTTCAGGCATGCAGGTTACCTTTCTTTTTATTTGTACTTTGCTGTTGTTTAATTTTAATGTTTAAAATTCAGTACAATTGTTCTGACTTCATTATATTTATTAAGACCATCTTCTACTATACTCCAGCAAATGATACTGGTTATGTTACAATAATAAAATGAACACATTCATGTAAGTAAAAAACTGAGTCAATCTTAAGAAAAATATTAATAACAGTAATAGGTCGTATTTCCATTTGGCAAATATATGAAGGTAGTCCGTGAATTACTAAGTTTCAGAACTATTAGCACAGTTGATAGAAGTCTGTAGGTAAAAGCAGGAAAGCAAAGTAGAGGAGGTTTAAGAGCACAAATTTCCTTATCCAACATGATATGGAGTTAACAGATACTCTATAAGTGAGAGTCAAGATACAGAGTTTTAAGTGTAATACTTTGAGAGGGAATCAAAAAATAAATTTTATAAAGGGTAGATCAGGGAGAAGTAGTGGCAAAGGAGTATAAAGTAACAATTTAAAATTTTCATCTTCCATAGTAGCTAATCAATATGTACTGTTTATAACTAATAAATGAAGAAAACAACTAAAAGCAAAGGTCTACATCTGTTTGAGGAGGCTGTTGTGGGCGCTAATAGGCAAGTTTTCCTTTTCACGTTAAACTTTCATACGTTGTTTAAATTGTTCTCATCTGCATTTTATCTTTTGTAAGAAGAAAAATCACACAAAAAGGTAAAAAAATCATATTTATTAAATAAGTAATACTGTTTTATTCAGATACAAACCATACTTGATAAATACACATAGAGAATACAAATAATATTTGGCAAATTATCCTTTTCTAGCAGATTTTTGTTGAAATGAATACACACAACATTATATTTTAGTATACAGAAACATGAACTAAGAATATCAGGAAATTCATTCCTATTGTTTGAGTACCAGTCTAAAAAGATTCATTGTAATAAAAAAGCAAGAGTAAAATATCTTAACATTTTAAATTAAATTTGAAAATATTTTAAATATGGTTACTTACTGGGATTCTGTGAGCCTCCAGGCTTACTTTCATTCATTTTACTAGGAAAAATAAGAATATACAATCAGCCATTTTAATTTTAAAATTCTCAAATTATCCATTTTAATTAGATTTAGTCAGTGTATGATTACAAATACGTTGCATCATTTTTTACTCTAGTACTTAATTTTCTCACCTTTCCAAATCTAAGACCAGTAATTCTCAACAAGGGTGGTAAATTCTGGGGACAGTGTTGAAATTAGAGGGAATGTTTTTTAGTTACCAAAAAGATTAAGATGACTACTGGCATTTAGTGGAAAGGAGCCAGGACTGCAGGACATACCAGGAACAAAGAGACCTACACTTTCTAATTTCTAGCAGTTTCACAAATCTATTGCAGAAAATTCCATAAACACACAATAACAGTCCTTCACCTAGAGTAAACATAAACATTTTAACTTATAAATAATATTTAGTTAGTATCCCAACAACACAGATTTATATTTGAGATCCAATCTCTCCAGCTTCTAATTTCTTACCCCTCTCCCCTGTGCAGATGAATTGCAACTACTGCTTACTTTTAAGTTTACTGTAATTCAGAATAATGATTGAGGTCCAAAATATAGGTAACTTACACGGTTATAGACTAATTTTGCTTTATAAGGAAATCACAATTTCTACGTGGCTCTGTCTTCTCCTCCTCTTTCCCTTCAAACTATCAATGCAAGGACCCAAGGCATCTCTCTTGGTTGGACAGTGCAATGAAGTTCTGTCTAGATCTTTATAATATATGTATAGACAGCTATGCTACTTAAAGAAAGGTACCTGAAGTTTCTTACTTACTAGCCTCAGAACTCTGTACTACACAAGTGTTTTCTCATCTTTACAATAGAAGAGAATAAAAGTGAACATCAATCTCGCATGTCACAAAAAAAGTAGCATAGGAATATATAGAGTACCATGCTGAAAAGCCTCCAAATATCACTGGCTACAAGATGATCATACGAAAGCTCTCCAGTGCTATCAAAACATGAACGGGAAAGGTTTTTCCTATTTGTACCAATCTAATAAGTATTCTATATAGTTTTTCAAAGTGTATTAATATACAGTATTCCACATAGACCAATGGAACAAAAATAAAGAGCCTAGAAACAGACCCAGACTTTTCCAGTCACTTGATTTTTAACAAAGGTACCAAAGCAATTCAGTGAGAAAAAGAAAAGTCTTTTCAACAAATGATGCTGGAAAAAAATGGATCTCCACATGGAAAACAAATGAACCTTGAGATTCACACTTTACACCATAAATAAAAATTAATTTCAAGTGGATCATAGACCTTACTGTAAAAGCTAAAACTATAAAAGTTTTAAAAGAAAAAGTAATGCATTATACTTCATCAAAACTAAAAGCTTCCACTCATCAAAAGATACCATTAAGAAAGTGAATTATGTATGCCACACACTGGGAGAAAATATTTGTAAAAGATGTGTCTGACAAAGACTTATACCCAGAATACATAAAGAACTCCTACAATAATATAAAGCAAACATTTAAAGAAATGGGCAAAAGACATGAACAGACACTTCATGAAGGAAAATATACAAATGGCCAATAAACAAATGAAAATATGCTCAACATCACTGGTAGTTAAGATGATAAAAATTAAAACCACTATGAAAGACTACTTTATACCTGTAATAATGGCTAAGATTAAAAAGACTATCAACACCAAACATTGGACAGGATATGAAACAACTGGGGAACTCTCATAAACTGTTGATGTGAATAATCAACAATAATCAAAATGGAATAATCATTTTGAAAAGTTTTAGTAGTTTTATAGAAGTTAAACATATGCCCATGAACTTAGCCTTTGATGTAGGAATTTCACACCCAGGTATACATCCAAGAGAAATAAAAAACATATAGACAAAAAACTTTATACAAAAAAGTTCATAGTAGCCACCTTCATGATACTCCAAAACTGGCAGCCTAGAAGTCTATCAACAGGAAAATGGATAAAAAAATTGAAGTATATTAATAAAATGCAATACTACTTAGCAATGAAAAGGTAACAAGTGCTGCAGGATGCAACAAAACAGATGAATCTTATAAATATTATGCTAAGTGAAAGAAACTGTACACTATTCTTATCCACATCATTCCATTCATATGAAGTTCTAGGACAGGCAAAACTAATCTATCATGAAAAATATTAGAACAGTGTTTGTCTCTCAAGTGGGAAGATGACTGGAAGGGACTTAAGTAAACTTTCTGAAATATCCTACTTTTGCTAAGAGGATCTAAGTAAACAACTTTGATAGAGAGAAAAAATCTCGGTTTCTAACGGAGGTACAGAACTACAGATAAGAGCTTTCTGAACACAACAGTCCTCCTCTTACTTTTGTAGTTTTCAAGGAAACACCCTAGGCCCACTTCGTAGCTCAGATCTGATGTTGACTCTTTTACACACAGCCTTGGCTTCGCTTTGACCCCATTAAAACACTACTTCATTTAAATTTCACGTCAATGCCACCCTTCTCCAATATGTTATAGGAAATCTATTTTACCCTTTGCTTGGTGCGAAGTCTTGTGGTTCCTCGGGTCTGCGACCTCTCTCATTGCAATGAGTCAACAAACCTAATTTTATCAGACTACAGATTTATCCCTGGTGGTTTTAGGCTGACTAGGCTAGGAGAGGTGAAAGAATAAGGCAAATGTCACAAAACATAAATAATTGGTGAACCTGTTTAAAGGGTATATAGGAGTTCCTTTTACTATTCATATAACTTTTTTCTAAGTTTAAGATTATATCAAATTAGGGACTTCCCTGGTGGCGCAGTGGTTGGGAGTCCCCCTGCCAGTGCAGGGGTACTCAGGTTCAGGCCCTGGTCTGGGAGGCTCCCACGTGCCGTGGAGTGGCTGGGCCCATGTGCCACAGCTGCTCAGCCTGCGCTCTGGAGCCCGCGAGCCACAGCTGCTGGGCCTGCGTGCTACAACTGCTGAAGCCTGAGTGCTGCAACTGCTGAAGCCCGTGCGCCTGGAGCCTGTGCTCCGCAGTGGAGGAGGCCATCACAGTGAGAAGCCCACGCACCGCAACGAAGACCCAATGCAGCCAAAAATATAAATAAATTATTAAAATAAAAAAGATTACACCAAATTAAAAGTTACCCCTGAGGGCTTCCCTGGTAGTGTAGTGGTGAGGAGTCCGCCTGCCAATGCAGGGGACGCGGGTTCAAGCCCTGGTCTGGGAAGATCCCACATACCCTGGAGCAACTAAGCCCGTGCCCCACAACTACTGAGCCTGCGCTCTAGAGCCCAAGAGCCACAACTACTGAGCCCACGCGCCTAGAGCCTGTGCTCCGCAACAAGAGAAGCCACCGCAATGAGAAGCCCACACACCACGATGAAGAGTAGCCCCCGCTCTCCACAACTAGAGAAAGCCCGCACACGGCAACAAAGACCCATTGCAGCCAAAAATAAATAAATTAAATAAATAAATTAAAAGAAAAAAAAAGTTATCCCCGAATCGGATAATGTTCTAAAGATATTACAAAATTCATATTTTTGACTGGTTCACATCAGCTTTCTTACTAATCCACAGCATCCGAAATAAAACTTTTGTTGCTAAATCCTGGTGATGAATTTCTTTATTTCAATCAACAGTCTCCAAACCAAAACTTCAGAAAAAAAAATTCACATATTTTTAGTTGGATTTTATCATTTGTTTTCTTTCCAGTACATGAATTTTAAGACTTCCTAAGTGGAAGGAGGAAAACAATGCTAGGTAAGTATATATCTCAATAACAGCCCAAGTCTTAACAACAGTCTTGGTCTTAGAAATAATATCAAAGCATTCCCCCCTTCCTTGAGAAATCATTAACAATTTAATGAAGAGCTCCAGGAAGCCACTATCAAGAGGTATTCTGAGTCTCTTGCACTGCTTACCTCCACTTGGTCAGTGACACCAGTTTGATACTCCTCCCCCTTCAAAATGTGGAGCCTGATTTCCTTCTCCTTGACTGTGGCTATGCTTAGTAACTTCCACCAAAAAGCCTGGCAGAAATGACAAAGTGTAACCAGGTTATAAAAGGCATCATGACTTTCTCCTTGCTCTCTGTCATGGATCACCTGCACTGGTGGAAACTGGCTGCCACGTCATAAAGGCTTTCTTTTAAGGTGCTGCTTGGAGAGGTCTGCTTGGCAAAGAACTGAGGCATTTACCCACATCATACGAGTGAGCCATTTTAGAAGTAAATTGTCCAGCCCCACTCAGGCCTTCATAAGACTGCAGCCTGGCTGACAGCCTGAGAGCAACTTCATGGGAGACCCTAAGGCAGACCACACAGCTAAGCTGCTCCCGAATTTCTGACCCACAGAAACTGTCAGATAATAAATGTCTGTTGTTTTAAGGCACCAAGTTTTGGAGTGATTTGTTACACAGCAATAGATAACTAACACAATAAAGTAAGCCAAACTCCCTCTCATTCTAGCTGCATGGCTGTTCTTACAGTTTTTTTGGTGGGATCCTTAGGATTTTCAATAAATAAGATCATGTCCTCTGCAAACAGACATTTTTACTTCCTCTTTTCTGACATGGATAAAAACTTTCTTTTTCTCATGGATATAACTTTTTCTTGCCTGACTGCCCTGGCTAGGACTTCCAGTACTATACTGAATAGGAGTGGAGAGAGTGGGTACCCTATCTTGTTCCTGATCTTACAGGAAAAGTTTTCAACCTTTTACCGTTGAGTATGATGTTAGCTGTGGGCTTGTCATGTACGGCCCTTATAATGTTGAGGTACATCCCTTCTATACCCAATTTGTTGAGAATTTTTATCACGAAGGGATGTTAAATTTTGTTAAACGTTTTCCTGCACCTTTTGAGATGACTTTGATTTTTATTTCTCCTTCCATTAGTGTGCACACAGGGATAAATCCTGGTTGGTCATGATGTATGATCCTTCTAATGTGCTGCTGAATTTAGTTTGCTAGTGTTTTGCTGAGAATTTCTGCATCTATACTCATCAGGGATATTGGCCTATAGTTCGCTTTTCTTGTAGTGTCTTTAGCTGGCTTTGGTATCAGGGTAATGTTGGCCTCAAAAAATGAGCTTGGGAGTTGAACATACACTTCAGAAAAGAAATAGGACATGGCCAACAAGCAAATGAAAGAAGGAACACTGAAAAATTCTCAAAAATGTAGGGATAAAACAACACAATCTTAAACAAGCAAAAGAGGGAAGAAGAAACCACAGGGAAATTAGAAAATACTTAGAGACTGATGAAAATGAGAACATAACATACTAAAAATCTACAGTATACAGCAAAAAGTGATCAGAGGGAAATTTACGTCTGTAATGCAGACACTGAAAAAGAAGATCCCAAAACAATAACTTAACTTTATACCTCAAGGAGCTAGAAAAAGAAGAGCAAACTAAAACCAAACCTAGTAGAAGGAAAGAATTCATAAAGATTAGAGTGGAGATAAATGTAAAGAAAAGAAAAACAAGAGAGTAAAATCAAAAGTTGGTTCCTTAAAAAGATCAACTAAATTGACAAACCTTTAGCTAGACTAGTCATTTGACAAAATCCAACACTCTTTCATGATAAAAAATACTCATCAATCTAGGAATAGAAGGCAACTTCCTCAGCATGATAAAGAGCATCTTTGAAAAACCCAGCTGACATCAAACTCAATGGTGAAAAACTGGAAACTTTCCACATAAGATCCAGAGCAAAACAATGATGTTCACTCTCACCATATCTATTCAACATTGTACTAGAAGTTCTAGCCAGAACAATTAGGCAAGAAAAGAAATAAAAAGCATCCAAACTGAAAGCAAGAAGTAGCTCTTCTTGCAGAAGCCATGATCTTATATGCAGGAAATCCTAATGAATTCATAAAACACTGTGAGTTAATAAACAAATTCAGCAAAGTGGCAGGACACAAGGTGAACACACAAAAAAATCAGACAAATTTCTACACGATAGCAAAGAACAATCCATAAAGAAAATTAAGAAATCCATTTCATTTACAATACCATCAAAAAGAATGAACTACTTAGGAATAGATGTAACAAAGAGGTGCAAGATTTGTACACTGAAAGCCATTAAATATTGCAAAAAGAAATTAAAGAACCCAAATAAATGGAAAGAACTCTGTTCATGGTTGAAAGACTTAATATTGTTAAGATGGCCATACTCCCCAAAGCAATCTACAGATTCAGTGTAATCCTTATCAAAATCCATGGCCATTTTTGTAGAAATGGAAAACCTGATCCTAAAATTCATAAGAAATTACAAGGGACCTTGAATAGTCAAAACAATGCAAAAAGAAAAAGTTGAATGAATCATACTTCCCAATTTGAAAACTTACTACAAAGCTACAGTAATTTAAAAAAGGTGGGATGGGACTGGCATAAGGAAAAACATAGAGAAAAAGTTAAGAGTCAAGAAATAAACACATACATATATGATCAATTAATTTTCAACAAGGATGTCAAAACCATTGAATGGAGAAAGAATAGTCTCCTCAGCAAATGGTGCTGTGACAATTGGGTAGCCTCATGTAAAGGAATAAAGTTGGACCTCTACCTCACACTAGATACAAAAATTAACTCAAAATGGATTCAAGATTTAGTAAGTTAAGAGCCAAAACTATAAAAATCTTAAAAGAAAACATAGTATTATGTAAATCTTCACGACCTTGGATTTGGCAACGGTTCCTTATGTATGACACCAAAATCATAGCAGCAAATAAATAAATAAATAAATTGGACTACGTAATCAAGACAGTGAAAACACAATCCCCAAAATGGAAGAAAATATTTGAAAATCATATACTTGATAAGGATCTAATATCCAGAATATGTAAGAAACTCTTAGAACTCAACAACAAAAAGACAAATAACAGAACTTAAAAATAGGGAAAGGATCTGAATAGACATTTCTCCAAAGAAAATACTTAAATGGTCAACAAGCACATAAAAAAATGCTCAACATCATTACTCCTTAGGGATATGCAAATGAAAACAACAATGAGAATACCACTTGATGCCTGCTAAGGTGATGATAATTTTTTAAAATAAGCACTGCAAAGGATATGGAGAAATTGGAACCCTCATACATTGCTAATGGGAATGTAAAATGGTACAGCTACTATGGACCAACAGTTTGGCAGTTGTTCAACACATCAGAGAGTTGCCACATCACCCAACAATCACACTAGGTACAGGTATTCCCCACTTGTCAAAAGTTCCCTTTATGCCACTTCACTTCTACAAAAGACCTGTATTAATACCTGTTTTTGCTAACCAAAGAAATCAAAAAAAAGATTTTCACCTTTATAAAAAAAGATAATTACTTCTTCACTCTATGCTATTTCAGCCTACAAAAGGTTCCACAGGAATGTTCTACTTTCAGATGGCTGGGGAAACCTGTACTTACTGAAAAGATTTGAAAACAGGTATTCAAACAAAAACTTGTACAAAGATGTTCATAACAGCACTATTCACTATAGCTAAAAAACAGAAACAACTCATTTGTCTGTCAACTGATTAACAGGTATACAAAATGTGGTATATCCATACAATAGAATATTATTCCGCTATTAAAAAATATGTAGTACTGATTTATGCGACAACATGGATGAACCTCAAAAACATACTAAGTAAGAGAGGCCAGAAACAAAAGGTCAGATATTGTATAATCCCACTTATATGAAATATCTAGAATAGGTAAATCCATAGAGACATAAAGCAGATTTGTGGTTCCTAGGGATGGCGAAATAGGAAATGTGAAGTGACTGCCTAATGGGTATGAGTTTTCCTTTTGGGGTGATGAAAATGTTTTGGAACTAGACAGAGGTGATGGTTGCACAACACTGTGAATGTACTAAATGGCACTGAATTGTATACTTCAAAATGGTTAATTTTATGAATGTGAATTTTATTACAATAAAAAAAGTTAAATGGACACCTACCATATGACACAACCAAGAGAAATAAAGGCATATGTTCACTGTACACAAATGTCCATAGCTGTTTTACCTGTAATAGCCAAAAACTATAAACAACCTAAATGCCTATCAACAGACAACTGATAAAACAAATAGTGGAATATTCATATAATGAAATACAATTACTAAAACTCACTGAACTATATACTCTTAAAATGGGTTAATTTTATTCTATACTATTATATTACCAGACAGATGTTTAAAAGTTAACAACCACCATTAAAAAATAAAGATATTTATTTAAATTAAAAGGAAAAGCACCAGGTAAGAAGCTTGTAAGTCATCCCCCCATCCAAAGAGCAAGAGCTGAAAAGACTGAAAAACCAACAACACTTCTTGGATCTGTAAGAAGGGAGGACACAGCAAGCCACTGCCTCCAAGACTGGAGAGAAAGGTGAATACAGGGAGTCACAGCTTACCTGAGCAGAGTTACCAGCTGAAACTGCTGTAGGATCCAGCACTGCAGTGGGAAAACCTGAACTATAATTGACTAATTGATTGCTGGAGGCTCAGTGTGGACAACTTTGAGAGTTAAAAACTCAAGGGGCATCCAATCATGGGGCCTCTCACAATACTGTGAGATTTATCACCAGGAACTCAGCGAGGGTCCACAGTAAATATCAGAGAAAAATCCCCTTGTGATTTTGGCAAGGGGAGGGGAAAAGGTGCCATTTTGAAATACACCAAAGCACTCTGTTCTTCTTAATAAGGCCTGCCCTCAAGAGAAACTAGTTAACCAGAGCCTAAGCTGCTGGGGTATTATCAGAGCCTAAATGACCCAGGGAAAGGAAACACCCAACTCCAGCATAATGTAGCCATCCCACATAAGAGGGGAGAAAAAAGCTGAGATACTTGTGAACTTCAAAGTCCAGAGGCATAGGCTCACAAAAAGACTGAGACTTAAATCACAGGACTATAAAACACTTCCCCTTCTTCCACACCTTACCACCATGGTACTAATGGCTTATTTACAACAATTCCTTTTACTCAGTACCTCATGTCTGGCTATCAAGAAAAAACTTACAAGACATATCAAAGAGCAAAAAGCACAATTTGAAAAGGCAGAGCAAACATCAGAACCAAACATGACAGGGATGTTGGATTTATCAGAACAGGAATTTGAAATTATGATTAATATGCTAAGGGCGCTAATGGATAAAGTAGACAATACACAAGACCAGACAGGCAATGTAAGCAGAGAAATGGAAATTCTAAGAAAGAATCAGAAAGAAATGCTACAGATCAAAAATATTAATGGAAACGAAGAATTGTTTGATAGGATTACTAGTAGATGGGACAAGGCTGAGGAGAGACCTCTGAGCTTAAAGATAACTCGACAGAAGCTTTGAAAACTAAAAAGCAAAGAGGACAAAAACTGAAAAAAAACAACATAATATCCAAGGACTGTGAGACACCACAGACAGTGTAACAAAAGTGTTCTAGGAATACCAGAAGAGAGAAAGGAACAGGAGAAATATTTGAAACAATAACAAATTAATGTCAGATACCAAACCACAGATCCAGAAAGTTCCAGAAAACCAAGCAGGATAACTGCCAAAAAACTACACCTAGGTCTATCATTTCAAACTACAGAAAATCAATGGTAAAGAAAAAAATCCTGAAAAAAAGCTACAGGGGGAAAAAAAATCTTACCTATAGAGGAACAAAGGCAGGAATTATATCCAACTTCTCAGAAACAATGCAAGCAAAAAGAGAGTGGAGTGAAATATTTAAAGCATTGGGGGGTGGGAGGGAGGAGAAAAACCAACCTAGAATTCTGTATCCTGTGAAATTACCCTTCAGAAATGTAAGAGAAATAAAGACTTCCTCAAACAAAAACTGATGGAATATTTTGCCAGTAAACCTGCCTTGTGAGAAATGTTAAAAGTTCTTGAGAGAGAAAGAAAATGATATAGATCAGAAATTCAGATCTACATAAAGTATCAGGCAAAGAATAAGTAAAGGTAAAATAAACTGTTTTATTTTTCTTATTCTTAATAATGAGTTAACAGTTTTTCAAAATAACAATAGCACCCATGTATTTGATTATGTATTAGTTGTGTACTGCAAACTCTAGGGCAACCACTAAAAAAAGTTAAAAGAGTATAACTGATATCTTAAGAAAGGAGAGAAAATCACATAAAATGCTCAGTTAAAATCACAAAAAGCAGGGACTTTCCTGGCAGTCCAGTGGTAAAGAATCCGCCTTCAAATGCAGGGGATGCAGGTTCGATCCCTTGTTGGGGAACTAAGATCCCACATGCCGCAGGGCAACTAAGCCCGTGCACACCACAACTACTGAGCATGTGCACCTCAACTAGAGAGCCCACATGCCGCAACCTACAGAACCCACACACTCTGGAGCCCGTGCACCACAACTAGAGAGAGAAAACCCACAGGCCACAACTAGAGAGAAGCCCACACACTGCAACAAAGAGCCCATGTGCTGCAACAACAAAAAAAGATCCTGCATGCTGCAACAAAGATCCCAGATGCCACAACGAAGACCCAATGCAGCCAAAATAAATAAATAAATAAAAATAAATAAATGAAAAGACAGATCCTTGTTTAAAAAAAATCACAAAAGACAGAAAAAGAGTAGAGACAAATATAGGAACAAAGAACAAGGGTAGCAAATAGAAAACAGTAACAAATATGGTAGCCATTAATCTAACTATATCAATAATCACTTTGAACGTCAATGGTCTAAATGCACCAATTAAAAGACAGATTTAAAGACGAAGACCTACTAGAGAATGGACTTGAGGACGCGGGGAGGGGGAAGGGTAAGCTGGGACAAAGTGAGAGAGTGGCATGGACATATATACACTATCAAATGTAAAACCGATAGCTAGTGGGAAGCAGCCGCACAACACAGGGAGATCAGCTCAGTGCTTTGTAACCACCTAGAGGGGTGGGATAGGGAGGGTGGGAGGGAGGGAGACACAAGAGGGAAGAGATATGGGGATACATGTATATGTATAACCGATTCACTGTTATAAAGCAGAAACTAACACACCATTGTAAAGCAATTATACTCCAATAAAGATGTTAAAAAAAAAAAAGATTTGTCAGAGTGGATCAAAAAATAAGACCTAACTATACGTTGTCTCAAGATGTCCACTTTATACACAGATTAAAAGTAAACAGATGGAGAAAATATACCATGCTAACATTAATCAAAAGAAAGCAGGAGTAGCTATATTAATTTCAGAAACAGCAGACTTCAAAGTAAGGAAATTTATCAGGAATAAAGAAGGACATTACATAATGATAAAGGGGTCAATTTCCCAAGAAGGTATAAAATACTTAACATGTATGTACCTAACAACAGAATGTTAAAATATATGAGGCAAAAACTAATAGAACTGCAAAGAGAAGCAGATGAATACACAACCCTAGTTGGAGCCCTCAACATCCCCTCTATCAGAAATGGATAGATCCGGCACAAAGAGAATCAGTAAGGACAACACTCACCTTGGTGTTTACCCAAAGGTGGTAAAAACTTATGTCCACATCAAAACCTTCACACAGATGTTTACAGCATCTTTATTCATAATTGCCAAAACCTGGAAGCACCTAAGATCTCCTTCAGTAGATGAACAGATAAACAAACTATGGTACACCCAGACAATGAAATATTATTCAGTGCTAAGAAAAAAAAAAAAAGCTATCAAGCCATGAAAAGACATGGGGGAAACCTAAATGCATATTACTAAGTTAAAGAAGCCAATCTGAAAAGGCTACATACTGTATGATTCCACCTATATGATATTCTGGAAGAGGCAAAACTATGGAGATAGTAAAAAGATCAGTGGTTACAAAGGGCAAAGGAGGGATGAGTAGGTGAAGCACATATGATTTTTAAAACAGTGAAAATACTGTGTATGATACCATAATAATAGATACATGTCATCATTCATTTGTCCAAACCCATAGAATGTATAACACCCAGAGTGAACAATAATTTAAACTATAGACTTTGAGTGATTACCTTGTGTCAATGTAAGCTCATCAGTTATAACAAATGTACCACCCTAGCGGGGGATGTTGATAATGGGAGAGGTTATGCATGTGTGGGGGTGGGGTACATGGGAAATCTCTACCATCTTCCCCTCAATTTTGCTGTGAACCTAAAACTGCTCCTATAAAAATATACTCCTTCTTATTAGCAAAGCAGAAATGGAGACAAAGATGTAGAGGACAAACATATGGACACCAAGGGGGGAAAGAAGGGGGGTGGGATGAATTGGGACATTGGGATTGAGATAAATACACTACTGATACTATGTATAAAATAGATAACTAATGAGAACCCACTGTACAGCTCAGGGAACTCTACTCAATGCTCTGTGGAGACCTAAATGGGAAGGAACTCCAAAAAAGAGGGGATATATGTATACATATAGCTGATTCACTTTGCTGTGCAGCAGAAACTAGCACAACATTATAAAGCAACTATACTCCAATAAATATTAATTTAAAAAAAACAGTTGAAAACCCTAATTAGTTAATACAGTAATGAATAAACTTTTTTGCTTCATGTAAAATGTGTTTATAAAAAATATTTGAAAGTTATGTTTTGTCTTAAAAAATAAAAAATAAAAATATAGTCTTAAAAAAAGGAAAAGCAATAAAGTTATGTTTATATTGACTTACTTTATAGCTAGTCTTCCAGAAATAGGTTTTCCCTCCCTCCCTCTCTATATATTGGCTCCCTATGCGCACTGTTCATGTTTCTTCATCACTCCATTGTCATCTCAGCACATAAAGACCTTTCCAGCTTGGTTACCAATAGTTTCTTGGTATCCCAATTCCAAATTCAAGAAGAAACAATGTGAATGGTTTAGCCTGCATCAGATATTCAGCTCTGATTCAAATACATGGTGCTACTTTGGCTGGAGAAGGTATGTGGGATGAGAGCATTATTAGGATCATATGCTCCTTAGTCCAACCCCTTACCCACTGCCCACTGGTCCTTAGAATGATGTGCCTACAACGTTGGCAGGTTTTCAAAGAAAAGGTTGTGGGCAAGGAGGTCAGGTAACAGTCTTATCTGTTCAAACTGAAAAGGAAAGGCAAACGTTTCTGGTTTTAATTTCCCAATATTTCCTTAATTTAGAATTGAATTAATGTTGGGACTTCCCTGGCAGTCCAGTGGTTAAGACTCCACACTTCCACTGCAGGGGGTGCAGGTTCGACCCCTGGTCAGGGAACTAAGATCCCGCATGCTGTGTGGTGTGGCCAAAAAAAAAAAAAAAAAAAAAAAAAAATATATATATATATATATATATATAGAATTGAATTACTGTAGAAGTGAACATTCATGTACAAATGAGGCTAATTCTCTGTTATAAAGTTAATTCTTAAATTACACTTAACATATATCATTCTTATAATTAAAAAAAAAATCCTGCACAGGAGGAAATTAAATGCAAAAAAAACCCAAAAACAAACAGACAAAAAAAAAAAAAGCTTTTTTTTTTAAAGTTACTAAATCTTTCAGTGCTTCAGTTTCTTCACCTTAATATAGGGATAATAATAAAACGGCTGTAAAGGCTAAGTGAGAAATATGTATAAAACATTTGGAGTTCTGTGAATATTAGCAAATACTGCTCTAAATTTTTTCCCACATGACATGTCTTCTGAGCCTACAATTTCAATACTTATTTTTCCATAGTTGTGAAATTTACAAACTATATGCTATCACTAAAATCCCTCTACTAACCTACACAGAATTATATTGTCATCTTTTAATTTTTAACTTTTTCAGCTTAATAAGATACAATGTGTTAAAACTGTTAACACACCCTGAACATACACAGTTTCAGACTGTAAGGATACTTACTCACTGTTCTGCACCTAGAATTGCAGATACAGAGACAAAGAAGATGGGAGCTCTCAGTCTAGTGCTATTTTGTTTGCAACTAAACTGCACTGAGGAAGAAGCACTCTACTGGGGGAAGTCTAGGAAAGTATGTGAAACCCACTGGATAAAATTTTAAGGAGAAATAAAAAAGGTCAATGGCTAAGTATGCATAAACATGATAGAGAATAGATTTGGAGAATTGTGGTAGTATGACAGAACATCACAGGTTGGAAAAAAATGGTGGAATATTATGAAGCTGATTCTTTTTTTTTTTTTTTTTTTAATTTATTTATTTTTGGTTGTGTTGGGTCTTCGCCTCTGTGCGAGGGCTTCCCCCAGTTGCGGCAAGTGGGGTCCACTCCTCATCGCGGATGAAGCTGATTCTTAAAAACAGAGGTTGGAACCAGATTGAGAAGGGCTTTGTAAAAAAAAAAAAAAAGAAAAAAGAAAAAGCTAAGAAATTTGAAATATATATGGTAGACAATGGGAAGCCATCAGAGATTTTTATAGAGCAACATTTGGAAGGAGAGATTGCAGACAGGGGCAGGAAGCATTACAATCAATCAATCAGTAACAGTTATAAATTTTCTAACTAAATCTAGTTTTTGACCCCAGTTAAACATTTTACTAGTTGTGTGAGAACAAATTACAGAACCTCTCTTAGCCTCAGTTTTCTTATGTGAAAATTCCAGTACATATCTCAGTGTTATTTGCGAAGATTAATGAGATAATGAATGTAAATACTGCACAATGCTTAGTTACCCAATATAATAGGAGATATATGTATCATTTACTATGTGCCACACACTATTCTAAGATTTTAATACGTACTGATTCATTTGATTCTCCCAACAGCCCTACAAGATAGGTATTGTTATTATCTCCACTATAGTTGAGGGAATCGGAAGCACTGAAAGGTTAAGCAGCTTCCTTAGGGTCAGGCAACTACCAAGTCGTGGAGATGAAATTCAAATGCAAGCAATCTGGGTCCAGTTTCATGCCCTTAACCAACATATTACAATGCCTCTCTAAGAAAGATCAAGTCAGTGTTTTAAAAATTCTGGTCAAGTTTTCTAACCTTCAAGTTAAATTTACAGAACCCCATCCTCCAGACCTATGGGATCAGAATCTCTGAGATCGGAAATACAGGAATCAGCACTTGACAAACCCTTCAAGGTAATGTGTACACAATAAAAGTTGAAACTCACTGATTTAGGTAGATAGAGCAAAAATCCAAAGAAAAGAGTCCAGGTAAGGAAAAGGAACAGATTAAAATGTAGAGACTAACCTTTTTTGGAAATTACCATTTGCTGGTAGCTTATATGAAATAAACAGAATCTTAAGGTTTGAATAAGCAAAGCTTAACAAAGTATAGCTTATATCTTTGCTGCAGTCCTACACAAAATGTTTAAATTTTAACGATAACTACTGAATATTTAAATTTATTTTTCCTGGCTAATAACGAAACAAAAGTTCATTACCAGGGATGGGAGAGTAGGAGTAGCCAGCATGGATGAAGGAACGTTTATTCTGAATATTATTAAATCCTACTTTTTAAAAGAAATTTATACATTTATATGGTAAGATACCCTGGTGTTAAAACCTTAAAAGAAGCATAAAATATCTGATCCTATAAAGCAACAAAATTACTCTGACAGTTTTCAATAAGGCAAGATATAAAATTTCTACACACTTAAATGCTCACTTATAGTTTACATGTAGGATACACATTTAAATTATTCCAGAAAGCATGACTTTGTTAGTAGGTTAGAGTTTGATATCTGAGATAGTCAGTCATTAAAAATAAATAAAACAAAAAACCGAAACAGAGAAAACCCGAAGCTGGAAACATTAGTAGAGTACTTTCAAAATGACTCCCCAATAACCCAGTTGGCCAATGAATGAAGGGGGTGAAAAGGCAGGTCTGTGGAACTAAACCTCATCCCTATTGTTAGCAAACTAAGACCCCTGTGAATCACCGCTGTTACAACATAGCCAGTTTAAATGAGCAAGAGTCTCGGATTTTTGCGTTACGTGAAAAACGTCAACCGTGAAAGAAAAATATCCGTGTTTTGAACACAAAGGATACTCAGATTTCAGTTTAAATCCCCACCAGGCATTTCAAAGGCTGTCAATTACCTGCGGTCCAGAGTAATAAAGACTACTCCTCTTCGGAGGTACTCGGATTCCCCCAGAGGATCTCTTCATTCTAAACCTGCCCCCAACCTTCCATCTTTAATAAAGAAAGATTCTTTTGCTTACGGTAAAGCTTTAGCAATAACTACTGTTGAAGCTTCAGCGTTCGAGACGAATTGGCGGAAATACTGAACTGCGATTACCAGAAAGTCAGAGATTAAACAAGGTTTAATCTCGGGGGCGGTCTGGCTTCTGAATCCTCAGTACTCTATAGAGTTGGCCTGTGTGCGCCAACCGTCTGCCCCGACTTCCCAAAGTCCCCACGTCCGGCCCCACCACCCGACACCCCCAAAGGCACTCCGAGGCCCCCGCTATACTGTCCCGCCTCCCGACCCCCTGTGCCATCCGACGGTTCCGCTTCTCCCCCTGAAATACTCAGTTCCTTGCCGTTCGCCATCCACTCACCGAGGCGCGCTGGGCAGAAGTTCCAGAGCGGCCGTGTCACTTTTCCCTTCTCGCGCTGCGCCACACGCCATCCGGGAGCTGCCCCATCCAACGGCCCACACAATTCAAATTCGTCCACTTCCGCCTGCAACCCGGAAGGAGGGCTCAGCTCCGCCCCTGAAAGGCGGGGCCCGCGGCGACGCGGGAGTTGTGGAAGGGCGAGGCGCCCACCGCTGTTATTCCGCGGAGTGCCGTCTCTGCTCGGTCCTTTTCCGTTCAGTTTCTTTTGTCTCTCTCCCTACTTAGGTCCAGAGAGAAGTGCGGGAGCGGGGTTGGTGTTGCTGCCGGGTGGCTCGTGAGAGGATCCTCTTGTTTCTGAAGTGGATCGAGACATGCTGAATTTTCTTCACTTCCAGGAAAGGAGAGAATAAAAGCACTAACCGAGTCCGGACGTTTTTACCCCTCTGCCGTCTCTTAAGCACGAGCTACAGCCGGAAGGAAGAAACGAACCCTCCGCATACTTAGTACGGGGTTTCTTTGGGTCTCCTGAGACCTGTCGCGGCACAGTCAGGGCTTTTAACCTCTTTCCCTCCCCTGTTTGAGGGAGACAAAAAGCCAAGTGCGCCAATCACCTTATTCCAGCAACAGATTGAAAATGGAGTGGTCGGAAAGGTTCCTGGTCCCAAATAACATTTTTGAGGATAAGTGTTAGAAAGCGACAAATTTTTCCCCCCCTCTTACAGACCATTTTACAAGATTACTATGTGGTTGTCCTATGAGATTCTTGGGACAACAGTGTCATTTTCCTTTGCCAAGGACCGCGCAATGTGTCCTTGATCCGAAAAGTGTACAGAAAGGAAAGGAAGGACAGACAACATGTTGTTAGGCAAAAACAAACAAACAAAAAAACCCTCTAACTCTGATCTTGATGTTACCACCAGATCATCCTCACATCTAAGAGCATCGATTGACCTAAACTGATCAGTTCAAACCAAGCCATAACAGAACATCTTCAGACTCTATCAAACTGAAATTTGAAAGATTCACTAGATTTCTGGGAATTTATTTTATAGATAATCTGACATAAGGGTGTGTAAAGCTATTAAGTGATGTACTGTTTTTAACAGTGGAAAGTAGAAAATAACCTACGTGTTTACCAATAAGGAAATGATTAAATACTGTAAGTTATGATAATTTAGTAGCTGATATACTGACACTGTGCAGGCACTAAAAATAATGATGTAGATCAGTAGGTACTCAATTGAAAATCAGCTTCAGAAAGACTATATATATATATATATATATATATATATATATATATATATAGCATCCTTTTAAAGTATGTGTATGTGTATGGCATACAAAATTTGGATACATAAACTGTAAAATGTTACCCCATTGGTGAATGGGGACGGGAAGAAACTTTTGCTCTATAACCAGCTGAATTTTTTAAATAAGCATGTTTTACTCTTGCAATTTTAATTGCTTTTAAAAGAAGATTGCTAGAAATTGAGTATATTCTAGATGAAGAATCAGGTTTAATAAATGGGGAAATGTATAATGTTTGAATAATCTGTGTCCATTCATTCATTCATCAATTCATTCAGCAGTTACATAGTAATGGTTTGACCACACATTTTGTCATTCATGATATGCTGTATTACTTAATGTCCCACATTTGTAATACTGCCCCATTAAATATATTGCTGTTTCAAGTTCCTTGAAGGCAGAAACTATGTCATATATTTTCCTATATTTTTCATAATTCTTGGCACCTTCCCACCATTAAGTTCCATCCTTCACAGGAATTAAATTCTCAAGTTAATCTGCAAGCAAAAGTTAAATATACTCAGGGAATTCCCTGGTGGTCCACTAGGTAAGACTGGGTGCTTTCACTGCCATGGCCAGGGTTCAATCCCTGGTCGGGGAACTAACATCCTGCAAGCTGCACAGTGCAGCCAAAAAAAAAAAGTTAAATGTACTCAAAGTGCCCTTGAAAAACTCCCCAAACAATCATAAAAATATGTATAGTATATATAGATAGAATATATAGATACATTATTTTTTATTTTATTTTATTTTATTTTATTTTATTTTTGGCTGTGTTGGGTCTTTGTTGCTGCATGCGGGCTTTCCTCTGGTTGCGGCAAGGGGGGCTACTCTTCGTTGCGGTGCGTGGGCTTCTCACGCGGTGGCTTCTCTTGTTGCGGAGCACGGGCTCTAGGCGCGCAGGCTTCAGTAGTTGTGGCACACGGGCTCAGTAGTTGTGGCTCACGTGCTCTAGAGCGCAGGCTCAGTAGTTGTGGCGCACGGGTTCAGTTGCTCCGCAGCATGTGGGATCTTCCCAGCCCAGGGCTCGAACCCGTGTCCCCGGCCTTGGCAGGTGGATTCTTAACCACTGCGCCACCAGGGAAGCCCTAGATATATGATTTTTTAAATATGACTATATAAGCAGGTTTTGTTTTGTTTTTTTAATGTTTGTCCTCTGAGTTTTTCTTTTTTTAGTCAGTCCTTCTTTAGGACCCTTAATGAATTCTTCAGTTTTTTCCACCAAAATGTTGACAAAGTTATCATCAACCAGCAGCCCTGCCATCAGTCAGTCCAATGAGATTAATTTTTCCTCAGCAATAGAGAGCGCCTTAAAGTCACTGACATATTTTTCTCGTAGGACTGGTCAGGCTTAATGTATAAATTGCCTAGGGCTAGTGTTTATTGAATGGAATATCAAGGTATTTGCATATTTAAACTGTTATTCCCTTTTTTACCAAGAGTGAGTGCAGGTGAATTTGAATACAATCAGTATTCAAGTAATGTTACAGTATTTCATGAACAAAGAAGATCTGCAATAAATACCCACTGACTATTTCAAGGAGCCTGAGTAAATCCAGACTTAAGAACTTTTTAAAGAAAATATTCACTACAGGACATATTTAAATCTAACAAATATGGCCATTGGACTGGACATTCTGATAGCTAATAATTTTTTTTAATTAACTGAAATATATTGATGTGAATATTGCACTTAATAAAAGCTGCAAAAACTGAAAAAAAAAGAACAAAGAATTTTATGTAGTTTCTGATAACCCTTCAGGAGTCTGAGCTAGCTGAGAACTGAATTCATAGAAAATCTGAATCATAGCTAATGGAACTTTCTCTCTTCCCTGCCTTCCTCCTTCTATTCACTCCTTAGGCAGCAGAAAACGAAACAAAAGCACTCCTGGGACCAGTGGTCCTCAGCTCACACACAAGAGCCAATACAAAATGCTTTGGCAGAAGCACTCCTGGACCCTACTTTGAAAGGTTCTTACTACAACCAACATGAGTTACAATAACAATAAAATGGCTAGAAATATATTTTAAAGAAAAGTATAGGACCTGATGTTTTAAAAAATATAATTGGTGAACATAACTAATTTCAATATTTGTAAATGGAGAATGAGTATTTAAGAATCGTTAAGACATTTAAAAAAGAAGATTAGCAAAAGCTGGGAGTAGACAATTTATATTACTAAATAGAAAAACTTACCACAAAGCTACTATAATCAAAGAGTGATAGTGAAAAAAAATTCAAATGCAGAGAGAATCAGAAAAATTAAGTTGTACGCTGATACAAAGGTGACATTTCAGTTTAGTGGGAAAAGGATGTTTTTGTTCATAAATTAACAACAAATGGCAATAACTGGCTATACGGAAGATACAGAGTTAGGCCTCCACCTTGCACCATAGGCCAAAATAAATTCTAGAAGGATTATAGATTGAAATATAAAAAATACAATTAAAATGAAATGGGAGAAAAATTAGAAGAATAACTATGACTTTAGGTTAGAAGGGACTTCTTACAGAAGAAAGGAAACTTAGAAGCCATAAAATAAAAGATGTGTATATACCACCCCAAAATATGCCACTTTAGCATAAAGATTATTTTGAGCTGAAGACAATTGAGAAAAAGCAGACACAGGAAGAACTCTCTGCCCCCCTGTCTAACTAAAAGCAGGGCATAAATTTCCCTTTGTGAAGCTGTCCCCCTCCTCCACACCCCTTATCACTGAGATGGAGATGACACTCAGATGGGTCTGCATAAAAAAGCCCTACTAAATAACCCTTGTCTACCATTAGTTTCTCCCACATATTTACCTTCCCACAATTTACCACTCCCAGAAGCCCAAATCCTTCCTCTTTTGTCTAGTCACTCCACAATTTATTACCCTTTGTTAAAATGGTATATAAGCACTCAAGCCCAACCACTTTTTTGGGTTTTCACTCTTCTGTGGAACCCCTGTGTCTGTAAAATTACAAAGAAAAATTTTATAACTTTTCTCCTATTAATTTGTCAGTTTAATTTGCAGAACTCCAAGTAATGAACATAAGAAGGTAAAGGTAAAAAATTTTCCTCCCCTATAAAGACATAGAACTATGTTAAAGTTTAAAGTATTTCTTTGGCAAGACTCACCATAAAACATCAAAAGATAAATGAGAGATCATGAGAAAATATTTATAGTACATACAATACAAGGTTAACAACTCTAATGTGAAAATTTTTTATTGATTTTTTCAAAAAGTAATGAAAATAATCAAAAGAAACAAACAAGTAATCACTGAAGAGGAAATGAGAAAGGACAATAAACAAAAAAATACTCAACCTCACTACCACACAACCTAAAAACTAATTTTCCTTTCTTGGATTGGCAAACATTTTTTAAATTTACAACATCCAATACCAGGAGGGTGTAGTAGTAAAATATACATACTCATATACTGGGAGCATGCACTGCTACAACTCTTTTGGAAACTAACTCTTTGACCAAATCTTCTCAACTTTGGGGTTCTCCTATAGAAATAAACATACTAGTGCTTTTGAAGCACTTCTAATTAAAAACAACTGTCTATCAGGAGGGAGGTGATTGAATAAGTTAGGGTACATCCCTACTATTAAGGAGACTTCACAAAGCTCTGTGGCTTTGCCCCCTAAACTGCTGCCTCCAAAGTTAGGGCTGTTGAACCCCCAAAGACATACAAATGAAAATGAAGAATGGTACTATTTAATTAGAAAAGTAACAATATTCTGCTATACAATAATGCTGATAGGCCTGGCCCTGCACCATGGCACTAATTCTTACATTACCACTCACCTAGAATCAATTCACATTGTTGGACTAAACTGTCCTTTACAGCAACCCATTCCTCCCCTGGTTAGCCCTACTGAAGTTCTGCTAACCCTTTTTGTCTTTCACATGGGGCAGATTTTCTTGATCCTCATCTCCTACCCACACTTGAAACAAATACTTGACCCATATTTTTGGCAGATCCTAGTCTCATCTGCTTACCTGCTTACTAGGATAGGTCCCTGAATGTGTGTCTACCTTGAGGATAAATTTCTAGCTTTTTGCCCTTAAAGCACTCCTTATCAATTCCTGTCAACATTCTGTCTAGCACCCAACGTCACCTCATCTATCTGCTCCCCTAACTAGTGATCATCCCTGAGATCTTGGAACAAAACTTTTATTATATTAATTTTCCTGCTACTCAGAACCCTAGCAGAGGCACACAATGAGAAATACACTTTTAAAAGGGAGCATTCAAAAAAGTCTAATTAGCGGCCTAGTCAGGTTCTTATGTTACTTGACCTAGAAATGGAGCGTGGGTGTGTGTTGGGAAGGGGGAGAGGGCCAGGGAGGGGGCTGTTGGTAGATGTTGAGGAAGTGAGCAAACATGTAAAAACACTTTTATGTTTCCCACTTTGGCTTTTACACATCTTTCTTCAATATCTTTTATTATATCATTATAGACTTAAGTCTAATGTCAACATACTGCCTTACAAAAAAGTACTTCTTTTGGAGGCTATGCAAGGGGAGGAACAAATAGCTTCCCTACTCCCTCCTACTTCTGTCCCTTACATGCCAGTTTTTCTCTGTTCCACTTACTAGTCTACCATGTGCAATGGTGCTAAAACAACTAAAAGACAGGGGTAAAAACAATAGGTAGGCAAGGTGACTGTTCTCCTTTCAGGAACTCTAGAATAGAGTCCGTCTAGTCTCTCCTCAGCAATTCTTTAGACCATCACTGCCCAATACAAGTGTTAGCCACATATATAGTTTGCAATTTTCTAATAGTCATATTTTAAAAAATTGAAAGAAATAGGTGAAATTAATTGAAGTAATATATTTTATTTAACCCAATATGTCTATAATGTTATCATTTTAACATGCAATCAGTGAAATAGATTATTGAGACATTTTACATTTTTTTGTACTAAGTCTTGAAATTGGTATATGTTTTACATTACAGCCCATCTCAATTTGCACTAGCCACATTTCAAGTGTTCATTAGCCACACATGGGTAATGGCTACCATACTGGCCAGCACAGTTTAAAATATGTCACAATTTTTCCCTTCTAAGAATACAGGCTAACATGGGACTCTGTTCCCAAAATTCTATTTCACCAACTTCTAACAAACATTTGAAAGCATGAAATAGAAGTAATTATCTTTCCCCCAGCTTTAATTATTCCTACTCTACCATGATCTTGTCACTGCTTCCATATTTACCTCAGATTTGTATTTTTCACTTCCTCCTTTAATGAATTTTTTTCTTACCCTCTCTATTCTCACTCTCCTTGTCTATTCCTAAAGCTTTCTTCTCTATTTCTCAGCAAAGTATTTGAATACTTTGGAATATATTTAACATCTATAATAATGGCATTAGTGCTACAGAGTTTCCATCCCATGGTTGCAAAACAAATTAGTTGATTTAATTGATCACCTCGTGTACAGGTCATAATGAGAATACTGTACAAAATAAGCATATGACCATTATTAGTGTATGGCTCCACGATCAAGAAGTGTTTGTCAAGCATATTCTATGCTATCAGCAGTGTTAATAAATTTGTGAATGGAGCTTTCACAGTGTATTCTAAAATGTTCCTTATATTAGTTTGCCTGACCAGTCTTTTTACATCAATTTTGAACTTGAATCAAAATAGATTTTAGGAAACGTGGGTTGTTGTTTCCTGCCAAACAGAATTCTTTTTCTCAATGTCCCATTCACATGAATGTTTTGATCTAAATTTTTAATCTAACCCTGGTTCAGTGTCTTTTAAATCAAACACACCACCTCCTGGCAGCAGGAAGCACCACCCAAAACATCAATTTCAGGTCTCTTGTTTCAGGGTTGTTTGGATAATAAGCAGGTTTATTAACAGCAGTGTTTGGAATGATACCATTCCTGCTGGGTAACTACATGATTTTTAGCAAAAAGGGCTCAAAGATTGCCTGTAGCCAATATGAAACAGGGTGTTCCAATATAGGTCTAAGGTATGATATGTTTATGTTAACTTTCCTCCTCTCCACGTTGGTGTTTCAAACAAATGATTGTCCGGATTGCTTTTCTTAATTGTTGTCTTTTGGCTTGAAGTCTTTGCACAGAAATCAGAGCCTCTTTCCAGTTAAGAGTAACTCCAAACGTAGGCATACACATTGGTAATGCCACCCAGAAAAAAATCAAGTCATGAACAACATGTTTGAAGAGAATCTTAAAAATTCTTGGATACAATTGCTGGCAATCAAAACTGTTTTCAGTTTATTTTGTGTACTTTGATTTTTTAATCCCTGCCAGAATACTCCAGGAAAATGACCTCTCAAGTGTGTCGATAAAGTGATTCAGTTATAATGAGCCCGATTCTCACCAGCATATCTTGACGAAGGTGGAAAAAGACCAAATTCTCACAAAAGTCCAGGACATAGAATTACCATTTAGGAAGCAGGCAATTGCTTAAAGTTTGGCTTAGACCTTTATAGCTGTTCTTTCGGGAAAATTCTTCAAGGACACCAGAGTACAATGTTAAGAGCCTGGACTTTAGATCTAGACAGGCTGGGATTTAAATGCTAGCACTATTAACCTGCAAGCTAAGTATGAAGAACCCAACCCGACCCTCTGAGCATCACTATTGGTTAAAAAAAATGTAAATCATAATAACTACCTCACAGGTGTGTTGTGAACTTTATTCTTTTAATTTTTATTGAAATACAGTTGATTTACAATATTGTGTTAGTTTCAGGTGTACAGCACAGTGATTCAGTTATACATACATATACACACACACATATATATATTCCTTTTCAGATTCTTTTCCCTTACAGGTTATTACAAAATAGTGAGTATAGCTCCCTGTGCTATACAGTAGGTCCTTACTGGTTATTGATTCTATATATAGTAGTGTGTATATTTTAATCCCAAACTTCTAATTTATCCCTCCCCCCCTTTCCCCTTTGGTAACTGTAAATTTGTATTCTCTGTCTGTCAGTCTGTTTCTATTTTGTAAATAAGTTTATTTGTGTAGTATTTTAGATTCCACATATAAGCTATATCATATGATATTTGTCTTTGTCTGACTTACTTCACTTAGTGTGATAATCTCTAGTTCCATCCATGTTGCTGCAAATGGCATTATTTCATTCTTTTTTATGAGCAATGTTGTGAACTTGAAATGAGAGAATATTTTTAATGATAATTATGATTAGGCAAACCATACAGTCAACATCCCCTTCCTTCTCCTCTTGGTGGCATGTGGCATTCCACGTCCAGTTCCTTTCGGCTGGTGGTCCACTTTAGAGTCACCCAGGACTCTCCTCCCAAGTGGATCTTAGCCTCACTCCTTTCTTCTTCCCTTCAGTGCCTACAATAAATTCCTCAGTGACTCATTCTCTACTTTCCACCTTTGCAGCTAACCTGAAAATGTTAACCACGTTCATATACAGAGCTAATAATAGATTAGCTTTAACAAGCTATATCTGCAGCTCAAGTAGATAGTGAGAATTTGGGGGAGTCAGATGTTATGATCGCTACGTCCTCTTCTTTTCACTAACTTCAGTTTGCAACGCTAGTATCTCAGAAGTGGCTTGTGTCTTCTTTGATATTTGTACAGTAACAGATATTAAATTTCAGTATGTGGACAGAGATCATAAATGGCAATCAGATTTCTTGTAAATGTAAACTAACAAAAGGAAATTGGAAAAGGGAAAGGGAACTAACATTTGTTCAATACTTTTTGTATTCCAAACACTGTGCTAAAACTATCCAAAAGTTGATTTACTTAATCCTGACTAATATAATAGGTGATGAAACCAGGATTTAATTTGACTAAGTAATTTGCCCAAGGCCACAGTAGGCAGAACTGATATTTTAATTCCAGCTTGTTTGTATATAAAGCCTGCTCTTTTTCCTTCACAATATTTTAATTCATACATCCTGAGTAGTTCTGTTTTAGTTTTTTGAGGAACCTCCATACAGTTTCCATAGGGGCTGAAACAGTTTACATTCCCACCAACAATGTAAGAGGTTTCCCTTTTCTACATATCCTCGCCAACACTTATTATTTGTGGTCTTTTTGATGACAGCCATTCTGACAGATGTGAGGTGACATTTTGTGGTTTTGATTGCACTTCTCTGATGATAGAGATGTTGTGCATCATTGCGTGTGCCTATTGGCCATTTGTATGTCCTCTTTGTCTATTCAGGTCTTCTGCCCATTTTTAAATCAGGTTGTTTAATTTTTTATATTGAGTTGTATGAACTGTTTATATATTTTGGATATTAACCCTTTATTGGTCATATCATTTGCAAATATTTTCTCCCATTGAGTAGGTTGTCTTTTCATTTGTTTCCTTTGTTGAGCAAAAGCTTTTATGTTTAATTAGGTCCCATTTGTTTATTTTTGTTTTTGTTTCCTTTGCCTTAGGAGACAGACCCAAAAATGTTGCTACGATTTATGTCAGAGTGTTCTGCCTGTATTTTCTTCCAGGAATTTTATGGTTTCCTGTCTTACATTTAGGTCTTTAATCCATTTTGAGTTTATATTTGCAAATGGTGTGAGAAAATGTTCTAATCTCATTCTTTTACATGTAGCTGTCCAGTTTTCCCAGTGCCACTTATTGAAGGGACTATATTTCCCCACGCTATATTCTTGCTTTCTTTGTTGTAGATTAACTGACCATAAGCATGTGGGTTTATTTCTGGGCTCTCTATTCTGTTCCACTGGTCTATGTGTCTGTTTTGGTGTCAGTACCATACTGTTTTGATTACTGTAGTTTTGTAGTCTAGTTTGAAGTCAGGAAGCAAGATGCCTCCAGTTCTGTTCTTCTTTCTCAAGATTGTTTTGGCTATTCAGGGTCTTTTGTTTCCATAGAAATTTTAGAATTATTTGTTCTACTTCTGTGAAAAATGCCATTGGTATTTTGATAAGGATTACACTGAATCTGTAGATTGCCTTGGATTCTAAAGTACCCTAATATTATTGTGTTACTGTCAATTTCTCCCTTTATGTCTGTTAATATTTGCTTTGTGCATTTAGGTGCTCCTATGTTGGGTGCATATATATTTACAATTGTTATATCTTCTTCTTGTATTGATCCCTTGATCATTATGTAATGCCCTTCTTTGTCTCGTTACAGTCTTTGTTTTAAAGTCTGTTTTGTCTGTATAAATATTGCTACTGTGGCTTTCTTTTTGTTTCCATTTTCATGGAAAACCTTATTCCATCCCCTCACTTTCAGTCTGTGTGTGTATTTAGATCTGAAGTGAGTTTCTTGTAGGCAGCATGTATATAGATCTTGTTTTTGTATCCATTCAGCCACTCTGTGCTTTTGATTGGAGCATTAATCCATTTACAATTAAAGTAATTATTGATAGGTATAAACTTATTGTCATTTTGTTAATTGTTTTTGTAGCCCTTTTTAGTTCCTTTCTTCTTCTTTTGTCCTCTTCCCTCGTGATTTCATGACTATCTTTAGTGTTATGTTTGGATTCCTTTCTCTTTTTTGTGCTTGTATCTATTGCAGATTTTTGGTTTGTGGTTACCATGAGGTATATAAATAGCAATCTATATATAGGTAAAAGCATTATTAATATTAGTACAGAGAAGATTTCAGTACCAGGTTAGAGCAATTCTTAAAATGTGGTCCATGAGATCAAACCATTTACATAATAATGCTAAGATTTTTTGCTTTTTTTCACTTGAATTCTGTCATAAGTGTACAGTTGAGTTTTCTGGAGGCTACCTGTGGTGTAATATTGTGACAGATTGAATGCAATAACTGATATAATGATCTAATTATTTTTATTAAGTCATACATTAATGCATAAATATAAAACAATGCCATGCTTCTTACTAAATTATTTTTGTTCTGGAAAATAAAAATATTTATGTTAACATGTAATGGGTTTACTACTATTATTAAATGAATTAAATATCCATTTTTAAATTTCTAATATGGTAAATGTCATTAGATGTAAACCACATAAACAAAAACTTTTGGGGTCCCCAGTTTTTAAAAGCAAAAAGAAATCCAAAATGTTTGAAAGCTGAAGAATTACATAATATCTAAAGCATAATTTCTAGGCTTTCGATTTTTAGGGCCAATAAACACAAGCTAAAAAGAAGCAGTAAGTCTTTCCCAAATTTTGAGAACCAACACTCCTTATTTTTCCAAGTGTTATGAGTTTCCTAGCGCTGTGGCTCACAAAGTACCATACACTGAGTGGCTCAGATAACAGAAATTTATTGTCTTACAGTTCTGGTAGCTAGAAATCTGAAATCAAGGTGTTGCCAGAGTTGGTTTCTTCTGAGGGCTGTGAGGAAGAATCTTTTCTATGACTATACCCCTTTTTCTGGTGATTTGCTGGCTATCTTTGCATTCCTTGGTTTGTGGAAGCACCTCTGCTTTCATCTTCAAATGGCATTCTCCCTGTGTGCTTGTTTGTGTCCAAATTTCCCCTTTTTATAAGGACACTTGGTATGTTGGATCTGGCCCCACACGAATGAACTCATTTTAATTTGATTACCTCTGTAAAGATCCTAGCTCCAAATGAAGTCACATTCTGAGGTACGGGGAGTTAGGACTCCAACACATCATTTTGGGGGGCATATGATTCGACCCATAACACCAAGTAAGAACATTAAGAAACTTCTTCTGTCATTATCAGGGGCATTTTTTTTTTACAAAATATAGGGTATTTTACCATCAAAAAAGTTTTAAAGAAATAAGAAGACCGCACTTCGATATGCTTATCATTTAGCAAAAATTCAATTTGGTGAAATCATATTTTATAAGAGAATTAGGTTTTAAATTTAGCACAGAAGGTTAAGATTAAGCATAGTAAACATTATTCCAAAAATATTCCCATTAATTCCCAAGTACAGTAATATGAGTATATAAATGAATAATGTATACAGTAGTCAGCTCCCCTATTTGCTGGGCCTATTCTAGGCATTGTAGATTCAGAATTAACAAGCAAGGCAAGGCCTCTACTGTCATGGATACATAATAGTGAAAGAGAAAGACTATGCTCAAACTGTTGAAAGGCTCGCCTCAAATATTGTGAAACAACTTGTTGATAGGACCAAACTGGATTTACTTTTACCATAGTAAGGGAGAGCACAACCTTGACTGAGTCTTCATTCCATCTCCACAGGAAGACAGCAAGAGGTTTTAGAGATGTGTTAAAGGAGGTCTTTCAGACTTCCCTGGTGGTCCAGCAGTTAAGACTCCATGCTCCCAACGCAGGGGCCCCAGGTTTGATACCTGGTCAGGGAACTAGATTCCACATGCTGCAACTAAAAGATCCCGCACGCCGCAAGGAAGATCCCGCATGTTGCAACTGAGACCTGGCACAACTAAATAAATAAATAAATATTAAAACAAAAAAAAAAGGAGGTCTTTTAATGGCGGTGAGGAGACTTGGTTAAGATTCGGTAAGGATCATAATGTAACAGTTTAAGACCGGTGGATAAAGCAAGGTGATGATGTTGAAGCAAGGGTTTCAAATAGATTTGGTGGGTTAATAGTTATTTGATGCTATCTATTGAAAATTTGAAGAGTTTGATTTCATTTAGATGGATTTTTCTGGAAAGTTTCTGAAACAAAGTTAAAGTCATTTGTAATATTTTTCTTCCTGGGCAAGAGATTCCTGAAATTGTAAAATCAAGTTGAAGAAGACAGTGGAAAAGTTAAGTTATATTAGTGAAGTCATATTAATGTAGACAGACAGTAAGCTGGGTAGATGGTTCCTGTTCTCAATATCCCCCCCCTTGTGGTAATTTTCAGTCTAAGCTGAAGGGTAGAGCATTCACATTTGGGGACGTATCAGTCCCCACTTTCCACTCTATTTGAGGTGTCATGCATGCAAATTAGGTTTCTGGTGTGGTTTTGGTTTTTCAACCTCCATAAATACCTGGGTTCCCTGTTGTTTTTGTTTTGTTTTAGCATGATTATTTACTGAATCATGTGATGACACATTGGCTATGCAGCATCATTTAACACACTGCAGACAACACATATAAACTCTACATCATGGATAAACACATGATCAGTGCTTGAAGTCCACTTCTCATCAAGAATCAAAAGTGCCACAGTTAACCCAAGAGACTAGATCTCATCCCTAATGTGAAGATATCACAGATTTGTTTGTTTACTTTCTTGATCATTTTTGTAATATTAAAGATTCAACAGATATCTGTAAGCATGTAAGCACAACATTCTTCCCTTAAAACAGCACTTGTTTCCCCTTGAGAGGCCAATATCATAACTGTGTGGCTCTATTCTGAAGTACTGCCTGTCCAATTTTATGAACTTCTCAAGTGAAGAGTTCAATAGTCCAGATGGCGTTGTCTAACACTTTCACTATTCTCCAACTCATAGCATGTAAAATCCTCCCAACTTTCTGGCCTTTTTTAAAGCACAGATTCAAGAGAATTGAGGTGAAAAGAAAGCAGTCCAGAATTCCTCTTGATTAGATAGGGTTTGGATCTCAAATTAAGCCCCAGTTTTTCTCTTCATTTAATTGTTACCTAAAGATTTCCTTTTCCAAGAGGCAGTATTGATGTCTAAAATGAACCCCAAATGATGTCTGACATCATTTTACCAAGGTACAATGTCTGCCCATTTATTAGGTAAAAGCCCGTAGGCTTCTGTACCACAAACCCTATACCAGTCATTAAGAGCCACTTGATGATCTGTTTTCCGGCAAAATACCCAGAGGAGCTGTCAAATACTGTGGTAACATTTTGGCATCACTCATGGTCTGGTACCAAGCAATGCTATTTGTAGTGCTAAGATGCTGAGATAGATCTAAAGCAAAAAAGAGGTAGTATGCTCCTTGCTCCTTAAAGCTCTTTGAAGTTCTTTTTCTGTAAACAATTGACTACAAAAGCTAACTCGTATGAAAGCACCCCAATTATTGTTTCAGCAAAGATACAAAACTCCATTCCTATCGTAGGGACAGTGTGATGGGGGATTTTAGATTTATGGCTGTCTGGCCTATTATGTTGTTTACCATGTAAATATTCACATAATGATTGAGTCCAGTTGCCCAGGAAACCAACTGATTCATTACAATAAACTGGTGCCAAGGAAAGCTGAGTGTCTCGCAAAGGAAAATGTATACAAACCGAAGAGTCAGGAAGATTGTATACTTTAGTCAATTCACGAGTAAATTGCAGCCAGGTGTTAGATTCATACCAAGTGACTAAAAGCACAAAAACTAATATTAAGAAGAAGGGCTTTAAAGAAAAATAAAAGGCATTTAGATAGAAAAGAAAGAAAAACTTTGTTTGCAGATGACGTGATTGACATGATTGCCTAAAGTTCTAGAGCTAATACATGAATTTAACAAGATCTTTGCATATAAGATCAGTACACAAAAATGAACTGTATTTTTATATACTAGCAATGAATAATTAGAAATTAAAACTTATAAAATTACCTAGGTTAGGCAATGATTTCTTAGATTCAACATCAAAGCACAAGTGATAGAAGAAAAATTTGATAAACTGAACTTCATCATTATTAAGAACATTTGCACTTCAAAGAACACCACAAGAAAGGTAAAAGGCAAGCCCACGAACTAGAAGAAAATATTTATGAATCATATAATTTGATAAGGGACTTGTATCCAGAATATATTAAGAACTTATAACTCAACAATAAAAAGACAAAAAACCCAACTAAAAGACGGACAAAAGATTTGAACAAACAGTTCTCCAAAGAAGATACACAAATGGCCAATAAGCTCATGAAAGAATGCTCAGTATCATCAGGCAGTAGGGAAATGTTGATTGAAACCTCAAAAGATACCACAAGAAATATAGCCACTAGAATAGTGATAATCAAACAAACAAACAAATAGAAAATAACAAGTGTTGGCAAAGATGTGGAGAAATGAGAACTCTCATGCATTGCTGGTGGGAATGTAAAATGGTGCAACTTTTTGGAAAAGAGTTTGGCAGTTTCCTACAGCGTTAAACAGAGTTACTGACAATTCTACTCCTAGGAATTTCTGTAAGAGAAGTGAGATTATATGCTCACATAGAAACTTTTACACAAATGTTCATAGCAGTATTATTCATAATAGCTAAAAGGTAAAAACAATACAAATGTCCATCAGCTGGTGAATGGATAAACAAAATTTAGTATATCCACACAAAGAATACTATTTAGCAATTAAAAGGAATGAAGCACTGATACATGCTGCAACATGGATGAGCCTCAAAGACATTATCTTTAATGAAAGAAGGTAGATACAAAAGATCACATACTATATGAATCCATTTATATGAAATGTCCAGAATAGGCCAATCTATAGAGACAGAAAGTGATTAGTGGTTGCCTAAGGCTGTCACGAGGAGAGGGAGATTGACTGGGCACAAGGTTTCTTTCTGGAGTGACCAAAATATCCTAAAATTAGATTGTGATGATGATTTTTGTACAAGTCTATAAATATAACTGCTACTGCATTATAGATCTAGCAAGGGTGAATTTTATGGTATGTAAATTATATCTCAATAAAGCCACTTTACAAATATTGTTTGTAACTTTTATCTTTTTGGATAAGAGTTTCCTGAAAAAATAAACCATGTCAATGAAGATGGAGGAATAAAGTTTTGTTAGTGAAGACGGCAGAATAGTAAAGTCATATTTATGTAGACGGTAAGTTATGGCTGTATATGGTTTCAATTTTTAAAACCAATAGTTATCTTTTAAAATCACAAACGCATTAGATAGTTAAAACAGCAGTGCAAGAATTAAAATATAGTATGTGATAGAGAATGAATGGTAGTTAGTGTGGATTAAGCAGTCAGAGAAGACTTTTATGAAAAGGTGATATTAAACCAGAGATACAAATGATAAAGAAGAGCCAGCCTTGTGAATATGGAGGTGGAGGTGGGTGGGAGAATGGGAAAAGCATTCCGGCAAAGCTAGTGCAAGTGGGGGTCTATTTGTTAGTCAATATGTCTCTAAAACCCTAAATCAACTCTTCGAAATCCACTCATCTCTCCAGACAGCAGAACAATGCATTTCTCTACTTTGTCAGTGCTCAGCAAACTCTTGAATTTATCAGTCTTTTTTCTTTTTATTTTAACTTTTAAAATTATCTTTATTTTTAAAAGTAATTCACATGCTGTAAAATTTACTCATGTTAGGTAAACAGTGTAATGACAGTATATTTACAGATTTGCTCAAAAATCACTATAGTCCATTTTTTAAGACATTATGATTACCTGAAAAGAAACCTTCTAAATAAAGTGACGCCTCTTTATGCTCTCCTTCTATTTCTTTCCCTCTCTCTCTCATTAACCAAAGGTTGGTAAAAACTCTCTCACTCTTCTGCATTGGCCCACTGACCGGTAGTTAGGAACCACTATTGTACAGCATCTTCCAACACTAAGATTTTATGATTCTCTGACCTATCCATTCTTTCCGTGTGCTTTTCTTTCTTTCTTGAACTTTCCAACTTGTTCTCTATCTAGTTGACAGTGTTATCTTTATTACCTTGGGGGAAAACTAAAACTGTTATAGCAGAAATTAATGCAAGTTTTATTATTTTTAAGACTTCAGCTAAGTCTCTTAAGAATAAAATATTAGGGTCCTGAAAGGATAGACATACATAATTAGTGCCAAATCAAAGATAAGAGACTAAAGTATATACAGATATACTTGATCCCTTCCAAGGCCCCTTGCCACCTCCTCAGGACACCTACTTCTGCCCTGAGACTTTGTTGAGGATCCAATTTAATGCACTGAATGAACACTTACCTCTTGTTAACAAAACACCAGTAAGCTCCTTCCTGTATTGGAAGATGGGGTCCTTTACCTCCTAGAGTCCCTCTGGGTGTGATGGTATAGCTGGAGAAGCCCTGGTGGAATCAGAGGGAGTCAGAATGGTTAGGAAACTACCCCTGATTCTAATTCATTTAGTAAATATTTATACCAGGCATTCCAGACTCTTACTGTGCTATGACTTTATGACAGTGAAAATTTAGGTGAACAATACACTATAAAGAATTACAGGGGCTTCCCTGGTGGCGCTGTGGTTAAGAGTCCGCCTGCCAATGCGGGGGACACGGGTTCGAGCCCTGGTCCCGGAGGATCCCACGTGCCGCGGAGCAGCTGGGCCCGTGAGCCACAATTACTGAGCCCGCGCGTCTGGAGCCTGTGCTCCGCAACAAGAGAGGCCGCGATAGTGAGAGGCCCGCGCACCGCGATGAAGAGTGGCCCCCACTTGCCACAACTGGAGAAAGCTCTCGCACAGAAACAAAGACCCAACACAGCCATAAATAAATAAATAAATAAATAAATTTAAAAAAAAAAAAAAAAAAAGAATTACAATTTGGCAGATTTTGCAATAAATACACATGAAATTTATTGTTTATAACATTCTGGAATAAAAGATTCAGTATATTTCTATCTATTCAAGTAAATTAATGTCAGTAGCCCTTGTCAATGTTTTTAAACTGAAAGTAAGCTCTTTAAAAACTATTAAACATTCCACTAAATAAATTCCATACTTTCTCATCTGCCTTTTGAAAATAGTAAAATCAGCAGGAGGGAAGTCCTTGCTAGCATTTATTCAGGTTCCCTCCTGCTTTCCTTCTCTTGCCTCCAATCAACCCATGCTAACACTTGCTAGCGTTTTGTTTGCAAAAAGAAGATGTAAGTAAAAATTTTCATTGTAGAAGAAATAATAGGCCTATTCCAATAAAAATTCTGATCAGAAGCCAAATACTACACATGGTGTTTTTCAAGGTTCCTAATTTTTTTTTCTTTGAATATCTGCTCCCATATATTTATTTATTATTATTATTATTATTATTTTAACATCTTTATTGGAGTACAATTGCTTTACAATGGTGTGTTAGTTTCTGCTGTATAACAAAGTGAATCAGCTATACATATACATACATCCCCATATCTCCTCCCTCTTGCGTCTAAGGTTCCTAATATTTTTTTACTAAAAAAAACTTTTAATACAGCAGGTTCTTATTAGTCATCAATTTTATACACATCAGTGTATACACGTCAATCCCAATCGCCCAATTCATCACACCCCCCCCACCCCCCCCCCCCACCGCTTTCCCCCTTGGTATCCATACGTTTGTTCTCTACATCTGTGTCTCAGTTACTGCCCTGCACACCGGTTCATCTGTACTGTTTTTCTAGGTTCCACATATATGCGTTAATATACGAAATTTGTTTTTCTCTTTCTGACTTACTTCACTCTGTATGACAGTCTCTAGATCCATCCACGTCTCAAAAAATGACCCAATTTCATTCCTTTATATGGCTGAGTAATATTCCATTGTATATATGTACCACAACTTCTTTATCCATATGTCTGTCGATGGGCATTTAGGTTGCTTCCATGAGCTGGCTATTGTAAATAGTGCTGCAATGAACATTGGGGTGCATGTGTCTTTTCGAATTATGGTTTTCTCTGGGTATATGCCCAGTAGTGGGATTGCTGGATCATATGGTAATTCTATTTTTAGTTTTTTAAGGAACCTCCATACGGTTCTCCATAGTGGCTGTATCAATTTACATTCCCACCAACAGGGCAAGAGGGTTCCCTTTTCTCCACACCCTCTCCAGCATTTGTTGTTTGTACATTTCCTGAGGATGCCCATTCTAACTGGTATGAGGTGATACCTCATTGTAGTTTTGATTTGCATTTCTCTAATAATTAGTGATGTTGAGCAGCTTTTCATGTGTTTCTTGGTCATCTGTATGTCTTCTTTGGAGAAATGTCTATTTAGGTCTTCTGCCCATTTTTGGACTGGGTTTTTTGTTTTTTTAATATTGAGCTGCATGAGCTGTTTATATATTTGGAGATTAATCCTTTGTCCATTGATTCGTTTGCAAATACTTTCTCCCATTCTGAGGGTTGCCTTTTTGTCTTGTTTATGGTTTCCTTTGCTGTGGAAAAGCTTTGAAGTTTCATTAGGTCCCATTTATTTATTTTTGTTTTTATTTCCATTACTCGAGGAGGTGGATCAAAAAAGATCTTGCTGGGCTTCCCTGGTGGCGCAGTGGTTGAGAGTCTGCCTGCCAATGCAGGGTACATGGGTTCGAGCCCTGGTCTGGGAAGATAACACATGCTGCGGAGCAACAAAGCCCGTGAACCACAACTACTGAGCCTGCGCGTCTGGAGCCTGTGCTCTGCAACAAGAGAGGCCGCGACAGTGAGAGGCCCACGCACCACGATGAAGAGTGGCCCCCGCTCGCCGCAACTAGAGAAAGCCCGCACACAGAAACGAAGACCCAACACAGCCAAAAATAAATAAATTAATTAATAAATTAAAAAAAAAAAGATCTTGCTGTGATTTATGTCAAAGAGTATTCTTCTTTCTATGTTTTCCTCTAAGAGTTTTATAGTGTTCGATCTTACATTTAGGTCTCTAATCCATTTTGAGTTTATTTTTGTGTATGGTGTTAGGGAGTGTTCTAATTTCATTCTTTTACATGTAGCTGTCCAGTTTTCCCAGCACCACTTATTGAAGAGACTGTCTTTTCTCCATCGTATATCCTTGTCTCCTTTGACATAGATTAGTTGACCATAGGTGCGTGGGTTTATCTCTGGGCTTTCTATCTTGTTCCATTGATCTATGTTTCTGTTTTTTGTGCCCGTGCCATATTGTCTTGATTACTGTAGCTTTGTAGTATAGTCTGAAGTCAGGGAGTCTGATTCCTCCAGCTCCGTTTTTTTCCCTCAAGACTGCTTTGGCTATTCGGGGTCTTTTGTGTCTCCATACAAATTTTAAGATTTTTTGTTCTAGCTCCGTAAAAAATGCCATTGGTAATTTGATAGGGATTTCATTGAATCTGTAGATTGCTTTGGGGAGTATAGTCATTTTCACAATATTGATTCTTCCAATCCAAGAACATGGTATATCTCTCCATCTGTTTGTGTCATCTTTTATTTCTTTCATCAGTGTCTTATAGTTTTCTGCATACAGGTCTTTTGTCTCCCTAGGTAGGTTTATTCCTAGGTATTTTATTCTTTTTGTTGCAATGGTAAATGGGAGTGTTTCCTTAATTTCTCTTTCAGAATGTTCATCATTAGTGTATAGGAATGCAAGAGATTTCTGTGCATTAATTTTGTATCCTGCAACTTTACCAAATTCATTATCTCTAGTAGTTTTCTGGTGGCATCTTTAGGATTCTCTATGTATAGTATCATGTCATCTGCAAACAGTGACAGTTTTACTTCTTCTTTTCCAATTTGTATTCCTTTTATTTCTTTTTCTTCTCTGATTGCCCTGGCTAGGACTTCCAAAACTATGTTGAATAATGGTGGTGAGAGTGGACATCCTTGCCTTGTCCCTGATCTTAGAGGAAATGCTCTCAGTTTTTCACCATTGAGAATGATGGTCGCTGTGGGTTTGTTGTATATGGCCTTTATTATGTTGAGGTAGGTTCCCTCTATGCCCACTTTCTGGAAAGTTTTTATCATAAATGGGTGTTGAATTTTGTCAAAAGCTTTTTCTGCATCTATTGACATGATCATATGGTTTTTATTCTTCAATTTGTTAATATGGTGTATCACATTGATTGATTTGCGTATATTGAAGAATCCTTGCATCCCTGGGATAAATCCCATTTGATCATGGTGTATGATCCTTTTAATGTGTTGTTGGATTCTGTTTGCTAGTATTTTGTTGAGGATTTCTGCATCTATATTCATCAGTGATATTGGTCTGTAATTTTCTTTTTTTTGTAGTATCTTTGTCTGGTTTTGGTATCAGGGTGATGGTGGCCTCACAGAATGAGTTTGGGAGTGTTCCTTCCTCTGCAATTTTTTGGAAGAGTTTGAGAAGGATGGGTGTTAGCTCTTCTCTAAATGTTTGATAGAATTCACCTGTGAAGCCATCTGGTTCTGGACTTTTGTTTGTTGGAAGATTTTTTTTAAAAAATAAATTTATTTATTTATTTATTTTTGGCTGCGTTGGGTTTTCATTGCTGCACGTCGGCTTTCTTTAGTTGCGCCGAGCAGGGGCTACTCTTCGTTGTGGTGCACGGGCTTCTCATTGCAGTGGCTTCTCTTGTTGTGGTGCATGGGCTCTAGGTGCATGGGCTTCAGTAGTTGCGGTATGCGGGCTCAGTAGTTGTGGCTCACAGGCTCTAGAGTGCAGGCTCAGAAGTCGTGGCACACAGGCTTAGTTGCTCCATGGCATGTGGGATCTTCCCACACCAGGGCTCGAACCCGTGTCCCTTGCATTGGTAAGCGGATTCTTAACCACTGTGCCACCAGGGTAGTCCAAGTTGGAAGATTTTTAATCACAGTTTCAATTTCATTATTTGTGATTGGTCTGTTCATATTTTCTATTTCTTCCTGGTTCAGTCTTGGAAGGTTATATCTTTGTAAGAACTTGTCCATTTCTTTCTGGTTGTCCATTTTATTGGCACAGAGTTGCTTGTAGTAGTCTCTTAGGATGCTCTGTATTTCTGCGGTGTCTGTTGTAACTTCTCCTTTTTCATTTCTTATTTTATTGATTTGAGTCCTCTCCTTCTTTTTCTTGATGAGTCTGGCTAATGGTTTATCAATTTTGTTTATCTTCTCAAAGAACCAGCTTTTAGTTTCATTGATCTTCGCTATTGTTTTCTTTGTTTCTATTTCATTTATTTCTGCTCTGATCTTGATTTCTTTCCTTCTGCTAACTTTGGGTTTTGTTTGTTCTTCTTTCTCTAGTTCCTTTAGGTGTAAGGTTAGATTGTTTATTTGAGATTTTTCTTGTTTCTTGAGGTAGGCTTGTATAGATATAAATGTCCCTCTTAGAACTGCTTTTGCTGCATCCCATAGGTTTTGGATCATCGTGTTTTCATTGTCATTTGTCTCTAGGTATTTTTTGATTCCTTCTTTGATTTCTTCAGTGATCACTTGGTTATTTAGTAACGTATTATTTAGGCTCCATGTGTTTGTGTTTTTTACGTTTTTTTCCCTGTAATTGATTTCTAATCTCATAGTGTTGTGGTCAGAAAAGATGCTTGATATGATTTCAATTTTCTTAAATTTACTGAGGCTTGATTTGTGACCCAAGATGTGATCTATCTTGGAGAATGTTCCGTGTGCACTTGAGAAGAAAGTGTAATCTGCTGTTTTTGGATGGAATGTCCTACAAATATCAATTAAATCTATCTGGTCTATTGTGTCATTTAAAGCTTGTGTTTCCTTATTAATTTTCTGTTTGGATGATCTGTCCATTGGTGTAAGTGAGGTGTTAAAGTCCCCCACTATTATTGTGTCACTGTCAATTTCCTGTTTTATAGCTGTTAGCAGTTGCCTTATGTATTGAGGTGCTCCTATGTTGTGTGCATATGTATTTATAATTGTTATATCTTCTTCTTGGATCGATCCCTTGATCATTATGTAGTGTCCTTCCTTGTCTCTTGTAATATTCTTTATTTTAAAGTCTATTTTATCTGATATGAGTATTGCTACTCCAGCTTTCTTTTGATTTCCATTTGCATGGAATATCTTTTTCCATTCCCTTTCAGTCTGTTATGTGTCCCTAGGTCTGAAGTGGGTCTCTTGTAGATAGCATATATATATGGGTCTTGTTTTTGTATCCATTCAGCAAGCCAGTGTCTTTTGGTTGGAGCATTTAATCCATTCACATTTAAGGTAATGATCGATAGTTATGTTACTATTACCATTTTCTTAGTTGTTTTGGGTTTGTTTTTGTAGGTCCTTTTCTTCTCTTGTGTTTCCCACTTAGAGAAGTTCCTTTAGCATTTGTTGTAGAGCTGGTTTGGTGGTGCTGAACTCTCTTAGCTTTTGCTTGTCTGTAAAGCTTTTGATTTCTCCATCGAATCTGAATGAGATCCTTGCCAGGTAGAGCAATCTTGGTTGTAGGTCCTTCTCTTTCATCACTTTAAGTATATCATGCCACTCCCTTCTGGCTTATGGAGTTTCTGCTGAGAAATCAGCTGTTAACCTTATGGGAGTTCCCTTGTATGTTATTTGTCGTTTTTCCCTTGCTGCTTTCAATAATTTGTCTTTGTCTTTAATTTTTGCCAATTTGATTACTATGTGTCTTGGCATGGTTCTCCTTGGGTTTATCCTGTATGGGACTCTCTGCGCTTCCTGGACTTGTGGCTATTTCCTTTCCCATGTTAGGGAAGTTTTCGACTATAATCTCTTCAAATATTTTCTTGGGTCCTTTCTCTCTCTATCTTCTCCTTCTGGGACCCCTATAATGCGAATGTTGTTGCGTTTAATGTTGTCCCAGAGGTCTCTTAGGCTGTCTTCATTTCTTTTCATTCTTTTTTCTTTATTCTCTTCCGCAGCAGTGAATTCCACCATTCTGTCTTCCAGGTCACTTATCCGTTCTTCTGCCTCAGTTATTCTGCTATTGATTCCTTTTCATGTAGTTTTTATTTCAGTTATTGTATTGTTCATCTCTGTTTGTTTGTTCTTTAATCTTTGTTAAACATTTCTTGCATCTTCTCGATCTTTGCCTCCATTCTTTTTCCAAGGTCCTGGATCATCTTCACTATCATTTTTCTGAATTCTTTTTCCAGAAGGTTGCCTATCTCCACTTCATTTAGTTGTTTTTCTGGGGTTTTATCTTGGTCCTTCATCTGGTACATAGCCCTCTCCTTTTTCATTTGTCTTTCTGTGAATGTGATTTTCCTTTCTCAGGCTGCAGGACTTTAAGGCTCCTGATTGTAAATCAAAATTTTTAAGCTGATTTTTCTAGACTGCTAATACATTAGATTATCCATAGGAATTTAGTCAAATATATTCCAGAAAAGTATTTCTTTACTTTTCCCCTACTGTACTACACATACTCATTTTTTCAACACAGCTATTAACCAGCTACATTCAGCTGAACATTGGAGGGTTATGAAGATGTGTAAAATTTGGGCATAGCCTAGAGAGAATGCCAGGCTCTTCTCCTCTTCCTCACCTTCATTCCTTACTCCACCTAAGTTTTCCTGAGCTGTAGTTTCTCTGAGATTTTTCTCTCTCCATCATGTGGCAGGTGAGATAAGAACTGTGGAGAATGTGCCTTAAAATTACCTGCTGGAGAGACAGAAGAGGAGGATATTTATTTTCAAACTCCTGTCCTCCCATTTATCAAGGGTTCTTTCAGTTGCGCCAGAATGGCTGAGAGTGCTTCCAAAGGCATCGTACGTGGTGACAGAAGAAAAGTCTCATAGAAAGAAAGAGACACTTGCTGCAGCCCAGACAAGGAGCTGCCAGGCTACGCCTTCCTACATTTTGTTGTGGCAACAGTTCTGGAACCAAAAAGTGAGTGGGAGGATGTAAAATGAGACATAAAGGATGTCCAAAGGGGTTTAAAGGTTCTGGACCCAATTCCAATGTGCGTGTGTATGTGGTGGTGGTGGTTTCCGACACTACCAAGCAACTCTCAGACCCAGGTGGGTGTCCTGCAATTCAACTCAATTCTGACACTATCTACGAGAAGAGAGCATCGGTTTCCACAGATTAAGGGCTCAGTTCCTTGATACTGTGCCCCTCCACCAACTTCAGACACTAGTTCCAAGTCCAGGTTATCACCTGTGCTTCTGCCCAGCTGGTTATAAATCAGAGGTTCCTGTGGCTCACAGAACTCAGGGCACCTGTTTACTCACTAGATTATTGTTTTATATAAAAGGTTGTAACTCAGGAACAGCCAGATTGAAGATATGCATAAGGCAAGGTATGGGGAAAAGGGCTCAGAACTTCCATGCTTCCCCAGGTGCCACTCTCTGGGAATCTCTATGTGTTCACCAACTGGAAAGCTCTCCAAACCTCATCATTTTGGGTTTTTATGGATGCTTTTATTACATAGGCATCAATCCATTCAACCTCCAGCCCCTCTCCCCTTTCCTCTAATCATATAATTGGATCTCCTGGCAGTCAGTCCTCATCCTTAGGTGTGGGTCCAAAAGTCACCTCTTTAAGATAACAAAAGATACCTTTTAGCTTTCATCACTTAGAGAATTCTAAGGATTTTAGGAGCTCTGTGCAAGAAATAGGAGGAACACCAAATATATATATATATTTAAATACATATATATTTAAAAATATAAATATATATATATATTTCTTACTATAAATCACAATGTCAAACAGTCTGCTTCTAGCCTAGGCAAAGGAAGACATCAGTGGGTCATGCCCATCTCAACTGAGGACTTCGAATTTGTAGCAAAAGGCTCATGGGAGCAAAAAGTATATATTTGCCTGGTATCATCCTCTCCACATATTCATCCCTGGGGAGTTTGGCAAGGAAGTGTAGCTGTGACATAATGGGAGTAGGGTGTTTGAGGGCCTGGACTCTTGCCACTTCTCAATCTCATTCTACCTAATAGGTGTAACTGAAATAGGCCATAGCCCTTGACCTCACATAGCACAAGTGTTTCTGGCACATTGTCAACTGAAATGTTTTATGACTGAGAGATAACTGCTAAAGAAAATATATTATAACCTCCTTGAAAAACATTGCTCATTATAACAAACATTTTAAAATGTGTAAAGTTATTATTTTGCCATGACTGAAAGGAAGATATCAAAGATAAAATTTTAATTATTAATGTTCATGATTTTCTGTTAGTGGGCTGGAAATATAACAAAAAGAAATAAATCATAAAATTTAAAATAAACAAATAGGGCTTCCCTGGTGGCGCAGTGGTTGAGAATCTGCCTGCCAATGCAGGGGACACGGGTTCGAGCCCTGGTCTGGGAAGATCCCACATGCCGCGGAGCAACTGGACCTGTGAGCCACAACTACTGAGCCTGCGTGTGTGAGAGGCCCGTGCACCACGATGAAGAGTGGCCCCCACTTGCCACAACTAGAGAAAGCCCTTGCACAGAAACGAAGACCCAACACAGCAAAAATAAATAAATTAATTAATTAATTAAAAAAAGAGATATTAAAAAATAAAATAAACAAATAATAAAATACAATAAACAATAAACATTTATATTATATCTATACAAATATTTATATATTTATATTTATATAATAAACATATTTATAACTATTATTTTGTCAAACACATTTTAATTACCTTAATTTCAGAAATTCCATTTTCAATCCCTTTAAAATCCTTTTAAAGAATATTTCTTTAAAATAAAAGTATCCAAATTGGAAGGGAAGAGAGAAAATTGTCATATGCAGTTGACATGATACTACATATAGAAAACCCTAAAGACTCCACACAAAAACTACTAGAACTGATAAACAATTCAGCAAAGTCACAGGATACAAGATTAACGTATAGAAATCAGTTGCATTTCTTTACACTAACAATGAAATATCAGAAAGGGAATGTAAAAAAATAAATCCCTTTTAAAATCACATCAAAAAAATACATAGGAATAAACCTGACAAAGGCGGTAAAGGACTTATATGCTGAGAACTAGAAAACGTTAATAAAAGAAATTGATGATGATTCAAAGAAATGGAAAGATATCCCATGACCTTGGATTGGAAGAATTAATATTGTTAAAATGGCCATACTACCCAAATGGCCATACTACCCAAAGCAATCTACAGATTTAATGTGGATCACACAAGTGATCAAGTTACCTATCAAGTTACCTAAGACATTTTTCACAGAACTAGAACAAAGAATCCTAAAATTTATATGGAACCATAAAAGACCCAGAATTGCTAAGGAAAACCTGAGGAAAAAGAACAAAGCAAGAGGCATAACCTTCCCAGACTTCAGACCATAATACAAAGCTACAGTAACCAAAACAGTGTGATATTGGCACAAAGACAGACATATGGATCAGTGGAACAGAATAGAGCACCCAGAAGTAAACCCACACACCTACAGTCAATTAATCTCCAACAAAGGAGGCAGGAATATACAATGGAGAAAAGACAGTCTCTTCAGCAAGTGATGTTGGGAAATTTGGACAGCCGCATATAAATCAATGACTTTAGAATGCACTCTCACACCATACACAAAAATAAACTCAGAATGGCTTAAAGACTTAAATATAAGACATGGCACCATAAAACTCTTAGAAGAGAACATAGGCAAAACATTCTCTGACATAAATTGTACCAATATTTTCTTAGGTCAGTCTCCCAAAGCAATAGAAGTAAAAGCAAAAATAAACAAATGGGACCTAATCAAACTTACAAGCTTTTGTACAGCAAAGGAAACCATAAAAAATGAAAAGACAATCTACAAACTGGGAGAAAATATTTGCAAATGATATGACTGACAAGGGCTTAATTTCCAAAATATACAAACAGCTTATACAACTCAATAACAAAAAAACAAACAACCCAATGGAAAAATGGGCAGAAGACCTAAATAGACATATCTCTAAAGAAAACACACAGATGACTAAAAGGCACATGAAAAGATGCTTAACATCACTAATTATTAGAGAAATGCAAATCAAAACTACAATGAGGCACCACCTCACACTGGTCAGAATGGCCATCATTAAAAAGTTTACAAATAACAAATGCTGGAGAGGGTGTGGAGAAAAGGAAACCCTCCTACACTACTGGTGGGAATGTAAATTGGTACATCCACTATGGATAACAGTATGGAGGTTCCTCAAAAAACTAAAAATAGAGTTGCCATATGATTCTGCAATTCCACTCCTGGGCATATATCCAGGGAAAACTATTTTGAAAAGATACACACACCCTAATGTTCATAGCAGCACTATTTACAATAGCCAAAACATGGAAACAACCTAAATGTATATCAACAGATGAATGGATAAAGAAGATTTGGTATATATATACAATGGAATACTACTCAACCATAAAAAAGAATGAAATAATGCCATTTGCAGCAACATGGATGGACCTAGAGATTATCATACTAAGTGAAGTAAGTCAGAAAGAGAAAGACAAATACCATATGATATCACTTATATGTGGAATCTAAAATATGACACAAATGAACTTACCATGAAACAGAAACAGACTCACAGACATAGAGAACAAACTTGTGGTTGCCAAGGGGGAATGTAGATGGAGGAGTGATGCAGTGGGAGTTTGGGGTTAGCAGAGACACACTATTATATAAGGATGGATAAACAACAAGGTCCTACTGTATAGCACAGGGAAATATATTCAATATCCTGTGATAAATCATAATGGAAAAGAATATGAAAAAAAAATATGTATATCTGAATAACTTTGCTGTACAGTAGAAATTAACACAACCTTGTAAATCAACTATATGTCAATAAAATACATTTTAAAAAAGAATATTTCTTTAAATAATATGCAAGCATTTTCTGTCAGTTATATTTCAGTAAATCTAGAAAATTTTAAAAAATCCAAGCTATTATTTGTCCTGTTAAATCCATTTTTAACAGCTTTAATGAGGTATAATTGACATACAATAAACTGTACATATTATGTGTACACTTGTGAAACCATCACCACAATCAAGATATTAACACAGCAGGAGCATATCCACCATCCCCAAAGTTTCCTCTTATACCCTTTTGTAATCCCTCCCTTCTGTTCCTCCCTGTTCTACTGTCCTACCCTGTCTCAAGGCACTGAAGATCTGCTTCCTGTCACTACAGATTTATTTATGTTTTCTAGAATTTTATAAGAATGGAGTCATAGAGTATGCACTCTTTTTTTCTATGGTTTCTTTCACTCAGCATAATTATTTGGAGATGCATCCACGGTTTTTTGGGGGTTTTTTTTTTGCATATTCCGCTGTATATACAATTTACCCTACTGACAGGCATTTATGTTTTTCCAGTTTTTGGCTATTAGAAATATAGTTGCTATAACATTTATGTGCAAGTCACGAGTATGGACATAAGATTTCATTCTGTAGGATAAATACCTAGGTTATTATAGGTGTATGTTTAACTTTTTAAATTTTCAAAAATGGCAGTACTTTTTTACATTTCATCAGCAATGTATGAGAGTTTCAGTTCTTCCATATTTTTGTCAACACTTGGTATGATCAAGCTTTTAAATATTACCTATTATAGTAGGTGTGTAGACTGAAAGCTCCAATTACTCCAGTCTTTTAAAAGTTTAGTCATTCTAATAGGTGTGTAATGGCATCTCATTGTGGTATTGAACTTCACTTCTAATAACTAATAATGTGGATCATCTTTCCATGTATGTTCTTCCTTTGATTAAGCATATGCTCAAATCTTTCACCCATTTTTATTGAGTTGCTTATTTTCTTATTGCTGAGTTTTGAGAGCTCTTTATATATTCTGAACTTATATTTATCAGATGTATAATTTTCAAATATTTTCTCCCAGGATATAGCTTGCCTTTTAATTCTCTTAGCAATGTCTTTTGTTTTATTTTATTTTTGTTTTTCTGTTTTTATTTTTTCACTGTGCCACATGGCATATGGGATCTTAGTTTCCTGACCAGGGATCAAACCCATACCCCCTGCACTGGAAGTGTGGAGTCTTAACAACTGGACCACCAGGGAAGTCCCTTAGCAGTTCCTTTTTTTTTTTTTTTTTTTTTTAATGCTATGCTTCTAAGCTTCGTTTTTCTTTTTTTTCTAATTTTATTTTTATTCATTTATTTATTTTTTGGCCGTGTTGGGTCTTTGTTGCTGTGCATGGGCTTTCTCTAGCTGCAGCAAGAGGGGGCTACTTTTCCTTGAGGTGTGTGGGCTTCTCATTGCGGTGGTCTCTCCTGTTGCAGAGCATGGGCATGCGGGCTTCAGTAGTTGTGGCACTCGGGCTTCAGTAGTTGTGGCTTGTGGGCTCTAGAGCACAGGCTCAGTAGTTGTGTCACATGGGCTTAGTTACTCTGTGGCATGTGTGATCTTCCCAGACCAGGGCTCCAACCTGTGCCCCTTGCATTGGCAGGCGTATTCTTAAACACTGCACCACCACAGAAGTCCCAGCAGTGTCTTTTGAAAAGCAGAATTCTAAAATTTGATCTTGTCCACTTCATCAATTTTTTTTTTGTAGGTTGTGTTTTTGGTGTTGTATCAAAGTAATCGTTGTCTAACTCAAGGTCACTAACTTCTTTTCGATGTTTTCTTCTAGAAATTTTATAGTTTTAGGTTTTACATTTTTTCTGTAATCCATTTTTTAGCTAGCTTTTATATATGGTGAGAAATATGAACTGAATTTCATTTTTTTGTGTATGGATATTCAATTGTTCCAGTAAAAGACTATCCTTTCTCCACAGAATTGCCTTTGTAGCTTCATCAAAAATCAGTTTTCAATACATATATGGTTCTAATTCTGGACTCTGTATTCCATTCCATTGATCTATTTGTCTATTTTGATGTCAGTACCATACTCTCTTTATTACTGCAGCTTTGGTTCTCCAACTTTGTTCTTTTTTTCACAAAGTTGTTTTGGCTATTCTTGCTTGATCTTTTCATTTCCACATTAATTTAATTTAATTTTAATTAATTAATTTTCTTTATTTTTTTGGCTGCATCAGGTCTTAGTTGCGACATGCGGGGTCTTCATTGATGCGTGTGGGATCTTTCGTTGCAGCGTGGGCTCTTTGTTGTGGTGTGCAGGTTTCTTTCTAGTTGTGGTATGTGAGTTTTCTCTCTTTAATTGTGGCACGCGGGCTCCAGGGACCGTGGGCTCTGTAGTTGTGGCGCACGGGGTGCACAGGCCGTGGGCTCTATAGTCTTGCGGCATGCGGACTCTCTCGTTGAGGCACCGGAGCTCAGTAGTTGTGGCATGCGGGCTTAGTTGCCTTGCGGCATGTGGGATCTTAGTTCCCAGACCAGGGATTTAACCTCCGTTCCCTGCATTGGAAGGCGGACTCTTTATCACTGGACCACCAGGGAAGTCCCTCCACATGAATTTTATTTTATTTTATTTTATTTTATTTTAAAATTATTATTTATTTATTTATTTATTTTTGGCTGTATTGGGTCTTCATTTCTGTGCGAGGGCTTCCTCTAGCTGTGGCAAGCGGGGGCCACTCTTCATCGCGGTGCGCGGGCCTCTCACTGTCATGGCCTCTCTTGTTGCGGAGCACAGGCTCCAGACGCACAGGCTCAGTAGTTATGGCTCACGGGCCTAGTTGCTCCGCGGCATGTGGGATCTTCCCAGACCAGGGCTCGAACCCGTGTCCCCTGCATTAGCAGGCAGATTCTCAACCACTGCGCCACCAGGGAGGCCCCCCACATGAATTTTTGAATAAGCTTGCTAGTAGCTACAAAAAAAGCCTGTTGGAATTTTGGTTGAGATTGCATTAAATTTATAGATCAAATTGAGGAGAGTAGACATATTAACAATATTGAGTCTTCTGACTATGAACACAGAACACTGTAGATATCTCTACATATTTGGGTGTTAGATACTAAATACATCTCACAACGTTTTACAGTTTTCAGTGTACAAGTTTTGCACATCTTCTTTTCAGATTTTCCCCTTAGTATTTCATACTTTTTGGCGTTACTATAAATGGTATTGTTTTTATTTTAATTTCCAATTGTTTATTTTTAGTGTTTAGAGATATACTTATTTTTTATGTATCAATTTTGTATCCTGCAAAAAGCATTCAGTCTCTCACCATTAAATATGATGTTAGATGACCTTTTTTTGGTAGATGCTTTTTATCAGGTTATGGAAGTTCTCCTTTATTCCTAATTCGCTGATAGTTTTGATCAGGAATGGATGTTTGATTTCGTCAAATGCCTTCTCATGATCTCTTTAGATGACAGAATGGTTTTCTTCTTAAATTTATTAATATACTGAATTAGATTGATATTTGAAAGTTAAAACAACCTTGCAGTCCTAGGAAAAACCTTACTTGTATAATTCTTTTATATATTGTTTAACTTAATTTGCTAAAATTTTATTTAGAATTTTTACATCTATGGTCATGAGGCATATTGGCCTTTTCAGTTTCTTTTTCTTGTAATGTCTTTGTTAGATTTGGTGTCAGGGTAATGTTGGCCTCTGATAGAATGATTCTGGAATACTCCCTTCTTTTCAATTTTATGAAAGTTTTTATAGAATTGGTATTAATTCTTCTAAAATATTTGATAGAATTTACCAGTGATGGGCTTTAAAGTTTTGTTTCTGGGAAGATTTTCAACCTCAAATTCAGTTTCTTTAATAAATATGGGACAATTTGGGGTTATTTATCTCTTCTTGAATGAGTTTTGGTAGTTTGTATTTTTCCAAGGAATTTGTCCATTTTGTCTAAATTGTCAAATTTATTTCATAGTGTTGTTCATAATATTTCTTTACATATATGTAGTATCTTTAGTGATGTAATGTAAAGATAATCCTGATACTGGTAAAATGTATGTTCTTTCTTCTATTTGTCAGTCTTGCTAGAGGTTTGTTAATTTTATTGATCTTCTTAAAAAATCATTTTTTGTTTCATTCTCCATTGTTTTTCTGTTATTATTTCATTAATTTCAGCTCTTTTTTTTATTATTTCCTTTCTTCTGCTTGCTTTGTGTTCCTTTGATCTCCCTTTTTAGCTTCTTAAGGTAGATATTGAGGCCATTTGAGACATTTCTTCTTTTTTAACATGGTTATTTAGTTTTATAAACATCTCCCTATGTACTGTTTTAATGGCTTCCCACAAAATTTGATATGTATGTTTTCATTTTCATTCAATTCAAAATATTTTCTAATTTCTTTTTTGATTTATCCTTTGACCATGGGTTATTTAGAATTATGCTATTTAATTTCCAATATTTGGGGGGTTTCCAGAAATCTTATTCTGTTATTAATTTCTTTTTTAAGAAATATTTATTTATTTATTTATTTATTTGGCTGTGCTGGGTCTTAGTTGTGGCACGTGATATCTTTGTTGCTGCACACGGAATCTTTGTTGTGGCATGCAGGATCCTTTTTAGTTGTAGCATGTGGGCTCTTTAGTTGTGGCCTGTGGGATCTTTTAGTTGCAGCCTGTGGGCTCTTAGCTGTGGTATGCAGGATCTAGTTCCCTGACCAGGGATTGAACCCAGGCCCCTTGCACTGGGAGCACAGAGTCTTAACCACTGGACCACCAGGGAAGTACCATCTGTTATTAATTTCTAATTAAATTCCACTGTGGTCAGAGAATATACTTCGTATGACTTGAATCATTTAAAATTCATTGAGATTTTTATCATGCCCCAGAATTTGGTCTGTCTTAATAAATGTTCCGTGTGTACTTGTAAAGAATATGTACTCTGCAGTTCTTTGGTAGTGTTTTTATAAAATCAATTAGGTCAAGTCAGTTGATTATATTGTTCAAGTCTTCCATATCCTTACTTATTTTCTGTGTACACTTTCTATTGAGACTAGGGTATTGAAACCTCTGTTATTGTGAATTTATCTATTTCTCCTTGCTGGTCTATCAGTTTTTCCTTCATTTATTTTGAAACTCTGTTACTAGGTGTAGCATACATGTTTAGGATTGTTATGTCATCTTTATGATTGACCCTTTTATCTTTAAGAAATAGTCTTCTATATCTCTGGTAATCTTTGTTTTGAAGTTTGCTCTGTATGCTATTAATATATTAATATAGCCACTATAGCTTTTTTGTTTGTTTGCTTACTGTAAGCATGATATATCTATTTCTGTCTTTTTACTTCTCCACAGAAACTAGGTCAATGGAGCAACATCTTTTAAGTACTGAAAGGAAAACAAAAACAAAAACAGTCAACCCAGAATTCTATACCCCATGAAAATATTTTTCGAAAGTGAAAAAGAAATAAAGATATTTCAAAACTTTTTCAGACTTTAACTATAAGAAACGTTAAAGGAACTTCTCCCAGACAGAAAGAACATGAACATGATACCAGATGGAAATTTGGGTCTATGCACAGAGATGAAGAGTTCTGGAAATGGGTGAAACAATGTCAACAATGATCACAGCATTATAAGTTGTTTCCATGAACTGTCCATTACTTGTGTCTCTTCAGCCTTTAACTATAGTATAGTTAAAGCATCTTTGAACAAATTTATGATAGATAAAATAAATAAAAAAACATTCCCTATGGGCTTCCCTGGTGGCGCAGTGGTTTAGAATCTGCCTGCCAATGCAGGGTACACGGGTTCGAGCCCTGGGCTGGGAGGATCCCACATGCCGCGGAGCAACTGGGCCCGTGAGCCACAATTACTGAGCCTGCGCGTCTGGAGCCTGTGCTCTGCAATAGGCTGCGATAGTGAGAGGCCCGCGCACCGCGATGAAGAGTGGCCCCCACTTGCCACAACTGGAGAAAGCCCTCGCACAGAAACGAAGACCCAACACAGCCATAAATTAATTAATTAAATAATTTAAAAAAAAAGAAAACCTTGTCATTCTGTAAAAAACAAACAAACAAAACATTTCCTATTATATCCTCTGAAATTGTGCCAATTAATTTTTCTACACCTCAGCTTTTTCAAGCTGTCTTTTAAGTATGTGATTTTTTTCATCTCATATATGTAATTCATAGTCAATGCTTCCTAGTAAAATCACTTTACAAGTCCTTGTGTTTCTATAAACAGAAATATAAGTCATATGACTAACATCATTTACTAATGATCTGGTGACAATCAGAATGAGCATAAATGGAATCTTCCCTGAGCAAAATCTAATAATTCATAATTTAAAGCCATTTATGTCTTGGCTCTCCTCTTTAAAAATATTCATTCATTCATACAATCAACAATGATTATTAAGTGCCAGGTATTGTTCTAAGCCCGGAGGACAGAGTAGTAAACAAAGTCCCTATTCTCATGGAACTCACAGTCTAGTGGAAGGAGACATAAAATAAACAAGTAAACAGATACATAGGTAATATGTCAGATGATGGTAAGTGCAGTGAAGAAAAATATAACAGAGCAAATTAATAGAAAGGAGGGAGTTTTATTTTAAATTGAGAGATCATTGACGTCCTCTCTAATAAAGTGACATTTAAACAGATACGAATAAAGTGAGGGAATGAGACCCTGAGACAGAAATGTGCTTGGTGTGTTGTAGGGATAGGAAGGGTGTCAACTGGCTGAAATAGAGTGAATGAGACAGAGTTGGAGGAGATGAAGTAGCTGGAGGGTCAGATTATGTAGACTTTTTGGCTATAATAATGATATGAATTTTATTTTGTGTGAGATCGAAAGCTACTGAAGGGTTTGGAGCAGGAAAGGGACATTATATGACTAATGTTTTAAACATAAAACTTTGGCTGCTGTGTTGAGAATAGAGTGCATGGGGGTCAAGAGAAGAAGCAGGGAGACTTGTTACAAAGATAAATAACATAACATTGAAAAGCTTTAGATCAACTCTATGTATCTTGTGCTCTGCTGGTAATATAATTCAAGTGCATGTTTAAAAAGTAACTGAAGCCATGAAACTTTGGAGCTTTCAGGGTTTGCAGCTCTGCAAAGTGGCCTTTGTATCCATTTGGCAGCTTCTCTGAGGAGCTTCTCTTAGCATTTGGGTTGCAATTTATTTCATTGTCATTACAGTTATCCACTGCTACCCTAATAAATATCGCCCTTAAAATAATGACATTTGTTTTTGCGCACAAACCTGTCATTTTGGCAGGGCTCATCAGTTCAGATCTCCTCTGCTTCCCTTGGCATCAGCTAAGAGGGCTGGAATCATCTAAGGCTGGGTCACTCACATCTGGCATTTGATGCTGCCTGTCAGCAAGGGTCCTTGGCTGCAGTTGTGGTCAGAATGCTTACATGTGATCTTTCCCTGTAGCTACCTGGCTGCCTCACAGAGTGGTGGCTTAGTTCTAAGAGCCAGCATCACAATGGTGGCTGGGTTCCAAGAATGAGCCAGGTGGAAACGATATCACCTTTTCTAACCTAGCCTCAGAAGTCAGGCAGCATCCCTTCTGCTGCCTTCTATTCATTAGAAGCAAGTTTGTAAGGCCGGCCCATATTCAAGAGGTGGAGAATTAGTCGTCACTTTTTGATAGGAAGAATGTCAAAGCACACTCTGAGGCAAACTGAGTTGGCAGACTGGATGGCCTAAGTAATCTCTCTAGGCCTTGAAAGGACAAAGTTTCTTTGCCTGGCTTTAAGAGAACATAGTTTTGGAACAAAACCATGTGAAATATAAGGTTAAAAAAAAAAAAGCATCAGAACCAAACCTGATAATTTGTTTCCCCAACAAATGGCTGAATCCTTGTCGTATTTCAGGAACCAAGAAGTGTAAGTCCTTATGGAGCTCCTTGTCAAATGAAGAAAAAACAGACAAACAGATCCTGAGGTCTTCAATAGAAGGGCCCATGTCTCACTCACATATTCTCAGTGTCTAGCACTGTTCCTGCAACATAGTTGACACTTAATAAACATTGGGTAGTTGAATATTCTATTGTAATAAGTGTTGTATTAAGTTATATACAAATATATAAGGAAGCACAGAAGAGGGAGTAACATACCATAAGGGAGTCATGGAAAGCTTCACAGAGGATGTGGCATTTAAGTTAGGTCCTGAATGATTGAGAGTGTGAAGTCAGGGGCATCAGAAACATCACATGCAATGACATAGAAGCGTGAAAGACCATGACTAAGAATGGCAAATTCAGATGACTCTGTGGCTAACATACATCCTTGGTACGGAGTAGGCACTTAAGAAATATTTGCTGAATAAGTGAATGAAGGATGAGTGTTGGATGGTCAATGTAGAAAAATGAGGTTTATGTTGGGTTGTGAATCTTTATGCCATATAAAGAATGTTAAAGTGTGTCCTACATGCATTATGGAGCTCTATGAGGTTTTTACACAGGAAAATGTTGTAATTAGAGGTGTAAGAGGAAGAGAGAGCAGCCAAAAGAGTTTTGATGGCAGAATTAATAAGATTTGATAACTTAATTAAATTATGCAAAGTAAAAGTGAAAGAGAGAAGGATACTTCTTAGTTTTCTAGCTGGGTGACTAAATAATGATTATGATGATTAAGCCATCGAATGAGACAGAAAATACAGTGGTCAGGATACATTTTGTATGCTTTGTTTTGTGTGGGTGTGTGATGTAATCTCTTCAGTCATATGTACTATATACTAGGTCCTTGAGTGGGACATTGAAGGGGAAATGACAGGTTTCCATTTAGAACTATGTGTAGCCCAAGTTTTCCTAGCCCACAGCCTGGTTCATAAAATAATATTCAAACAAGAGACTTAAAACTGGAGCTTATCTAATTAGCTGGAAATCTAGCTTCACATTGTTCCTTCCTGGTTCAACGATAATTCCTAGCTGTTTCATGTGTCCTAGCACGTGGTGGTAATCACCTACATCTGCCCTATAGCATGGTATCTGTCTTCCCCTGCTTTCACCGATATCATGAACTGGCCTCCGGGTTGAGTACTGACTTTTGAAGACAGCTCCTGTTTCTGTTTCATTCCTTGATTTTTCACATCCGTTATGGGGACCTCATTGGGCTCCCATGATAATGTTGAGATGACAACTCTAAAATTTCTGAGGGTGGCATAGCTGCTCTTCCATTCAAATTAAGGAGACACCATCATGATGAAATAAGAAAAATAGTCTCCCCAGCACTTGTGAGGTGCCCATGGAGGTGCACCTCTCAGATCTCCCTTCAAGAGAATCTGTTGTTTGGGTGCTTAGTTGACTGACAGCCTCCACCTGCTGCACCTTTGGATCCACTGTGGCATATATGACGAGGTCACACTCCTGAAGAGGTGCTTTTAGTCAATGACTGAGCTTGGCAGAGGTACTAGAGCTGAGCTATCTCTGCCAAACATGGGACTCCTCTAAGGGCAACTGTTGCTCAGGGGCACACCATTGGTTTGGCCAAGGCTTTCTCAGAATGACACTATAAACTGAAATCTTCTGATAATATGTTCTGAAGGCTCTCCCCATTTACCCCTGTTCTCATCCCCCAGGCGTTTTGGTTTGTTTTTCCCATAAATTTCTTATGTGTCTAATCCTGTTTGGGCATTTGATTTTTGGAAGACCTGAACTGACACAAGGGATTTTGAGAGTGGGGTTGTGGAGCAGGAATTCCTACTATCTATGTGCCCTCTCCCCCAAAATCCAAGGTGAGAATTCTTTTAAAAAGTGCTTCTAGGTTATAGTTCCCATAGATATTTTTTAGAGGAAAACCCAAATCTTTTGAAAGAATCTTACTTTAAATTCAGTCTCAAATAAATTTCATACATAAAGTGCAATTTCATTCTTGAAAGTCATACCCTTAAATGGGAACAAATGAAGGCAATATTGTCCTATACAAAGATTCATCCCAATCAATAGTTTGACAATATATATGAATGGAAGAGAAGCAAGAATTACAGATAATTTTATCAGAACATAAAGGAAAATTTCTTGGATATTTTAGTTCATAACAACTGAACACAAAGATAAGATCCTTGTACTCTGATTTTGTCAAAAGAAATTACAAGGGATGATAGTGAGAAACAATAAATAATAAAATTAGTAAATTCTTCAATGCCTAGAAATGTTTAGAAAATATACCCCCTGGGAGTACTTACATTCTCCAAATGGTATTTTTAAAATCACTTAATAAAACTTCTCTTCTTTTAAAAATGAGTTATTATTTTATATTTGCAGAAGTTTTGACACTGATGTCTTTAGAAAAATCGAATACCCTTGAGACTAGTGTATCTAATTAATAAAATGTTCTTTACAAACAAAATAAATTCAGAAGAATTCATGCCACAATTATAATATTGAGATAAACATTTGCATCAAAGCAATCTGATTTCAGATGTTGCATCAAATAACAAGCTGAACACTCCACACTGTATTTATAGACCTTCCAAGAGACCACATTATGCATAATTTATTGTAACTTTGAGCTTGCTACTCATTATGTAGTGTTAGCAGCAAATACTGTAGGACACGTATAAGTATCAAAATAAATTATGGAAGGTGGGAGACCATGTCTTTTAAAGCTGAGAATGTCATCAGCTCTTTTTGTATTTCCTACAAAATAAGAATCAAAGCACTGTTCATTAGTTGCCAAATAATGGTAAATAAAAATACTCTCATGATAAATTCCTTCTAGAGTTTCTCACCACAAAGATGTTTGTTTCTCCAGGCAACTTGACAAATATTTTCGTAAGCTTGAAAGCGTGAAGTTCTTCTTAGGCTTCTCTCTTTCATTTTTGGGGGGATCTATCTGCTTTCTCCAGATGACTTCTGTTATGGACTTCAGGTGAAAACAGCAATTCAGGTCTAGGTTGTATTATGAGCACATGGATATTATATATCAGTAGACCCTTTAAGCTGCATCACCAGCAGCAGGTCCAGTTCAGAAAATTGTGGAGCGATTCTTTTCAGCTGGGGCAAATGTGGGAAAAAAAGGGCTTCCTCTGCTAGGAAGATGGAAGGACTGGCCTGAGGAATTTAAGAGGAGAAGGCAGCAGCCTCTTGGCAGCCCTAGGCCATCATATTGTGGGATCTCACTGAAGAGAAGAAACACAGGAGGAAGTACAGGAGATGAGGACTGTGTGAACTGCATGACATAAATATGGTGCTCTTTGCTCATAAGAAAGCACAGAAGCTGTTTCCTAGAGGGAGACCACTGTCAATTCAGACTCGGGTGCTAGGAATGCAGGGACCAAAGAGAGGTAGAAAGAGAAAATTTGAGGTTTTAGATATACAGGATAGATGGTAGGTGGAGAATGGGGTTTCAGAGAAGACTTTATGAGTGGTAGTGCCCAAAATGCAATTTCTAAAATTTGAAAGAAAACAGGAGTGTTTCAAGTACTCTCTGAGAGTGGCAGTGCAGCAGTTGCATAAATGATAGATTTCCCATCTGCTACCCTTTCCCCTCACGAAATGGAATTCTAGGGTCACAGTTAACCTCATGGGCTCTTTCTCCCAAGTGAAATTTAAGTTCACAGATGGGAGACTTGAGACAAGTGTCATGGATTGACTGGCATCCTAGTGAAGCTGAAACCAAGAAGCTTTTTTTCTTTTCCTCTCTTGTTTTCTTTGTTATAGTTTATGGCTGGTTAAGAATCACATGGTTCTAGATTTCAGTATTTCCTGATTTGACTGCATTGGTTTTGTTTGGGGAATGCTATTTAAAAGTAATTGATTCTTACACTGTAAATTGCTGAAGCAGTGGTCATATTTATTCTGGAAGTGTGTTTTGTAATTTTTTTGTGAGTGTGAGGCTTGCAATCATATTCTTTATGCACCATGCTGCATCACTAGCATTTACGAAAAGTGAGCACATGAAATGTTTGGGGTCAGAGAAACTCAATTTTATAGGTGCTGAAGGAGCTGCATTAATTCCAGTGGAAGATTGGAGGGGATTTATTTTTAGCATATTTTTAGCTTGCTTAAGTCTGTCATTGTGATAGCTGGGACATGGGACACTGTTCTGCAGTGCATTATTAGTTTTATGGTAAGAGAATTCTTGGTCAAACAAATTTGAGAAAAACTGTCTTTAGCAGACTTACCCAATCTTTCTTTTCCTGTGGGACTTCTCAGTTCTTAATCTGTTAATGTGCATTTTTAAACACCAAGAGGAAAATATACAATTCAGTAATTCCATGATATTTTTGGTCACAGGATACTTTAATATGGCATATGAAGTAACATCTTTTCAACTGTTTCTTAGGAAGAGAGTTTGAGAAACACCAAGCTATGAAAAGGGACTTGGCTACTGGTTCCTGCTTAGTTCATACTCTGAGGCTTTGGACAAAAGTTTTATAGTAATAAGGAAGTCACATTTACCTGGCTTTGGGCTCTGTGTCTATATCCCTTGCAAGGGGGCTAGGGTAGTTTGGATGGAGGGAAGGGGAGAGAAAAGAAAGGTATTGCTATGAAAGAATGTGATACAGGCATTCAGAAATCTTGCATCCTGGCCAAATATTTCTTCAGTTCCACCTCTGACACATCTTACTGAATCAGAGATCTGGGTTGAAACCAAAGATATACTAGCTATCAACTATGGGAATGATACTTAACCCCTTTAATCTTTAGTTTTCTCACCTGTAAAATTGGAGGAATATTACTAACTCATTAGATTATCCTAAGAATTACTAACAACCTACCTGGCACATAATAAGCACTCAGTAAGTATTCACTGAAAAAATGCACCCTAGTGCCTGGCATATTATCCTCAACAAATAGAAATTTTTATGATTACTACTATCATTGTGAGGTCTGAATCCCAAATATAAATGCAGTTGGAATGGACATCAGTGTTGAGGAAGATATACTTACTAAACCTAAATTTTAGACATGCTTATGAATATTTTTTGAAGGGATCACTTATATGAGTCTAAATTATCATAGAGCTAATTCTAGATTTATAACATCTCATAAGGAAGTATTATGTGCCCAGAGAGGTGAGGAACAAACTACCATGTAACCAGGGCAGCAGATGTCTTAGTATTGCTTGTGCTGGGGGAAAATATGGGTTCAAATATATATAATAAGCTCTCTGACCACATCAAACTATCCTACACACCAATGCCAGAGGATCTTCCCAAAGCTCAATATGTCAGTTTTCTGTTCAAAAGCCTTAAAATTTGCCTACTAACTGGTTATATAATTCCTATCATCTCTTTAAAGGCCATTTCAGTTCCATGTATTCCATCATCCCATGATGAAAAGCCTTCTCCAATCAATGGTGACCATCCAAAACCACACCTTCCTCAGAGTTCTTGTACAATAGTATCTGCCTTTATCACTCATTTGATAATTAGTAAGTGCTCTCTTTTATCCATTCCCCGCCCCCCACCTTTTATACATATATGTCAGGTCTCCCTGACTAGATTGTAAACAGGGACTATGCTTTACTTATTTTGGCTTAAGGGTGAAATATTGCAGATAGTAATGCCACATCTCTTCAGACGGTAGTAAAGTCTTTCAGAAAACTAACAAAATTTAGCTTAATTTTCCACATAAATACAATGATCTGACACAAGCATAGGTATAAGAACAAAATGACATTTTTAAGAAGCTGAAATGTATTTTAGAATTTGGGAGAAATTGCAATCAGTTACCACTAGATGGAGGAAGTGATTTTCTTAGTTTCTGAGTGAATTTAAAGTTTTTCATTTGAAGAATTACAAATGCTTGCTTAGACCTCAGATGGTTATCGTCGGCAATTCATCAGATTATCAATATCTTTAAGAAGACCAGCTTTCTTCATAATTTTATAAAAAGTATTTTCTGTCTTCCTTTCTCAAGCCCCCACCCCTAACAAAGGAAAAACAAAAATAAAGCAAACAGATATAACTACTAGGGTGAAACGAGATTGACTAAATAAGTGATTTAAAATATACCTTTAGATTCTGGGAGAAATTTCATATGATTTCATTGCACATTAGCATAATTAATGTCTTTTTATAATAAGATAAATGTACTAATGTTTCTAGACCTTTGTAGACCTCAATGTCTTTCAGGGTAACATGCTCCTTGACTGTATTTATTGCTATTGTAGCGTGTTTGTAATATGACTGCATTTTAGACATCAAACACGACAACTTTTGCTTCAATTGACTTCTGTTTTGAAAAGCCTTTTTTCTTCCTTCAAGAGGGTAAACTTGCAACTTAGAAAAAAATGAAATCTATATAACTGTGAAAATCACTTTTCACTAAGGGCAAATTTGATATCATTGCAATTGGTTAGAAGTGAAACCATTCACCTTTCTTTCTTCCTTTTTTTTTTTTTGGTAAATGTTGTTACTTTTATATAACTCTAGTAGAAATGTTAGAATTATCATAAATGAGCTTTTACGCATGCTGTTATTTCATCTTCTGTAAAAAATTTCAATCATATTCTTAATGTTTCCATTTCCAAGCCAACTGTTTAATGCGCAAGGCTTTATTTCAGACTGCAGCTCAGACTATTCATTTATGCTAACAGTAGAGCTTGAACAATACTGTAAATTAACGAAAATGTAATTTGGGGATTTGTCTTATAATTTACCATTTTCAAAAAGCACTCTCTGGAGAAATTAATAGCTTAAATATTACTGGAATAATGAGGATCAAGTTTGAGGAAAATATAGCTTGAAAGTCTATTACTGAAAATGATGGAAATAGGCATTTTTGTATTGCTATCTGAGCAAATATAATACCATACCATTTATCTCTAATTCTCCCTAGGAAAAAGAACAAGAAGCACTGAAAAAACAAAGAGTAAGGATTTAACTGGATCTGTTATTCTCCTGCTTTCCCTTGCCTACTATTTCTCTTATGATAAATATTAACAAAAATCAGCAAATAGAACTACAGAGTAAAAACAGAAGGCTGATATAGTCTTTGGGTCAACAGAGAGTTTCCACTTAGCATATCAAAAAATCTTGGGCCTATTATTCTGGGAAAAATATCCTCACATATAATCCAAATGTTCATTTTCAAATCTATTCATGTTCGATGAAGTGTGTGATTTTTCTATTCAAGTTAGAGAAAGCCAGATTGAGAATTTATCTAAATTCAGCTAATTACATTTGGTCAAGCATTGTCCTTGGCACAATTATTCTCCAGATCTAAATGTTTGTACTTTTAATCAGCTATGGCTACAGGGGTCATTGGCTGCAAAAATAGAAATTTTAATTACCTCAGGATACAGTGCTATCACTAGACCTTTATATTTTGTGTTGCTTTTTCCTGTCCAAATAAATGGTTGGGTTTATGCAACAAATGTGTCCTAAAGAGGTAAACCAGGGACAAACAACATGGAACAGTTCAGTGAGATTAATTTGTCTCTTAATTCCGCTCTGTAAAGTTTAGAACTTCATTTCTGAATGGTAGGTAGCTTTTGACAGCCATTTGAATTGTATCTCTTACGGCACAGTCATCATTTGGGCTGGGTAGTTTCACCACCACCCAATTAATTTTTAAATTATACCACAAGAAATTGACACATTGTCTTGATGCATTTATATCTGTGATCTTGGAGCTTTGATGCCTCACTTACCACCGCCCTCCCTCACTTGTGAGAAAGACTTCTGTCCTTTGTAAAGACAGGGATATGAAACAGAAAAGAAGCTGGCAGGATTTTTACACCTCCTCTTGTCAGCTTGGATGACTCACTAAGCTTGGTAGGCTGTATGCCCTGTATCAATACAATTACATAATCATTACCTGTAAGTTAAATCACTTCACACACCCACTGGCAAAAATATAACAATAAAGCTATTCTTATGATTTTTCCTCTTCAAAGTAATTATATATAGTTGAGGAACTAAACTAAATTCAAACTAATGTAATTTCAAACATTACCTTTCCCCTTATAAAACTTTTTGCTCCTCTTATCCTGCACTGTACTAAATTAAAAACAACAACAACAACAACAAAACTAGCCATAGTGAAGAGATAAAATGAATTTCTCAGCTATTCAGTAGATATATTCAGGAAAAAAAAGGGAAACTGGTAGCATTTTCACACTGCCTAACAGGTAGTAGGTGCTCAAAAAGCACTCACTGAAACAGTGTTAAACATATACATTTCTTTCAAAATGACTTGAAAAATGCCAAGATTTTCAAGAATAAAAATTTGCTTAGGAGATCATTTTTCTACGATAAATGCAAGCACCAGTAAAATTTCCATGAATTAAGGGAAATGAGGATGACTTTGATTTTATAGTTAGTTAGCTTTGAAAATTAGTGTGCCTAAGTTCTGGGCATTTAAAGGATTTAGAGATAGGAGAGGAAGCCACATAACCTCCAAGGGCATGGGTCTGAATCCAACACAGGTTGTCACGGAAAGTTGGTATCATTTGACAACTGCTTTGTGAAATGAGCTGGTCTCAGTCCAGTGGACAGATGTCCATATCACAAAATGCTCTAATTGGCAGTGTGAGCAGAGGAGCCAAAAATTGAACGGGTCTGGAATCTGAACCCTTTTCTCACTCTCTAAAGGGGCAGACAGAGGTTCACTCATAAAGGAAGCTTAGAATTGCTGGTGGCAATCATATAGCTGCTTTATGGATAAACAGAGGACTTTGTGTTTCAAAGCTGTCAGTCTAATTTTTCAACATACTCTAGTACTTTTAATAAGGCCTTCCCAAGTTGATGCAAGTGTTCTTTACTTTTTGCTGCAAATTAATGATTACAATCTTGCATATTGTCAAGGAAAAACCAGAGATGGAGGTACTCAAGGCAGTAGAAATAGATTTTATTCAGGAACAATTGCAATATGGGAAAAGAGACCGCAACATAGAACTGGGCTCAATTCTAAAAACAATATGGGGAAGTAGAGATTTATAACCAAGGAGCAGGGTGGGGGTCAGTAGATGGAAAATTACTTAGAGGAAACATCAACGGTAAGGGAGAATTTTGGCTAAACCGATTTGATAGGATTCTTGCTGAAGGTAGGCCAGGGTGATCAGATATCCCCTGGGGGAAGATGGCGGAATAAGGAATTTGATCAGATATTGAGGGTGGAGATTTCTGCAAAACTGACTAAACAGGGTTTTTGCTAAAATTGGGTGATATAAAGATAGACAGGGAGGTCCAAAGGTCTAGACCTACATAAGAAGAGAGTTCTGGGGAGCCTGACTAAAGTTTGGTCAAGGAGAGAGTCTTTGTCAATATAATAGCGCATTTCTCATATAAAATGTGTAATATTGTTGGATTGAATGACTATCACTAGTCAGCTAAAAATATCACACATGCCATGAAAACTGGCAAGTAAAATTCAATAAATGCTTGAACTTAGAATATTTTGCCTGTGGCTCAAAATATGCCCAATCTGCTATAGCTTTTCTGTGTACCACATTGAAGCAGATATTCACAAGGCCTGGGAAATCAGATGGACTGAATTACTGGACATATCCTTTTACAATTACTGACATAGCAATAGCCTTGATCAGGGTCTTTATATTGAATAATGACAAATGACTGCCTACTGATATGATTTTAGGAGCTATAAAATGCCTACTGTCTCCATTCACCTAAAATTCTAGGCTTGAAGTGTCATTCTTTTAGCTCTGGTTTTGATTTCTTTGGGAGAGGTCATTTTCCAAACTACAGAATACTCTTTTAGCATTTCACTAACTGCCCACCGAACCCCACAAGTAAGTGTGTGTGTGTGTGTGTGTGTGTGATTCCACAGTCATACACATTTGGGAAAAACTTCGTTAAACAATGTTAAATAGGTTTATCTATGCAAAATTCACTGAGTCTTTAACATACAAATATGTCTTTTGACACTCAGAGAAGAGAGAGCATGCAGCATTTCATATAACACGACTAACAATGCTGGAAACTAGTGCTCCAAGGAACACAGACTAAGAAATGCTCTTCTCAGTTATTTAGAGTTTGGTGTGCACTAATTGATAATTGTTACCTGTCCGCAGGATTTTCAAAGGAAAGGGGGGAAATAGGCAAAGTTTGTTAACCTGGAGTTACTGGAGACTGTTTTCCCAAATCTTGCTGACATCAGAACACCACTAAAAACAAAAACTTGTTCCTTTCCCCGCTACCCAGACAGGGGTCCATACGGCATTGTTCTGGATTCCCATCGTAACTTAAATGGAAACGTTCACAATGTTTGGAGCCCTTGATGTCCTGCAAATGAAGAAGGAGGATGTCCTCATATTCCTTGTAGCAGGAACCCACTTAGGTAGCACCAACCTTGACTTCCAACTGGAACAGTACATCTACAAAAGGAAAAGTGATGGCATCTGCATCATAAATCTGAAGAGAACCTGGGAGAAGCTTCTGTTGGCAGCTCATGCCATTGTTGCCATTGAAAACCCAGCTGATGTCAGTGTCACATCCTCCAGGAATACTGGCAAGTGAGCTGTGCTGAAGTTTGCTGCTGCCATTGGAGCCACTTCTATTGCTGGCCGCTTCACTCCTGGAACCTTCACTAACCAGATCCAGGCAGCCTTCTGGGAGCCAAGACTTCTGGTGGTTACTGATCCCAGGGCTGACCACCAGCCTCTCACAGAGGCCTCTTATGTTAACCTGCCTACCATTGCTCTGTATAACACAGACTCTCTTCTGTGGTATGTGGACATTGCCATCCCGTGCAACAACAAGGGAGCTCACTCAGTGGGTCTGATGTGGTGGATGCTTGCCCGGGAAGATCTGCGCATGCGTGGGACCATCTCCTGTGAACAACCATGGGAGGTCATGCCTGATCTCTACTTCTACAGAGATCCTGAAGAGATTGAAAAGGAAGAGCAGGTGGCAGCTGAGAAGGCTGTGACCAAGGAGGAATTACAGGGTGAATGGACCGCTCTAGCTCCTGAGTTCACTGCTGCTCAACCTGAAGTGGCAGACTGGTCTGAAGGTGTGCAGGTGCCCTCTGTGCCTACTTAGCAGTTCCCCCACTGAAGCCTGGAGTGCTCAGCCCGCCACTGAAGACTGGTCTGCAGTTCCCACTGCTCAGGCCACTGAATGGGTAGGAACAAGCACTGAGTGGTCTTAAGCTGTTCTTCGACAAACTCTTAAAATGGAAATAGGTTGACGGAAAAAAAGCACTTTCTAAAAGAATTTTTAAAAATAAATCCTTCCTCAGAATGAAAATGGTTTGCTTTTTGAGAAGCTTAGTAGATTCTCAGTAGCGTGTTGCTCCTGGTAAACTATTTTCAGTTAATCATCAGGACAGTACAATTTCTTGCTATCAACTTTCTTTGAAATATTAATTAGATGAGTAAGCAATGTTTAGAGTCCTTCCGTGCCCTTTCTCTAAGCCTGCAATGTTTCCCCTCTGCTTGGAATTATCATGGAAGGCTTCCACCAGTAATATGTGGGTAGTGGAGGACAAATACGCTGGAAATGTATCGACTAGAACTGATCTTCGGAAAATTCTTCCAATCATCATATGTGAAAAGTTATAGGATTTGTTTCTCACTCCAATCAGACTCCAATCAAAATGGAATTTTTCTCTTGTCAGGAATGTATTTGATAATGGAGCAGAGGCAGTTGCAAATGTACTACTCATTTTGTTCTTTATTAATAGGAATTGCATGAGATAGGACTTATTTCATGTTCCTGTTTTAGGGCACAAATTTGTAGCTGGACTATTATTCTTTCTACAGGGAATATTGTAAACTCATTGCCATTTGAAGAAGGAGTTGAAGAATATGAAGCCAAAGGATGGGGGGGTGGGAAATTATCATAGAGGTGTGTCACATAGTTAATTCACAAAAATATTACATTATTTTTCTGGTATTTGAGATGTATATAGCATTTGTAATCTTTAAAAAATTTTCAGTCTGTTTTGATTGCTTTTGTTAAAAGTAATTATTTACTCTTATACTTAATTTTGTACTATTTAGCTTTAGGCACCACAAACCCTGATGTATCCCTTATATGCTACTCATAAAATGACTTAAAGTAGTATTCTTTTGTATATTCTCATTATATAGCATGCTTTAGGTTAAAAAAATCAGAAAACAATCTCTCCATCCATCTGTCTTTGTCTCTCTCCAGTTGAAAAGGAACGCTTAGTTAATGGTTAACTTTAAAAAAAGTTGTGATAGTTCCTCACAAAAACATGTGTTTGACTAGATGAAGAAAGGGAGCTAAAAATAGGACTAGAAATAAGGAAGATGATGAGAAGATGAAAAGAGAGAGAGTGAAACTTGAAAAGGAGAAGAAAGGTATGGCAAAAGAGAAATAAGAAAGGAACTAACAGAGAACAGAAAAAAGAAAAGCAAGAGAAGAAACGAGGATGGACATAATACCAGCTGGCTTTATAGTTACTGACAGCTGACTTCTATAAATTACAATCACTATAAGTAGGATACATAGGGTAATGATTTATTTTCCAGAGCTTTATTTCTTTCTGAGCTTTATCCTGTGTTTTTATTTATTTTTTAAAACATTATTATTACTTTATTTTTATATCCCTCTTAATACCAAGTGTACTATTTTCTTTTCAATTTTTAAAAAAATTTTATTTATTTTTTTGGCTGCATTGGGTCTTTGTTGCTGCGCATGGGCTTTCTCTAGTTGCGGTGAGCCGGGGCTACTCTTTGTTGCGGTGCATGAGCTTCTCATTGCAGTGGCTTCTCTTGTTGCAGAGCACGGGTTCTAAGTACGCGGGCTTCAGTAGTTGCAGCACATGGGCTCAGTAGCTGCGGCGTGCGGGCTCTAGGGTGTGTGGGCTTCAGCAGTTGTGGTACGCAGGCTCAAAAGCGCAGGCTCAGTAGTTGTGGCACACAGGCTTAGTTGCTCTGCAGCATGTGGGATCTTCCCGGACCAGGGATCGAACCCACGTTTCCTGCATTGGCAGGAGGATGCTTACCCACTGTGCCACCAGGGAAGCCCCTATCCTCTGAGTTTTTACACCACACATATTCTCCTCTCACATGATCTGATACTCATTCATACTAAAGCAATAGAGATCAAGTGTGTTATATAGGAACTTGGGAACTGCCATACTGGGTGAGATTTATGGTCCATCAACTCAGCATTTTGTGTAAACAGGGCCTCCAAGGTGTAGGAGAAAGTGTTTTCACACGTTTTTAGTAGATTTGAAACTGCTAGAAGTATTCTTTATCTCAAACAGTATGAAAAGAAAAAGTTAGGCCAAGAGAGTCTAAAGTTTTCTGTTTATCAAGGGAACCTAAGTAATACAGGACTGGTGAGAGAGTTCATTTACAGCTTAAGTGAGCAGACTTAATTTCCTAGAACAAAATAGTCTACAGATTAAGTGGAAAAAAATATAATTTTACATTAAACATGTTTATTACATATTTTGTGATTAAAAATACTTATTGTATTGCAACAATTAAAAAAAACTATAACTCATGACCTGGTGAAATCTTTGCATCACTGAATCTCCTGACCTTTTATTTTTTCCAGTCTTATTGGTGGCAACATGATCTTTCCAATCACTAAAACTATAAACTCTGGAGTCCTCCCCAACTTCTGCCCCCTCAGCCACAACATCCAATTGGTTATCAAGTCCTGACATTTCTACCTTCTTAATGTTTCTGGAATCATGTCCTTCTCTACAATTTCATGTCCACTGCTTCAGTTCAAGCTCTCATTATCACTCTTTGGATTACTGCAATCACTTCCTAACTGATCTTGTTGCTTTGGGACAAATCATCTAATTCAGGGATTGGTAAACTATATAGCTCATGGGCCAAATCCAGTCTGTTACCCATTTAAAAAAAAATATTTTATTGGAACACAGCCATGCTTATTTATTTACCTGTTGTTTACTGTTGTTTTTATGCTACAGCAGCACAGCTGAGTAGTTGTGACAGAGACTGCATGGCCCACAAAGCCCAAAATATTTATGATCTGGCCCTCTATCGATAAAGTTTGCCAACCTCTGATATAATCCTTCTCCTCTCTGCAGCCAGAATGATATTTCAAAAACTCAGATATGATCATTACTCCTGCTTAAAATCTTGCACTGACTTCCCATAATCCACAGAATAAAATTCAGATATAATACTTGTATACCAAGTATAATTCATAAGGGCATTATTATTATTATTATTTTGGCCCTGTCTACTCTTCTAGTCTCATTTTCTGCTATTCTGCACTTCCTTACCATGTTCCGTTATGATAAAGTACTTGCAGTGCCCTGGATCTGTGATGTTTTTTCCTTCTTGCTTCTGGCAAGCACAGTCATCTTTCAAACTCATGTACAATTGTTGATCCTTAAGTAGACTTTCTAGATCACTCTAAGCCTAATTAAATCCTTCCTGTGAATTTATAATTTCTTCTTATATTTATCACCAGTAGCACTCATTTTAATTTGTTGCTATTTTAAATTACTTCTCTGTCTTTCCTAATAGACTAGGAGTCTTTGGAGGATCTGGATGGTGTCTTATTTATTCTAGTATCCCTTGTGCCTCACACAGTGCCTTAAATATAATAAACATTTGATGAATAACTGAATGAAGAAACTTTAGCTAAATCTTCCTTGAACAAACTTCAGTATGATCTGTGGAAAGGTGAACTTTTTCCCACAAAAACTGTAAAACACTACTGAATGTTTTTAAGCCAAAATTTGCTGAGGACTGTAAAAGTAAAGCAGAAAAACACAACACTTCTCCATAAATTTATGGAGTAGAAGAACAAAAACCAATTTTTTGAAATCAGAGGAATGAAAAAAATTTTAATGAGAAAAACAAGGAAATGATTTTGTTACTGATTGTGACTATAAACATACTATTATTTAATGAATTAAATAATTAAATTATATTACTTTGTATGGAAACATTTAAGACCCCAAATAGCCAAAACGATCTTGAGAAAAAAAAAAAAACAGAGCTGGAGGTATCATGCACCCTGACTTCAGACTATACTACAAAGCTAGAGTCATCAAAACAGTATGGTATTGGCACAAAAACAGACACATACATCAGTGGAACAGAATAGAGGGCCCAGTCCAGAAGTAAACTCATGCACTTATGGTTAATTAATCTACAACAAAGGAGGCAAGAACATACAATGGAGAAAAGACAGTCTCTTCAGCAAGAGGTGCTGGAAAAACTGGATGGCTACATGTAAAATAATAAGATTAGAACATTATCTCACACCTTAGAAAAATAAACTCAAAATGGATTAAAGACCTAAATGTAAGACCTGAAACCATAAAACTCCTAGAAAAAAACATAGGCAGAACACTCTATCACATAAATCTTAGCAATATTATTTTGGGTCTATCTCCTAAGGCAAAGGAAACAGAAACAAAAATAAACAAATGGGACCTAATTAAACTTCAAAGCATTGCACAGCAAAGGAAACCATCAACAAAATGAAAAGACAACCTACCGAATGGGGGAAAACATTTGCAAATGATACAACTCATAAGGGGTTAATATTCAAAAGGCATAAACAGCTCATATAATTCAATATCAAAAAAACAAACAACCTGCTTAAAACATGGAAAGAAGACCTGAATAGACAAACAAGACACACAAATGCCCAACAGGGGACTTCCCTGGTGGTCCAGTGGTTAAGAATCCATCTTCCAATGTAAGGGAAGCAGGTTCAATTCCTGGTCAGACAACTAAGATCCCACATGCCGTGGGGTAACTAAGCCTGTGCGCCACAACTAGAGAGAGGCCTGCATGCCGCAATGAAGAGCCTGCATGCTGCAATGAAAGATCCCGCATGCCGCAATGAAGATCCCGTGTGCCGCAACTAAGACCTGACACAGCCAAATAAATAATAAAAAATAAATTAATTAATTAGAACAAAACAAAAAAACCCAAATGTCCAACAGGCACATGAAAAGATGCTCAACATTGCTAATCATCAGAGAAATGCAAATCAAACCACAAAGATATCACCTCATACCTGTCAGAATGGTTATCATCAAAAAGACCACAAATAACAAGAGTTGGTGAGGATGTGGAGAAAAGGGAACCCTCATACACTGATGGTGGGAATGTAAATTGGTGCAGCCCCTGCAGAAAACAGTGTGGAGATTCCTCAAAAAACCAAAAACAGAACTAACATATGACCCAGCAATTCCACTCTTGGGTATATATCTGATGAAAATGAAAACACTAATTTGAAAAGATACATGCACCCCAATGTTCATAGCAGCATTATTTACAATAGCCAAGATACGGAAGCAACCCAAGTGTCCATCAACAGACGAATGGATAAAGAAGGTGTAGTTTATACATACAATGGAATACTACTCAGCTATAAAAAAGAATGAAATTGCACCATTTGCAACAACATGGATGAACTTAGAGGGTATTATGCTTAGTGAAATAAGTCAGACAGAGAAAGATAAAAACTGTAGGTTATCACTTTTGTGTGGAATCTAAAAAATAAAACAAAAGAATATATATAATAAAACAGAAACAGACTAATAGATAAGAGAACTAGTGGTTACCATTAGGGAGAGGGAATGGGGGAGGGGCAAGGTAGGGGTAGGGGATTAGCAGATACAAAGTAATATGCATAAAATAAATAAGCAACAAGGATATATTGTACAGCATATGGAATATAGCCAATATTTTATAATAAGTTTAAATGGAGTATAACCTATAAAAATTTTGAATCACAATGTCATACATCTAATATAACATTGTAAATCAAGTATACCTTAATAAATTTTTTTAAATCAAGAAAGTATATTGCTAAAAGTTGAATTCATTGAAAGACTCAATTTGGCTTTATAACATAAAATGAGTGATTTTTTTACCTTCTAATAATGTTTTACCAGGTTTTACAGACTGAGCTGACTTCAGAGAAAAATGTTATGACTTGAGAGGCTTCACATTTCTTCCGTGAAGATCACATTAAAGGCTCTGAATTCAAATAACCAACAGATATGATGAATATACCTATCAGAGCATATAAAGCACATCATACAGTAAATAGCCTTGCAAAAAGACAAATTATATATTAACTGAAAAAAACAGAATGTAAGAAAATATATTAGATGTAGGCTTTTAGAAATGGCAGAGTAACTCAGCCAGAATAACCTTCTTGCAGATAACAATTATAATATATACATAATATAATAAAACCCCCTAACTGTTTGAAAGCACTGGGGAACAACAAAGCACTCAGATACTAGAGGGCATCTATCCTTGAAAGACAGAACTGCAATCAGTGAGATTTGTGAGTATGCACCTTTTTGCCTGAGAGTACATCCCAATCTGCACCAGGTTCTGGGTAACAGAAAGCTGCAATTTTACTGGCTTGGGATAAAAAAGAACAGAGTTCTAGGCTGGAAAATTCAGGGGGAAAATCCTGGAAGAGAGGGAGCTACAGAGAAAATGAATCTCAGAAACTGTGTATAAATTTCATCCAAACTCTTGTTTGACCACTAAACTGTACCTGCCTCAGAGAGACCCTGGTAAGCCTGGTGAAAAAGCAGCAGCTGGAAGATAAAAGACTTGGGAAGAGATTCTAGTTGCTGCCCATATAAAGGAAATATAGTTTGTATTTTAAGTCTAGCCAAGTTAACTACCTGTCAGAACAAAATTAATACTCTTCAGAGGAATATAACTGAATCCAGAGTCTTTACAACATGGCTGTCATAATGTCCAGTATACAATAAAAAACACAATATACACAAAGATATAGGAAAATGTGATCCATGGTTGGGAAAAAAAGCAGTTATTAAAATCGAGTCCCAAAATGATTCAGATACTTAAAAAATAAAGATTTAAAAATTGCTATTATAAATAAATACAAATTTAAAGGAAAATATAATGAATTAACAATGGGAAATTTTAGCAGAGAGCTAGAAACCAAAAAAAAAAAAAACTAAATTAAAAATTATAGAACTGAAAAATACATTAATTAAAATAAAAAATTCACTGGATAAGATTAACAGCATATTAGAGATAGCAGAAAAAAAACAGTAAGTAAACTTGAAGATAGAGCAATAGAAGTTATTAATTTGGAAACAATTAGGGGAAAACAAAATATTAAAGGAAAATGAATAGAGTCTCGGAGAGAGTGGGACAGGATGAAGAGGTCTAGTATATGTGGAGTTGAAGTCCCAGAAGGTGAGACTTGAAAATGAATCAGAAAAATCAATAACAAAAATACTTTGGAGACATAATGGCTGAAACTTACAAAATTAAAAAAAACAAAACAAAACATGAACATGCAGATCCAAGAGACAACAATCCCCATAAAGAATTATTACAAAGAAAACCATACCAAGGCACATCATAGTTAAACTGATGAACTCCAAAGATAAAGAGAAAATCTTGAAAGTAGCCAGAGAAAAACAATATATTATATTCAGGGAAACAACATGAAGCATTTTTTACAACAATAAGCATTCTTATTTCATTACCTTCTTATCTGTAACAACTGAGGTGAGCTGACAATAGAACAACATCTTAAAAGCACTGAAATATGAAAAAAAAAATGCTCAGCCAAGAATTCTAAATCTAGAGAAACTATCCACCAAAAATGAAGGTGAAATAAAGACATTTGAAGATAAATAAAAACAGAGAGAATTTGCTACCATAAGACTGCATTATAAGAACTGCTAAAGGAAGTTCATTAGGTTGAAGGGAAATGACACAATTGTAACTTGTATGTTCAGGAACAGATGAAGAGCATTAGAAATGATAAATATTTGACTATATATAAAAGGCTATATGTATTTTCTTTTTAAAAAGAGACATTAAAAGCAAAAATTATAATATTGCTTTCTGTATTATTGCCTTTTATAACAACTATAGTACAAAGGATAAGAGGGCAAATGGAAATATACTGTTGCAAGATTCCCATATGTTACATGAACTAGTATAATATTGACTCTAAATAGGATGTGGTGAGTTAAAGATGCATATTCCTAGAAATAAAGAGTTATATCTGGAAAACAAATAGCAGAATGATACATCTAAGTTCAAGCATATGAATAACTATACTAAATATTGTTGGATTCTGGTCTAGCATTAAATATCATTATTGGGCTAAATACTCCAATTAAAAAGCTAAGATTGTCAGACTGGTTAAAAAAAGCAATATCCTATTATATACTGTCTATAAGAGATAAGCCTTTAGAAAAAGACAGAAATAAATTGCAAGGAAAGGATGGAAAAAATACATACCAGGCAACCTATAAGCATAAAACATATGTTGGGTAAAAACAGTGATAGAAATAGTATTCAATGGAATACTACACAGCAATGAAAATGAAAAATTTCTATGTACAACAATATGGATATCCCTCACAAAAAATATTGAATGAAAAGCCAGTCACATGAAAAAATGATGTTTGTTGTCAGTATGGTGATTATTTTTGGGAAGAGGGTGGGAATAGGGCTGGATGAGAGCACAAGGGGACTTCTGAAATGCTGAATAAACTTCTCATTTCTTGATCTGGATGCTGTTCATATGGATGTTTACCTTGTGGTAAATCATGGAACTGACACTTGTGATTTGTATACTCTTCTCTATGCATGTTATACTTCAATAATAATGTTTATTTATAAAAATGGGCTAGGATCAACCTATATAAACCTAGAGAGATACTATATAATCAATGAATCATTTCACTAATGAAAGCATATGAGTAAAGAAAGAGTATATTTTAAGGCAAATATGTAAAAGCAATGTTCAACTATAAAAATTAAGTTTTTGAAAATCTCCATAGTGAAACTTAATTATAGGTTATGCCATAGAATCATTTGTAAATGTTTCTGAATTTCATTTTTAAAAATATTTTTAAAAAGACAGTACCATAAATAAGGAAATCAATTTCATTTTACACATCTTGAATTTGTAATAATGTTTTATTACCACCCTTGCTCTTCGAGATTGCCTTCCTTCTATGTTCTTTTACAAAATACGTGTAAATTAGTACTATGTTGAAGATAATATGCATAATAAGAAGCATTAAATTTTTCTGTGCTTAATGCCTTTGTGATATTATGACTCAGAACTGTCAACTCCCACTTCTAGGGTCATGTTTTTGGTTGACACCAAAAGAGATCCATAGTTATTTGGATGTTTGAGATGGAAAAATCTTTGGGTGATTATTATTTAATTAACTCAGCTTAGCTGCTTATTTTTTAAACCTCTTCCTCAATATACAAGGTTATCTGATGGTTGGCTTAATGATGTCTTGCCAAAGCACATGCCTTCAGCTCTTCCTTCATCCTCAGTTCCCTTGAGCTAACAGATGCAGGAATACAGTTCTAATTTCTGAGTTTCTTTTCTTCCAGCTTTAGATAGCTAAGAATTCATTGCTAAATCATCTACTAATTCTTAGCCAATTTATTTAATTTTCCTTTTGAGTTCCAAATCCTTCTTTTTCTGATGTTCCCATTAGGAATGACTCCAGTTTGAACATATACTGAAATTTCTATGGTTTCCAGAAAGGTATACTGAAATAAACCCAGATATTCTAGAATTCCACATAAGGGTTACTTGTAGTAGGCACTGGTACCACATACCATACTAATTAGTATCTCTGGCTTTTAGAATTCTAGGCTATTTCCTCCATTTCTTTTTACTATTAATCATTTCCAGTTTAGCATGCCAATTATCTTTATTTTTTAAATTTTTAAATTATTTTTTTCATTATCTGAATTGTTTAAATTTCTGAGATTAAATAGCAAGTTTGAACAGTGAGAGATACTGTGTTATACAAATCTGTTTGACTCCTGATTCTCTAATAGTACCAGTAGCAAGAGTTTGGAGAGCAGGCGGTTTACCTGAAAATATATTTGTAGCTATTTGATCCCGAGTTTGAATGACGAATGATGTCTGTATTTGAAAAGAATAGCAAACAAAGGCCTCACTTTTTTCTCTCTGGAAACTTCTGTAAGCAAACAGGCCTTTCCAACAACTTCTGTTTGCTTTTTTTTTTTTTTTAATCAGAGTATAATTGCTTTACAATGTTGTGTGTCAATTATCTTTATAATCAGACCAAAAAAATCCCTAAAACATACTCAGCAACCAGTTGTGATGTGCTGGAACTGCTTTTCCTGGAGCAGAGGAGCAGATTATGTGCATCTCTTCTCAACTTCCTGTTCAGTGATCTCATGTTGGTAGCCTGAAATCAGCCTTAGTGGGCGTATTTACATCATGAAAATTGGCAACATTAAAAATCAGGGCCTGGGACTTCCCTGGCAGTCCAGTGATTGAGACTCCGCATTTCCACTGCAGGGGACGCGGGTTTGATCCCTGGTCGAGGAACTGAGATCCCAGCATGCCGAGCAGCTTGGCCAAAATATTAAAAAAAAAAAAAAAAAAAAAAAAATCAGGGTTTTAGCTTTAGAGAGTCTACTTACCAGTACAGGCAACCAGCATCTCCATATGAGCTGAAAGGGTAGTCAGTTGGTTCTATAAACAACAACTAGAAAGTCCATAGAGACTCAAGAGTTGGGGCAGGGCTGCCTTTATACATCACTCATTTTGGTAAAACTCAATCTCAAGTGACCTTGGTGAATGGCTCACTGGAAATGAAAACATTAAAATGCTGGCTGATTGGGTGGCAAATTCTGGCATGAGAAGAGCAATTGCAATTGCTCTCAATTCTTTGGCTCACTATAAACAAAGCCACAAAGAGACCTGAGAATTATTTTGTTCCTTACCTAAGAAATCTTACTAGTTTTAGTGAGGGTTAAACCAGGAAAAGGTAAGTTTATGTTTTAGCTTTATTTGCAATTTGAGTTACATATTAGTGTTTCGAATCACTAGGATGTATGATGAAATTAATTACCTATAGCCTCCTTCTTTGACAACTTTTCAGATAATAGAATGCTGGGTTTTTGGTTTTAATTTTACTTTTCCTGAAGGCAGAAGGTAAATTACATGGTATTTTCGTAGTTTCTTTCAGGCTTTTGTGCCGATAAAAACTTTTTTTTGGTGGACATATTTTTGTAAGAATTACATTCACTTAAAAATAGTGAGAGAAATGGTATTTTCTTCTCACTGAGTTACTGGGTCTTACCATGTAGTGCTTTTCTCACCATGGTAGTGTCAGGGAAAGAGAGACTATTGCTGAGGATGCATTATTACTATTCACAGCAATATTTAAAGACACAAAAATAGAAATGTTGATACTCAGCTTTAATGCACTAATCAAAGCGATTGGAAATTGCTTAAGTGGACCAATTTTAATTCTAAATGCAGACTTCTAACTCAATACCAAGCAAGAAATGTGCCAGAACCTAATGATTAGAATGTTGTGCTTGAAAACGATTTTACTTGGAATTTAATTTGGTTAGATTAAACAGACATTTGTGATGTATTTTTTCACGTGGGGGACACTGTTTTGAATTTAGACACATAGTGCTGACTCTCAAGGAGGTCAAAGACCAGCTGAAGGTGCTGTCATGTAAACGAAAAAGCCACCATTGTTAGAGACCTACCCAAATCCCAACAATACTAGATTCATGATATTTTATAAAGTGTGCCTATTTGCCTAAGCTCTCAGAACCCTGAAAAACAGGTGGCCTGGTTGTCTGCCATTATCATATAATAATTACTACACTTGAAAGTATTTTTATATGCCAAAATCATCAGTCAATTCAGGAAAAACAATCCAGTTATACTGTAAAACAAGAAATATTACAGAAATTGGTTGTTTTGTAAAATTCAAAGAAAACAATGAATTGACTTATTTTAATAAAATGGTTGTTAGAGTTTGTTAGAGTATTTGCATAACTGCTTTTCTGATTCTGCACTGGCTGTTTGAGATAACGAGTAAAGTGAGCCTTCAGGATACTGAAGATACTGCCATTGTGGTAGAAAAGACAGCAAAATAGACATGTCATCCTGTGCAGGTAAAGGCAAAATGAGTGGCTCATGGACGTGATGAGCACAACCTATTTGAAATTATCTAGACAGGAGGAGTCATGGTTAGACTTTGCTTCCACATCATTTTAGTTCAGAGAAGCTGAGACTATAGTATCTTTTAAAGTGTTTTCTTTAGATAGGGGTTACTATATTCAAAATATTTTTTCCGAATATACTAAGAGTTTTATATGATCTGTACAGTAATTAACAGCACCTTAGTCTGCTAAGTAAGCAAGAGAGTAAAGAAACCATTTAAAAAAGGAAACAGAGAGCTTCCCTGCTGGCGCAGTGGTTGAGAATCTGCCTGCCAGTGCAGGGCACACGGGTTCGAGCCCTGGTCTGGGAAGATCCCACATGCCGCGGAGCAACTAGGTCCGTGAGCCGCAATTACTGAGCCTGCGCGTCTGGAGCCTGTGCTCCACAACAAGAGGCCGCGATAGTGAGAGGCCCGCGCACCGCGATGAAGAGTGGCCCCCACTTGCTGCAACTGGAGAAAGCCCTCGCACTGAAACGAAGACCCAACACAGCCATAAATAAATAATAAATAAAATTAAAAAAAAAAAAAAAGGAAACAGAGACATGAAAGGAGAAATAATTTTCATAAGAAAGCAGAGCATCATCTAAAAAGTAAATTGTGATCTATCTTGGTCAGAACTTTCAATGGCCTGCACACTGTATCAGTTTCTCTGATTTCAAAGATCTTTCCCTTCTGATGATCCTCTGATCTTTGCAGAAGCCTCCTTAGCATGCTAATTTTTTTAAAAAAGTAAGGTTTTATGCAATAAACCAGTTCTGTTTCTGTTGAAAAATGAGATGTGGATAAACCAAATCAACAGAGACACTCAAATCTCATTTTAGATACTACTTTTATCTTTCACCCTGACACCTTTAAGTAATGTGGGCGGAGGAAATCACCCCTTGAAAGTTTCAGGTTTTCTCTTCCACTTCTTCCTGATCTATTCTTGATTGTAAAAAACTAATAGGGAGCAAAGTGAACAAAAACTGTGCCCTAAAGGAGACATCAAGAACCAAAACAATTAAAAAAAAAAAAAAGAACCAGAGCAATCAACAAATCTGTCAGTCTTATCCTAAAATTTAAAGAGTTGTCTTTAACAATTGAGAGAATAAACAGAAAATCCTAAGTCTATAGAAGCATATTTCTCCCCATGCTAGAATATCAGCAACAGCTAGGTCTAAAGTGAAATTACCTACTCAGGACAAGAAAGTATTACTGATACAACACCCAAGAGGGTTCTGGGGGTAGTGTCTCTGTAGCATTTCACATCCAAGAAGGTATCAGTTTCAACATCTATTTCAGAAAATCTTTTGGTGGCTTATTGTGTGGGTGTGCTATAGATGTAAAGATATAAATTAAGTTCTTTCTCAGTTCAATTAATTAGTTTTATAGGGAGAACTCAGTTATTTAAAAGGAAGGGGTTTTTTTTGGTGTTTATGCAGGTGATATTTATTAACAAATAGACTGTGTGCATAAAGAATATGTTTGTATGCATGCAAAGTGGTATTTTATTGAAGAACGCAAGGTAGGTTGTCATGGAGATTAAAAGCCTTGAAGTGTTATTCACTGGTGCTAGTTATAGTTGCTGGGCACTAGGATATTAGGTTCTGGCACCCTGAATCTTTCATCGTTGTAAAAGTAATTACACTTTTATCTTCACTGTAAGGGCTATTCAAGTAGGATAAATAAATACAGACACACAAACAAGTGTAACTTAAAGGTAAATATAGCAACCCTATAACCCATCCCAGTGTAAAATTATGTAGCTGTAGTTACTATACCATCAAAATGCTTGAATTTCATTGCAGGGTCACTGAAGCTGTGTATAAGATGAAATTACAAAATGCACAAAATCTGCACTTACATTAAAAGGCAAAAGAAGAATGAAAGCTATTGACCATTAGTATGGTCACTGGTAAATATAAAGCTTTCCTTTAGAAGCAGAGGAAACAAATGAAAAGCTTGTAATATGTTTTGCTAGCATTTTCTTGAAATACTGTATTTATATGAGATTTCCAACCTCACTCTGAGCACTATGTAAAGCAGAAAGTGATTTTTCTGGTGTTCTTTTCTCTTCAACGATTAGATGAAATGAGCCTAACAACTTTACCTCAGTGAGAAACTATGTATTTTCTGTATAAAGAGAACACTTATGCCTGGCAGAATCAGTATGGACATTTTCTTAACCAATAAATCAATAGAGAGAGTTGCAATATAGCAAACTGCACAACATACACAATATAACATTGAAATTTGCAGCAGTAAGTAATGTGGTTTTCAAAACTGCTTTAAGTGATGATTAACTAGAATTATATATATTTATATTTAAACTGACACCACCGAATTCTTTTAAGTCTTGACAGATATGTGGAATATTTAAATGTAGTAATTGCAGTTGCTAAACCTCCTGGGATTAACCTGCTAGAGAGATAGTGACATCTTAGGCAGAGAAAAATGATTTATACTGTGGGGGAAAAACTAAAGATGGAGTAATTCCATGTGTGTTTTATATAACTCTTTGGAAAAAGAAGTTTATTGTAACTAATGAATTGGTAATATTCTGTAATAACCCACCGTATGAACAATTACATAATTTATATACATAGGCATATAATAATTTATATAATATAGGCATATAATTTAGTTTTTCAACATTGATTTTTCACAATATAGTACACTTCACAAAAAGTAAAACAGAATGAGAAGCAGATCAGCACTGTATTACTGTTAATGGTAGGAATCTTGGATTTTTGTTTAAAGGCGGGCTCCGTATTACTTTATCTCCCATTAATGGGGAATGATGTAACACAGTACTTCTCAGTTCATTTTAGGAAATATCTGTTAAGTGCCTGTATGCTTCAAGCACATGTTTCAGTGAATTTCATTGAAGTCAAGGAGCAGAATCATTAATAAAGGGAGATAATGTTGATATGTTTTCATCAAATTAAATAATTTAAAAATAAGGTTGGGACTTCCCTAGTGGCGCAGTGGTTGGGAGTCCGCCTGCCAATGCAGAGGACACAGGTTCGAGCCCTGGTCTGGGAGGGTCCCACATGCCGCGGAGCAACTGAGTCCCTGCGCCACGGCTGCTGAGCCCGTGTGCCACAACTACTGAGCCCTCGAGCCACAACTACTGAAGCCCGCACGCCTGGAGCCCGTGTTCCGCAACAAGAGGGGTCACTGCAATGAGAAGCCCACGTGCTGCGACGAGGGGTGGCCCCCTCCCGCCGCAGCTAGAGAGAGCCCGCGTGCAGCAACAAATACCCAATGCAGCCAAAAATAAATACATTAATTAATTTTACAAAAAGTTGGTAAAAAAAAAAAAAGTCACAGTGTTACCATATTATCTGTAAATAGCAGATGTATTAATCATAAAGACTGTCTGTTGCCCCCTGGGGAACTTCTGGGGAAGTTCTTTGAGCTGTATCCATATAACACAATCAAATAGTCTGCAACTCCAATTTCAGAACCAATTTTAATGACCCTGACAAGATATAAATCTTTTTAAGTAAGAACGGAGGGAGAAGATCTCAGCAGACCTCTATTTGGGTGGATACTTTCAAAGTCTAAGCCTTCTAGGATTCTGCACATCAGATTGTATCTCAAAGCTTTAAAGCACTTTCAAAAGTGGCAAATGTACATCCATAACATACTTGAGATAGTGGGATAATCTGTTTCATATTAGGGTAGATTAAGGTAGATATTTAGTAGAAGTGTATGTTGCAGTTGTATAACAGAGAGAGAAGCTACTGGAATGAGAACCGCAAATTTTAATTACAACTGTCTACAAGCCAACTAAATGCTTTAAAATAACTTGTTCATTGCTTTGGTGGAACAATGCTGGGCCACTGTGAAACAGAAATTTTTCTACTGTGGTTGCCATCACTGCCATTGGAGAAAAGGGGCATTTCTCCATTCAACAACTTGAGGTCTGCCTTTCCCGATTACTCTGTTCCCAGAGTCCCTACACTGGTGGAAGTCTAGTGGGTCTTTCCTAAGAAAAGAGCAATATTTTCTTTACGGAACTTATAGCTGAGTGGGGGAAGACCAGCACTGAACAAGCTACTGCAAGTGTGAGAAGATATGCAAAAGTTAAGTCCAGGATGCACTGAGAGTATATATCTGCTCGAAAGAACTGTAGATGGAGTATTTGACACCATTAAAATGACTCCAAAATGGATTTATCTCTAATCTCAGACTCTTTTCAGAGTTAGAGACCTATATTGCTAATTACATGCTTACAGTTTCAACCTAGATGAAATTAGCTCCTCTAACGCAACATGTCTAAATTCACTATCTCCTTATCCAAACAACACCTCTTTCTAATTTTCCTACTTATTTCAGTGGCCCTGTCCTTTCCCCAGCCCACTTATATCTGAGTCATCAGAAGACCTAAGATCCATAGTTCATTCTTCTTTTGTTTTTCATATCCATTCTGTTGCCATGCAGCAAAGATTCTATTTTGAAAATGTCTCTCCTGCTTGATGATTTTTTTCCATTCCTTTACTCACCAGGCACTGGGCTTTCAAGTAAATTACAAATCATCAATTCAATCAATGAATAGTCACTTGTTTATTCAACAAATGTTTAAGAGCCTATTATAGACTATGCTCTGTGCTGGGAATACAGTAACAAGCAAAACACCTATAGTCCTACTTTCATGGAGTTTGCAGAGTCATAGATGAGGTAGATATTAAATAAATAATCTTACAGTATACATATTAGCTACAAAAGATAAATGCTATAAAGGGAAAGTATGGGGTGCTGTGCAAAAGGATAATAGGTGTACCTGATATACTCTGGTGGGGCAAGTCCTCTCTGAGACTTAAGGGATGAGTAGCAGTTAGCCAGAGGAGGAGTAGGAGGGAAAGCATTCTGAGTAGAGGGAAGAAGTCTTGCAAAGTTTCTGTTTCTAGAGAGAGTGTGGGGTCTTTGAAGCTGAAAAGGAAGGCAGAAACCAGATTGTGCAGGGTATCATCAGGCTTTTTAAGAAGTTCAGGTTTTATTCTAAGTGAGATGGGGAGCCACTGAAGTATTTTCAGTAAGGGACTGGAGATAGAGAGATGTATTTGAGATACATATAGAAAGTAGAACGAGCAGAATTTGTTGAAAGATTGTATACGAAGAAGTAGATGAGAGGCTAGGTTTCTGACAAGGGTAATGGGGTAGATGGAAGTGTCACTTGGTGAGAGAGGGAACTTGGGTTTGGAAGGCAGAATAATGAGTTCAGTTTTGGACATGTTAAGTTTGAGGAAAACAGGGCTATCTAAGTTACTGTTTAGGAGGTAACTGGATATAGGGACATGTACCTGCACTCATCTGAGAAGTGTTGAAACAGAATAACTACATAGCAAGGTAGATTATAGTTAATGTCACATTAAATTGATGGCTCAGGGAAAACCTCATGGAGAAAGAGAAAAAAAAAATTTGAGAGGGCCTTGAAAGAGTCATAGAATTTTGACAAACGCTCCTTGGTTGTCCACATGAGAAGGATGCACTCTAATGCTGACAGGATGTTCTAAGTTTTGAGGTTGGTGTTTGCTGACTGGAGTAAGATAGTAGGGCGTGCATTGACCCTTTCTTTGAGGGGCCCTTAAGAGACAGTTTCTATAGGGCTGGTCACTTTCTTCCAATTTCTCATCCTGGAGGCTATAAAGTTTGCTGCCAATGTTCTGGGAGTCAAGTGGGGGAGGGGAGTTATGGGTTTTACAATTTTGTGTGTGGACTTTTAGTTAATTTCTCTGATTTAATTATGGTACCTCTGCCCTTAGCAGTTTCTGATGACCCAAGACTGGAGTTCTTTAGCTTTAACTCCCCCAGAGAATAATTTCTGCCAGGGTGGGAGAGAGGAACTCATCTTGCTCCTTGGGGAGGGGATCTGGGAATCTCATTGTTACTTATCCTTCAACAAATTCTCCAGTCCTTAGCCTTATACTGTACCACTTGCAAAGTTCCAGGTGCTTCTAATTCCCAAGCCCATCAGGGGTTCTGAGGGAGAGTCAGAACCAACTTGCTGCTTATGGGCTTCCTCCTCCAAGCTTAAGTTTATGCTGTCTTTGGCCTGCTAAATCAGTATCATCATCCATTTTCTTTCTAGCTTCCGAACTCTTGTCTATCTCTTCTCTTTGTCTTTGCATGCTGTTTTCCTTCACTGTCTGCTATGTTCTCAACATTTGTGTCCCTCTCCCTATTCATATGTTGAAATCTTGATGCACAGTGTGATGGTATTAGGAGGTGGGAACTCTGGGAGATGCTTAGGTCATTAGGGTAGAGCCCTCATGACTGGGATTAGTGCTCTTACAAGAGAGACCTCACAGAGCTCCCTTGCCCCTTCAGTCATGCAAGGAAACAAGAAGTCTGCATCCCAGAAGAGGGCCCTCACTTGACCATGCTAGCAACCTGTTCTCAGACTTCCACTCTCCAGAACTGAGAAATAAATTTCTGTTGTTTATAAGCTACCTAGCATGGTATTTTGTTATAGCAGCCCAAATGGACAAAGACTGTCATCTAGGAGGGAGTTGGAATAAGCTTCAGTTTAGTTTCTCATGTGTAACAGTAATGCAGTTTCTAAAATGTGACAAACTATAATGATAGTAAGTACTGGAAGATGAAAGCTTAATAAAGTGTATACTTTAATTTCTTCCTGTTACAATTCTGGTTGTAAAGAACTACTCCATAAACTCAAACAGCATTTTGAGCTTCAATTATTTTACAATTGTTTTAGTGTTATTAGTGCTTTATAAACCTTCAGGCATCCTTTTTCTCTCTTAAGTCCATTTGCATCAAATAATCACCACATTAATGAAAGCATATTTACATAAAACTGTTTTTAGAGAATGGGCTTGCTTTGGTTTAAAAAAAAAAACAAAAAACTAGGGACTTCCCTGGTGGCGCAGTGGTTGAGAATCCGTCTGCCGGTGCAGGGGACATGGGTTCGAACCCTGGTCTGGGAAGATCCCACATGCCGCGGAGCAACTAACCCCGTGCACCACAACTACTGAGCCTGTGCTCAGCCCGTGAGCCACAACTACTGAGCCTGTGTGCCACACTACTGAAGCCCGTGCACCTGGAGCCCGTGTTCCACAACAAAAGAAGCCACCGCAATGAGAAGCCTGCACTCCGCAACAAAGAGTAGCCCCCGCTTGCTGCAACTAGAGAAACCCCGTGCACAGCAACAAAGACCCAAGGCAGCCAAAAATAAATAAATAAATAAATAAATTTAAAAAGCTAAAGCTTTTAGAAACAAAAGGCACAAGGACAAAAACAGCTACATTTAATTAACATTAAAGTTGTGAAGTCAACTGATGAAAAATAACGCAATTGGGAATTTAGGCTGGTACTTAGACTTAAGTCTATACTTAGACTTAAGTATAACCACCCTGCGCTTGGGAACGGGACTTGGAATGACGACATCAGGTAATGTAGGTGGTGGAATAGTCTAAGAACGACTTCTCAAGATCCCAAGCTAATGGCAGCTTTAGGAAAATAATTGAAGGGGTGCAGCCAAGATGGCAGAGTAGGAAGACCCTGAGCTCACCTCCTCCCATAGGCACACCAAAATTACAACTATTTACAGAGCAACTAATTGATGAGAAAGACTGGAATCTAGCAGAAAAGATCTTCTACAACTAAAGATATAAAGAAGGAACCACAATGAGATGGATAGGAGGGGCAGAGACACAGTACAGTCAAGACCCATATCCTGAGGCAGGTGATCCACAAACGGGAGGATAATTACAATTGCAGATGTTCTTCCCAAGGAACAAGAGGTTCAAACCCCACATTGGGCTCCCCAGCTCAGGGGTCCTGCACTGAAAAGATGATCCTCCAGAACACATGGCGCTTACTTTCAGGAGAGCCAGAGGGCTATGGGAAAGAGAGACTCCACTCTTTTTTTTCTTTTTTAAAATATTTATTTGTTTATTTATTTATTTGGCTGCATCGGGTCTTAGTTGAGGCACATGGGATCTTTGCTGCAGCGTGTGGGATCTTTCACTGTGGCGTGCAGGCTCTTCGTTGTGGCACGCAGTCTTCTCTCTTGTTGTGGCGCACAGGCTCCAGAGCACGTGGGCTCTCTAGTTGTGGCGCATGGGCTCTAGAACGTGCAGGCTTAGTTGCTCCCTGGCATGTGGGATCTTAGTTCTGCGACCAGGGATTGAACCCACATCCCCTGCATTGGAAGGCGAATTCTTAACCACTGGACAACCAAGGAAGTCCCTAGAGTCTCCACTCTTAAAGAGCATACACAAAATCTCACATGCTTCAGGACCCAGGGCAGAAGTAGTAATTTGAAAAGAGCCTGGGTCAGACTCACTTGCTGATCTTGGAGAACCTCCTGGAGAGGCAGGAGGTAACTGGAACTCACGCTAGGGACACAGACACTGGTGGCAGCTGTTTTAGGGAGTTTGTTCTATCATGAGGACACTGGTGCTGGCAAGCACCATTTTGGAATCATCCCTCTAGCTTATTAGTGCCAGCACCCGGCCCTGCTCACCAGCCTGTTGCACCAGTACTAGGATGCCTCAGGCCAATCCAAGCAACTAGCTGGGTGGGGACACAGCCCCACCTACCAGCAGGCTGGCTGCCTTAACACCCCCTGAGCCCACAGCACCCTGGGACACAGTCCTGCCTACTAAAGGGACCATGACCCACCTGTACACACCAGTGTGCTGGCACTAGCCCCGGGACTCCCAGGGCCTTGCAGCCAGAGATGGCAGGACCCAGCTCCATCCACCAGTGGGTGGGCAGTAGCCCAAGCACCAGCCTTACCCACCAGTGGGCAGGCACTAGCCCCAGGAACCCTTGGGCCCACCAGCAGGCTGACACCAGCTCTGAGACACTTTGGACCCCTCAGCCAGCCACCCCAAGATCCAGCCCCACTGATCAGTGGGCTGACACCAGCTTTGGGACATCCCAGGTCCCACATCCAGCCACGTCAGGAACAAGCCCTGCCCATCAGCAGGCTGACACTAGATCCAGGACCCTTGCCCCCACAACCACCCACCCTAGAACCTGGCCCCACTTACTAGTGGGCCAACGCTAGCCCTGGGACCCCTCTGGGCTCTACAGCCAGCCACCCCATGACTTGGACCCACCCATCAGCAGCCATCAGCTGTCTCACAAGGCAAGGCCTGACAAGCAACCAGACCAGGGGCCAGTCATGCATGCCAGACCGCTCACAGTATTCAGCCTGCCACAACAGAAGGACCCATGCAGCTCACATAGGGGGCATCCCTAGAGCATACAGCTTTGATGATCAGAGGATACTGTGCTGCTGGGACACACAGGAAATCTTCTACAAAAAGCCACTTCTCCAAGGATGGGAAACATAACTAAATTACTAAATACATAGGAATAAAAACAGCAAATTAGGAGACAAAGAAATATGTTAAAAATGAAGGAACAAGATAAAACCTCAGAAGAAGAACTAAGTGAAGTGGAAATAAGCAATCTACACAATAAAGAGTTCAAGGTAATGATCATAAAGATGTTCAAATAACTTGGGAGAATATTGGATGAACAGAGTGAGAAGTTAGAAGATTTTAACAAAGAGTTAGAAAATATAAAGAAGAGCCAAACAGAGATGAAGAATACAATAACTGAAATTTAAAAAATACACTAGAAGGAATCAACAGTAGATTAGATGATACAAAGGAATGGATCACCAAGCTAGAAGGCAGAGTAATGAAAATTACTTACGCTGAACAGAAAAAAGAAAAAAGAGTTTAAAAAAATGAGGACAGTTTAAGAGACCTCTGGGACAGCATCAAGAGTACTAATGTTTGCATTACAGGGGCACCAGAAGAAGAAGAGAGAGAGAAAGAAGCAGAGAACATATTTAAAGACAAAGGAAATGCAAATGGAAACAAGGAGAAAGCCAGAGTAGCAATATTTATATCAGACAAAATAGACTTTAAAACAAAGACAGTAACAAGAGACAAAGAAGGACACTACATAATGATCATGTGATTAATCCAAGAAGAAGATACGACAGTTGTATATATATATATGTGCACCTAACATAGGAGCACCTAAATACATAAAGCAAGTATTAAGAGATATTTGAGAGAGATATAAAGAGAGAAATTGACAGCAGCACAATAATAGTAGGGGACTTTAACACCCCACTTACATCAATGGACAGGTCATCTAGAGAGAAAATCAATAGGAAACACAATCCCTAATGACACATTAGAATAGATGGACTTAATAGATATATATTTATAGAACATTTCATCTAAAAGCAGAAGAATACACATTCAAGTGCACGTGAAACATTCTCCAGGATAGACCACATTCTAGACCACAAAACAAGTACCAATAAATTTAAGAAAATTGAAATCATATTGAGTGCCTTTTCTGACCATAATGCCATAACGTTACAGATCAACCACAAGGACAAAACTACAGAAACCACAAACATGCAGAGGCTAAACAATATGCTACCAAACAATGGATCACTGAAGAAATCAAAGAATAAATAAAAAAATACCTGGAGACAAATGAAAATGAAAACATGACGATCCAAAATCTATGGGACACAGCAAAAGCAGTTCTAAGAGGGAAGTTTATAGTGATATGTGCTTACCTAAGGAAACAAGAAAAATCTCAAATAAACAACGTAACTTTACACCTAAAGGAATTAGAAAAAAAAAGAACAAACAAAACCCACAGTTAGTAGAAGAAAAGAAATTATAAAGATCAGAACAGAAATAAGTGATACAGACAAAAAAAAAAGAGAAAAAATCAATGAAACTAAGAGATGGCTCTTTAAAAAGATAAACAAAATTGATAAACCTTTAGCCAGATTCATCAAAAAAATTTAAAAGAGAGAGAGAGAGCCCAAATCAACAAAATCAGAAATGAAAAAGGACATGTTATAACCAACACCACAGAAATACAAAGGATCATAAGAAATTACTGCAAACAACTGTTTGTCAATAAAATGGAAAACCTAGAAGAAATGGACAACTTTTGAAAAATGTACAATCTCCCAAAACTAAGCCAGGAAGAAACAGAAACAATTACCAGTAATGAAATAGAATCATAATAAAAAAGCTCCCAACAAACAAAAGTTCAGGACCAGATGACTTCAGAGGTGAATTCTACCAAACATTTAGAGAAGAGTTAACAACTATCCTTCTCAAACTATGCCAAAAAAATGCAGAGGAAGGAACACTTCCAAACTCATTCCATGAGGCCAGCATTACCTTGATACCAAAACCAGACAAAGATATCACAAAAAAGAAAATTATAGGCCAGTATCACTGATGAACACACATGCAAAAATCCTCAACAAAATATTAGCAAACCAAATCTAACAATACATTAAAATGATCATACACCATGATCAGATGGGATTTACCCCAGGGATACAAGGATGGTTCAGTATTTGCAGATCAATCAATGTGATACACCACATTGGGTATACACCAAAGTGGGTATAGAGGGAACATACCTCACCATAATAAAGGCCACATATAACAAGCCCAGAGCTAACATCATACACAAGGGTGAAAAGCTAAAAGATTTTCCTCTAAGATCAGGAAGAAGACAAGGGATCAGGAATAAGACAAGGATGTCCACTAATATTGGAAGTCTTAGCCACCACAATCAAACAAGAAAAAGAAATAAAAGGAACCCAAATTGGACAGGAAGAAGTAAAACTGTCACTGCAGACGACATGACACTACAAATAGAAAATCCTAAGGACATCATCAAAAAACTACTAGAGCTCATCAATTAATCTCATACAGTTTCAGGAAACAAAATTAATATACAGAAGTCTGTTGCATTTTTATATACGAAAAGCAAACCATCAGAAAGGGAAATTAAGAAAACAATCCCATTTACAGCCACATCAAAAAAAAAAAAAATTCCTAGGAGTAAATCTAACTAAGGAGGTAAAAGACCTATATTCAGAAAACTATAAGACACTGATGAAAGAAACCAAAGGGGACACACACAGATGGAAAAGTATACCGTATTCATGGATTGGAAGAATTAATACTGTTAAAATAACCATACTACCCAAAGCAATCTACAAATTCAATGCAAAAACTATCAAAATACCAATGGTAGTCTTGACAGAATTAGAAGAAATAATTCTAAAATTTATATGGAAACATAAAAGACCCCAAATAGCCAAAATAGTCTTGAGAAAGAACAAATCTGGAGGAATCATGCTCCCTGATTTCAAACTATATTACAAAACTACAGTAATCAAAACAGTATGGTACTGGCACAAAAACAGAAACATAGATCAACAGAACAGAATGGAGAGCCCAGAAATGAACCCATACTTATGGTCAGTTAATCTACAACAACAGAGGCAAGAATATACAATGGGGAAATGACAGCCTCTTCAATAAATGGTATTGGGAAAAACTGGACAGCTACATGCAAAAGAATCAAACTGGACTACGCTCTTACACATGCATAAAAATAAATTCAAAATGGATTAAAGACTTACATTTTAATCCATTATATATATATATATGTACCACATCTTCTTTATCCATTCATCTGTCCATGGACATTTAGGTTGCTTTCATGTCTTGGCTATTGTAAATAGAGCACTAAATTTTTAAGCACCAATTCTGTTTGGCATATTGAAGATACTGGTGGATACAACGGTGAGCAAAAGGAAATACAGTCTATGATGTCAGGTAACTTTTAGTCAAGGAGAGGAGACAGACATTAATGAACTAAACCTATGAATCAAGTCAACTGAGATAAATGTCCTGAAGAAAAAAAAACCAAGTTTTGTTGGCAGGTGTGTAATGAAAGAGTCTCATCTGCACTGGAGGGCGAGGGAACACTTCCAGAAGAAAATGATAGTTCAGCAGAGATCTTAAGATCTTAAGAATGCCAAATTAATTAAGTTAAAAGGGTACTGGGATGGTGGGAACAGTATTTTCCAGCACAGAAAGAGGAAGCACAAGGTATTTGAGAAACAGAGGAGACAAGGCCAGTGTGGTCAGGGCTTAAAGAGGGCCATGATTAGGCTGGAGAAGTAAAAAGGATCAGATTATAGAATAATGGGAAGACTGAAATATTGGGAGTGGGAATGAAGAAGTAATATAAAAAGAAATTTTTCCTCAAATAGCAATACTTTCATGAGAGATATTAAAACTGACTGTTTCATCATAGCTGTTCTAACTGGGTGAAGCTGAAAAGGCCATGAACTTGGGCTTCCCTGGTGGTGCAGTGGTTGAGAATCTGCCTGCTAATGCAGGGGACATGGGTTCGAGCCCTGGTCTGGGATTCCCACATGCCGCGGAGCAACTAGGCCTGTGAGCCACAACTACTGAGCCTGTGCGTCTGGAGCCTGTGCTCCACAACAAGAGAGGCGGCGATAGTGAGAGGCCCGCACACCGCAATGAAGAGTGGCCCCCACTTGCCGCAACTAGAGAAAGCCCTCACACAGAAACGAAGACCCAACACAGCCATAAATAAATAAATAAATAAATAGATAGATAGATAGATAGATAGATGCCATGAACTTGAGTGACCTCCCCTAGGGTATCAGACCCTTTCTGGACTTAACCGAAGACTCTTTCCTGATTAATAAACAATGAATGGAACTCATTTGTTTTAACCAACTACCTAAAGACCTATAGACTCATTTTATTCAATCCAGAGAGCTAGTTTTCAATGCTTAATTAGTATGAACATCATGAGTTCTTTATGGTGCTTCTGATTCCACTCCACCTCCCAGTGGATTTCTTAACTTGAAGGTCTTTCTTTGCCTGGAAAGGAAATACTTAGCTTTTAATTTCTTAGCCTAAATGTTTATTTTAAACACAATTTTTGACAGCAAGACTAGGGGAGATGGGTTATATTAGACTTGAATCAGAAAAAAATCCTCTTTGATTGCACTTTGGAGAATAGGTTGAAGAATGAACCAGTGGATCCCAGGAGACAATTTAGATTACTGCAGTAGTCCAAGCCAGAGATGGTAACAGCTTGCTCTAGAATGGGGGCAGTGGAGAGAGGCAGTAATGGAAGATTTGAGAGAGATCCCAGAGGCAAACCCACAGGACTTGAGGATGGATTGGATATGGGGCTGAAGAAGGGAGTCACAGATGACTTCTATCCTTGAAGGGATGATGTCAGTCACTAAGATGGGGAACCCTGAAAGAGGCCCAGATTGGAGCGTGGAAAGAGAAGGTTAGGAGTTCAGTGTTGCTTTATCATCATCCAAATTATTTGTATGGGAATCAGAAGCTCTTTAAAGAAAGATTCCTGAACAGAATTAGGTTTTTACTTGTATCCTATTTCAGAGACATTACACGTACAGTTTTTCCTACTTAACACTCTTGATTTGTTACATGTCTCTCTGGATTTTCCTTATGTAATCCTACTGGCATTTTCCACTGATAAAAATTATAGTCATTTCGAATCACATTTTAAAGGAAATTATGTATAAAAGTGTTGTGTGGTTTTCCTATGGATCATTTATGCAGAGTGGAGCACAAATTGAGAGTTCAATCCAAAAAATAAAACAAAAAAGCAAAGGCTTCCTTACATTGGTGCATTGCAGTGTGTGAATATTGGTTTAGACGAATGTAATCCTAGAAATCAAATATGGGCATGGGGAAACATTACCAGTTGCTCACTTAGCATTGATTTGTAGTGGCAGCAGGTTTAGATAAAATCTGTGATCAATGGACTGTTACAACTAAATGGTCTCTCTCATTTCCAAGGAAGAAGAAACTCTGATTCTTTTCTAAAAATAAAGTTTCCTTCTCTTATAAAAGCAATATGCTTTCAATATAGAAAATACGGAAAACATATTTTGATTCTCGGGTCTTTTTTTCAGACAGATGTCAGCAAGACTTTTCTTTTTTTCCCCTCCCTCCCTTCCTTCTGTTGACTGAAAAAAAAAAAGCACAACCTAAAAGTTGAGAATTATGTGTTATTCGGCAAACTTACTGAGAATGTGAGCTTGCGATACAGCCTCTCAGATAGCTCTGAGGGACTGTTCCAAAGAGGTAAGGGAGGGACAAGGATATATAGGAGTTTCTGCAAAAAAAAAAAAACAAAAAAAAACGGGTAGTCAAACATCAAAAGATTACTGCTAATTAAAGAAAATCAGACATCTCAAGTTAATGAATTTAAGCGTTTTTCTATGATGGGAAGATGCAAGAGTCTGGGCTTATTGAAAGTATTCCTTTCATATGCACCTTAACTACCTAGGGCCAGTATCCTGTTTTTCTCCATCCTGAGTTCCCCTCAGGGTGCACCTTCAGGGGTGGCTGCAGTGATTGATGGCTATATGGCCACGACATCCTTTGTTTACTGAAATGGCAGGTGACATTCTTTGTCTTTCCTTCCTCCCTCCCTCCTTTCCTTCCCTTTTCTTCCTCCCTCCCTTCCTTCCTCCCTTCCTCCCTCCCTCCCTCCCTCCCTCCCCTCCTTCCTTCCTTCCTTCCTCCCTCCCTCCCTCCCTTCACTCCAAGATATAGAGGGAGTGGGAAGCAAAAATAATCTAAACAGAATTTCTCAATCCTGTCTGTGACCCACAATTCTAGTAGTTTTAAAATTTTATCTCCCAACTAAATTATCCATAACACCACAGTGTGACTAGACAAAAAGTAAAATAATGTGCTATGTCTGTATTCTCTAAAATGGAATTGATCTTTAAGGAGCTAATGTTGGTCATATTTTTGGCAAACCTCTAGTGTTCACTTTTAAGGCACTGGTGCAGCTTTTTAAGAAAAATAACTTCTTGTTTCTGTTTTATATTATTTATAACCTTATCTTTTTAAGTCTATTTATTATCTTTATTTTATATTCTTGTTATGTCTGTTTCAATATCTCTGCTTTGTTGACTTTTATTATAGTGGTTGATCTCCTTAGGTGTCTAGATATTCTGGCCTTTGAGCTGAAGGGGAGCAGAATATGACACTCCAAAATATGCCTCTTCGGCATAAGAACTATTCTGAGCTGATTTTTTTTTTTTAATTTATTTATTTATAGCTGTGTAGGGTCTTCGTTTCTGTGCGAGGGCCTTCTCCAGCTGCGGCAAGTGGGGGCCACTCTTCATCACGGTGCGCGGGCCCCTCACCATCGCGGCCTCTCCCGTTGCGGAGCACAGGCTCCAGACGCGCAGGCTCAGCAATTGTGGCTCACGGGCCCAGTCGCTCTGCGGCATGTGGGATCCTCCCAGACCAGGGCTCAAACCCATGTCCCCTGCATTGGCAGGCAGACTCTCAACCACTGCGCCACCAGGGAAGCCCTGAGCTGATTATTTTGAGAAATTGAAGACACAGGAGAATCTCTGAAAACAGAGTCAAGTTACTCTTTTGTAAGGGAAATTTTTATTAGAAGGGGGTCTGTGCCGGGAAGAGAGCAGAGGTCACCCTTCATTTGAGAGATTCATCTGCAAGGCAGGGCAAACTTTTTTATCAAACATTTCCTCTTCTCATCTTCCTGTGAATTCCCTTCCTCCCCTTTGAAGCCCTAGACCCCTATCCCTTTTCTTAGCTCAGGATGGTGTGTGCTCCAATGCCTGGCTGACTTTTGGGGTCTCATATCTTTGTGAGGATCCCATACGTAATTTAAATTGTTTTTCTCCTGTTAATTTGACTGTTGTGTTTCTTTATGATTGGTTCTAACCAGCTGAAGCTGATTAAGGACCATAAACACTGAGTGTCACTCTCCTCCCCTCATGACTAGGTCTGACTGAAGACACTTTCCTAATAAACAGTGAGGCTTATTTAATCAATTGTATTGAAGGGGAGCAGAATATGCCACCCCAAAATATGCTTCTTTGGCATAAGGATTATTTTAAGCTGATTATTTTTAAGAAACAGCAGACATAGGAAAGTTCTGAAAACAGAGTATAAGTTGCCCTTTTGTGAGGGAAATTTATGTTTATAAGGAAATCCCTATTTGTAAGAATATCTTCCTACCAGGAAGAAGAGGATGACTACATTTCCAGAAACTCTTATCAATGGGGAAGGCAGAGACTTAAATATGCATACCAACCACTCCCTTGTTTACTGTGCTTTTCTTGGTAACCTCCCATAACTAGCCTCCCTCCCCCTCCACCCCCGCCCCCAATATCTTCTTTTGTCTTTAGTTGAAGAAGGTATTTAAGGTGGTGGTTTGGGCCATTTCAGGGAGCTATTCAGTTTTCTTGGGTGTCTACATACAGAGGTATACATGGCATTAAACTTCTGTGGGCTTTTCTCCTGTTAATCTCTCTTTTATTTTGGAGGGATGTCTCAGCCAAGAAATTAGAAGGGTAGAGGAAAAGTTGTTTTTCCTCCCCTACAGTTTACAGACTCAGAGATTCTTTTCAATCCTTAATTAGCTTAACAGCCATAAACTGTCTTCCCTCTCCCCTTCCTAGCATTTAAAACCCCTGACTTTTCTCCCTTACTAGAGTACTCAGTGAGTTTCCTCTAGGATACATGCCCCTCTTCCTGGCTGAGTTTGTTTGATACTTAATTCTAACCTTTCCTTTCAGGGTCTCCTTGCCACTTTCTGCCACAGGCTCTCATCACCTTTCCTTACTCTGTTGACAACTACCTTCAGTCTATCCTAGGATTTCTCATGGCTTCATTTTCTTCCTCTTATTTTTACTAGTTTTCCTATTCTTCTGGCTTCTTTAGTTTTTCCAGGGTTGACTGGTGACTAGCTCACTTCTCAAGAGGAACTGGAAGCTCTTGGTCCAAATATCAAAGAAAATATTTCCTCCTTACTTTCCAAGAAAATTTTTGTGAATAAGCATCTTCTAAAGAAAAGTGGGCAACATAAAAGGAAATGTCTATTTTCACATACTGTCTACTTTAGGATCTTGAAGCACTATTGTTATGTTACCTGTAGTGTTTAGTTCATTGTGGCTGTTTATGTATTCATCCATTTACTTTCCTGTAATAATTACATGAGCTGACTCATGAGTGAGAAGCCTTTACATCACATTTAAAAATAATTTTGCTCAGCATCTAAAATTACTACTTCTAGAATACAATATCCATATTACCTGGGGGACAATTGGTAAACATGTTGATTTAATTCTATGGGGTACTCTTTTTTTAAATGAGGAATTTTCAATTCTAGCTTTAAATTGAATTATATCTACCTTGTTTATGCCTGAACATTAGCAATCTTATGCTTAGGCATGGCTCAGGATCTTCTTCTGCTGCGTCATCATACTTCTATTTTACTAAAACAAACTACAAAGCTTTAAGGTACTTGAATGTTAGCTCCCCTCAAATACAACCAAAATAGCCTATTAATAAAACACAGCTGAGTTTATTGTAGGAAGGGCGATCACTCCCTTGACAGAGTCTTAGTAGTGTCTTGAAAGACAGAGAGAAAAGGTGAGATGTTGTCCCCAGTCACACTTTTAATAAGTGGCAGACATGGAAGTCAGACCTCCATCTGGCTGATTCTCAGCCCCCATCATTAACTGCTGAATTACACAGTAAATTTTGTCCTAACTGTGGTGGATAATTTCATGAAAAAATTTTGTAAGGTTCAAATTGAGAATATCTGGTGCCACCAAGGGACCTTCTTGAGAGTTACACCAGCACTCTTCAATGGACTCACCCTTACTTTGCTTACAGGACTGAATTAGAGTCCAATCTATTTTTACATGAAATGCTTTTGAGAGTCTCCAAAAAGTCTTCTCTAACATCTACAGATTTTCTAAACTTCTTGGGTTACCTATGAAGTTGAGAAGTTTAGAGTCCTTAAGTTACCCTCAGGGTCTTTCCATTCTACTTTCTCCATCCTGTGCATCTGAGGTTTTCACAAATATATGAACCACTTGTTATAGATTTAGGAGCTAGGAAGTATATATTCCCAAAACTATACTAAATTCCTCTGTATATTTCTCTCCATCTAGACTAGGCTTTGGGAAGTCTTTGACAATGGCTCTCCATTTAAAATATTAGCAGAATATATAATCAACCTTGAGGGATTTTCCTGTTCCGAGGGAGGTTTAGTCTTAAGAGGTAATTGAGATTTGGGTGTTACTGGCTGGCCAGACAGGAAGGGAAGTAGGTCAGAAAGAGAGACAGGAACAGAATGATATATGCAGGAGCACAGGATGAAGGAAGACCAGTGGGATAAAAGTCATCACTTCAAGTTGAGATTTGGAATGTCTTGAGGACAGCTAGTTTGAATTTTTTCAAATTTTTCTTTTGCCTTGGCCAAGGAATCTCTTAATAAATTCTGGAAATAAATTCTGGAATCTAAATTCCTTCGGAATCCTTCCTTATACCAATAAAAACATGGAGACCTTTGGCACTTTGGTATTTTGCTGCCTTTTGGTTCTATGAGGCCCTTCAAATGAACAATTTTATTCATATCTAAAGGTCACCAAGTGGTCACTGTAAATTCTTTACTGGTGAAACTATATTACTTAAAAACATAAGTAGAAGAATTTGAGATGTAGCACAAATACATATGAGAAGGAGGAGTCCAGCTCAGAGCAGGTGAGAACATAGATTAAGACTGAGACTAATCCATGAGAGTTTGGGAACAGTCAAAATTGCTGCTCACGTACTATGTGAATTAGATTCCCAGGCTAATGGCCAGGCCGTCTCCAACTGTGAGATAATAGAAAATATATATTGGTCTCTGCCTCTGGTTCCTCATACAGAACTCCTGAAGTCCTTCTAATTTCCTAAATGATAAAAACACTAAGAGCAGCTCTTGTTCTAATATTGTTATTTGACCTCTGTTCCTGACACAAAGCTCCTGAAACCCTTGTCATTTCCTGGGTGATAGGAGTGCCTTTTGTTCTAATGATGTGACTCTGGGTGGGCTCCTGCATGGCTCCTGGATGAGGTATGGTCACTGAAAAGACCAAGCCATGATTAGAAGCTTAGAATTTTCCGCCCTGCACCCATTCTCTTGAGACAGGATAAGGGCTGAAAATGGAGTTAGTGATTGATCATGTCTATGTGATGAAGCTGCCATAAATACCAAAAGTATGGGGTTTGGAGAGCTTCCAGGTTGGTGAACACATCCACACAGGGAGGGTGACACCCCCACCCCCTCATGGACAGACGCTCTTGCACTTGGACCCTCCCAGACCTTGCCCTATGTATCTCTTCATCTGGCTGTTCATCTGTATCTGTTATCAAATCCCTTAATAAAATGATAAACATAAGTAAGTGTTTCCCTGAGTTCTGTGAGCCACTCTAGCAAATTAATCCAACCCAAGGAGGGGGTCTTTGAAACCTCTGATCTATAGCCAGTTGGTCAGAAGCACAGATGACAACCTGGGTTTGTGACTGGTATCTGAAGTGTATATGTGAGTGTATGGGGCGGGGGCAGTCTTATAGGACTGAGCCCTTACTTAACCTGTGGGATCTGACACTATCCAAGTGGACAGTGTCAGAATTGAGTTAAATTGTAGGATACCCAGCTGGTGTCACAGAGAATTGCTTGGTGTGGGGAAAAACCTTCACATATTTGTTGACCAGAAGTGTCAGAAGTGAGTGTTCTGTGTGAGTAGTAAAGGAAACACGCAGGAAAGAAAGACACAGTAGAGAAGAACTGGATTTTTTCCCTACACAGGAAGGCAGAAAAAGCTGTACTTTTCCTTTACCTCAAATGAAAACTCAACTTATATATAGCTCCTGGTGGATGGAAAGGTTTGGAGAGGAAATCTCTCCCAGAACCAGAATCTCAGGGACAACTCAAGACTCAGGAAAGTTTCCATGATGTCTTGATAATTGACTGAGGGGAGAGTTTGTCCAAAGGACTTCAGTCTGAGACGAAATCTTCTGAAATTCTCCATTCCCAGTGTAGCTCAATGAATCATCTTATCATGGACCTATGCCCTTCCACTTCTCTATGAACTTCCTCTCACAGATGTACAACATAAAAATGCTAAAGACAGATAAAGATAAATAGTAATTATTGTTAGTAATTAGGTTTCCACTGAAGACAAAAGTTTTGCAAATCCTATCAGATAATCAAAGAATTCCTAAAAAAAATTTCATATTCCAAGGGGTCAAAATAAACTCATCATTTGGGGAAATTAAAAAGAAAAAGAGAAACTGAAACTTAAATCCAATGTGGACTTAACCGCAACACTATTGTCATGGAGACTTCTGAGGAAGAGGCTCAAAGGTGCTTTGAGGAGCACTCTATTTACTTGTGGAGGGTTGCAGATCTTTATCTTAATGAAACTTCCAAGATTGTTGAATACTGGTTCTCTCAAATACCATCAAAATAGTCTATGGATGAAGCAAAGCCAGTATTCGAGATCACTATCTTGACAGAGTCTTAGGACCATCTCTGAGTGGGAGAGTAACAATGGCATATTTATGAAGTTTTATGGATGTGATTTAAGATAGATTTTAATGCGTGATTAGGAATGGCAAAATTCATGATATAATAGTTTCAAATTAGTAAATACAGCAAGGTAGGGATTTCAAAACAAATGTTGGAAAGTCTATTGTCTTGAGAAGGGGTTATTTATTCTAATGACAGTAAGCTGAGCAGTCTAGGGGTCAGATAAATGGAATTTTGGTAAGTTCCTAAAACTTACTTAAATAGTTAGAGCAATTTTCATCTTCTTGTGCAAGAACTTCCTACAACAGTAAATTTACGTTAATGCACACAGTGAAATAGTAACATCATGTTGTAAACAGTAAGTTGTTTCATTTGTCAATACTTGCCCCCCAACATACATGCACATTTTTTTTTTCCTGTTGAAACTTTGGAAATTTAGGTTCAGGAGCCATATGAAATGTTGCTTCAGTTTGCAAAGTTCTTTCTGTTTGCAGTGACACTTTTTTGCTTAGTTGACTTAGAATTTGCTTTATTCTGTTGTCAGTTGGGATTTATTTTGTAAAATGAAATTAAAATGCCAACAGAGAATTTAAAGTGCATAATGGCCTATAAAAATGAGAACATTTAGCCACAATCAACATAACTTTTTCCATTTTAAATCATGGTCAAAATTGGAAAGGAAATTTAAAAGTATGATTTCTTTTTTTCTCCCAGCAGGCATTATTAAATATAGAAAGCTTAAAATTTCAGAAACAGTCTATGTTAACATGATTTAAATAAAATATTCTGTTAAGATCATTTAAAAAATAGAAATCTGGGGTAATCTTGGTGCTATATTTTCATTGTACACTTTAAAAAATGTACTTTTGCCAAATTCAAAATCAGTTAAAAAATTACAGAGCACACTTATTTTTTGCTTCCAGATGATTTGTTCAAAATAACATCTTTTGATTTTAAAAGCAATGAAATTCTTATTATAACATTTTAGAAAATTTAGCAAAGTACAAATAAGAAAGGCAAATATGTAAAAAAAAAAAAAAAAAGCTACTTTCTAGAGACAGCCACTGTATTAGTTTTCTGTGCTGCATAATAAATTATCACAAATGTAGCAGTTTAAAACAACAACACACATTTGTTTTCTCACAGTTTCTGTAGGTCAGAAGTCCTGGCACAGCATAGCTGGGTTTTCTGCTTCAGGGGCTCACTAGGCAGTCAAAGTGTTGGCTGGGTTGTGTTCACATCCGGAGGCTCATCTAGGGAAAAAATCTGGTTCCAGACTCATTCAGGTTGTTAGCAGAATTCACTTCTTTGCAGGTGTATGACTGAGGGCCCTGGCTTCTTACTGACTGTTGGCTGGAGGCTCTGTTCAGGCCCCAGAAACTGCCTGTAGTTCCGAAAGGCTGCCCACAGTTCCTTGCCACATGGCAACTTGAATTTTCAAAGCCAGCAGGATAATCTTTCTTTCCAGTCTGCTAAAATAGAATCTTATACAATGTAACATCATCATGAAAGTGACATCACATCCATCACCTTTGCCATATTCTATTGGTTAGAAGCAAGTCATCAGTTCTGCTTGCACTCAAGGATAGGGGATATACGAGGGCATCACTCATTCGGGGTCAGTTTATGGTGTCCATCACAGCCACTTTATTTTTCGGCGGATATATCCTTCTGTGCTTTTTTCTATGATTGCATACATAAAGTACATTACAAATACAGTATAAATTGATTTTTTCATTTAGCCAATATTGTTTAAAAGCCTGTTTTTAATTTACTACATGTATATATAATACATATATATTCATATGTACTATAATTTATTATAGTGCCATAATTTACAATAAAAATATATCATAACTTATAGCAGTAAAATTTGTAATAGAAAAACATTACATCAAAGCTAAATGCCCAGGACTTCCCTGGTGGTTCAGTGGTTAAGACTCCGTGCTTCCAATGCAGGGGGCGAGGGTTCAAGTCCTGATTGGGAATTAAGATCCCACCTGCTGCGTGGCGCAGCCAAAAAAACAAAACAAAAAACAAAAAAAAAACCCTAAATGCCCAATAAAAGGAGAATGCTTACATAATTTTTAATTTCAAATCTCTTCTTGTTGTATATTAAGAGTATTTCTATTTTTAACTATTATAAATAATTCTTCTTTAGAAATGTTTGCATATTTAGAAAAACAAGTCTTTAGGATAGACCTGTAGCAGTGAAATTTAGGTCAAATGACAAGAACATCTTAAATCCTTTGAATTTATAATCCCAAATTACCCACCAGAATGGCAGTACCAATTTAAACTTCTCCCTTCCTCCAATCTGGTAAGTGGAAAAACAGTACCTAGTTTTAATTTTCCTTCCTTTCCCTGTAACTGAGCAGGACATTTGCCATATGACTTATTCTCTATTTACACTTACTCTTTTAAAATTATCTGTTAATTTGCTTGTTTTTCTACTAATTTGTAATTATTATTTTTTATGAAGAAAAGATATTAAGGGATGTGGGAAGCATTAAAAGTTTGTTTTTTGCAAATGACAAATGCATTAAAATAGGCTTCAAATTATTTAGATAATATCAAACAATACTGGCACCTTTTAACACTGGCCACTGAAACACTAAAAAGTACAAAAGTTCACAACATATTGTAAGGAAAATCCATCAAGAATCTGCTCTGTTATCTTGGAGGTACCAGACATACCATATGCTGTGTCTAGGTGTTGCTATGGCAACTACTTAAAAAATTTAAGAACAGGGTAAATTGTTGCCTAAAATCTTCATAACTTACTGAGTCAATTAAGATCTTGTCAGAGTACTACATTCCTTTTACTACCTGGTAATGCTTTATTTCTTGTAGTTCTCTAGCATTGAAAGTCTCTGGGTCAGAGCAGAATGTGTTTTATTTCTGGCTAGTTAAAATCCTGGAAAAGAAGCTGTTCATTTGGGACTTTTTTCTCATCAGCCAGTGAATGATTATAAGGGAGACTCTAGACATTGCCTCACTGAATAAGGGCAGATTTGACCACGTAAGCATCAAATTGAGAGAACATTTTAAAGCCCTGGCCTCCAATAAGGAAACGGAAATGAAGAGACTTGGCCACAGTCTTTTGGAGTTGGCTGGACTGGGATTAGACCTAAGTTTCTTGCCTCCCATTGTACCATCACACTAGTTTTTCCATTGCTCAGTCACTTTTTAGAAAATTAAATTATGTTTTTGTTAAGGTAATACATTAACCCACCCACCAATGCCCCCAAAGGGGACTCAAAGGTTTATCAAAAAATTATCAGTTTCCGACCCTTCCCCACCTTCTGCCAATCTCAGTTTTCCAAAATTTGACATTGTCTACTGATGTCTTATCATGGTAATGGAGGTTTTAAATCTTTAATACTCTCCTCTGCCCCTTTTCTTTTCCCTCATACTCTCCAACTAATTGTATAATGCTGTTTAGTTAATTCAGTAATCAAATTTATGAAATCATGATCTTTCTTATAAAATTACTGCTGACAGAAACAAGTCAGCAATATTTTCCTGGAATTAATAATTGTCTCCTTTAAAATTTTCTAATTTTCTATGTATTCATCACTATCTTTTTTTGGTCATATACTTATCAATTAAAAACCAATATACTGAAACACAATTCTAAACACTAGAACTGTACAAGCTCCTGCCCTGAGACATCCCTCCTGAAGCCATCTTTCCTCTTGTTTCCACCTGGACTTGTTGCTTTCTAGGCTGCTGCATAGCTGTCAACCTGGACTTGCCTTCATTGCTGTCATGTGTTGGAGTCTCTGCTTTCTGAAATCCATGTCTTCCTCTTTCTCTCTCGTGTTGCTGAAGGATATCCTCCAGTGGCTTCCTGGAAAACAGTGTACAGGAGGCAAAAATTTAAAATTCTTGCATGTTTGAATTGTCTTTAATTTAATCTTACATTTGATTACCAGATTGGGTATACAATTTTTAGTTGAAAATAATTTTCTTTCAGAATTTTGGAGGCATTGCTACACTACTGTCTTGCATTCATATTGTTACTGAACAACCTTTTTTTTATCCTGGTGTTTTGAAATTTTACAGTAATAAACACTGGTGAGAGTCTTTCTTCATCATTATATGGGCCCTTTTTCTCTAGAGATTCATGTTCTTCAGTTCCAGGAAAGCTTCTTGTGTTACCTCTTTGAGAATTTCCTCCCCTTGGTTTTCTCTGTTCCCTCTGGAATAAATTCTGGGAGATTCACTCAATTTTATTTTCCTATCCTATTATTAAAAATTTGGCTTAATTCCTAAAAAATTCCTTAATTATTCTCTTCCTTTTCATGGATTCCTACTCCCATTTCTTGGATGTACAATCTTCTCTTGTTTTCTTAAATAGATTGATTATACTTTCTTAAAGCTTTTCTTTCTCTTCTTTGTGTGCATTGTCCCTATTTGCTTCAAATTCCTATAGTATCATTATAAACTCCAAATATGCTTTTTGAAAATAAAAAATATAGAATTATGAGATTTGAGTTCATATATTCTTATTTAATATTATGACAGAAAAATGCTTAACTACTGAAATATGTTCAAGAAAATTCTTCATAAAGAAAGTTAACAGTGATTATGCGTTTTATGTTTTTATTTCCTACAATACATAGATGTAAATAAACCTTTTCATGTGCTAATAAGATTCTATACACTTTGGCAGGAGTCTTATAGAAGTAGGAAAACTATTGCATCAGAAATTGGTTAGCCAGTTTTCTAGTAACTTGCAAATGGTACTCTCTGCCCACTATCCAGTTTTTTAAAAATCTTCATTTCTTACGTCTCTTTCTAAAGTGTCCTATTCAAAGCCTGTGCTGAGAATTTTTACTGTTTCTTCCCCTACTTATTTCCAAAGGTAATTCCCTGGCCAACCTCTCTTTCTAACATATTATATAATATCTTATGAAAAGGTCAGGCCAAACCGGTTATATAAATCTTCATATAATTGAATATGAAAAGAAATATTTCTTATAGGAATCACTATAATAAAACATTATTAAGGTACTCTTAAATATAAAAATGCCTGTCTTCAGTAAGTCTGGGGAATGAACAGATTGTGTCATATTACACAAAAAGGGGGGAAAATATACTCTACACTACAAATTTTATTCTTTTTGGTTCAATGAAATTCTGGGGAAAAAGTATTTTAAAATAGTTATGTGCTATAATAGTAATCAAAGAAAGAATAGATTTAGAGTAGGGGCAATCACCTGCAATTTTTTTTTCTAGTACTTGGATTTAACAGTGTGAGTCCCACCTTTAACAGGATTAAATATAACAACAAATATTTTGAAACTGACTATATAGTCCTTTGATCTTCATTTTTAAACTTTCTGGAAAGTAGAGACCAATTTCCTTTTTCTTTCATTAGTTGTTTTGGTAGGGCTACAATTGGCTCCACTGTAAATATGTGATGTTAAGGTGTGATTATTGTGATACAATAAGAAATATACATTTTGGTCTTCACTCGTAGATCATGGCCAGAGCTCTTAAAGCCTTTGTAATTTCCTAAGCAATAAAGGTGTTTGCTCTGATATTTTGTTTTTTGACAGAGGTTCCTGACACAGTGCTCCTAAATCCCTTGGAATTTCCTGGATGATAGGAACATCTTTTGTTCTAATGAGGTGACACTTGGTGGGCTCCTGGGTAGCTCCTGGATGGCGGCTGGTCACTAGAAAGACCAGTCATGATTAGAACCTCTATCTGCCATCTTCTAGGGAGGGAAAGGGGCTAGAGATTGAGTTAATAATTGATCACATGTATTAGATGAAGCCTCCATAAAAGTCCCTAAAGTATGGGGTTTGGAGAGCTTCTGGGTTGGTGGACACATGGAGGTGCTGGGGGCGGTGTTCCTGGAGAGGGCATGGAAGCTCTGTGTACCTTCCCACAAACCTTGCCCTATGCGTTGCTTCTATCTGGGATTCCCGAGTCGTATTTTTATAACAAACTGGTAATCTAGTAAGTAAACTATTTTCCTGAGTTCTGTGAGCCATTTTAGCAAATTATCAAACCAAAGGAGAGTGTTATGGAAGCCCAATTTATAACCAACCAGTCAGTAAGAAGTACATGTAACAACCTTAGACTTGCAATTGGCATCTGAAGTGGGGGCAGTCTTGTGGGACTGAGACGTTAACTTGTGGAATCAGATGTTAACTCCAGGTTGATTGTGTCAGAACTGAATTGAATTGTAGGACACCCAGTTGGTGTCCGCAGAGAAATGGAGAATTGCTTGGTGTGGGAAACCAAACAGTGTGTAGAGTAATAGAGGAAAACAGTGCATTTTCCTTTCATGAGGGCTTTATTAAAAAAACAAAATTCAACTGAGTACATTTTAAAGACTTTATTGGCTTTACTCAATCATTCATCAACCTGGCAGCATCCAATCTAGCAGGGAGAAAGGAGCTCTGAGGAACTGTACAAAATGAAGACTTTTAGGCAGAAGGGAGAAGGAATAAGGAAGTTATACTGGGTAAAAGAGCAGGTTGGTTTTTGCAAGGTTATTTTCTTTTGGGGGCTGGCAGGAATCTATCAGGCAGATTACCTAACTGATCAGGCAATTCCTGATTGACTGGTTTAAGATTCTATTTCTGGGAGAGCTGAAACTGTAATTAAGTCTTGGTTTTTGGTGATGGGGAGCTTAGCATAAGTGACTCCATTTTGGACTTGTTGTTTGTTTTTAACAGTTTGCTCTTATTTTGAACTCTATTAAAAAACTGAATCAAGTACTGCAGCAAGTTAAAAATGTTCTGCAAAGGCAAGGCATTTAACATATTTTTTAAGGGCTCTGTGCTAGTCTAATGGGTGGGAGGCAAGTCTTCTTGGGCATCCTGTGGGGCCAAGATCAGTGGCAATTTCCCACAGAGATGACTGGGTGTGGTTGGCCAGGTAATGTGAAATTGCACATGCCTCAACCTGGGCCCGGGACCCCTAAGGTTATAGGCAAGTTTATTATTTCTTTGTTTTGTTTTTTCTTCATTTCAGAACATCTGTTAATATAGTTCTTATTCCTGAAAAAAGTGGGGAAAAAAGGATGCCATATGATTAAGTAGAAAGTCATCCTTCATCCTGAACCACCTCTTCCCATGCTTCTTCCATGCCTCTTCCCTTTTACCATCTTCTTTTGAAATGATACTTTTTCCATATAATCAAACCTATAAAAATGATCACAGTCTAGGGTGGAATAATCAGGTTCAATGATCACAGAAAAGCACTGTAAGATACTTTTAGCAGGAAGTTACAAAAACCAAACCAAACCAAACCAAAGCCAAAACAGCAACAAAAAAACCCAACCAGACAAAAGCAAAAAACCCTGACTCAAAACAGGTTATTGTATGATTAGCAGCTCACAAACGTCATTAAGGACCCAAGTCCCTTTTATCTCCCTGCTCTGTCCTCACCACTGGCTTCCTGAGGAGGCTGGTGTCCTGGAAAACTAGAACTGGACAGTAGTTAAAGCAGTAAAAGCAGATTTTAATCAGGAGCTATTGCCATAGGGCAAAAGAGACCTCAGTAAAGAATTGGGCTCAAACCTTGAATTGACAAGAGTGGAAATTCATAGCTAAGGAGCAACGCTTTCATTACTTGATTTTACTGTTTTGTATGATATCTCAATGTATTTATTATGGTACATGTTCTTTTTGTGATAGGTATACTTATGAATATTTTAGATTTACTTTTATGTTTGTGTCTGTGTAACCCTTTTCAAAAGAATTCCATGAAGCAATAATATTTTGTATTACGGTGAAGGGTTTTTACAATAAATACATTGATAGAGGGATTTTTTTTTATTAGAGTATAACTGCTTTACAATGTTGTGTTAGTTTCTGCTGTACAATGAAGGGAATCAGCTATATGTATACATATATCCCCTCCCTATTGGATCTCCCTCCCACGCACCCCCATCCCACCCATCTAGGTCATCACAGAGCACCGAGCTGAGCTCCTTGTATTCCCACCCTCCCCTTCCCCCGCTGTGTCCACATGTCTGTTCTCTACGTCTGCATCTCTATTCCTGCCCTGCAAATAGGTTCATCTGTACGATTTTTCTAGATTCCACATACATGCATTAATATACAATATCTGTTTCTTGAGACTCTTTCTTAGGTGTGAGGAATGCTTTTCCAGAAACTTCCAACCTACTTCTCTCATATCTCTATAGCTGGATTGGATCAGGTGCCCATCCCCAGTCAATAACTGAAATGAGAAATGGGTTACCAAAATAGCCTTAGACACCACAATGACCACCACTAGAAGCAAGCTTTCTGTCTAACTTTGAATTAGAAATCCTGTAACTTTTTATACTGAATTCAAAATTCTCTTTCGGTTGTTAGATTTAGTAAAATTCCACAATTACATATTTGATAATAATGTGAATTTAGATATAACACAATTGACAATTGGCTCCTGTCCTCTACATAGCCCCCTTCTCAAGTTGAGTGGCCTAAATTCTTATCTTCTGAGGAGGGAGGAGGGATGTAAGGTGTAGGGAAAGGCAAGATTGGGTGGAGATATCCAGGCAGCACTTCTTGGGAAGTGGAGACAAAACCACTACATGTTCAGTATTCTTTCTGACAGAATACAGCAAGAACCAGGGTGGATTTGGAATACACGGTCATGTTTCTAGGAACTTCTCGTTGGCCGTGTAGGCAGTAAGCACTCCTGGTCATTTGATTTATCTCACAATAATGCAAAGTGCATTTTGCACGATTAAATTTCTAGATTTCACTTATTACGAATTTTACTGCAATGGTCTCTAGTCTTCATATTCGTAGTGTGGTACAGTGGAAAGAAAACTGCTAAAGCATAGTTGTTTCCTCTAACTTGGGAACATTATCGGTTCTTTCTATATGTCTCGGAAATTCTGAACCGAGGGAAAAGGAAGTAGTAGGACAGAAGAAAGAGAACAAAGAGAAAGGCACAAAGGTACAGAGGCTATGGGACATTGCTCCAGGGAGGTTATCACAGAGAAAAGAGACTTTCTTTTAGACATTCTTAATTGACCATGGCTAAAATATTTATAGCAAGAAAATTTTCTACCAAGTGATGAAAAGCTGTTTAGGTATGGGCATGATATACTAGCTTGTATAAGCAGTTAAACAGAAAAGTAACTGGGTAACAATGGCATCGACTAGAGTGACATCATTGGTTGATTTGTAACCAAATGTTCTTAATTTTCTCCATATTTATTTTCAATCTTGATGAAATATGTGAGTTTTACACTGTTGCAGAATAAATAGAACAGAACTTATGATACATAATTTATGTAGCTGATTTCAAGTGTGTGTGTGTTTTACGGTTTTAAAAATAATTCTTTTAAAAATAGCTCCACTGAGATATAATTTATATGCCATAAAATTTTACCCATTGTAAATACACAATTCAATATTTTTTTTAGCAAATATGTAGAATTTGGGGTAAATTTTACTATGACTCAGTTCTAGAACATTTTTCGTACACCCCAAAAGTTTCCTCAATATCATTTATGGTCAATCCTTCCCAGCCTCAGGTAGCTGTTCATCTGCTCTCTATAAATTTGCCTTTTCTGGAAATTTCATATGAATAGAATGATATAATAGCCTTTTGCGTTTGGCTTATTTCACTTAGCATACTGTTTTAGGTGTTCATCCAGGTTTGTAGTACGTATCAGAAGTTCACTTCTTTTTATTGCTCAATAGTATTTAATCGTATGAATATACCTACCACATTTGGTTTTACCATTCACCAGCTAACAGGCATTTGTATTTGCTTCCAGATTTTGGTTATTATGAATAATGCTGCTGTGAAGATTTGTGTAAAAGTTTTTGTGTAGTCATATGCTTTCATTTCTTTGGGGTATATATCTAGGAGTGGCATTGCTAGGTCATTTGGTAATTCTAGGCTTGACCTTTTAAGAAACTGCCAAACTGTTTTCCAAATGGCTATACCATTTTACACTCTTACCAGCAATGTATGAGTTTCCAGTTTTTCAATATCCTTGCCAACATCTAGTATTGTCACCCTTTTTGATGAGTCATTTTAATGTGTGGACATGGTATTTCACTGTGGTTTTAATTTGTATTTCCCTAATGATTAATAATATTGAGAATGTTTTTATTGGCTTATTAATTAGCCATTTGTATATTTTCTTTGGTAAAATGTTTACTAGAATCTTTTGACTATTTTTAATTGGGTTAATTTACTTTTATTTTTTCTTTTATGTATCATGCTTTTGATATGATATCTAGGGAATCCTTCCCTAATCCAAGGTTTTCCTCTATGGTTTCTTCTAGAAGTTTGATAACTTTAGCTCTTACAATTATGTCTGTGATCTGTTTTTAGTTACTTTTTGTATACAGTATAAAGTAAGGGTCTAAACTCATTTTTTTTTTTTTTTTTTAAGGATTTTCTTATTTATTTATTTATTTATTTATTTATTTTTGGCTGTGTTGGGTCTTCGGTTCGTGCGAGGGCTTTCTCCAGTTGCGGCAAGCGGGGGCCACTCTTCATCGCGGTGCAGGGACCGCTCTTCATCGCGGTGCGCGGGCCCTTCTCTATCGCGGCCCCTCCCGTCGCGGGGCACAGGCTCCAGACGCGCAGGCTCAGCAATTGTGGCTCACGGGCCCAGCCGCTCCGCGGCATGCGGGATCCTCCCAGACCAGGGCTCGAACCCGCGTCCCCTGCACTAGCAGGCAGATTCCCAACCACTGCGCCACCAGGGAAGCCCTAAACTCATTTTGTTACAGATGTATATCCAATTGTCCCAGCAACATGTGTTGAAAAAAATCATAGTGTTCCTACTAAATCAACTGACCATAAATATAAGGGTTTATTTCTGGACTCTGAATTCTTTTCCATTGATTTCCATATCTGTCTTTACACTTACCATGGTGTGTTCGTTATTCTAGGTTTATGGTAAGTTTTGAAATTGGGTGGTGTAAGTTCCGCAAATTAGTTGTTTTTAAAAATTGTTTTAACTATTTTAGGTCCTTTGCATTTTCATGTAAATTTTAGGATCAGCTTAGTTCCACAAAAATGACTCCTGGGATCTTGTTTGGGATTGCATTGAATCTATAGATCAATTTGGGAAAAACTGCCATCTTAGCAATATTTATTGAGGCTTCCAGTCCATGAACATGGAATATGATTCCAATTCTTTAGATCTTTAATTTCTCTCAGTGTTTTGTAGTTTTCAGAGCACAGTTCTCCCAGTTCTCTTGTTATTTTTTTCCCGCAAGTGTGTATTTTCATTAATTTTATTGAGAATGGAATTGTTTCTTAATTTCCTTACAGATTTTTTTTTTTTTTGCTAAGAAAACAATCAGCAGTAAAATAATTTTTGTATATTGATCTTCTATCTTGTGACCTTATTTATTAGTTCTAATAGTTTTTTTAATTGTTGTTTTGTTTTGATAGATTCCTTAGGATCATGCCATCTGTGAATAAAAAGTTTTACTTCTTTCTTTTCAATCTGTATTCTTTCAATTGCGTTCTCTTGCCTGACTGTACTACATAGAACCTACTGTAGGATGCTGAATAGGAGTGGTGAGAGTGAATATCTTGCCTAGTTCTTGATTTGGGGGAAAAGCATTCAGTCTTTTACCATTGAATATGAGGTTAGCTGTAAGTTTCTCATAGATGCTCCTTGTCAAGATGAGGAAGTTCCTTTTTATTCCTCACTTGTTGAGAGTTTTTATTGTAAATGGGTGTTGGGTTGTCAAATACTCTTCTGGTGTCTATGAGGTAATCATGTGTTTTTTGTCATTTATTAATACTGTATATCTATCAATTGATTTTTGGATATTAAACCAACTTTGCATTCCTGGGATAAATTCCACTTGGTCACGGTGTATAATCCTTTTTATCTGTTCTTAGATTTGGTTTACTAATATATTGGTAAGAACTTTTGCATCATTATTCATGAGGGATATTAGCCTGTAGTTTTCTTTTCTTGGATGTCATTGTTTGGCTTTAGGATGCTTGATGTTGTCCACAGGTCTCTGATACTTTGACTATTTTTCTTTAATTTTCTTTTTAAAAAAATTCTTCAGAATGGATATATTATATTGATTTATCTTCAAGTTCACTGATTATTACTTCTGTTATCTCATAACTGTTGTTAAGTCAACCAAGGAATTTTCATTTTGTTTATTGCACTTTTTAATTTTTAGAATTTGTTTGGTTCTTTCTAATAGATTCTGTTTCTTTATTGATAATCCCTTTTTGTTGAATAATTGCCATCATACTTTCCTTGAGATCTTTAAACATAGTTTGCATCAGTTTTTTGAACATATTTAAAATAGCTTCATTGAAGTCTTTAATCTGCTAACTCTAACATCTGAGTCCAATCAAGGACAGTTTCCATTAGCTGCCTCCCCCCTCCCCCAACCTCAAACATAGGTCAAATTTTCTGCTTTTTGGATGGTTTGTATTTTTTTTCAAACTGGATATTTTAAATAATATACTGTAGCAACCCTGAAGTTTGATTTTCTTTATTTTTTTTTTGAGTTTTTTTATTGTTGATTTTATTTTGTTTTGTTTTTATAAGTAACTTGTCTGGATTTTATCTGCAGAATCTGTCACTCCTGTGGTACGTGATATGTAGCTACTGATATTTACTCAGTTAAAAAAGTCTTATTTTTATTTTTTAGCCTCTGTGCCTGAATAATTTACTTGTCAGCTAATGTTTGGTCAGAGGTTGTGCTCAAACACCTTGAGCCTTTATGGCTTTTACCCTCTGCTTGTGAATCTGTGTTTGGTTTGGGTAGTACATTGACAGTCCAAGCAGTTATCAAGTCTGCTCCAGATTTTACTTTTTATTGAGTCCTCTCAGGTTTCCACTGCCATTGCATGCAGCCTTCCAGACAGCAACCTGGGGCTAGAAGAGTTGAAGGCTTTTGTCACTGCTATAGGGCATGGATTTTCCATCTTCAGTTCCAAATTAAACCAGCCTTCTCTCCTCACTTCCCCCATACCAGCAGCAAAGCTGCTTTTTAACCACCAGCCCTGCCCAGGCAGAACTAACAAACGGGCAGAGCTGGCAATGGTGGAGGAGATAAAAGAAGCCTCAGGCAAGAACACCACTGTCTCCCACAGTTCTTAGTTGGTTTGTTTTTTTTCTGAATATATACTTCTCTTTTGTTTGTCTTTGGTTAATTTCTAGAGCCCTGAAATGCTTGTTTCTGACAATGTTGTCCAGTTTAATAGTTGCCCTGGGGGAAAGGATTTGTTGGCCTCTTTACTCCTCTGTGGCTGGAGCTTCCATTATGTGTTTTTGATAGGTTTGGCATGTTTTGAACAATGATTAATGTTTGTACATGACAGTGGAATGAGGAGTCAATAGGCACCTGTGTCTCTGATTGTCTGACTTGTATTATTGAGGGATGCATACAGAGAGCAACTCCTCTTCTCCAAGTCTCTATTGCATTGGATAAGGGGGTTTTTATGTCTCATTCTTTTTTAAAAAGTTTGCTTCAGTTTTTAAAACATTTTTTGAACATATTCCTAGTAACTTAAGATAGATATAAAACCTTTCTCATGAGCACTAAAATGTTTTCACAAGTGAAAAATCATTCTCAAGACTTTGGCTCCAAGATTAGCTAGCCTTAGGGTTCATAAGAATCCACCCCCCTTCCACGCCCCCAACCAAAATCAATGGATGAGAATGAATAATACCCTGGGAGGAAAACTTTTCCTCTATCAATTTAGGTCCTAGTGTTTGGGGCCTATGAATTAATTGACAACAGACAGATTAACCAAAGAAAAGTTTATTACACATGCAGGAGTACTCTATATAGAGAGCACCTCCCTGAATAGTTAGGATTAAAGGTTTATATACCAGCTTATTAAGGTGGCAGGTGGAGGAGGGAGCTAGGGCTTCAGATGATGGAAGGTTCTGATGATGTTTGTTTACACATTTTTTTAGGGGACTGTCCTGCTGCCCAAGGTCAGGTACCCTCCAGACTGGAGACCTCTCAGGGGTGGGGAGGCAGTCTGTGGTAGCTGACACTTGTAAACTCTACAAAGCTTTTTTAATCAGAAAAGGGAGGTTCAGATAAGATATCCTTTTGCATCTGCTGTAGCTCAGATGTTTTCACTTTGATACCATTTTGGTGGGTTTTTGGTCCCTTCAATCCACTTAATGGTCTTATTCAGTTGTTCTTTTTAACAAATAAGACATTGCAGGTGGTAGGAGGATCCTAACAGTGGCTAATATGGAAAAAAGAGTAGAGAAACATAGATTTGACTTTAGAACCTACTTAAGATGGTATTTGATACAGCTCACTTCATTTCTGTTTGATTATAACTCCTTTAAATCCCCTGGAAGTGTTCAGATGTCATAATGAGGAGTTTGGCTTTTATTTGATGATCCTACAGAGGCAAGTGTTTTTATCAAGACAGTGGCACGATCAGAGTTATTCTTCAGAAAGGTAATTCTTAGAGTAATAATGTGTGGAGGGTATGAAAATAAACGCTGGAGATTAGGAAGGCCAATAAAAGTCATCTGCAATACAGGACAGATAGTTCACAAATTTTAGCGCACATCAAAATCACCTGGAGGTCTTGTTAAAACAGATTGCTGGCCTCACTACCAGAGTTTCAGATTAAATAGCTGTGGGAAGGGGGTGCTTGAGAATTTTTATTTCTAACACGTTTCCAGGTGACCCTGATACTGTTGGTTCACTTTGAGGACCATTGGCCAGGCAAAGGAAATAAACACTTGAAGCAGAATGGTGGCGACAGGATGGAAAGCTATCAGAATGGAAGGCTTCCCATGTCACGGTAATTTATAGGATATGGAGAATCAAGTTGATAGTCCAAGATGACAGAATTCAGATTCAGACGTGGACGTTTGGTAGTCTTATTAATAGAGGTGGTTGTAGAAGGTTATTTGGAGAGGTAGGTTGATAAGTTTATTTTGAACATAACTGAATTTGAAATGCTAGAAAGACACTTTGCTGAGGATTATCAGCAAACATTTGGAAATGTGGCTTCTTATCTGTGAGAGGCTGGGGTCAGAAATGGAAGTTTTGAAGCTGTCACAATAGAAGTGAGTTTGAGGCTGTGGAAATGGTTGAAGCTGCAGTGGGACTTTAAGGCCCAAGCCAAGAACAGAATTGTGGACTCTTGCCTTCCGGAAGTGGGAGAAACAGGAAACAGGAGGGGCCAGGAGGGTGCAGTGTTATAGTGTGGAAAGGAAGAGAAAGGGTAAACAAAGAGCCAGCAGGGTCCAAGCCTGCAGAAAAAGATGTGCCTTTCAGTGTCACTAGATTCTGTGATGAGCAGGTAACTGGTGACTTTTAAAAGAGAAATTTCAGCAAAATAGAAAGACAGAGGCAAGATTATAGAAGTTTAAGGAGCGAGTAAATGGTTACCAAGTAAAGACCATTAGGTCTTCATAACCAAATGTGAAACAAATGGATATTAAGAAGAAAAAAAAAGCAATCCTGAAAACTCAATGGGAGTTCAAACATGCCACTCCTGAACAGACAGAATTAACTCCACATTTTTAGGGAATTTGAAAAGCTAGTATTTGGGTTTGGTGAAGCCAGAAAAGAGTTGTGATTAGAAGCAAGGCAAGGACCAAGGAATATAAAGCAAGAAATGAAGCAGTGGTTTAGTAAACACAAACCCCACTGAGTGCACAGAAAGAAGAAAAGTGTGGGTAAAAAAATTTAAAAAGGGGAAAGAAAAGGGGCCAAAATGTGTCTTTGAGGGATATATTTAGGGATGTTCTATCAGGGACATTAATGTCCTATCTGGTTACTTAATCACCTACTGATGAAAAGATGGAATTTTAATGTTGCCAGGATTTACTTTTATATACAGTTGATTCTTTCTTAATAACACCAAAAATTAATAGCACTTACTCTCATCTTCAAGTGCAGTTCATAGGAATCTAAAGTGTGCAGTGAGATAATTATTACTGAGATACTCGATTTTTGCAGCACCATAAGTATAGTAATATGATCTGAGTTTGCAAATGCCACTATCTTCTGAAAGGGCTGTGGGCTCGGGACCAATGAGAACGATGGGGATTATCCACATAACCCAATGAAAGAGGAGTGCAGACACAGTTCTTATAAAAATAAACATAGAAAGGTACTTTTGTCATCATTTGTACTCCCTTCACCTCTTTTAGGTCATTGGAAGTATTAGTTAGAAACATATGTACTTTCACACTAGACCTTGTGTTTTTATTTCCAAGCACAGGGGAAATTTCTTTAGCTGAATTCCTTGCTCAGCGTACATTAAAGAACTGATGTTCACAGTATAGCTGATAGCTAGTGGAAATGAAATAATCTGTATTGACACATTTGGAAGTTTCACATCTTTTTTCTACTTAACATGCTAACGTGATAATTGCCAGACTGATGATTTTTCCAGTGACACATCTCATTTTGTCAATATTTAGACCTGTGTATAGAAAGCTTATCTAACACACCTGGCTAATTTTCACTTCATTTAAAAATAAATGAAACATGTTTAGCCTGCTGGGTTAGAAGGGAAAAAAAGCGGTTTTATAAGTAATTTTCTCAAAACACCTTTATGATAAGAAAATAAATATAAAAAGATTTTTCTTCACTAGCTGTATTTAATCAGATTTAAGATCTTAGCTGGAGTATGTGTTAAGATCATCTTATGAATTTTGAGGCTTCTTTTTTTTTCCTTCAGGAAAATTCTTTGGAAACTCAAAAAAATCACTTGAAATATTCAGAGTGACCTCTGATTTGGGTATTGCAGCTTTGAAAGGCCATCCTAGAGTTTGGTTTATTTGTTATTGTTTTGGGATGGTCCACTTGTAATCAATCGCCAGTGCATCACAACATCCATAACTCAGAAGAGTCTTGGTCTTAGTTTAGTGACTTAGAAGATTAAAACTTATTGTGGGGAAGCTCTCCTATGATAAACTCAAGGTGACCCATCCTCTCCAAGATTCCTGGTGAGTCACCTAAGAAGAGAAGAGCATAAAAGAAATGTAACTCAAATTACCTCGTTTCCTGACTAGGTGGGTGGTCCTTGTTTTACTTCTTTTTTTCTTCGGTTTGGAAAACAGGAGTTTCAGTTTAGCATAAGAATCCCTTTGGCAGCAAATGCTGATGTCCCCCAGGTCTCTGTCTGTCTGATAAAGCGGAGGGTGCTAAGGACCGGGAAATGCTTATTTCAAAAAGCTAAGGCGAATGGAGATCTTAAGCTGTTTTCTGATTGGCTTGTCATCATCATGCTTTTGAGGGTTTTATTGTTCCTCTCACTCCCGCTTCTTCCCTTTTCATAAAATATAATTGCTGTTTAAAAATGTTAGCCTGGCTTTCTTTTGAAAGTAGAATTGTACTGACAGTAACTGGGTTAACTGTTTTGCTAGATTTTTCTGGTTTCCAAAGAATGCTTCAAAAGTGTGGAAATAAAGCTCTTTTTCTTTTTCTTTTTTATGGCTAACAACTTCCCAGCCTTCTAATTTGCTGTCCCATTGCAGTGGAATTCATTATCTTTGTATTACAGTTTAGCCATTCTGTTGTTTCCATCCTTTCATTCTCCCCTGAATTCTTGCTGAAAACGGCAATAAAAGTAACACAGCTGAGGCTTGCATACAAACTGAAGACATAATGAGAACAGTACTTTCATAGGAATTCTACCCCACATCATGAGTTTCATTTTAAATATTCAGAATGAAAAGCATACTTCAAGTATACTACAGTATTTTCCCCTTCCTTCTCTGACCTTCTCTTTCCAAATTCAATTATACAATAAAGCACATTTAAAAAAAAATAAATTTATTTACTTATTTATTTATGGCTGCGTTGGGTCTTTGTTGCTGCACGTGGGCTTTCTCTAGTTGCAGTGAGCTGGGGCTACTCTTTGTCACGGTGTGCGGGCTTCTCATTGCGGTGGCTTCTCTTACTGCGGAGCATGGGCTCTAGGCACGTGGGCTTCAGTAGTTGTGGCTCACGGGCTCTAGAGCACAGGCTCAGTAGTTGTGGTGCACAGGCTTCAGTAGTTGTGGCTCGCGGGCTGTAGAGTGCAGGCTCAGTAGCTGTTGTGCATGGGCTTAGTTGCTCCACAGCATGTGGGATCTTCCTGGACCAGGGCTTGAACCCGTGCCTCCTGCATTGGCAGGGGGATTCTTAATCACTGTGCCACCAGGGAAGTCCCTAGCACATCATTTTTATCTTCACTTGCCTGTAGAAGAAACAAAGTCATGCAAAGTCTCTGAAGATTTGGAGTAATGGCCCAAGAAATCACTAAATATGATATTTTTTGTTGCACCGAAGAGCAATATATTGCAACACCAAAGTTTTAAGTAACAGAATAAAGCTGGAATTGTAAGTTAAAGCTGAGTGGCTAGACTTTACTAGTTATTCTGGAAAGTCAACTAGAAAAATAACCATTAATTGTGTAATTTGCTATTACAATGCAAATGCAATACCTAACTAAGTGCAGCCCATAGAATGAAGACTATATAGTGAAATAACCCTAGTCATTTGATTTAAAGTATCCCATGAGAAGAGATCCTCTAAAATAGTGCCTACTATTCTTTTTGTGACCTCATTACAATGGTTCCAGATAATTAAAAATAATATACACCTAAATCAATAGTTCTAGTAACCAGTCAACTACCTGGGGCTTACATTCTTTAATAGAAATAGAAGTCCCTGGCTTCTTTTATAATTCTCTTATAATTTATAAGACCTGGCTTTCTATTAGCTATTTTGGCAAAATAAGGTTGGCAATAAAGCTACAGGCAGGGACTGTCTAGAGTTAATTTTTGATTAGAATATCACAGGTCATGTAATTAGAGAATGAAAATGAAGTAAATACAAGCATTCCTAGAAATGAGTACTGAATACAAAGAATGGCATAATTTGAATGAATTAAATGGCATCAAATACAGTGTTTTTCATACTTTTATAGAATACAATACAGTTTTGTTTTTTTTTTTGGCTGTGCCACGCGGCTTGCGGGATCTTAGTTCCTCAACCTGGGTTTGAACCCGGAACCCCTGGCAATGAGAGTGTTGGCAGTGAGAGTGCTGAGTCCTAACCGCTGGACAGCCAGGGAATTCCCACAATAAAGTTCTTTTCTTTAGAAATTATCAATCTCTTTCTGTAGGCAGAACTATGTGGCAACCCAAATTATCATTACAAAGTTGCTTGGTGGGTAGAGTATCAATTGAATAACCATCCTGAGCCATCCTTCTTAGGGGAGGGTTGGCTTTATCAGTGGGACCAGAATACTTGAAGTCCTTTGAGTACTGTTCTGTCTTGGAAAAAAAGCTTGGAAAAGCTATGTTTGGCTGCTTGATCTTTCTTTCTAGTCCCCTCAATTCCCTCCAATCCAAATGTTTATTGTTTAGATGAGTTGCATCATTTAATTGATACGTTCTGGTTCTTTCAGTTCACTTTACATGGTTATATTTTGGTCTAGTTCATGTACATCTTATAGCTTAATCCTCTAGTCCCTTAATTATGTATTACAGTATCACCTGGGGACTGTTTTATTTTTAACATCTTTATTGGAGTATAATTGCTTTACAATGGTGTGTTAGTTTCTGCTGTATCACAAAGTGAATCAGCTATACATATACATATATTCCCATATCTCCTCCTTCTTGCGTCTCCCTCCCACCCTCCCTATCCTACCCCTCTAGGTGGTCACAAAGCAACAAGCTGATCTCCCTGTGCTATGTGGCTGCTTCCCACTAGCTATCTATTTTACATTTGGTAGTGTATATATGTCCATGCCACTCTCTCACTTCGTCGCAGCTTACCCTTCCCCCTCCCCGTGTCCTCAAGTCCATTCTCTACGTCTTTATTCCTGTCCTGCCCCTACGTTCGTCAGAACCTTTTTTTTTTTAGATTCCATATATGTGTTTTAGCATACAGTATTTGTTTTTCTCTTTCTGACTTCCTTCACTCTGTATGACAGGCTCTAGGTCCTTCCACCTCACTACAAATAACTCAATTTCGTTTCTTTTTACGGCTGAGTAATATTCCATTGTATATATGTGTCACATCTTCTTTTCCATTCATATGTCGATGGACACTGAGGTTGCTTCCATGTCCTGGCTATTGTAAATAGTGCTGCAATGAACATTGTGGTACATGACTCTTTTTGAATTATGGTTTTCTCAGGGTATATGCCCAGTAGTGGGATTGCTGGGTTGTATGATAGTTCTATTTTTAGTTTTTTAAGGAACCTCCATACTGCTCTCCATAGTGGCTGTATCAGTTTACATTCCCACCAACAGTGCAAGAGGGTTCCCTTTTCTCCAAACCCTCTCCAGCATTTACTGTTTGTAGACTTTTTGATGATGGCCATTCTGACTGGAGTGAGGTGATACCTCATTGTAGTTTTGATCTGCATTTCTCTCATGATTAGTGATGTTGAGCATCCTTTCATGTGTTTGTTGGCAATCTGTATATCTTCTTTGGAGAAATGTCTATTTAGGTCTTCTGCACCTGGGGACTTTTAAATGTAGATTCCTGGATCCCAAAGAGATACATCTTTCCAGTGGATCGGGGTGGGGACCAGGACAGATGACTCTGCTGCAGGAGATACTAGAATAACACTTCAAAAAACCCTGCTAAAGAGTATTTTTAAATTTAATATTTGAATAGATAATATGCTTCAAAAATAATAATAACTCTGGCTCCACATCTCCTTCATCTCCCACCCCTCAAAAGGTAACTATGTTTCACTGAGAAGCAGACACCAAACTGGGATTAGATGTGCAGGTTTGATAATCTGTGGAAGGAGGGAGAAGGAAAGAAGACTGGGTAAGAGGAGGTTCAGACAGTTCCAAGAAAGACTGGCCACGCCAATATGGAGTTTCCTGTAAAAGGAGCTGCCTGGCTGGCTGGGCGGTCTTGACTTAGTACCCCAGCTGTGCCCAGTCATTGTCTGGGAGCAGCATGTGAGAAGTCAGCCTTGGCATGACCCGAGTGGTAGAGCCAGAGGGTGTGAAGTTAGGACCATAAGTCAATTATGCTCCCTGCAGCAGCACGTCTTAGTGACAGAGTTAACGGCTGCTATACACTGTTATTAGTTTTTTTGTGAATCTTTTCAAAGTATCTTTTTGCACATATGAGTTAATACAAGAAGAGTCCTATTTTTCCTTTTTCTTACACATAAGTTAGCATTTTGTACTTTGTCACTTTTTTCACTTGCTTTTTTCATTTACATCTTGAAGATCTTTCTATATTGGTACATACAGCGTGCCCTAATTCTTCTTTTACAGTTGCGAAGTGTTCTGTTGTATGGCTGTACCATAATCTTTTATTTTTTTAACCAGTCCTCACTGGTGGACAGTTAAGTTGTTTCCATTCTAAACAACGCTGTTGTGATTAAACTTGTAGAGACATCATTTTGCACATATGCACATATACCTGTAGGATAAATTCCAGAAAGGAATTGCTGGGTCAAAGGATATATGCAAGTAATTGTGATAGGTGTTGCCAAATTGCTCTCCCTAGAGCATAAAACCCATAACCAGGGTTTTACATATTTATATTTCTGATGTCCAGAGTGCCTATTTCTCCACAGCATTGACAACTGAATGTGTTATCAAATGTCTGCAGTTTTTCCAATATAAGTGAAAAGTGGTATCTCAGTGTTGTTTTACTTAGCACTTGTCATTTTATAAAGCATAGGTTTGAAGATAAAGTTTTTTTTTATTGAGGTAAAATCAGTACATTTTATGTTTAGTACATTATATTACATTATAATTCAACATCTTTATAATACTACAAAGTAATCACCACCAAAGGTCTAGTTACCATCTATCACCATACAATTGACCCCCTTCACCCATTTTGCCCCACGCCCCCCAACCTTCTTTCCTTCTGGTAACCGCCAATCTGTTTTTGTATCTATAAGTTTGTTTTTGTTTTGTTTTGTTTTAGATTCCACATATAAGTGAAATCATATATTTATCTTTCCCAATCTGACATTTCACTTAACATAATACCTTCAAGGTCCATCCATCTTGTTGCAAATGGCAAGATCTCATTCTTTTTTATGGCTGTGATATATATATATATCATGTCTTCTTTATCCATTCATCCATCATTTAGGTTGTTTCCATATTTTGGCTATTGTAAATGATGCTGTAATGAACATAGGAATGCACATATCTTTTCAAATTAGCATTTTTGTATTCTTTGGATAAATACTTAGAAGTGGAACAGCTTGATCATATGGTAGTTCTATTCTTAATTTTTGGAGGCATCTTCATACTGTTTTTCATACTGCTTGTGCCAATTTACATTCTCACCAACAGTGTACAAAGGGTTCCCTTTTCTTCACATCCTCTCCAACACTTTTTATTTATTGTGTTTTTGAAAATAGCCATTCTAACAGGTTTGAGGTGATATCTCATTTGTGGCTTTGATTTGCATTTCCCTAATAATTAGTGAGGTTGAGCATCTTTTCATGTTCCTGTTGGCCATCTTCATGTCTTCTTTGGAAAAATGTCTATTCAGATCCTCTGCCCATTTCTTAATTGGGATATTGTTTTGTTGTTGAGTTGTATGAGTTCCTAATATATTTTGGATATTAACTCCTAATCAGATACATGATTTGCAAATATCTTCTCCCATTCAGTAGGTTGCCTTTTGGTTTTGATGATGGTTTCTCTCATTGTGCAGCTTTTTAGTTTGATGTAGTCCCATCTGTTTATTTTTGCTTTTGTTTCCCTTGCCTTTGGAGTTAGAGCCACAAAAACATCATTAACACTGATCTCAAGAAGCTCACTGCCTATGTTTTCTTCTAGGAATTTTATGGTTTCAAGCTCTTATATTAAAATCTTTAATCCATTTTGAGTTAACTTTTATATATGGTGTAAGATAGTGGTCTAGTTTCATTCTTTTGCATGTGACTGTTCAGTTTTCCCAACACCATTTATTGAAGAGACTGTATCTTTTCTCCATTGTATGTTCTTGGCTAATTTGTTGTAAATTAATTGTCCATATATGTGTGGGTTTATTTCTAAGGTCTCAATTCTGTTCTACTGATCTGACTGGTTTTATGCCAATACCTTACTGATTTGATTACTATAGCTTTGTAGTATAGTTTGAAATCAGTGAGTGGATTCCTCTACTTTGTTCTTCTTTCTCAAGATTTCTTTGGCTATTTGGGATCTTTTGTGGGTCCATACATATTTTAGAATCATTTGTTCTAGTTCTGTGAAAAATGCCATTGGAATTTTGATAGGGATTGCACTGAATCTGTAGATTGCTTTGGGTAGTACAGACATTTTAACAACATTAATTTTTCCAATCTATGAGTATGTAATATCTTTCCATTTATTTGTGTCCTCACCAGTTTCTTTCATCAGTGTCTTATAGTTTTCAGTGTACAGGTCTTTCGCACCTCCTTGGTTAAACTTATCCCTAGGTATTTTAATCTTTCTGAAGCATTGTAAATGGGATTGTTTTCTTAATTTCTCTTTCTGATAGTTTGTTATTAGCATATAGAAATGTCAAAGATTTCTGTATATTGATTTTGTATCCTGCAACTTTACTGAATTCATTTATGAGTTCCATAGTTTTTTTTTTTTTTTTTTTTTTTGGTGGAGTCTTTAGGGTTTTCCACCTATAGTATCATGTCACCTGCAAATAGTGACATTTTACTTCTTCCTTTCCAATTTGGACGCTTTTTATTTCTATTTCTTGCCTAACTGCTGTGGCTAGGACTTCCAATACTATCTTGAATAAAGGTGGTGAGAGTGGGCATCCTTGTCTCATTCCTGATCTTAGAGGAAAAGCTTTCAGCTTTTCACCATTGAGTATGATGTTAGCTGTGGGTTTGTCATGTATGGCCTTTATTACATTGAGGTATGTTCCCTCTATACCCACTTTGTTGAGAGTTTTTATCATAAATGGATGTAATTTTGTCAAATGCCTTTTCTGCATCTATTGAGATGATCATATGATTTTTATCCTTAATTTTGGTAAAATGGTGTATCACACTGATTGATTTGTGGATGTTGACCCATTCCTGCATCCCTGGAATAGATCCCACTTGATCAGGGTGTATGATCCTTTTAATGTATTGTTAAATTCAGTTTGCTAATGTTTTGTTGAAGATTTTTGCATCTGTGTCCACCAAGGATATTGGCCTGTAATTTTCTTTTTTTTGTGGTATCCTTGTCTGCTATTGGTACCACAGTGATGCTGGCCATGTAAAATGAGTTTGGAAGCTTTCCCTCCTCTTCAATTTTTGGAAGAGTTTGAGGATAGGTATTAAATCTTCTTTAAATGTTCAGTGGAATTCACCATTGAAGATGACTGGCCCTGGACTTTTGTTTTGGGGAGGTTTTTGTAATTTCTCTTTCATTTCTGACTATTTATTTGAGCCCTCTCTCTTTTATCTTGGTTAGCCTAGCTAAAGGTTTGTCAATTTTGTTTTTCTTTTCAAAGAACCAGCTCTTACTTTCTTGATCTTTTCTATTTTTTTCTAGTCTCTATTTCATTTATTTCCACTCTTATCTTTATTATTTCCTTCCTTCTATTAACTTTGGGCTTTGTTTGTTCTTCTTTTTCTAGATCTTTTAGGTATAAAGTTTGATCATTTATTTGAGATTTTTCTTGTTTCTTGAGGTAGGCCTATATTGCTATAAACTTCCCTCTTAGAACTGTTTTTGCTGCATCCTATAGATTTTGGTGTGCTATATTTGTTTTAATTGTCTATAGAGTTTTTGAATTTCTCCTTTGACTTCTTCATTGGTTGTTCAGTAGCATGTTGTTTAAGCTCCACATTTTCGTGTTTTTCCAGTTTTTTTCTTGTAATTGATTTCTAGTTTCATACCATTTTGTGATTGGAAAAGATCTTCTTAAATTTACTGAGGCTTGTTTTGTGGTCTAGCATGTGATCTATCCTGGAGAATATTCCATGTGCACTTGAGAAGAATGTGTACTCTGCTGCTTTTGGATGGAATGTTCTGAATATATCTATTAATAGTCAAACTGGTCTAATGTGTCACTTAAGGCTGATGTCTCCTTATTGATGTTCTGTCTGAATGATCTATCCATTGATGTCTAAGTGGGGTGTTAAAGTCCCCTACTATTATTGCATTGCTGTCAATTTCTCCCTTTAGGTCTGTTAATATTTGCTTTACATATTTTGTTGCTCCTGTGTTGGGTGCATATATATTTATAAATGTTATATCTTGCTGGATTTACCCCTTTATCATTATATAATATCCTTCTCTTTTATTACAGGTTTTGTTTTAAAGTCTATTTCGTCTGATATGAGTATAGCCAAACCAGTTTTCTTTTTGTTACCATTTGCATTGAATATCTTTCACTATCCCTTCACTCTCAGTCTGTGTGTGTCCTTACTTCTGAAGTGAGTCTCTTGTAGGTAGTGTATATATGGGTTATCTATTCAGTCGCTCTAAATCTTTCAGTAAGAATTTAGTCCATTTACATTTAAAGTAATTATTGATAGATATATACTTATAGTCACTTTGTTAATTGTTTTCTGGCTGTTTTTGTAGTTCTTCTCTGTTCCTTTCTTCTCTTTCCCTCTTCTTTAGTGTTATGTTTAGTTTCCTTTCTCATTTTCTTTTGTGTATTTATCGTAAGTTATAAGTTTTTGCTTTGTGGTTACTGTGAGGTTCACATATAACATCCTATGTATATAACAGTCCGTTTTAAGTTGATAACAGCTTAAATTGGAACACATTCCAGAACTTTACATTTTTACTCCCCCAACATGTTTTCTATTTTTTATGTCACCTTTCACATCTTTAAGTTTATGTATCTCTTAACTAATTATTATAGGTTTAGTTAATCTTACTACTTTTGTCTTTTAACCTTCTTACTTTCCGTATAAGTGATCTATTACCTTTAGTATATATTATATTTACCTTTTCAGTGGGATTTTTACTTTGGTATGTTTTCTTGTTACTAATTAGTGCCATTTCTTTTCAGGTTAAAGAAGTTCCTTTAACATTTCTTATAAGGCTGGTTTAGTGGTAATGAACTCCTTTAGCTTCTGCTTATCTGTAAAAGTCTTAATCTCTCCTTCATTTCTGAATGATAACATTGCTGGGTAAAGAATTCTTGGTTGGAAGTTTTCTCCTTTTAGCACTTTGAATATGTCATGCCACTTCCTTTTGGCCTATAAAGTTTCTGCTGAAAAATCTGCTAGTAGTCTTATGGGTTTCCCTTATATGTAACAGGTTGTTTTCCTCTTGCTGCTTTTCAGATTCTCTCTTTAACTTTTAACATTTTAATTATACTGTGTCTTGGTGTGGAACTCTTTGGGTTCTTCTTTTTTTGGAAATCTCTGGGTTTCCGGGGTCTGTTTTGTTCCACAAATTAGGGAATTTTTCAGCTATTATTTCTTCAAATAAGTTTTCTGGCCCTTTCTCTCTCTCTTCTCTTTCTGGGGCCCCTATAATGTGAATGTTATTCCATTTGATATTGTCCCAAAGGTCCCTTAAAGTATGTTCTCTTTTAAAAATTCTTTTTTCTTTTTGCTGCTCTGTCTGGGTGAATTCCATTGCTTTGTTTTCCAGCTCACTAATCCATCTTCTGCTTCAGCCAGTCTGTTGTTGAACCTCTCTAGTGTATTTTCCAGTTCAGTTATTGTATTCTTTGTACTCTGTAACTTCTGTCTGGTACTTTCACGTATTTTCTGTCTCTTGGTTGAAGTTCTCACTGTGCTCATACACTCTTCTCCTGAGTTCAGTGAGCATCTTTATGACCATTAATTTAAACTATCAATTATATTGCTTATCTCCATTTCATTAAGGTCTTTTTCTGAGGTTTTTGTCTTTTTTTTTTTTTTTTGGAACATATCCCTAATTTTTCTGACTCTCTGTTTGTTTCTATGTATTAGGCAAATTGGCTACCTGTTCCAGTTTTGAAAAAGTGGCTTTGTGTACGAGATGTCCTGTGGGATCTAGAAATGCAATCCACCCCTTGCCATCAGAGCTGGGAGTTCAAGAGGCATCTCCTGTGTGGGTTGCATATACCCACTTGCTGTGGTGCAGGGGTGGGTGGGGCTCTCACTGGTCCAGCTGTGGCACACAGCTGTAGCAGAAGGGTAGGTGGGGTTCTCAGTGGGACAGCACTGGCAGGTGAGAGGGAGAGTTCCAAAGTGGCACCCACTAACACTGGCATTAGCAAAGTAAAGTGAGATCACAAATGATGCCCGCCAGTGTCTCCACTCCCAGAGAGAGTCCCATCAGGTTCCAGAGTCTCTCTGGAAGATGCTTTAAGATTAGTAAGTGGGTCTCCTTCACAAATGGTGTAGGCACTTTTTCAACTGGTAGGTTTGTTTTTTTTTTTTTTTGGTGTGGCTGTGTTGCACAGCTTGCAGGATATTAATTCCCCAACCAGGGATTGAACCTGGGCCATAGCAGCTAAAGTGCCAAGTCCTAACCATTGGACCGCCAGGGAATTCCCATCTAACTGGTGTTTTTGCACTGGGTTTCAGGGCAAGTGAGTCTGCCCATAAGCCCTTTAAAAGTGTGTTCTCTGTTCCCTACAGTTCTATGATTTTTCTTGGATGTAATCCCTGTTGGTTTTCAAAGCCAGGTGTTTTGGGGGCTCGTCTTTCCTCTGCAAGATGAGAGTTTGGATGCCTGATGTGGGACACAAATCTCTTGCTCCTTAGGGAAAAGTACTGTATTTTTGAAATCCCTCCCAATTGTGGATGGCCTGCACCTGGGTTGGGTTTTTTTTTTTTTGGTGAGACCAAGTCTCTGTCTCTCCTACCTGTCTCGATGCTGCCCTTCTATCCCTTGTTTGGGAGGCTGTGTTCATCCAGTTTTCAGGGTTTTTTCAGAGGAAACTATTCCATATATAGTTACAGATTTGTTGTGTCAGTGGGAGGAGGTGCATTTGAGTTCAAAATCTTCTTATGCAACCATCTTCCTCTTTTCCTGAAGATAATTTAAGAGTTATTTGTATTTCTTTTTCTGTGAGCTGGCTGTTCATATAATTTGCCTGTTTTTCTGTTGGATTGTTTGCCTTTTTTCTTATTGATTTATGTGAGTTAAAAAAAATATATGATTAGCCTTTTATCTATGATGTAAGTTGTGAATACTTTCCCAAATTTGTTAGTTGTCTTCCTACTTTCTGTAGAGTTATACATGTGGGAGGAACATACACACACAGTATGTACATACTTTTAAGAGTTTTAAATTTATCATTTATTTTGGGGAGGGGCTGCTGGATTTTGAGTCGTAGCTAGAAAGGCCTTCCCTACTTTAAGGATATAAAAGAATTCTTCTAGGCTTTTTTCTAGTACAAATGTGATTTCAACTTTTAGAGTGAAATCTTGAAGTCATTTGGTTTAAATTCTGAGGTATGAATCCAGCATAGTATTTCCCCTAGATTTATTCCAACTCCATTTATTTAATGAGCCATCTTTTACCCACAGATTTGAGGTGTTATTTTTGCTATGTTTTAAATCATGCTAAATTCCCGTACGTATCTGGATCTATTTCTATTAGTCCCATTATTACACCTATTTATTTGTGTACTGGTATCATATCTTTTAAATTATTGAGGCTTTATAATATGATTTAATATTTGGTAAGACTAATCCTCATAGCTCTTCCCTTTCATTGGTTTCCTGACCATTCTTGTTTATTTTTTCCAAATGAACTTAGAGGTATTTCAGGACTCAAACAACACAGAGAAATAAGAAAAAACTTGATGATGCTTTGTTCAGATTCTAATAAATTTGTAAATTAACTTATGAAGAATGACAACTTTATCACATTGAATCTTTGTGTTAATGAACATGATATCATCTTCTTTTATGTTCTAGTTGATTATCTTATTTCTCTCTTTTCCAAGTTCTTGAGATATTTCACTGTAGTTCTCAAATACAGAAAAAGATAACTGACCATTGAACATGTTAAAATATAATATTAAAAAAGGCTAAATCATGACTCTCTTGTATATGTAGGATGAAAACATGTCAAAGATTTTATTCATCTCATAAATTAATGAGGGAACTGGTAAGGTGTTACATTTGTACCAAGCTTTGAGAAGCTAGGTACCTATAGGAAATTTTGCTGGGTTAGACACAAAATTATTTAATGTCCAATGATCCTTCATAAACCTTTGTGGTCATCTGTTCTGCTGGACAGAACTTATGTGCATATTTACTGAACAAAACACCTACAGGTTAACTTCTGCCCTCACAGAGTTGCAAAATAAACCAGGCAATATAAAATCAAGCCTAGCCTTGCACTGAAAGAACACCCATCTCTTTAGCCTATTTCCAAGTTTTGAATAATTTTTTTTCTCACAAACATATCACTAAATACAACTGTTGGATTTTAAAATTAAAAATTCATTTATTTGACTTTATTATTATGCATTATTCCTGTTTTGCAGTCAGCACGGTTGGTTCTTTCTCTTTGATGACTCATTTTTCTTATGATAAAACCCGAGTGATACTTCCTGGACAAAGAAATTAAGAAAGACACTGCATCTATTCAACAAGTATTTATTATGTTGAGCACTGTCCTAGGTTTTTGTATATCAGTGAAAAAAACAGAGAAAGCTCTCTATCTTCATGGGCCTTACAGTCTGTCTGGGTAACAATAAACGTAATAAATAAAGTATATAGTATCTAGGAGGTGACAAAAGAGAAAAGAGAGCAGAGTAAAGGGCATCAGGGGTGTGAGGAGAGGTATTGCGAGTTGCAGTTTTAAACAGGTTGGTGAGTGTAGGCTTCATTGAGAAGGTGATATTTCCTCAAAGGCTTGAAGGAGATGAGGGAGTCAGCCCAATAGGCAAGAGCAGTTTTCGCAGAACACACAGCAGTACCAAAGCCCAAATGAGAGAATTTGCCAAGGCTGTTTGAAGAACATCTAGTAGACCAATATGACTGGAATGGAGTTAGTCAGAGAGGAGGTTAGAGGCCTTATCACTTAGAGCCTTGGAGCCCATGTTAGAACTTTGTATTTTATTTAGAGTAAGATGAGCAGATGAGTGACATGATCTGACATATTTGAAAGGATCCCTTTGGCTGTGGCGGTGAAAATAGACTTAGGGAGGGGGTTCAAAAGTGGAAACAGGGAAACTAGTTGAAAGGCTATTGAAATAATCCAGGAAAGAGACTTTAGTGGCTTAGACTACAGTGGTAATAGCAGAGAAGGTAAGAAAAGGTTGGATTCTGGATATCTTTTGAATGTAGAACCAATTTGGTTTTTATGAAGATTAGATGTGGTGGATAAAAGAGAGGAGCAAAATATGACTGACAGACTTTTGTTCTGGGCCACTAGAAGGATGAAGTTTGCCATCAAATGTGATGGGGAAGACTGAGATTAGAACAGGTTTGGTGGGATAAAATTAGGAGCTCAGATTTCAGAGCTGTTGATGGGTAATAGACTTCCAAGTGGAAATTTCAAGTAGGCAGTTGGATATGTGAGTCCTAAGTTAGGAGTGAAGGCTGTGTTGAAGATGTAAACTTGAGGGTCATTGGACTACAGATGGGATTTAAAGCCAAGAGACTGAATGAAAAATTGTATATAGAGAACCAAGGATTGAGGTCTCTGTCCCCAACATTAAAAAGGTCATTTCTTGATATCACTAAGCAACCTGTGTTTGACAGTATCAACTGAGGTTTGATCTCAGTATCAGTTCCAAAAACATTGATGAGATTTTTGAACCATTTATTATTGCCTAAAAGTTAAACCAAGCATATGTTGAATCAAATCCTTCTGTAACCTCAATAAGTAAAATTGTAAATAAGCAATTAATATAAGATTCTTTCAAAATAAACAATATTTTGGCATTTGGTAATAGCTTAAAAAGTTAATATCTCTTACTGAGAAGCATATGTTCTGTTCTTAGTTTCATTTTATGTCATATTAAACTTCTTGGGCTCATCAGAGAAATATATTGGATATGTATTATGTACCTTGACCTTTGGAACTCATTGTCTAAATGTTACACAGGTTCATAGATGCAATTACAGCATTATACTGCCTCTGATATTTGATAGGCTTTGTAAAAAGACCTGGTAGCTAACAAAAACTCTATTATTTGTACCATATAATTACACTAAAGGCGTAGACTGTCTTTTTTTTTTTTTTTTTAATGTATGGTTTATATACAGCTCCCTGATTTGGTCAAGTTGAAAAGTGTTTCAAGGAGAGCCAAGCATGTTCTGGAGACAGCAGGTGGCTCTTGAAAACAGCTTAGCAATAAACATGGGAATTTTTCTTCTTCTAGAAGATCAGTGTTCTCTGACACCCATACGGACATGGTATGGCAGCTCTGAGGGTCCCCTGCTCTCCTTGGGTCGGCTTAGGGTTTCCACACCACCATTTTACTTATTCCTTCTATTTAGGAACATGTTTTTAAAGACTTAAAATTGTCTTCTTTTGCTATCAGCTGAAAACTTTTTATAACATAACTTTATTTTTTAGAGGCCATAGCTACATGATAAAGACAAATCATAGAGATAAAAATGAGGGAGAAAGCATTTTACTCTATATGAGCAAAATATACTCTATATTACTTTGGCATCTTGATCATAAATTTTATCATATTAAAATCCACTTAGTAGTAGATTTACCACGATAGTAGTCAGCTACTGCACAGCCACACTTGCTCCAAGAAGATACTGAATAAATTTTAGGGTTTAATTTCCTCACTAGTTTGAGCAGTATAAGCTCTGTTTCTATGGTTACTATCCATTCTTTTACCCTGTGTTATGGACTGAATTGTATACCCCACCAAATTCATATATTGATGCCCTAACCCCCAATATGACTGTATTTGGAGATAGGGCCTATATGGAGGTAATAAAGGTATATGAGCTCATAAGAGTAGGGCTCTAATCCTATAGGACTGATGATGTCCTTACAAGAAGAGGAAGAGACACCAGAGTTCTTTCTCTCCACTTTCACAGAGATGAGGCCATGTGAGGACAAGGCAGGAAGAGAAGCCTCACCAGAAATCAAGCCTGACAGCACCTTGATCTTGGACTTCTAGCCTCTAGAACTGCAAGAAAATAGATTTCTGTTGTTTATGCCACCCAGTCTGTGGTATCTTATGACAGACAGCCTGAGCAGACTAGTACACTCTGCTTTATTTTTCCTTGCAACACTATTACCACATGACTTATGAGTGATTTTATATATATACTAGAACATAAGCTGGGACTTTTTGGTTTCTTCTGGTGCCATTGTCTGGCATGTAGTAGGCATGCAATAAATATTCATTGGATGAACGAATTACATGGACTTGCCTAGGGACAAGATATCATAAACAAAACACCACATTTCTTAGCATATGGTATCCTTGACCCACATGAATGCACTTACCACACAGTCTATCCTTTCCCCTCCACTCTCCTCTCCTCTCAGCTCCTCTCCTGTTCCCTTCTAATCTCATTTCTCCTATCAGATTGTGTGCTCTTTGAAGGCAGGTACCTTGTTCTTATTTGGGTTCTCCAAAAGTAGATCCCAAGACTAAGAGTCCAGATGCAGAGACTGCCTGCAGAGGGGTAGGGAAGTGACTCAAGGAAGGCAAGGCGGCCAATAAAGGATTAAGCTAGCTACCACTGTGGGCAACTGTAGCTTAATCCTATGGTGAAACTCTGGAAAGGGTATAAAACACATGCTGCAAATTATCCCACCTGAGGGGTAAGGGAGCTGGAGTAGTTATTCACCAACCCCTGAGAATCACTGGCCTGCCACTATAGACGGTGTGGCTTTCCACAGTTCCAGAAAAAGTCCTCAGGTACAGAGGTCTTGATACTGGTGTCTAGAAGTTTGCTGCTAAAATGGGAGGGTCCTAGGAATATGGGTGGGGTTCTCAAGGTGTTTGCTATGGCCTTCATTCATTTGTTTGCACACCAACTGCTCAGCAGTGCCCAAAGGTTTATTGTCACAATAAAAAATATCACATCTTCCCTGCCTTCTAAATTATTGGAGGAATACGTGTCTCTTACTAATCTATGTTTGCAGAAAAATAGAACTTTATCATTAAAGAGAAAGAGAAACAGACTTAAAACATTCCCATTCTCAATTCATTCAAAACCACTTCATTTTATATTTTTATACACCATGCAAAATATATCCCAATTATCTACAGATATCTAAGGGATAGATGGGGTGTGCTGATCTCCAAGTTAATGGTGATGGGATCAAACTTCTGAGCCGTGTGGCCTTGCTCTGACCTCCCATTTAGGCATTGACATTTTCTCTTAAGCTCAGCACTGGCATTGTTCCAACCGTGTGTGTTATTCAATACGAGGTTTTATAAAAAAAACTCCACCTCCTTTTATTTATTTTTTCTTGGATGAAGCTTTTTAAAAATGTTAATCTATAGATCCTCCTCCTCCATAATTATACTTGCCAGACAAGTAGGAGCCAAACAATTAAATTCCCCATAGGTACTGAGTGTTATAATTCCTCATGAATCAGAAGATTAAGCATGGCAACAACAAATGGAACAAGATGGTCTAAGCTCTGTTTTTCCTGCAGAACAGCAAATAGTTGCAAATCAAAAAGCAGTTCTCCTTAATTACCACTGTATGAGGCAGTGGGCTAAAAGCAGGCTCATTTGGTAATGTTTTCTGTGTGGCTACGGTATGTACACACAGTGAAAGCCTTTATGCACCGTCTAATAGACAATATTATATACTAGGGTACTGCTGATATTCATTTTATGTGGAGATACAACTGGTATGCCCAGGACACTGGCCTCCAACCTGTGTGTGCACTGAACTAAAGGAACAGTTTTGCTTGCTCAAGCCAGGCAAGGCTATTTATACTTAAACACCGTCTTCACGACTTACAACATGCCCTGCGAGGTGAAGGTCCATGAGCAGGACAGGCTGCAATCATGGGTTGCGATCTCAGGGAGGCCTGACAGCTGTAGCTTGTAGGGAGCTTCACCAAGTTGACATGTCTTCCTCTCTCTTTACCCTCGAATCAACTACCCTGCTGATCTGGAGGCCGTTGAGGACAAGAACTCTTGCAGTAGGAATCAAAGAACTGATGTAGGAAAATGAATAGCAGAGCTGTATGTTTTATCCCCTCTCTTTGCTCCCCAAATTAGACCTGCTTGTTTATTGAAATTGGTCAAACAGTTTAATCAGCATTCCATGTTTGTTATTTCTTTAATCAAGGTTTCATACAGAACAAGGCAACAAGCCGGGCCAATAATGAGTCTCCTCCACCTACTCTTAAGTTAAATACTTGCTGAGATTCCCATTCATTTCCCAGGGATGTCTCATCACTGATGTACTTTCACTTATCATCAGGGTTATTGGACGCTGCTTGTAAATGCATACTAATTGGCAGTTAGGTGATATATATATTTATGTTAATTTATAGTTATATATAGGTACCCATAAAACATGAATTTTTTTAAGTGAGAAGAGTTGAATGTTTTTCTGATGGAATCTGAGAGAATGTGAAGGCCATCTATGAGGAAAAATGATTCAAAAGATTTACTGACTCATGTCTGAAAGCCCATAAATTAACCTTTTGCTTTTAAAAAGTTCACTTAGGATATATAAGCAAGGATATAAAACAATTCTCTGAAAAAGTGCTCAAGTATCTAATTACTTGGGTTCCCATAACAAGTTGAGATGCTTAAAAGAAGTGTCGAAGGTCAGGGCCAGCTTGGCAAATGGATTTCATTTTGTTTCATCCAAAATACTGCTCTGCTTTTAGCTGCAAATGTAGATAACTTAGGTAATGCTGAAGAAATTATGCAAATCCTAATTGCAAACAGTTTTCCTTTTAGCTTTTTTACATTTAGACTAACTGTAGTAATTATTTGAAAACCTTTTTGAATCCCACACTTAATAAAAGGAAATTTTATGCAAACAGTGAAAGAGAATTTCAAAGCACTAAGTGAGGGTGATGCTGGTTTGCCTTCAGGGGCTAGTAAACTGGTGAGGAGTTTATTTCTGATCTTCCTACTTTTGGTATCATGATCTGCTGAGGTCTTGGCAGCTCTACAAAGAGCAGCAAAGGGAGCAAAGATTAATTCCTGCCGAGGTATTTGGGGGACAGGCTGTGAAGAAGGAAGGGTCATGATCCACCGAGTGGCTATGCGGCCACGTCTCCAGCTTTGTAGGTATACTAGCCAAAACAGAATAATGGTTAAGAATTATAGAAACTGAAGCTGGACTTCTTGCAACCATATCCTATCTCTGTACCTCACTGGCTTTTTGACCTCACTTCTGTAAACCTTGGTTTCCTCATCTGTAAGAGAACAGTACTAGTACCTACCTCATATGATTATTTGGAGGATTCAGTGTGTTCATACATGTGAAGCAAAGCCCTTATAACAGTGCCTGGTACAAACAAGGGCTATGTGCCCATTATTATTACATGGGCTATGACTTTTAAAATGTGAACAAATGAAAGTATCTACACGTGCCCCTGGCTGGAATTACTTTCTGGGAGTAAGTACTGTCTATGGCTAGCATAATGATCTGTTAAGAGAAGGCTGGGGACTTCCCTGGTGGCCCAGTGGTTAAGAATTCACCTGCCAATGCAGGGGACATGGGTTCGATCCCTGGTCCAGGAAGATCCCACGTGCCGTGGAGCAACTAAGCCCACGTGCCACAACTACTGAGCATGCGCTCTAGAGCCCTTGAGCCACAACTACTGAGCCCATGCGCCACAACTAGTGAAGCCCGTGCGCCTAGAGCCCGTGCTGTGCAACAAGAGAAGCCACTGCAATGAGAAGCCCGCATACCACAATGAAGAGTAGTCCCCGCTCGCCGCAACTAGAGAAAGCCCGTGCAGCAATGAAGGCCCAACGCAGCCAAAAATAAATAAATAAATTAATTAATTAATTTAAAAAAAAAAAAGAGAAGGCTGGAAATTGTGAAAGGCAGCAGTGCATGAGTTCTGAGGCAGGTCTATCTGGGCTTGGAGACACTTGGACAAATTACGTGAACTCTGCAAACCTCTATTGTCTTCATCTGTAAAATGAAGATAAAGTAAGGTCCACTTCAGAGATTCTTAGGAAGATTAATGAAATTAGGCATAAGGAGCATTCAGCATTAGCACCTGGCACAGTGTGAGTGCCAGATAATGGAGAACAAGGTTTCTCAACCTTAGTACTATTGACATTTTGGGTCAGATAATTCTCTGTTATGGGACGGCTATAGGACGTTTAGCAATATCCCTGGCCTCCACCTACTAGATGCTAGTAGCATACTGCCAACTGTCACAAACAGAAATACCTCCGGACATTGCCAAATGTCTCCTAGAGGACAGAGAAGTATTTGCTCCTGGTTGAGGGAGAGGAAGTATATAAAAAACAGGAATATCCACATACGATCTTCCTTTCTGACAAAGCCAGCCTGTTGTCAAGGACAAGCGGAAAGGGGAGGAGTGAAGTCAAACGAAGCAATTATTGTGTCCAGTTTGTCCCAAGTTCCTGGGGGCTCTCTAGAGGTCTGCGGTTGTAGAGTTTAGAGATATGAGGATATCTCACAGCTCTGTTCCTCTCACTCACTTTGTTACTAATTGATGGGGACCTCCTGAGTTCCTATCCCTTGGTCCCAGAGAGCATCACCTGTTGCCCAATAAAACCTGTGCTTTTTGTCTCAACTGACAAAGCAAATTGCAAGAGTGAAATCGCTAGCCTCAGTCTTAAATTATTCTTGGAAGCAGGTAAGGAAATCAGGGTCATATATCTTAAATTTTCAGCCTGATTTTATTTGGATTTGCTTACTCTTATTACTGCTGTTATGGTCCAATTACTAATTTATACCCTGATAGACTATGCTGGTTATTCTAATTTAAACAAAGACAGAAAGATTTAAGGATTAAATCTTTAATCCAGAAAATGGAGCTAAATGTCTTTATTCATATGTATTTACAAAAAAAATTCATTGAAAGTTTACCATGGGCCAGGCATTGTTTGGGAGATTTGGGATATATCAGGGAACAAAACAGGTGAAACTTTCCTCCCTCTTGGAAATTAGCTATCAACTTTTTAGAACAGTAACAGCCTGATTGAACAAATATATACCTACAGGCTCAAATACGTCAAACCCGACTGATTCCCTTTTCCTCATTCAGTTCCATTCTGCTCTCAATTTTCTTTCTCCCCCAGATTTCCTGCCCTTAATTTTCCATACCATGGAACAGAAATGCAATAGGTGAGTCGAATATGGCTTTCTGTATGTAACTCCCAATCTTTTTTTTTTTTTGTCAGTTGCAGACTCTCAAAATGAAAGAGTCATCCTATCTTGATCGAAAGAGATGTTTGCTCCTGGGTTAAGAACCTGATCATTACAGTATAGGCTCCAGGGTGCATGAATCTCTGTGACTCTCGCAGTCACAGTTTTGAGGATTATAAATACTGGTGAACCCTCCCCCCTTCCCACCTGTGCCCGTATGGGTGAGCCAGCCCTTGGGTTGTTTCCTATCCAAGCCCCCTCTGCTCCAGCTACACTTTGGCCACATAAAAAAGTTGTAACAGAGCAAAATATGAGACTTGTTAATGGGCCAAACTCTGAGGATAAGATTCCAGACATCTTGGCACATTGATCTCCAGGGAGTAGCATATATTCTTGTGGAGAATAGTTCATTATTTTGGATCAAAAGCTTGTCCACTTGTCTGTAGGCTGGGTATTAAATGTAAGTGAGAAGTTGATAAAAAAGATAATTATGAAACAGGCCTTAGCCTGGAGTGTCACTACTAGACTTTGTTTGTGAGAACAATTCCTGGGGATTCATCATTGGTATGTCAAGCAGTAATGGGCTGCATTTCAAAAGAAACTTAAAGGGAAGAGAAGTATTTGGACTCCAGGTTTAGGGATGGGAAGAAATGAGAGATGAAACAGGTGTTTGATTTTCTGTTGAGTCCCAGTTTCTGCGCTTTTTACTTTGGCATTTATTTTCATGATATTTACATACCACAGTCTTGAACGTACTATGGATAGAAACTTCCCTTTTAAAACTCATATAGAACACAAATTTAAAAGGTACTAATGAAGTTTTTCACTCCACATTGCCCTGACATACTAAACACAGTTCCCCTTTCAAAAGGGCTATTAGCTGACTTGGAAAGATTTGTAAATAATACTGAGTACATAGATTTGTCAGAATCACTTTCTCTGGGACATCTTCATCTTTTTCATGTTCTCTAAGTCAGTTTAAAAACATTATTTGATCTTACAGTCTTAGCATCTAATAATTAACCATATGTGGTCATTCAAACAGCTATTGAAGTTGGTCCATGAATGTGCAATACTTGGGATTATCTCCTTCACACTTTAATTAAGGGAAAACAAGTTTAGACAGTCTGTATAGGAGGGAAAAGTATATTTTTCTGAGCTTTTTTCTTTCTGTGACTCATTTCTTCTTCCTTCTCCTAAATCTTTTAGAACTCAGGCTTTACTTAGCTCTTTGCTGCAAAGTAGAATCGTTCAAGCAGAGCTTACACAAGATGATAGGCCATTGTGAGTAAGAAGGATGTAAGGGGTTGTGTCCCCTGTGGGGAGAGGGCAAATCAGATTTTCCAGCTAAACAGAAATTTGCTGCAGGAATTACTCTTTATCATTAACGACAGGCAATTGCCATAGCAACTGGCTGCCACCTGTCTCTTACACAGCAGCTCTGTACATTCTGAAACAGAATAAGAGACATGGCAAAGGCAGTTGTGGAACCACAAGTCGGAAGCAGGAATGAAACTCTATGCTGATATTCAGAATTTAAAAGCTGGTGGCATGCGTGGTTCATCTTATTCATGAAAGCATTAAATAACACTAAAACTGAGGAGAATTTGATTTTTAAAAAAACGAATGAACAGCGCTGACCTAGGACAGGGTAATGGTTAAGGGCACAGCTCTGGATTTGGAGGAAACTGGGGTTTTATCCAAGCTTCTCCACTTACCGGCTGAGTGACCCTGGGCAATGGCTTAACCTCCCTAAGCATAATAGGGTTAAACTCAAGAGTTGAAAGGATTAAACTGGATAATGTTTGTAAAGCACTTAGCACAAGGTGAGCACTCCATCAGTGGTAGCTGCAAACGACAGCTTCCCGGCAGCAGGTGAATTGAGCACATAGCAAGGGCACAATACAAGGCTCTCGCTGACTTTGCAAATTAGATCACTGGTGGACCACTGCTCAGGGAATCCAGGTCTCCCAATTACATGCTCTACAAGCTCTCTCTCCACTTTACTTTGTATGTGTGGAGGCATATGCACAGAGGCATGCAGACACAGCCTTTGAGTGACATAATTTTGATCTCTGCATTTTAGAAATGTCTTCTCAATACCAGAGAGTTCAGCAGGTCACTTATTCTTTCTAATGACACTCCATATAGACAAATGTCTGTGACAGCGAAAATTAGTTTTTCTTTTGAATCTCCTTGATTACATCTCTAACCTCTTTAGCACTCCTCTCACCCCCTGAGTCTTGGCACTGTTCTGAGGCCAATTAGAGATGTTAACCACTCTGTGCCTACAGCGGAGGGATTTTTAAAACGTCATCGGGTGGTGAGGACATGCCAGATTTTCTTTTTCTTTGACCTATGTGCCAAAGAAAACTATTCAATAACTAGAACCAGCCTTATAAGGTGTGTGTACCTCTTTCTCTGCTATATATCATAGAGTGTTAAGATAAATTAGGATTTGTCTAATCCTAAACTATGTTTCACTGCACAACCTAAAAATCACAAACATTTCCCCTTGAACTACTAACGGTCTGAGTGTTGTTCTAGATATCAGTCACCTAAAGCAGAACTCAGGGTCATTCTTGGCATCGATACTCCCATCACCCAGCATTATTTAAATTCAATGGTTTGTCCCCTTTTCTACAGTCTTCAACTCTCTGTTTTCTGTCTAAACTCACTGCTTTTTCTTGGTTCCGGCCTCACCATCTCCGTCCTGAATTGCTCTGACAGTCTACGAGCTGGTCTCCTTCTCTCCTATTCATTTTCCATGCTTCAGTCAGCATGATTTTATAAAATGCTAATGTAATCATGTTACTCTCCTTAAAAAAGAACTTTTAGTGGGTTTCCATAACCTCCGTGATAAAGATCCTTGGCCACCTGCTTCTGTTCACCTCTCTAGTCACATCTTTCCTTTTTCTCCAGGGATACCCACTTACACCTGGCCATTCCATGCTTCTTGCCTTGGCCCAGGCTTTCTTCTATATAAAACACCCTTCATCCTTATTCATTTTTCAAAGTCCTGCACAGATGTCACCTCTTCTTTGAGGATTTTTCCATTTACTTTTCCCTGAAAGACTATAACTGCCTCTTTTGTTATAGTTCTCTACATTGATTACAATCTTATTATTTAAAAATACTTTATTCTTTCTTACTAGACTTTTTTTTTTTCCTCACAGGTAAGGTCTGGATCTCATCCATTTTTGATACCCTTAGGGTCTGGTAATATAGTAAGTCCTTAATAAAATGTATTTGATGTAAACACATATTAGATATTTCTATGGATAGCATGGTCTTTTTAAAAACTCTGCTAATGAAAGAACTTTATTGGAATCATGTTTTTACATGATTCCTGGATCCTCAGATAGAATTTACAAAATTATAGGCTTGTAGTATCCTACTCCCAAAGTAAGTAATATTATAGCTCTCTCCTTTTCATAATTAAAATAATTTTTATACCCGATAACATGCAAAAAAATGCTCACAGAGTGTTAAAAAATTATGATATAAAACTGTATATTTGAAATATCAAAATTTGGTAAAAACTATCAACAAAAATATATAATCCTGGAAGAAAAGTAATACAATATCAATGGTACTTACTGGTGGGTGAAAGGAGTATGGATAATTTTTTTCTTTCGTCATTCCAAATTCTTTACAAAGACCATGTATTTCATAATAAAAAAAAAATGATAGTAATTGACATGGATGTCATGTGATTTTTCCTTCAGAAGGAGTACCTAAACTTGCTTATTTACTTTTGTTACTTAGGACAGAAAGTGGTAGGTAAATGTCTTCAATTGTTTATCTGTGTTTTTGGTCCTAAACAATTCCATTTTGCTATAGGATTTGAACTATCTCAGTACTGTAGGCTGCAAATCACTATTTCCACTAGATGTCACCAAACTACTGACAAAAGTAGCTCAAATGCTCTGCACATATTCAAACAGCTTTTAAAAACATTTAAAACCCCACTATTCAGTATTCCTTGGTATCATACAAAGCATTCAGAATGTGAAGAATTAGTAAGAAAATGCATATTACATAAGGTTCTGGCCCCTTACATAACAAGTGAGGGCTTATATGGATCCTTTGGCTTTATTTAATCTATATTTTATTAGCTTCTTAATATAAATGTGAGGAGAAAACTGATCTCAGGAACCCTGTTAAAATTTTTTTGTTGTTATTTCCAGGTGATTTCAAGCTCTCTTTTTATATAGTACATGGAGCAGAAGAAGGTCAGAATTCTGAAACTCCTTTCTGAACAATGTGTTTTAACCTAACACAGCTTCCATCACAGAATGACTAGCTCCTTGGTTAATGAATAGAAATACTGTTATCTTTTCGTATTGGGATGATTTTCATGACATCTTAATTTATTATAAAGCTGTTTATAGCTCACTTTATGTTTCAGAAAACAAAGTAAATAACTTTTCCTTGAGGAATGAAATAAGGCATCTCTTCTCTAATCCAACAAAGGGCAGCTAGAAAGCCATGTTTCTTTAAATGTATGAGCCTATTTACTTTTTAGGTTCAAAACTGGTCTTTTTTTTTGATTGGCTCAGTTAACAACTAAAGTGGGGGGTCGGAGGAAGCTCTTTTCCAATCATTTTGGCCTGGGAATGAAAATGATTGGCCAAGCAAAAGACATTTAAATTAGACAGGGGGCTCTTGGAAAGAAATCCATGTACTGTCTCCTACATTATTGCTCTCTACTGTGGTGTTTGGTTTTTTAAGACGTGATACATTATTTTTCTTATGCTTCACCATGGGACGACAAGGCATAACACAACAGTTTGTAAACAAAAGTCTGACTAAATTTCTCAGGTTCCTTCTTTCTCCAATTTTTTTTTTTCAGTTGTTACCCTTTTGAAATGGAACATGCTAATCTCTTTTCACAGTCTTAAGGATTTCTGATTATTGTCTATTTTAAATTTCCTCTGTCCCTTTTATGACAATTGTAGCATATTCTCAGTGTAAAAATTTAAAAATAACAAAGAGAGCATTACTGATGATAACCGTGGGTTTACTAATGGGAAAACAACTACTCTTGATTTCAAAAGGATAGAAACCAAACCAAACCACAACCTCCCATCATTGGCCACATATCTCAGACCATTTCTGAAACATTTTTTTTTTTTAACATCTTAATTGGAGTATAATTGTTTTACAATGGTGTGTTAGTTTCTGCTGTATCACAAAGTGAATCAGCTATACATAAACATATATCCCCATATCCCCTGGCTCTTGCATCTCCCTCCCACCCTCCCTATCCCACCCCTCTAGGTGGTCACAGAGCACCGAGCTGATCTCCCTGTGCTATGCAGCTGCTTCCCACTAGCTATCTATTTTACATTTGGTAGTGTATATATGTCCATGTCTGAAACATTTTTAAAGAAATATAAGGATAAGTGACATTGATCATTACATTTCAAATGTTATCAACCCAAAGTAAATAAAGCTGCACTTCATCAGGGATCTTAGCTTCCACTACTGAGAATATTACGGTTAGCACAGCAAATTTTTTTTTAGCAGGTTTTTTATTAGTTATCTATTTTATACATATTAGTGTATATATGTCAATCCCAAAGCACAGCAAATTTTATTTTACTTTGTTTTGTGTAAAAACTATGAATTGGACTTCCCTGGCGGTCCAGTGGTTAAGACCCGCGCTTCCACTGCAGGGGGCACAGGTTTGACCCCTGGTCAGGGAATTAAGATCCCGCATGCCGCATGATGCGGCCAAAAACTTAAAAAAAATAAAAAAATAAAAACTATGAATTATACACACTATGGATATAAATGTCATGGCAGGCAGGATAACCTCAGTGTTATGGGATTCTAGTTTCTGTAAGTGTTCATCAGTTATGACCTGAAACTTCCATGGTTTGCACCCTTAACACTGTTTTGCTGATACACATGTACGGTTTCATCATACAAAGAAGTCAGATCTGTGTTAGATCTTCCTGCAATATTGTAGCATGTAATTGCAATTTAGTTTTGCTGCCCTAGGCATTTCCTTCAAAATATTCTACATGTACCTTTCACATGAAATATTCATCTGAGTCCTTCTGATATGGTGACAAGCCTCAGCTGTAAAGTGGAGAAGCTGTTTTTGGATGTCCCTCTCCAGATACCCGGATTTGCTTCTCTACAGCACTTGAAAAAATAAATAGTCTCCATCAGCGATATACAAGGCCTGATAAGCTCACTCCCTTGACACATTTTAAAATATTATTATTCAATGCCTTTCTTTTCTGTGGCCACCCAAACTCCTCTATTTCAGCTCCAAAGCATAGTGCATTTACTCTAATTATGTTATTTTTCATATTCACTGTCTCCTTGCTACAAATGATAACTGAAATGCAGGCAGAGACAGGAATTTGCTGGTGGGCTCGCATCCATGAAATTACTCTGGTTTCTCAGAGTCTGAGACTGCAACTTCACATCTTTTGAAATAGAAGTTCATTTTACGGTGGGTCCACTTCTTTATAAATATTTGTGGTAATTTGCTGTTCTTTAACTTCCTATGTTTTAATGAATGCTCCAGGACAAACTTGCTCCAAGGGAGTTAGTTTTAAGCAATGAAAGGTACTGGTATCCACACAGTTTGGTGAAAGAGAAGTCCGGCACTAAATTTTTTATTGGCGTTTGCTTTGGGAGTCAGCCATGAAAATGTGCTCAGCTCATTACTGAAGGATACTGAAACACATTTCTTGCCGACATGGCGTCATCTGTGGTGTGGATGGAACCTTCATGCTGACAAATACTGCATAAATGGCTGTTACAGCCAGTAGGCACTCCTGATGATTAACTATAAAAATGTTTTTGACTCTGGTTGCTGACAAGAATGACAATGCTTTGGCCAGACTGGCCTCCTTCTGGACACCAAAGGATGTTCCAGTCTTGGTTTTACCATCTGGTTTCAATATAAGCCAGGAACGATGAAGAGAAGAGAGTCTTTTAAAGAGGCAGTGATCGGCTAATACTTCTGGCTGTATAATCTTTCTTCGATAAATGAAAAAATGCACTTAGGCCCAGAGAAAAAAGCAACAGCTTCTGAAATTCTATTTTCTAGGATAGATACAGGTGTTTTGAACATCCTCATAAGGCAAAGGGATCTGACTGTGTGAGTCACACATAAGCTTTATGTAGAAAAGACAGTTAAATGTGTGAGCTTGTCCTGTAGAGCTGAAGTTTAGTATGCATGAAGGAAGGCCAAGCATATATTTAACAGGAATAATTTCCTTCTAAGTAAACTTAAATTTATTAATCTGATGTAGGAATACTTAGTTCTTCAAATGGTAATAAAAGCAGCAACAGCAATAATATTTCTGTAATGCTTTATCATTTGCAAAAGGCATTCAAGGAGATTGTTTCCTTTGATCCTCACAAATACCCTGTACTACAAGTATTATTTTTATACCTTCAATTTACACACAGGGAAACCAACTCAGAGAGACTAAAAATTCATCCAAGGTCACACAGCAAGTGGCAGGGGTCGGGGAAGCAGAGGAATTCTAACCCTGGTGACCTGTCGTCAAAACCAGTACACTTTCTACTACCTCACGTTGCATCATATCCTCCCAGCAAAAGTCCTACGGTCCAAGGAAAGTCAGGTTAATTCCATGACCATAACTTGAAGAATAAAATATTGCCTTATTCCTCCTGTAACTCGCCATGATTTTGCATAGAATGCTTCTTAGACTCAAAATATGTCATGGACTATTTTGCTTTATCAATAAATGATGAGAACTTGAATTGTGTAGGTGGTGTGGTATAGACTATAATTGTCTTGGGTGGGAAAGCCTGGTGAAAGCCTCGTATGTTTGCGTTCAAAAGGGCTTATTTGTAGAGTGAAGTTGCTTAAATAATGCATCAAATAAATCCCCACATGTCTTTTCAGAGTTTCTTCTATCCCATTCTTGTCTCTTAGACCTTACAACTGTATGTCATTGTCTCTGTGCAAACTGAATGGCACTTTCATAAAGAGGAAGGCAGTAATGATAAGGATAAAAGTAATTTATTATACTAAATACTATCTCTATTCAGTATAATAACTGACATATAGTAATATATAAAATTTTTTATTTCAGAGCCAAAATGAAACCCTTGAGGCCTTCTCTGGAAATTCAGACCCATACATTCCTTTTTTCTCTGAATTGCTATAGTACTTACAGCTGATCCAGCAGATAAATTTTAATAGACTAAATTTTAATTAATTAAATAATATATTTAATTACTTAATAAATAAAATTTAATAAAATTTTTAGTGTTCCCTAGCTGTTACATGTGTGTTAGTTTTCTTTTTCCTATCAGGCTATAAATTCATTGAGGTTATGAATTATGATTTATATTTCTTTGTAAACTCCATAATAAATATGCTGTTAGGTAATTACGTTTTCAACAAATTCTTGTTGGATATGTAAAAGGTAATACATAGAAATATGTGAACTAGCAGTCCTATTCAGATATAGAAAGATTGATATTGGGAGTAAGGAAGGGGTGAGGGTATGTAGAGAGGAAAAGAGAAGGAAAATGAAGGACCCATTGTACTATGCAACAGGTATTCTGCTAAGTCATCTAATGTAATCCTCCTAACAACCCTATCATTATTTTATATAAGAAGAGAAAAGTGATGTAAGATAGCATTTGTTTTCTTACCTGAAGCTTGGGTAACTGGGTAATTGGGAACCATTCTGAGAAGAGTTGGATGTAGGTGTGCCAAGAACTACACAAGCCAAAACTATATTGACTGGCAATCAAGCTTAAGAGTGGCTCTTTACATTTAAGGGGTTAATATCAAAAATATATAAACAGCTCAGACAACTCAATATTTAAAAAACCTCAAACAACCCGATTAAAAAATGGGCAGAAGACCTGAATAGACATTTTTCCAAAGAAGATATACAGGTGGCCTATAGGCACATGAAAAGATGATCAATATTGCTAATCATCAGAGAAATGCAAATCAAAACCACACTGAAGTATCACCTCACACCTGTCAGAATGGCCATCATCAAAAAGTCTACAAACAACAAATGGTGGGGAGGATGTGGAGAAAAGAGAATCCTAGTACACTGTTGGTAGGAATGTAAATTGGTGCAGCCACTGTAGAAACAGTATTGAGGTTCCTCAAAAAACTAAAAATAGAGCTTCCATACGATCCAGTTATTCCACTCCCATATATTAGAAGAAAACGAAAACACTAATTCATAAAGATACATGCCCCCAATGTTCATAGCAGAATTATTTACAATAACCAAGATATGGAAGCAACTTAAGTGTCCATCAATAGATGAATGGATAAAGAAGATTGTGTGTGTATATATATATATACACACACAATAGGATATTACTCATTCATAAAAAGGAATGAAATTCTGCCGCTTGCAACAATGTGGATGGACCTAGAGGGTATTATGCTTAGTGAAATAAGTCAGACAGCAAAAGACAAATACTCTATATTTTCACTTATATGTGGAATCTAAAAAATAAAACAAATGAATGAATATAACAAAACAGAAACAGACTCATAGGTATAGAGAACAAACTAATAGTTACCAGTGGGGACAGGGAAGGGGGGAGGGGCAAGATAGGGGTAGGGGATTAAGAAAAAGAAACTACTATTTATAAATAAGCAACACGGATATATTGTATAGCACAGGGAAATACAGCCATTAGTTTGTAATAACTTTAAATTGACTATAATGTATAAAGATACTGAATCACTATGTTGTACACCTGAAACGAATATAATATTGTAAATCAGTTATACTTCAATAAAAAAAAAGAGTGGCTCTTTACTAGCATCATTTGTCTTTTCACTTTGAACGCCCCTTTCTCAGAAGCAATGGCATCCAGGTCTCAGTTGCTAAGTTTGCAGTGACCCTTGAGGTTTCCCTGCTGATCCTGAAGAACTTTCTGAGGGCCACCTTCTTCACCTCTACCTGGGTCTGTTGGTTTTGGGCTGCCCATTAAGGAACAGCAAGAGATAGGGAAGCTGCTTAGCTTTGCCTTCACAGGCTTTGATGTTGGCCCCCTCTGTAGAGGCCACTCCCAGCCCATCCGTAGGCATTCTGGATCAAACAGAATGAGACTGAGTGATAACACTGTTTTTACTTTCTGTCAAAATCAAGCCCACCAACTCAGTTCCTACCACGCTGTGAATAGGTACCTGGAAGAACCTTGGCTTTTTTTGGGCAAGTACCAGGATGAACTTTTTATCCTTGTTTCACCTGTTCTTCCTCCAAATCAATAGAAAGCCTGGCTAGTTGAGCAACAGTGCATCTTCTACTGATCATCAAATATTATGGAATAATTATAAGGGGTCTGAGTTTGTTCTGACTGGTTATTATTATTTTTTTTAATGCATTATAGAGTCACAGGGTTGGAAAGAACCTAAAGAGTTCTGGTATTATAAGGCAAAGACTCCAGAGACCAGTGCCTACCACAATGGAACATATATACTATCTGTGTCGGAAAAGATGGTGGTCAGAGGTGATAGATAAAAATGCAAATTCGTGGGCCCCTAATGAAAATTCCTGACTCTACTCTGCAAGTGGAACACAGGAATCTGCATTTTAAAATACGATCCCCAGGTGAGAGCTACTGCCATTAACTGTGCAGCCCACTTGATTCTATTTACCAACAGTGGCCTCCAGAATTCATGAGAAGCCGGTCTTTTGCTGAAACTCTGAAAAGGTGGTTTTGTTTAAAAAAATAGATGTGCTTATTCATGTCAGAAGAAAAGATATAGATATTTACTAAATAAACACTGATTATGCATGTGTTATAGCTCTCTGCCTGTGGTAGGCACCCAGAGAACAGAGATGAAATAAGACCTAGAACTCCTCTCGAGGACTTGCAGGTTAGTTCTAGATACAAACCAATGCACACCTAATTACAATATAATGTGATAGTGCCACTGGGAATTGTGTAATTTAAGGGCAGTTAGGCAATATGTATCAAGAACCTTAAAAACGTACACAGACAAAATAATTCCATGTCTATAAACTTGTCTTAAGGAAATAAGTGTAACTAGCTCACCAAGAGCAAACTAACATTTATTTACTATGAACTTACATGTACTTTCTCACTGGTCCATAAAATCCCTAGGAATTAGGTGAAATTATCTTCCTTTTACAGATGAAGGAACTAAAGCTTTGAGATGTTAAGAGATTTATCCAAGATCACAACCACTAGAAAGTGACAGGACCCAAACCTCAGTCTGATGGGGACAAAAGATTATGCTCTTAACCACTGAGCTTTACTTCTCAAGAGTACAGCTGCATGAACAGTCATGGAAGAGCTGCATATTAATGTAAAAATGGGAAATATCCTAATATCCAGCATCTGGGACTTGGTTAAACAAATTATGCTATAGCTGTATGATGGGCTAATACATTCAGATACTGAAAATTATACTAGAGATAATACGATTTGGCAGGAATTTAAACATAAGGTACTTTCAAATGGTCCATTATATCTTATGTGTCTGTTTCAATGTAGTCATATTAAGTTACAATCACAAAATTGGAAATCTGATTATTTGGCTGGAATTAACCAAATCCTCCTAGTCTCCCACAATGTAGAACCTCTTGATCGCTTGAATTCCAACTGTTTCCACTGGAGGCCCAGAATAGCATGGTAGCACAGAGAGGTTATCATAAACAAAGAACTGGGTTCTTGTCTGACCTGACTAGATTCCCAATATTCTCCAAGGGCCTCATTTAACAGGATGATTCTGACTTTGAACCCCTGTTTGACTATATGAAGAATGGGGGAGGGTATCCCCAAAGCCCAGGACAAGTCAGTGGTCACCCTGACCATTAGAGTTCGAGCTATTTCTGACTACCTGAGACAAGAGCTGACTGGGTAATGGAGTGTCAGGTTAACATACCCCAGGCCTTGCTGTCTTACTTTACATATGATTTTGACATAAATGCTGGGACTACGCCTTAATAAGTTCTCCAGTGGACCAGGAAAAAGATATTAACATTTAAAAACACAAAATACTGTACTTGTAAAATATTAAATTAAATGTAAAGCTGAGATACTTATAGTATATTCTCAACCTGCTGGAGTTTACTTAAGAGTCTGCTATTAACTGGTATGTGTGTGTGTGTGTGTGTGTGTGTGTGTGTGTACCCGTGGGCACTCTCACCAATATTATGAGAAAGAAGTGATTGACAATCAGTAAACTTGTGTCAGAACTATAAATTTTTTTAATAGGAAGACTAAGACATATTCCAAGTTCAGCTCATCTTTACCAAGGATGGAAATTATTCTATATATTTAGTTGAATTACTCATATTTTTAATATCATGGGTTAAAACTGAAAGTATATACCGGTTAATGTGTAATTAATCAGACTTTTTTTTAAAATTATTTGCTTTATTTTCTATTTATTTATTTTTTAAAAATTTTATTTATTTATTTATGGCTGTGTTGGGTCTTCGTTTCTGTGTGAGGGCTTTCTCTAGTTGCGGCAAGTGGGGGCCACTCTTCATCGCGGTGGGCGGGCCTCTCACTATCGCCGCCTCTCTTGTTGCGGAGCACAGGCTCCAGACGCGCAGGCTCAGTAATTGTGGCTCACGGGCCCAGTTGCTCCGCGGCATGTGGGATCCTCCCAAACCAGGGCTCGAACCCGTGTCCCCTGTTCTGGCAGACAGATGCTCAACCACTGCGCCACCAGGGAAGTCCCCAGCCTTTTAAATAAACTAGGACATTTCAATTCTCTAACCATTCTAGATACTATAGGTTTTATTATCCTAGCCAAATTAATTGCCCCACCTACATCTGTTTCTAAGAAATAAAAGAGGGGGTTTCCCTGGTGGCGCAGTGGTTGAGAATCCGCCTGCTAATGCAGGGGACACGGGTTCGAACCCTGGTCCGGGAAGATCCCACATGCCGCGGAGCAACTAAGCCCGTACACCACAACTACCGAGCCTGCGCTCTAGAGCCTGTGAGCCACGATCACTGAAGCCCGTGCGCCTGAAGCCCGTGCTCCACAAAAAGAGAAGCCGTCACAGTGAGATGCCCGCACGCCACAAGGAAGAGTAGCCCCCACTCACCACAACTAAAGCCCATGCACAGCAACGAAGACCCAACGCAGCCAAAAATAAATAAATAAATATATTAAAAGAAAAAAAAGAAATAAAAGCGGGATGTTAGGGATTTATGTCTCAGGTATTATCAACTCCCACTAACTCTACCAGGTAATGTCTCAGCCTTTTACTTTTGCCTGTGAAGACTATATATACACATATGTGTGTATACATAAATAACATGCATTTCCTTGTTTTCCAGAGATAAACATCTTTAAATAAGGACATACAGAGTTTTCCCTCTAATTGTAAACTGTCACAGCACTGAACTTTCTGTGACTTAAGATGAAGTATCAATACTTCATTATCCAAGTCATATTATCATCTGGAAAGAGCTGGCTGTGTTTAAACTGCACTTAACTGTATTTAAATGAAATACAACATATTTACCTTTTCTCCCCTAGTTTATTATAAAGTTTACACTGTAAAATTTTTAAATAGAAAATGTTTCCCAGAACTAGCATTTGTATGTGTTCCTTTGACTTCGCTGCAGGAATCGATCAGATCGTGTTACGGTGTACAATACCGCTCTTCTTGAAGACTGTTATTAAATATACATAAGAATAGACACTTTTTTTGTGTTCAGAAATAAAGAGAAAGAAAGTGTTCCATGTTTTTGAAGATTGAAATCCTTCAAAGCCCTTTTTGCTTGCAAGAAAACAAAAGGCTATTATAAACTGAAGCGCTGAAACAGCGACAGCAGCAAAGTAATTAATGGCTCATTCATGAACGAAAAAGTGTGAGAGGCCAAAGTTAACCCCTCAAAATAAAGTGTATGGCTAACAAACCAGCTATCAGCTTCTCTGTTTTTAAACATGATGGTTCTTTTTGTGCCGCTGGTTGTTTTGTTTTGAGGACTGGTGGCAACAGTTGATGTCGCCGTACCTATCTTGGGAAAAAGACACAAACTGCTTGTAAAGATTTAATATTTTTTCTCAGAGGAAGAGCTTGCTGCTTATGGTACTATAATGTGAAAGCCAAGCTGAGGAATATTCTGTAACTAGTGTTTAGCACTTTTAATATAGCATATTTATGATTATCTCTGTGATTAGGTTATCTAATTAAAATATACATAAATATATATATACACATATATGGTAGAAGTGATTATTAAGCTTCCAGGGAGCTTGAACAAATACTAGATATTGAAAACTATGTAGGATTTTCCCTAAAACAGTCCAATTAAGTGATCAATCCTACCTAGAATGGTTTTTCAATATATTTCATATCCCAGGGAATCTTACTCTAACCAAGAGCTATGGCTGGTAGCCACTCTGTCTACATTTGCAACAGCTTGAGCTATGCCATCTCACAGGGTTTAGGGAAATTGCTACCAGCATAGAGCAAATAATTTCCTCCCTCCGGTCCTCAAGAATTGCAGGAAACTGTCATTTCTCATTATCAAACCTTCTGCTCTGTACCATCCTGCTGTACCTTTGAACTGTAAGCCTTATTCACAATCACCTTTCTGTCTTAAGCACAGGTGTATATGTATTTTGATGTGACAAAATCACACCTGGTTGTCGGCAGTGTAACATCTTCCCAAGGTGATGGGGAGAAATCTGAAGCAGATTGAAGGGTGGCTAAAAAGTTCTCATCATTTTAATATTAAAACCTTGACTGACTTCACCTTAGAAAGGTTCACACATTTAAGTCAGTTGGAAAATGAAGCATCCATTTGGGTTTCACCCAAAATATTTGTTCACTTTACCCAAAAGAGCCTAAGGCACAGCTTCCCAAATTTCATCTCTAAAAGTTAATTTAACTGGAGGGATCTTTCCTGGATTGAATTGATTTAATCTCTTGAGCTACTGAGAGCAACAAAACAAAGACCAGAGTTTAGGATTAATAATAAAAATAAAAACAATGATAACTTTCTATTAAAAGGTAAATGCAGTTCCCAATATACAAATAGCTAGTTCTACAATTAATTTCATTTGTAAATTCATGTTTAAAACTCAGAAGCCATTTTTCCCATGAAAACATTGTAATAAATTGTCATTGAGTTTCTTGGTTCACCTGTGAAATGTATTTGAAATGCAGAAAGTAATTGTTATTTAAAATATTATTTCTATGGGAAAATGTATTCAGAGTGCCCTAGCATGTCAGGGAAGGTCATTCCCCAGATCCCAAGTAGGGGCAGAAACATCCCCTCCTCCATCTGTGACCACAGGATTTGAAGTGCTGAGGGTTGAAAGCACCAGTGGTGGCTCCTGTGGCTGGAGAAGAATTTTCAGCAGGACAGGGGGCTGAATGAGCACAGCTGAGGGACTGGAACGGGAGGCATGGAACTGAGATGCTCAGGGACAGAGGGATGGAAGGGGATGGAGAGGGACATAATGATCCCCAGGGACCTAAAGTTCTGACTTCATCCTGACCAACCCCCTGCCATGGCAGGAAGGAGGATGCAGCAGCAGTGGTTTTCTCCCTCTTGAAGGATAAGGACTTCGTGGTAAAGGAAGCAGCAGAGGGACGGAGAATTCCTATCTTAGTTCAGATGAGGTGCTATCTGCATGTATGGGATATAAGTAAGTTGGGAGCCTGTCTGTGCTGAGTATTTTCTTTTTGGGATCTTCTGAATTCTGGCTGCAAATTATCAGCAATGCTTAAGAGAGAAGTCCTTGCTAAAAAATAAAGATCATGTAAACATTTGTTCATTGAACAAATAGCTATGGAGGGCTTACTTTGTATAAGGCACTGGCTAGCCTAAATTCTTTTAGGAGCTAGTTGGGTACAAAGCAATGCAGTAGAAAATTTAAATTGCAAAGTGTATTCTAGTACTTATTTTTCTTGACTTCAGGAGCTTCCAGTAGTGGAGAAGATAGTATTCACCACCTTATTTTATGGGGATTCTTGTAACTGTGAGGGTGTGGAAAGAGTATAGTAAGCCTTCAGAGGAGGGAGAGATCACTTCCAGACAGAGAAGCTGGAGAAGACATCATGGAGATAGCGGTGTTTTAAACTGAAGGTACTGAAGGATGGCTAAGACACATGGATGTAGGGTAGGATATTCCAGTCAAGCTGTTGTGAGCACTTGAATTATGCTGTTTTCTGCAGGAATAGAGAATAGGGTATAGGAGTGAGAGAGGTGAATGCAGAATCAATAGGTGATTAGCAAGTGATTTGATAAAAAGAGTAAGAAAGTGTTATGATTTCTGAGCTGGAGTACTTGTGAAGATACTGAGCTCATTATGGATAGAGAAAAATCTGTATGTTTAGTTTAGGTCACGGTGAGACTGAGCAGCCTTTTGGTCTATTCAGGGGGACAGGTCAGCCAGCAGTAAGAAATGAGGGACTGGAGCTGTGGAAGGGTGCTGGGGCGAAGAGTCCAAGTCCTACAGAAGTCATGGTTGGATAAGATCATCAAGGTCTCCAGAAGATAAAATGGTCAAGAACACATCTTTAGGGGGATATCGCTCACTCAGGAAGCAGGAGGAGGAAAAAAGGTGTTCAGACAGGTGAGGAGCAGAGAGAATTGCAAGAAAAAGGTGGTTATCGTTATCACAAAATAAAAAGATTTATTTTCTTGAGCACAAATAAGCATCCACCTGCTAGATTAGTAGCCAAGAACTTTTTGGTAACTTTAAGAGAAGAATTTTAATAACGTGATGAAGCTGGATGCCAGATGGCAAGGCCCAGGAAGCAAGACAGGGTAAGGAAGTAGTGGAGGTTGTGTAGAGAAAGAAGGAGAAAACAGTTTCACTGTGAGAAATGCTGTTGCAGATCAAGGGACAAGACAAAGCAAAGGGAGAGATCAAAATGCAAAGGTGAACAGGTTATTCTCTAACTCAAAAATATTCGGTAGCTCTTAGGGCCTATAAGATACAGCTCATATTTCTTTTTTTTTCTTATTGATGTATAACTTATATACCATAAAATTCTCCATTTTAAAATGTACAATTCAGTAGTTATTAGTATATTCTCAGAGTTGTGCAACCATCAACACTATCTAATTCCAGAACATTTTCATCACCCACCACAAAAAAACCTCATACCTGTGAACAGTCATTCTCCATTCACCCCAACTCCCAGCCTCTAGCGACCACTAATCTATCTTCTGCATCTATGGATTTGCCTATTCTGGACATTTTGAATATAAATGGAATAATAAAATATATATGCCTTTTGTGTTATGTCTTCTTTCACTTAGTATAATGTTTGCAAGCTTTATTCATATTGTAGCATGTATCAGTACTTCATTCCTTTTTATGGATGAATAATATTCCATTGCATGGATATACCACATTTTGTTTATCCTATCTTTCTTTACCTGATGGGTATTTAGGTTGTTCCCACCTTTTGGCAATTATGAATAATGCTGCTATGAGCATTTGTGTACAAGTTTTTATTTTGTGGACATGTTTTTTTATTTTGTGTGAACATATTTTTATTTCTCTTAGGTGTGGTATTGGTGGGCCATATGGTAACATAAACATATGTTTAACGTTTTGAGGAACTGCCAAATTGTTTTCCACAGCAAGTGTACCATTTTACATTTCTATCGCCCAATGTGTCAGGGTTTTGATTTCTCCATATCCTCGCTAACATTTGTTATTATTTATCTTTTTGATCATAGAGATCCTAGTGTGTGTGAAGTGGTATCTCACTGTGGTTTTGATTTGCATTTCCCTAATGCCTAATGATATTGAGCATCTTTTCATGTGCTTATTGGCCACTTGTGTATCTTATTTGGAGAAATGTCTATTCAAATATATTCCTCATTTTTAAAAAACATTTATTTATTTATTTATATGGCTGCATCAGGTCTTAGTTGCAGCACGTGGGATCTCATTACAGCATGAGGATCTTTTGTTGCAGCGCATGGGCTCTTCGTTGCGGCACACAGGCTCCAAAGCACACGGGCTCAGTAGTTGTGGTGCACAGGCTTAGTTGCCCTGTGGCACGTGGGATCTTAGTTTCCCGACCAGGGATCAAACCCGCATCCCCTGCATTGGAAGGTGGATTCTTAACCACTGGACCACCAGGGAAGTCCCCTCCTCATTTTTAAATGTCTTTTTGTTGTTGAGTTGTATGAGTTCTTTGTATATTCTTAATATTTGACACTCATCACATAAATGATTTGCAAATATTTTCTCCCATTATGCCGGTTGTCTTTTCATTTTCTGGATACTGTCCTTTGAAGTTCACATTTCTGGGCCATACAAAGTCCTCCAGGATCTGCTCCCAATCTATCTTCTAGTCTTATCTTTCTTGATCTCTCATTCTACTCATTCTAACTAGATGCATTCACTTTCTATTTTTTAAAAACAGCTAAGTATACTCACCATGCCAATGCCAGTCTCTCCACTGAGATATGCTTCCTGTTTCCTCTACAACTATCTAAATCCTACCTGTCCTAAAAAGCCCACCTCAAATTCTGCCTCCTTTTTAAAACCTTCATTGACAGTCTTAGCCTAGAGTGGTCCCTTCTTCCTTTAAACTCCTGTAGTCTGTCTACACTTTCTGTTGTTGCTACCAAATATCTGGCACTTAGCATAGGATATACAGACTCTTATTCTTAATAATTTTTTTCAGCATTTTTACCCAGATGAAAGTGGATCCCTTGCTTTGCATATTTACACTTAAGTGTTTGTCTAAGAAAGAGAGAGGCAGGTTTTTATTTTATTTAAATTTGTTTTGGGAAAAGGTCTCTATTTTACCTTCAAAACAATGACACATGATTGGCACTAAATCAATTCTCTCTCCCACAAATTCATATTTATTCCTGATATTAAATATATTTAGCAAACTACCTTTCTTTATAAAAATAAACATTTGCAGTTTGTAAGTTCTGAATGTGATTCTCAAAGAAGAATATTGGTAGGAAAACTGATTCCACTAATTTTAATACTCAAAATAAATGCACTGTAATTTATTATTATTCTTTTAATTATATTTATTATTACATGTAAGACAATTAGAGAAAGCTGAAAACATAGTTATTTCCAATGCTATGATGAGGCTGTCTTTTTAAAAGGAATATTATAGAAACTAACCATTAATATGGAGCCTGGAAAAACTATCTGAATATGTGATAGCTCCCAGCAGGAATAGTAAGACAGGAGTGAAGATTAAAACTGGGCTATAGTTCTGGAGGAACAGGTTAGCCAGGGTTACAGTCATGACTGACATTGTCTAAAACAGAGGAACATGCCACTAATAAATGACACTTAATCCATGGACAAATATAGAGAATAGAATAGAGAATAAAACCTGAAAGTGGTCAAGAATCATGTGAGAGAAAGATTAGAAAAAAAAAAATCACCCCCCCATCATATTTCTTTAACTAGGAAGATAAACGTTCATTTTGTATTTTGACACTGGTGATGGATGAAATAACATTGACTTTTTTTTTCCTTCTTGAAAAATTGATATGTTTATGTTGAGTTTTTAAGGTAGAAGAAAGAAATGGGGATGGATATCCGATTTCTCGCTATTCCTTCTTCACCAAATTAAGCAGGGGTTATACACATAACTGAAGAGGCCATGTACAAGCCAAGTGAACTCAAGGCCAAGATCTTGGTATAAATGATAGATATGGAAAAATATTTATCAAGCTAGGTTCTCTGCTTCTTCCCCCTGCCCCCCATGCAAGGGGGAAAATCAAACAGTTCTTTGGGGTGGGGAAGAGAGAGTGAGGGTTAGAGAGAAAGCCAGAGAGCTCTATATCACTGAGAAGGGATGCTGCCCCATACCACCTCCTCAGGCAAAGTCCCAGGGGAGAGGACTCAAACCCTCTGACATACTTGGCAATCTGAGCAGTGGAGATGCATACGGAAGATACCGGGAAGTGGCTCAAGAAATGACAAGGTCCAGAGTTCCTCCACATCCCTGACATGATATAGCAGCAAGAGAGTGGCTATGATGACGAGTTATGTTTGGCTTGAAAGAGTCTAAGATAGCCCATCAAAACTTGTACTTCCATTACCAAGAGTAAATGCTGAAATTGCCACATTGTCCTGTTCTCTGAGAGAGCTGTGCAGAGGTTAGCTGAGGGTCAGTAGGTGAACCTAAATGGACCTCACAATTGTGACACAGGGATGCTATAATGGAAGGCAGACTGGACCACACAATTTAGGAGTAGGGGTGGTTGGAGATATCTTGGTGGTTTCCACCACAGATGTCAGTTGAGGACTAAATGGGATCGTATGAACATGTCAGAGGATGTCATGGTGGACTAGGTCTCTTCCCCAGAGGCATGGACAATACAGAAGGACCTTAGAATGTAAATGCTTCTCTAGGGAGAAGGAGACGGAGGGAAAGTTTATCCATAATTGACTAGGATCACATTTCTGTCATAGGGGAGAGCAGCAGCATGCTGGTAAATGTATAACAGCTGGCTCTCTCCGGCAACCAAACAAAACAAAACAAAACCCAGATTTGTAACATTTGCTTATTTCTATGGTGTAAATACTCCCACCTCAGCCAATTTCAAACTAGCAACCTGATGTCACTGAGTTTGGACCTGGGAAGAAATGAACACAATCAGCTTTTGAGCCAGTACCAGCCTATCCTATCATACTACTGGGGGAGGGTATCTGAACATAAAGTGAAATGTTATAGAAAAAAAAAAAAAGGAAGTTAAAATTTTTACACATCTGAGTGCAGGGTTTGAAAACTTGTTTCTGCTGTAATTGGATTAGACTAAATTTTGATCATTGTTTTCTTGGTCAGTCATTTCATATGATGCTCTTAAAGTTCATTAGCATTTGAGTTAATTTTCCCAGATCATTTGCAAAGGGAGAGCAAGGGCGGGTAGTCATCCTTGCTTGTTTTCCCCTCCTACTGGCTTGATTGTACAATATGATTATTGCGTCTTTAATCATTCTTACATCTTCAAATGGAACAAGGGTTTCTAAATATTTCCGAGCCTAAGAATAGGTAATAGTAAATCCCAGGTGGAATGAAGTGGAGAGGGCATAAGATAGGAATGTTCAATTAGAAAAATGCAGTGCACCATTACTTTTTGAGGGATTATGGGGCTGCCATCCATTGCCAGTTTATAATATTCTAGCCTTTCAAGTCCGTAGGAAAGAGACCACTTATGTCCCAGGTTATTCTTTGTTGTATAACCATATGACTCCTTATACATTTAACAGTGTGTTTCAAAAGTTTTTAAGAGCTAAAGTGAGATGTAATAACCCTTCAGCTCTTTATGATATTCATAATATTTAGCTAACGATAGGGCTCCTTAAAGAGCGAGTCTCCTATTCCATGATGATGTTTTTCCACTGACATATTATTGGACATGAAAAAATTAGGAAAAGAAGACACTAAGTTAAGTAATGAAAGTGAGTAATGAGTTTTATACACATCCTCTAGGAAATGAGCATTACTTCCCAGTCATACTTCACAGTACTAACAAGGATAAAAGCCTAATATGTGATAATAAAAGGGTAATAAAAGGCAACTGCAGGGACTTCCCTGGTGGTCCAGTGGGTAAGACTCTGCGCTTCCAATGCAGGGGGCCCAGCTTTGACCCCTGGTCGGGGAACTAGATCCCGCATGCGTGCCGCAACTAAGAGTTTACATGCCAAAACTAAGAAGTTCGCATGCCACAACTAAAGATCCCGTATGCGGCAACAAAGATCCCACGTGTGGCAACAAAGATCCAGCACAACCAAAATAAACAAATAAATAAATTTAAAAAGTCAATTGCATATTTATCAGGAAACTAGTTGTGATTATTCATCTGTCTTCTTGGTTATAACATTAAAAATACAACCAGAATTCCTTACAAGAGTACTATAAAAGCTGAATGAGTTAAATTTCTCTAGGCAATTTTCAACACTAACAAAAAAGATGCCTTTTCAAACTAATGACTATTTCATAGACACAGTGGAGAGATACTCAGCATCTGTAATTCTCTTTGGCCCAAGAGTGAAGAGATAAGTAGTAATCATGCCTTCAAGGTAGAATTCATAATCAAATCCTTAATTAAACTCAATATAGAAAGTTCTTAATAAATATCAAAATCTGACTACCAGGTTTTCGGGCAAATATTCAATGCTGTGTTCAGTATCTGCTATCTGAACATCACTGTGGAAAGAATTAAGCCTTTCTTTTTATTTACTGGGTGCTTGGGACTATCACTGTCATATTTAAATTGAGAAGTACATTATATTTTAATAACACACCTTCATATTATCCTATTTTTGCTTTACACATACTTAACACTTTCCAGAGGAATTTCAACTCATTTTACTATTTTAAAATTTATATTAATTATGTATTAAGTGAATATGTGTGGCTGATTCTTTCTTCAAGGAGTTTTTAATCAGCCCTCTTATGTTCATCCAGACCAAAAATCTCATTGTCTTTCTTGACTCCTCTTTCTCTCATACCCCACATCTTTACATTCTCTTTAGTACTTGTCATTCTTTAACATACCATATAAGTTATATATTTATCTTGCTTATCATGTCTCCCTAGCAAGAATGTAAGTTCCATGAGGGCAGAGATTTTTGTCTGTTATTCATTATTGTGTCATCAGTGCCTAGAATAGTTGAGTAAACATTTGTTAAATGAATGAATGAAATATTTCATTTATGTGGATTAACCGTTATAAAACATGTAAAAGTATTTAAATGGTACAAGATTACGTGCTGCATTTATATTGTACTGAGAACGAGAACAAGCAAAGGACAAGTGCTTTTATCCCATGAAGGCAGTTGTTCAAATTTCTCAATTAGGACAAAATGTCATCTTCTTGATACCAAGTACACACAGGCTTCTAGAAAGAGGTAGGGTTTCAGATCCTGCTTGAAACCTGGAAGGAATACATTACAGCCACCTTCTTTGAGTTTGAGAACACCTGAATTTCAGCAAAATGTTGGAAATTAGAGTAGACTGGCTAGACAGGCAGTACTATATAGCATAGTGGTTAAGAGAGGGGTTCCAAAGTGAGAAAACCTGAATTTGTACTGGGGGTCTAGGGTGCTATATCTATGAGAATTTGGGCAAATTGTTAAATTTATTTGCCTCATTTCCTCATCTCTAAAATGAGGATAATTATAGTACCTGCTTCATAGGGTTGTTGTGACTATTAAATGAATTAATTCATGTAAACCACTTAAAGCAATATTTGAACATAATAAGTGCTCATTAAATTGGAATTAGTATTTTCATCATTATTATTTTGACCATAAACACTGTGAAGACAGAGGCCATTAGCCAAATCAAGGGAGCTGATACCCTGAAAACTGGGGTCAGAGAAGATACTGAATTGGAAATGGATCACTGGTATCCAAGGTAGAACAATATTGGGGGTGGTAGGGATGGCGGGGGGTAGTTCGAGGAACATTTCACAGTGGAGGGTTCTGAAGTCAGATTGGTTGGATTTTCTGACCATCATTACAGGCTGTAAAGGGGAGGACAGACGGAGGGAATGTATTCCAAAAGCCCCTATCATAATTTTTCCCAAATTTCTGATATTCCAGTAGACAGTGAAGTGAAGGGGTAAGGTCAGAGTAGAGACAGCTGGCAGGGAAGGAGAAACAGTGTTTTAGCTGTGACTGGAAAATGCTATTCAGTAGGAGGAGTATATAAAATATTCCCATTAAAAAATAGAAAACTGAGAAACTAAGAAGTAATTTGAAATAAAGTCAAAGATAGAGTCAAATAACCAGATGACATGCCAAAATTCTATCAGCCATTTGATGTTTCTGAATATCTTGGTGTCTAGTATTGTGTAGGTAAAATATCCAGCTGCTTGTCTAAATTTTTCATTTTTCATCCAGATGTTTCCATTCCTTATTGTACATGGATATATTTAATAATATTTATAGTTTAATTAGGCATTTATGAAAGCAATTATGAAGTTTGATTGGATATTCATAGTTTTGAAACTATAAAGAATGGCATAAAATGTTTGTACTGCTATAATAAAATTCTATTTTTATTTTGCAAAGATGTACTTGATTTTTCAATAGAAGAAAGAATATAAAAAATTCAGTGTAATAAATTTGACACATCTGTTCTTCCTGTACAGAATCCTAGAACTGTGGGGCTGAAATGCACTTTAGGTCACAGACTGGCTCTAACAGAAGGCCACCTTCATGAGAAAAGAGTTTGGGCAAGGGATATCTAAGATTCACATGGAGACGACAGATGCCTTTCTGAAGTTTTTGTCAATTAACCCTCTTTCAGGATTTTGTAGTTGTGGCTCAAAATCCATCTTCGTCCTTCTCCCTCAGGCCAATTTTATAAATATTTGAAGGCAACTCTCATGTCTCTCCTAACTTCTTGCTACCTCAGACTATATATGTCTTTTTTCCCCATCATTCGTCATATGATTGTGTTGAACCGCTTCTCTACCCTAATCACAAGCCTCTGTATATAGATTTCTGTATTTTAATTTCCTTTTAAAACTATGACACTGATAATAAACAGGATACTCTCCCTGAAGTCTGACTAGAACAGAGGGCAAGGGGATGATTACTTTTCTTATTTTGGACGCTATAGATATGCATGCAGCCCAATACATAAGTACTCACCAGTGCTTTTGGAGTTACATTTCATTGTTGATTTCTATTAGCTGATGTTAACCAAAACAACTGGATTCTTTTCATGTGAGCTGCTCTCATTCTGTATATCCACCACCCTGTTAGGGAGCTTTGGTTGTACGCCATCAGTGAGAACATGCCATTACTTTTCTCCCTACTAAGTTTTATCTTATAAGCTTCTGTACATCATTCAGCCTGTTTAGAAGTTTGAGTGTGTGTCTAGTATGGTACCTATCCTTTCCATTGTTAGGTCAGCTGAAGATTTAAAAAAGCATGGTTTCGATGTGTTTGTTTAAGCATTTGATTAAAATCACAATAAAACAGAGCTAGACCTGAAGTATGTCCTTGGAGATGTCTCTCCTGGCTGGTAGCTGTGAGGAGGGCCTTCCAACCATTCATTGCATGTAATCTCTGGAGAAGATCTGTGTTTACTCAGAGTCTGAGGAAAATCTTTGGGAATAAACACGTTTTGTTGTGGAGTTTACAAGTTAAGCACCTTAAGGGTTTCACTTATTGCTAAGAATTAACATCTAATTAATTTGTTGAAATGTTTCAACAACAGCAGAGTAGGTAAAGGGAAAAAAAGCAAAGCAGAAAAAAAAAAAAAAGATGGGTTGACGCCATGTGCAAGAAGTGAAGTTGAATTGTGCCCTGATTAATTGATTAAGGATGGTTCCTGTGGTGAATAATTATGTTCAATAACTGTCAATATAATTTGCAATCAATTATCACTCATAAAACCAGCCTATAGCAGACTCAGCTTTACATGCATCCTAATGTAACCGCCACATTAGAAAGCATTACTTTCCAGTCTTTAAATCCTGTCCTTTACTCAATGAATCATATTTGAACATTCTCGCTTTTTATACAAGGTACCTTCCTTCCAAATTCATCACTCTCCTGTAGAGGCATTATACATCCACATGTTTGACATAACCTCATGGCAGGTGAAGAAAATGTCCTGCCTTTGACGCTAGGACTTTGTCATGTGACTTGCTTTGACCAATGGGTGTTAACAGATGTGCCACAAGCAGAGGCTTGAAATGTGCTTATCATAGGTGGGCCTGCCCTCGTGTGCGTCACCATGAGAAGAGCGTCCCCTGCGAGCTGCTTGCACTTTCAGCCTGGATCCCAGGATGAATACACATGGAACAGGACTGAGCCCAGCCTGCAGCAAGGAGTCACACCCAGTCAGACCTACAACCTGAAGCAGTTTCCCACTGAACCCAGCTTAGATGAGCTGAATCCTAACTGACCTAGAGCCGGTAAGCATAAGAATAAATGTCTATTGTTACATGCCTCTGCATTTTGGGGGCTGACTTTTCAATGTTGCAATAGGTAACAACACAGCTTCTCCTACCAAGCACTATTTCTTAATATAAGTGGGATATTTATTGTCCACTCTATCACTTAAGATTAGTAGCAATTCATCTAGTCAGAATTTGGCTGTCAGAAACCTCATTCATCTGTAATGCAGCCAAGAAAACAGAAGAGAGAGAAAGAGATCTCCCAGTGGCCAAAATAGATAAAATGTCCACATACTGACACTCACACATTTATTCATAGGAGAATTCTTCAGACACTCACTTAGATATATTTAATCTAATTTTTATATTCAATATAAAGTCTTTGCTAATCTACTGTCCTAGGTATGAGAAAGTATAAGAAGTAATATAAATGTGAGATAAAGGCTTTTACATTAGGCACCTGAAAGGAAATACATAGATAACATATGGTTTGATAGGAAGTGAGAAAACATGGGAAGTATAGTAGTCTGGAATATTCAGTGTGGAGCCAGAAATCAACCTACTTCTGCAGGCCCTGAGAGCATCACTGCTTTCCTGCAAGGCTCCAAAACAGAGGTTCACAAAGATGCATCCTTTTGGGGCATAATGTAGCATGCTAGGATAGGTAAACATGGGTCATCTTTTTGAAATTTTAAACTTTCTTTTTAGATTTTATGATAAATTAAAATAGTAGGTCCAGGCTTTTGAATTTTATGGACAAGTAAAAGAGGAGGGGTTCTGTGTTTTCTTCCCAATTAAAGACATTTATCAATATCATTTCATAAAGGAAGGTTATTTTAACATTTAACCAAATAGGAGTGACATAAACCTACCCAAAAGAGGTCATTTGGCCAAGTGGACACTTTGTCAAATCTATGAACCAGTGTTAGGAAACCACTGATTTAAATAACTAACTTCATTTTTAAACAAAGATATATAATGAAATGCAAAATTTAGATAATAATTTAAGATAAAAATAGGGCATTTCGGGATTCCCTGGTGGCGCAGTGGTTGAGAATCTGCCTGCCAATGCAGGGGACACGGGTTCGAGTCCTGGTCTGGGAAGATCCCACATGCCACGGAGCAACTAGGCAACTAGGCCCGTGAGCCACAACTACTGAGCCTGCACGTCTGGAGCCTGTGCTCCGCAGCAAGACAGGCCGCGATAATGAGAGGCCCGCGCACCGCGATGAAGAGAGGCCCCCGCTTGCCGCAACTACAGAAAGCCCTCGCATAGAAACGAAGACCCAACACAGCCAAAAATAAATAAATAAAGGAGTTCCTTTATAAAAAAAAAAAAAAAAAAAAAGGGGCATTTCATGCCTATTCTCTTGGAAACAAATGTTCACTCTCTTAGGCTGATAAAAGTTGTGTAGACAAATTTGAGAGATGATGCTCTCGTTGTTAAATCAAGTCCATGTTGGCCTATTTGAGAAAACAGAGAAGTATATTCTGCGTTCTAGGACGAAGCACAAATTTCCATCAAATGGTTAAAATATAAAAGATTATGATGCTTTAAATTTAAGAGTATATTTTTGTTTACCTGGAAATATAACTCTGGAGTCATTTGTTAGCCATGTATTCTAGACAACTGAGTCATTATTGTGTATCAATCAAGCAAATCTCACCTCTTCCAGGAAACTTCCAGTGAGATGTAGCACTGAGTTAGTTCATGGTGATTCTTAGAACCATAGAAATGTCAGTTTGTGTCCAGGGCTGACCTCTATAGGAAAGAAGAGGACATGGCCTGCATGAATGGAGTTGAAGGTCAAGTTGTCGTTTCCCCAAGCATTCCCTACCTGCCTGCAATTTCCTCCATTGGTGTAGTTACTATGACTTTTATAATGAACTACCAGGCCAGGCAAACCACATAGGCCATCAACATTTCCCACCATGTGCTAAGAGGGATGCGAGACACATACATGTATTACTCCTGTCTCAAAGAGTTTATAATGTAACTGGAGAGATAAGGTGGATATGAGACAGGAAAACAAAACAATAAAGACAAAGTAGTAGTTAACTGAGAATGAAACTATGTGTTATTGTTTCCAGGATTTGTAGGAAGTTTGAGGAGGAGAAGTATAGCAGGACTGGAGTAGCAGGAAGGTTTCAGGGCCTGAGGAGTAGTCCTTGAGTGAGACTATGATTGAAGGGAGTGGCCAGAAGCAGATAGGTCATCCCAGGAGACTGCCATGTTGGCGGGTGGAGACTTAAATGGCAGGAACCCATCAGCAGCAGTGAAAAATACTTTTGGATGGTTAGGAGTAATGCCAGGAGATCAAGGGCATTAGAATTAGAATTAAAGTAAAAGGAAATGAAAGGCTTTTGAGTAGATAAGTAATTCGATGATAAGTAAGGTTGACCTGAAAACACGAATAACAAGAGGACAACAGTTAAATGTGTAAGTGAACCACTTTTTAAATCGATGGATTCTTCATAAATTTAGGCAACATAAGGGTACCCTGAAGAGATGAGATAAACGATAGGTGAGCTCCCCTGTGTGTATGTGTGTGGGAGAAGGAAGGGGAGATTTGAGGATGTGCAAATGTCAGAAGGACGATGTGATACTTGGGTGATCAATACCAGTTCACAGTTTGACTTCTGCAGTCTTGGGAGGTGCATTTGGTTCACAAGTTTTGGGGTTGTGAACCAGCTCTGAGTTCTCAGGAAAACCAACCTCTCCAGGAAAGCAGGGGAGGGATAACGCTATGCCTCTTATCTCCTAAAAGATAAATCAGTTGGTGGTGGTAGAAACAATGGTTGTTGGGCATGCTCCTGCATCTTTTATTATGGCTGCGAAGTTCTCCAACTCTATAATCACTGTGGAAAGCAGAAATGCACTTTTACTGAGGACTTTCTATGTGTTTAATTTAATCAAATGCAAACATCAACCCTGTGATTTGCATACTGCTTTTCATTAACACACGAGGAGGTGAACACTCAGTAAAGGTCACATGGTGATAAGGGTGATGCCAGGGTTCCATGCTGGTCTTTTGACCACATATAACTTTGTCTTGCTGTGTTCTTTTTCTCTCATGACCTGGAAAGAAATTAGCATCTCAGAAGATCGAGTTGCTGGACAAAGTGTAACTATGCATAAAGAGCAACAGCATTTTGTTTAAGAACTCAAATAATGGAAAATAAAAGCAGCACATATGTGTATACTATATATCCATTTATGCACTCCTCTTTCTCTCTAGATAAGAAGTGCTGTTTGAAGTGGAAGTTTTTTGTACTTAAATATAGAGAACCTGAAACAAGATGTTTCAATTCTCAATCAAGAACTTACAGACACAATAAAAGTGTTTTTTGTACAGTGTTCAGGGGAGGCCCAGGAGTAGGGGAAGGGATAAGGTGGGACCTACATGTTGTTCAGAGCCTCTTGACTCCTTCTTCCGTCCTAGATGCTCTTCTCCTTAAAAAAAGTACTTATTTTCATACGTGTAAAATTTCCTTTGGACGAAGGGTTATACAGCTTAAAAAATCAGGGCCAATTTCTTTCTTTCTTTTTTTAAGTACTTGTTCCCTTCATTCTTTTTTTTTTACATTTTAATTAATTAATTAATTTTTGGCTGCGTTGGGTCTTCACTGCTGCTTGCGGGCTTTCTCTAGTTGTGGCGAGTGGGGGCTACTCTTTGTTGCGGTGCGCGGGCTTCTCACTGCCGTGGCTTCTCTTGTTGCGGAGCACGGGCTCTAGGCGCGCGGCTTCAGTAGTTGTGGCGGTGGGCTCAGTAGTTGTGGCTCGCGGGCTTAGTTGCTCTGCGGCATGCGGGATCTTCCCGGACCAGGGCTTGAACCCGTGTCCCCTGCATTGGCAGGTGGATTCTTAACCACTGCGCCACCAGGGAAGCCTGAGGGCCAATTTCTGAGTCCAGTTCCTTTCTTTCTTCCCAAACACCATCAGCTGAACAACTCAATTGAATTTACTCTGAAATCAAACCTTGTTTTATGTTTAGTGCTACAAGTGACACAATACAGAATACATTATTCTAAACATGTAAGAAAATATGATCAAGATATTCAAATAATGACTAAATATACCCGCATAACCATTCAAGTGAGAGAAAAACTGACTCCAGAGGAAAAGCAGCTGGGCCAGCCACATAAGTAACAGGCCCTGTTTCAAGATCCTTTGGGTAAATGGAGGATGAACTTACTCTTGGGAAAGCAAGTGGCACAAAGAGTCTAAGTGTTACACACAGCAACTACTCAGATATCAACTAGAAACATCATCATTTAGGTCTTTACAGGAGAGTTTTAGGGATGAAATGGGAGACCAAAGAAATAGGAGCTCCTGATATATATTCTTGGATTTGCTCTCCAGACTAGTTTTAGTATTTTACATTACCAAAGCTCAACAAAATATTATAGGAATGCTAGTTACCCCACAACTTCATTAATTGGGTATTATCATTTTAAAGATCTTTGCTGGCTTCAGGCCTTTCAAAAAATCCCAACTGGAGGAGGTACAGCCTTCCTCATCAAGTGGTGCCCTGAGTTGCTGCCCATTACTATGGGAGCATGGAGTTGTACAGAGCAGCACCTAGGGAAATTGTCCTAACTTGTGCCATCTTGGGGGAAGTCTACAGCCAATCCATTGGAACTAAAGCTTTCCACAGAGCACAGGTTCATCTGAATGAACATAAAGTTAGCAATCTATGGCGGTGAACAATCTGAGATAATTTGAACTTTTGAATAACCAACTGCAGTACAATGTTTGAAAAGCTGTAAAAAAGACTTCTTCACAATTCACAATTGAAGACGGAGACTTTTATAATTCTGCCCCAAAGTGTTCCATTTTAAACATTTTATAGGTAAATACAAGTAAATGACATGTATTTAAATTGAATTTGTTCTCAAACCTGTTTCAACTTGAGCAATTGCTGCAATAAAATTTCCTTTAATATCTTTGTTTAACTGCCATTGGTAAAAAACCCTAAATCTGAAGCTATTTCTAAAATGGAAGATTGAACATAATTGATATTAAGTACCATTAAGCTCATTATTGGTCTTGTGAAGATATTTTTATATTCTCTGGGACAGATATCATCTCAGGGAAAAGAAAGTTCATCTCTCATGTGTTTCTTCTATTCAATTCTCTTCACCAGACTATGCTGTGTAACGTGCTATCCTCTGAATACCAGAAAAATGAGGAACAAACCCAATCTTCAAGAAACTCTGTCTAGAGGTTAGTGGCATATGTACATGTACACAAATAATGCATTGCGATGGGTGCTGTAATAGAGAGACACATATAAGTGCTTTGGAAACAAATGTGAAGTTAATAATTCTGAAGTCACAGTAGGGGGAATGGGATGAGAAAGGTCAGGGAAACGAATAAGAGATGGCATTTCATCTGGGACTTAATTGATGAATAGGAGTTTGTCAGGTTGATGCGGAGGCAAGGAGATTCCAGATAATGGGAAGAAAATTCATGGAACAGTGGGAAATTTAGTGTGCTTAGAGATATGGTCACATGAAGAGGAAGAGGGTAGACAGGAGCTTGGAAATCCCAACCAGGTAAGCTGTGAGCAGGCTGTGAACTGCATGTTTATTTGTCCACTGAATACTGAGCTAGAATGCACTTTTACTCAAAATCCTAGAGTTGTGGGACAAGCTCTCACTTCATTGCCTCTGTAAAGGATTGCATTTCCTTCCTTCTAAGATGTATACAAAAGGAAAAAAAAAAGATTTTGAGAATGAATTCCAATATATCTCTTTCTAACAACATTTATTTGTATTTGATTTTTCTAAAAGAAACAGACATCCAGTGTATGGATCTTTAGAAACGTGTGTGATTTTGCTGAAATATATATTTCTACAGAACCATAATACTTTCTATCATATCTTTCCTATTCCACAAAAAAAGTTCTTAAAATGAATGACAAGCCAATGGTATAGCATTATCTCTACTAGGAATTCTTAGAGGTAGTGTTTGTCAGTGTTTGAATAGTGCTTTTTTGCATGGGGACAAGCAAATTGTGGGCTCTTAACAAAAAGCATCTCAGAGAATTCTTTTGATGATGATGAATTTTATCTTTGTATGTGGGGTTATGCTGGGTGATTTCTAATGCCCCTTTTGCTCTCTCTGCCTTTCTGCCCCCACCTACCCCATCTCTTTCTACCCATCTACTTGTTTACAGAGGGGCCATAACACCTGGAAACATACTAATATTATTTTACTATGTATTATAATATCAAAAAATCCTTTATTAATCTATACCTACAGACTAGATGGCTGGAGTGTAGTTCCAAACTGGCTGATATTGAGATCAGTCAAATATATTTTGATATTAAATAAGATGAGATGCTTAAACATAATTGATTCTATTTAAGTAGGGTTTACTTTGGTAGAGCACCTTGTCACTTTGGGGAAGTATTTTAGGTATAAGCTGATATTTTAATATCTCTGTCAGAAAGCAGCTGTATATGATGTTCTATGTATATTGATTGATAAGGGAACCACTGAGCTAAAATAAACAGTTCATGGTAGACCTGGCTGAAAATAGCTATAGAATGGCAGGGTAAAAGGTAAGGTGGAGGCCATGACAGATTGATATACACATATGGAGAGTCTGCCAGTGCTTGACTCTGTCCTGGTCACATTCTATCTGTACAGAATATTTCAGCTGGACATTTAGGGGTAGGTGTTATTTATATTGGCTGCTCCATTGTCTTCCAGCAGTGAACTAGAATACTTTGGATAGCATGTGAGTAACTTCTGTCAGTGTCCTAGGTATGTATGATGAATTGTGACCCAGTAGTAAGCCTCCTCTGAATGCCCTCCAAGTCAGGCCACAACTAGCTCATATGACACCTCTGTAAAATGAGAAAAAAGTGCCTCTTCTTCTAGATGGACATAGTCTGGGGAGCATGGATTGGGGATAGAGCACAAGATTGATTTGGGGTACCTTGTGCTGAAAATAAACTATGTGATTATATATGATGGTCTTGCCTCCATTATCTAGTGTCAGGCATCTCCCGGGCACTAATACTTAAGGCAGAATCCCACTGCCCACTTTTGGCTGAACACCTATTACGTACTTACATAAGTATGTGATTAATTAGCACACTTACTAATATGTATACTTAATATACATACAGTGTACATACTAATGCTAATACTTAATATGGAGGTAGCATTTCAAGTTTGCTAGACTTTTCTAATTTCCTTTGCTAAAGTTATGACAAAACTTTCAAAGATTTCACCCTATCTGTTTCTGAAATCAATTATTTTAAACAAGAAAAAATAGTGTGAATTCATGAAATATCTTGGTCAGTAAAGTAGGTGGTCATAAGAGTCTACAGAAACTCAGTTAGCATCCCGAAGTCCAGAGGATGAAGAGTTATCACAGTGCTTGGCTAGGATGAGGGGGAGAAAATGTGTTCAGAAAGTCATATAACAACACCAATTCCAGGTTTACTTATGTTTCACATTTTTTTTCACTCTTTTTGAAAGGCAGAGTAATGGGCCCCCCCAAAGATCTCTAATCTCTGGAACCTGTTACTATGTTACCTTACATGGCAAAAGGAACTTTGAAGATTAAGTTTAAGGACCTTGGGATGGGCAGATTATCCTGGATTATCTGAGTGGGCCCAACCTAATCAAATGAATCTTTAAAAGAAACTTTCTTGACTGAGATGAGAGTCAGAGGGTGATGTGGTTATGAAGGAATGGTCAGAGAGAAATGCAGTGTTGCTGGCTTTGAAAATGGTAGAAGGGAGCCATGAGCCAAGGAATGTGGCTGGCCTCCAGGAGCTAGAAAAGGCAAGGAAATATATTCTCCTCTAGACCCTCCAGAAGGAATGCAGCCTTGCTGACACCTTGATTTTAGCCCTGTAAGACCCATTTCAGAACTTTGACCTACAGAACTATAGGATAATAAATTTGTATTGTGTTAAACCACTAAATTTGTGGTACTTTGTTACAGTAGCAATAGAATACAAATACATTTTATGTGTATAGTACTAAATTACATATTGCAGGTTTATATTTGTTTTGGGATGCCTCTTTCCAAGATTTCATAGCACTTAATTTTTTTTACTGAAAGTTAATATACTTTGAACTTAATACATTAAAGGACACTATCAACAGAGTGAAAAAGCAACCCACAGGATGGGGCAAAATATTTGTAAATCATACATCTGATAAGGGATTAATATCCAAAATATATAAAGAACTCTATAATTCAACAGAACAACAACAAAAAAACCCACTAAAAATGGGCAAAGGACTTGAATAGATACTTCTCCAAAGAAGATATACAAATGACCAATAAGCATATGAAAAGATGCTCAGCATCACTAATCACTAGGGAAATGCAAGTCAAAATCACAGTTAGATACTACTTCACACTATTAGGATATCGATTAACAAAAAAACAGAAAATAGCAAGCATTGGTGAGGATGTGAAGAAATTGGAACCCTTGTGCGTTGCTGGTAGAAATATAAAATGGTGCAGTTTCTGCAGAAAACAGCTTCCTCAAAAATGTAAACACAGAATTACCATATGGTCCAGAATATCCACTTCTGAGTATATACCCCAAGGAACTGAAAGTAGGGACTTGAACAGGTATCTGTACACCCACTTTCATAGCGGCATTATTCAGTATAGTCAAAAGGTACAAACAACATGTGGTATATATATACAATGGAATATTATTCAGCCTTAAAAAGGAAGGAAATTCTGACACATGCTACAACATGGATGAACCCTGAAGACATTATGCCAAGTGAAATAAGCCAGATATAAAAGGACAAATATTCTATGATTCCACTTCTATGAGGTACTTAGAGTAGTCAAATTCATAAAGTCAGAAAGTAGAATTGTTCTTTCCAGGGGGTGGGGGGAGGAAAGAATGGGAGTAATTATTTAACAAGTACAGAGTTTCAGGTTAGGAAAATGAAAAAGTTATGGAGATGGATGGTGGTGATGGTTTCACAGCAATGTGAATATACTTAATGCTACTGAACTGTACACTTAAAATGGTAAATATTGTTACATATATTTTACACAATAAAAAAATTAATAACGTTGAGTAAAAGAATCAGTGAGATTGGTCTAGGCATATTTGAGAAATGGCTAGGAAAGCACAGCAAGAGAAAAGGGGTCTCATATAGGAGATTTTTATCCCCTAGGGGACATTTTTGGTTGCCACAATTGAAAGGTTGCTACTGGCATCTAGTGGGTAAAGGACAGGGTTGCTGCAAAACATCTTACAATGTAGAGGACAGCCTCCCACAACAAAGAATTATCCAGCCCAAAATGTCTGTAGTGCTGTAAGTAAGAAACCAGACAGAGTTGGAGGGAACTGATGAGAAGTGTCTTAAATGCTAAGCCAAGTTTAGAGTTTGTGCAATAGGGAGATTTCAAGACAAGATGGTGGAGTAGGACCCTGAGCTCACCTCCTCTCATGAGCACACCAGAACCACAACTAACTGCCCAACAACTATCAGTAAAAAAGACTGGAACTTACCAAAAAAGATATTCTACATGCAAAGAAAGACATAAAGAGGAAGCCACAAGGAGATGGTAGGAGGGGTGCACTCATGATATAATCAAATCCCATACCCACCCGGTTGGGCAACCCACAAACTGGAGAATAATTATATCACAGAAGTTCTTCCACAGGAGAGTTCTGAGCCCCACGTCAGACTCCCTAGCTTGGGGGTCTGGCATCGGGAGGAGGAGTCCTCCAAAGCATTTGGCTTTGACGGCCAGAGCAGCTTGATTTGCAGGAGCTCCACAGGACTGGGGGAAACAGAGACTCCACTCTTGAAGGGTACACACAAGGTCTCACATGCACTGGAACCCAGGTCAAAAGCAGTGACTTCATAGGAGCCTGGGCCAGATCTACCTGATGGTCTTGGAGGGTCCCCTGGACCTTGGGTGACAAGAGGTGAGTGTACTTCTGGGACACATATGACATCTCCTACAGAGGGCCACTTCTTCTAGGTCGAGAAAGGTAACTAGCCTACCACATACATAAAAATACAAATAGAAATTTAGATAAAATGAGATGACCAGAGGAATATGTTACAGAAGAAAGAACAAGACAGAGTTTGTGCAATGGGTAAAATATTTCTTAAGGTGGGAGAAAGGTGACTTGACAATGTTGAGAAAGGTTAATGACGGGAGGATGGATTAAATGCAAGGAAAGATTAAGGGTAGATAGATGGTTGTGATAATCTAGTCGGGTGTAGCAAAATCTATAATGTTTTGTGTAGTTGCATGTGCCAGGCACTATTCTAGCACTTTACAGGTATTAACTCATGTAGCCCTCATAATACCTATGTGTTATATACATTATTCTCATTTCACAGAAGGGGAAATGAGGAACAGAGGAAGTGTTTACGGTCAGTAAGGGATGGAGCTGGCCTTTGAATGTGGGAAGTCTGTGCTACTTCTTTTTACAGGCTGAACTACTTTTTAAATACCTAGATACATCTCCTTTTTTTTTCTATCAACTTGGTTGGAAAATTGGGTTTATGGTTAAGTAGGATAAGGGGATTATTTAGACTTTACTACCTCCTTTCTACATTAGATTGAGTTTGAGGAAGACTGAGAAAGCTGATAAAACAGCATTTGGCTTCTTGAATTTTAGAAAATTGCTTGGAGCGAAGATTAGAATTAAGAGTGGGTGAATTAAAAATATAGGTTGGAGGAGGTGAATAATCAGGGAGAGATCGCAATTTCTCACCCACCAGCTCTCAAATTCTGACTCTCCAAAAGCTTCAGCAGCATGTAGATGCCATTCCATTGACATGCATCAAACTTGAAAAACACAATCTAGGCCAGGACTGTCACTCCACCTCCCACTCCCCGGTAACACTCACTCATCCTGAACACTTCCCACTCAATAATCCTTTCCCATGAAAAGGAAGGAAGACGGCCATGCCCTGCTGCTAGGGCCTTGTGTGAGCTTGTTTAGGGAATGGAGGGGGTCTATGCCACTGAGGAAGGAGAAAGGAGAGAGAACGGGCTCTTTGTTTCATTGAAAGCACATCACACTCCACTGTTTGCCTGTTTTTTTGTAAACAGTATTGCAGTTTGCCATAGCTCTGAAGACCTGGAAAAGGCTGAAAAGCTGCTGGCCCAATTAGCGTTTGTCCCTGAAGAGGTTTAAGACCAGGAACCCAGCTCTTTTAGTCTTGATTCTATCACTAATCAAGTCTGTGATCTTAGACAATATTACCATATTCATCATTATTTTACTGCCTGCTTTTCCATGCAACATCTTCTTTTTATATTCATAACAGGCTGCTGGAGTAGGCAAAGCAGATATTATTAGCATTTTTTTCTGATGACAAAAACTGACGTTCTAAAAGGATAAGTGATCTACTCAGGATCACCCAGCTAGCATGTGACAAAACTGGGACATGAATGTGGTCTGAGTCACTTCAAATCCATGTGTTCTAATGCCACTACTTCTCCAACTCTAGGGTGCATAAGCATCACCTGGAGACTTTATTAAAACATATTCCTGGGACCTACTCTAAGGTATAGAATGTGTATTACTATAGAATAATACTAATGGTATCTATTACTATAATATCTCTATTATTTAGATAGTATCTCTATGCTAATTTGGTAGGTCTGGGGTGGGATCTGAGAATCTGCAATTTTAACAGCTGCCCAGGTGGTGCAGGTCTACGGCCCATTTTAAAAGTAGCACTGTTTTATACCATACCTATGTACCTCTTTGTAGCACAGTTTCTTTATCTATAAAAGAGAGTTGATAATAACTGGCTCTCTTTATCTTCTAAGAGTTCCAGTTGAGATTGTAGTGAATTAAGGATGGCTGCAAACACTTTGCAGGTCCTCCCATAAAGAGAAACAGTCTATTTCCTTGCCTCTTGAATCTGGGCTGGTTTGGTGACTTGCTCTGACAAATAACATATGGTAAAAGTGACATGTGACTTTCAAGCAAGACCTTAAGTGGCCTTGAAGTTTTCATTCTTGCCCTCATGGAACCCTGAAGCCACCACGTGAAGAAGTCCAGGCTAGATGTGGTGGTGACAAAGACCCAGCTGATGACCCAGAAAAGAGTGAGGCCATCCAGGATCATCCTTTCAGCTAAATGAAGCCACATGAGACAGCCAAAGAGACACTAGCAGAAGAACTGTTCCATTAACCCATAGGATTATAAAAAATGATAAATTGTTGTGTTTGGGGTGGTTATTTTACATCAATAGATAAATAGGGATAAAATAGAAAATGATTATAAAAATATTTTGAAATTATAGTAATATCTCTGTAAATTCTGTAAGAATAAAGCTTTTCCATAATAATAAAATCAGCTGTACTAAAAATTAACAAAGCAGATAAAAGATTTAAAATCAAGCTATTAGAATAAACATTAAATAAAAAAGATATCTATGAAGACATACTAATAAAAACAGATACATGAGTAAATGAATGGGAGAAAAGAGGATTCTTCTGTCCACCAGTGAGTACAGAGGGAATGGTAGAGTTAGAAAATCAGCATTTTGCAACCACATGGTAAAGACTGATTAGAGCAAGAGTCATCAGTGGGTGCTAAATATAGGGGGAAAGTTTGAAGATGAAATTCATACTTGAATTGAAGATGAAGATGATATTTGCTTCATCTCATAATGTCTTCACAGATTGTTATTCATTGCAATAGGAAAATCTTACATTACACAGTAGGAAAATCATACAACACCATGACTAATCAAAATTAAAATCATCAGTGAGGGTCAATGGACACTGTTTGCCTCTAGATGTGATACCACGAGAAGGACACACCCTCAGGGGTGCATAACCTTAATCTACTCATGAGGAAACATTAAATAAACTCAAACTGAGGGATATTCTGTAAAATAAACAGCTTGTATTTTTGAAAAATTAAAATGTCGGACTGAGAAATGAGAGACTGAGAAACTGCTCCAGATTAAATGGAACTAAAGAGAGGAATATGCTATTAGGGACACTATTGGGACATTTAAAAAGACTGGAGTGGGCTTCCCTGGTGGCGCAGTGGTTGAGAATCTGCCTGCTAATGCAGGGGACACGGGTTCGAGCCCTGGTCTGGGAAGATCCCACATGCCGCGGTGCAACTAGGCCCGTGAGCCGCAACTACTGAGCCTGCGCGTCTGGAGCCCGTGCTCCGCAACAAGAGAGGCCGCGAAAGTGAGAGGCCCGTGCACCGCGATGAAGAGTGGCCCCCGCTTGCCGCAGCTAGAGGAAGCCCTCGCACAGAAACGAAGACCCAACACAGCCAAAAAAAAAAAAAAAAAAAAATCATAAAAAAGACTGGAGTATAGACTGCAGATTAAAGTCTTGTAACAATGTTAAATTCCCTGGACTCCATCATTGTACTGTGGTACTGTAAACTAATTATTCTTGGTATTAGGAAACGCATGTTGAAATATTAAGGAGTTAAGGGTCATGAGATATATATATATATATATATATATATATATATATATAGTCTATCCTCAAATAGTTTAGAAAAACTAAATTACACACAGGTATACATAAGAGACAGAGACAGAGAGAGTGAGTCTGGGAGCATGCAAGAGAGATAAAGCAAAAAAAGCAAAGGTGGCAAAATGTTAAAAATGGATGAATCTTGGTAGAGGGTATATGAGAGTTCTTTAAGTTATTCATGCAACTTTTCTGAGTTTGAAATTATTTCAAAACAAAAAGTTACAAATAGTATATGTGAATATATTTTTGATTTCCAAGTGAAGATGAACTTTGTGAGCTTAATAAAGGAAAAAAATCATAACATAAATAATTGATAGATTTGACCACATTAAAAAGAAAACTTCTGTAAAATCATCATCAAATTAAAAGACAAAATACAGGCTAGGGGACTATCTGCAATAAAAGCAACATAAGGCAAATATACCTAAAATTATAAATATGAAGAGCTCATACAAATTGCAGTAGGTAAGCAAAGGATATCGGTGCACGTGAGGGCATGGCGGTGGCCAGGTGAGCATGGAGCGCCTGAGAGGGGCCGAGCGCCCACAGTCCCCTGTGCCCCGAGAGGGCTGCAGTGCACCCTGAAACCTGGGAGCCTCAAATTGTGGCGCTGCATATGTGATGATGGATGAGCCGTGGTGGGAAAAGTGTGTCGCCTCAGACCTCCAATCCAGTGCTCCTGTGTTGGAAGGTGCCGGCCTTCCGTGTCTACTCCCTGCTCCTCAAGAGCCACGGGTTTTCTGACATCCTGACCCTGCTGAGTAACCACTGCCGATTCTGCTGCACGTCCCAGCACCTGGTAGTCTACCTGCCAGACCATTCCTGGATCGCCATAGCATCACCACCTCCAAGCAGTGTACACCGTGGCAGTCTCCTACCTCCTGCTAGCAAAGGTTGGAACAAAGGATCTGGGACCCCGATGTCCAAGCCTTCAGGGGCACCACAGCCCAGAAGGACTTACTCTGTACATCCTAAAGCAGCAGCCCCATCAGGCCAGGCCTGGTCTGGTCTGGGGAAGCACAGGCCTGAAAGTTAGAGATTTGCCCCAGACCATTCAGCCAGTAAGTGGCTGAGCTCCTGTAGAACCTAGGATGGTCATCCTCAGAGTGTGTGATCAGTCCCACCCATGCTTCATCTCAAAGTAAAAGAGCTTTTCAGTGGGTGCTTACTCTGAGTTTTCAGCTTCTCCATCAAACTGTCCAATTTGTCTATCCTGGTTCCCATATGGGAAAGGCCTGGGACCCCACATTCCCCTCTGCCTCCCTCTCTGTGAACCTTGAAACCACCAGCAGGAGGGTCAGAGTTCAAGATCAGAGTCTGGGGGAAGGGTGCTGGAGCCACTCTAGTGTCCAATATGGGCTTCATATACAGCCTGGACAGTGGGATCTGGTGGGGGTGGGTGAGCCTTTGTTAGAGTTACTTCTACTCCTTTCTCAAAACATGTAAGAAAATGTCTTGTAGTATCTGCCATCAACTCTAACAGTTCATCTCTACCCAACTAGGTCTGGGGTACAAAGAGTAAATACCACGCTCATTAAATAATTCAGAAGCAGCTGCTACCTTTATGGAGTGCTTCCTACCTGATAGGTCCTGTCTGTGCCAGTCATTTTACCAATGCTATCTTCTTGAGCCCTCTCTACTACCCTTTGAGGTGTGGGTTTCCAAATGATTGCTCAATATCACACAAGTTAGTCATGTTGACAATACTGATCAGATTTTTTTTCTCTCATCAGTGTCTTATAGTTTTCAAAGTACAGGTCTTTCGTCTCCTTAGGTAGGTTTATTCCTAGGTATTTTATTCTTTTTGATGTGATGGTAAATGGGATGTTTCCTTAATTTCTCTTTCTGATCTTTCATTGTTAGTGCATAGGAATGCAAGGGTTTCTGTGTATTAGTTTTGTATCCTGCAACTTTACTGAATTCATTGATGAGCTCTAGTAGTTTCCTGGTAGGATCTTCAGGATTTTCTATGTATAGTATCATGTCATCTGCAAACAGTGACGGTTTTACATCTTCTTTCGCAATTTAGATTCCTTTTATTTCTTTTTCTTCTCTGATTGCCATGGCTAGGACTTCCAAAGGAGAGTGGATATCCTTGTCTTGTTCCTGATTTTAGAGAGAATGCTTTCAGCTTTTCACTGTTGAGAATGATGGGTTCGCCATATATGCAATCCCTATCAAATTACCAATGGCATTTTTCACAGAAATAGAACAAAAAATTTTAAAATTTGTATGGAGACACAAAAGACCCCAAATAGCCAAAGCAATTCTGAGAAAGAAAAACAGAGCTGGAGGAATCAGGCTCCCTGACTTCAGACTATACTCCAAAGATACAGTCATCAAAACAATATGGTACTGGAGCAGGGACAGAAATATAGATCAATAGAACAGGATAGAAAGCCCAGAAATAAACCCACGCACCTATGGTCAATTAATCTATGACAAAGGAGGCAAGAATATTCAACGGAGAAAAGACAGTCTTTTCAGTAAGTGGTGCTGGGAAAACTGGACAGCTACCAGTAAAAGAATGAAATTAGAACACTGCCTAACACCATACACAAAAATAAAATCAAGATGGATCAAAAAGCTAAATGTAAGGCGAGACACTATAAAGCTCTTAGAGAAAAACGAAGGCAGAACACTCTTTGACATAAATCACAGCAATATCTTCTTTGATCCACATCCTAGAGTAATGAAAATAAAAACAAAAATAAACAATGAGACCTAGTTAAACTTAAAAGCCTCTGCACAGCAAAGGAAACCATAAACAAAATGAAAAGACAACCCACGGGATGGGAGAAAATATTTGCAAACGAAGTGACTGACAAGGGATTAATCTCCAAAATATACAAACAGCTCACGCAGCTCTATATCAAAAAAGCAAACAACCCAAGAGACTCCCCTGGTGGTCTAGTGGTTAGGATTCGGTGCTTTCACTGCCATGGCCTGGGTTCCATCCTTGGTCAGGGAACTGAGATCCCGCAAGCTGCACGGCGTGCCAAACAAACGAACAAACAAACAACCCAATCAAAAACTGGGCAGAAGATCTAAACAGGCAATTAACCAAAGAAGACATATAGATGGCTGAAAAGCACATGAAAAGATGCTCAACATCACTAATTATTAGAGAAATGCAAATCAAAACTACAATGAGGTATCACCTCACACTGGTCAGAATGGCCATTATCAAAAAGTCTACAAACAGCTATACGTATACATAGTAGAAACTAGCACAACATTCTAAAGCAACTATACTCCAATAAAAATTAATTTAAAAAAAGTCTACAAACAATAAATGCTGAAGAGGGTGTGTAGAAAAGGGAACCCCCTTACACTGTTGGTGGGAATGTAAATTGGTACAACCAATATGGAGAACAGTATGGAGGTTCCTTAAAAAAGTAAAAATAGAACTACCATATGATCCAGCAATCCCACTCCTGGGCATCTGGAGAAAACCATAATTCGAAAAGATACATGCACCCTGATGTTCACTGCAGCACTATTTACAACAGCCAAGACATGGAAGCAACCTAAATGTCCATCAACAGAGGAAAGGATAAAGAAGATGTGGTAAATATATACAGTGGAATATTACTCAGCTATAAAAAAGAATGAAATAATGCCATTTGTAGCAACATGGATGGACCTAGAGATTATCATACTAAGTGAAGTAAGTCAGACAGAGAGACAAATATCATATGATATCACTCATGTGAAATCTAATTTAAAAAATGATAAAAATGAACTTATTTACAAAATAGAAACAGACCTACAGGTATTGAAAACAAACTTATGGTTACCAAAGGGGAAATGTGGGGGGGAGGGATAAACCAGGAGCTTTGGATTAACATATATACAGTAATATATATAAGGTAGATAACCAAAAAGGACCTACTGTACAGCACAAGGAACTCTACTCAATATTCTGCGATAACTTATCTGAGAAAAGAATCCGAAAAAGAATGAATATATGTATATGTATAACTGAATCACTTTGCTGTACACCTGAAACTAATACAACATTGTAAATCAACTATACTCCAATAAAATAAAATAAAAAAAAAGATCGCATAAGTTATAACAGGGGGGCGAGGATGGGAAACTTGTACCTGAGCCTGAACTTGAGTCCCTTGGGGAGGGTATTTTTGCTCGTTTCCAGTAAGGACCTCCCTAGAATCCTGGCTCCCCTAGGTCATGGGATTGAGGTCCTTATCAACAATCCTTAGGACATGCTGTAAATAAACCTGGCAAATACAGGTGGAGGATTCTGTTCCTCCTGGTGGCCACTTCTTTCTCCTCTAAGGAAGGAAGAATTTGAGCAAAATATAATTAGAATCAGAAAGATCTCCATTTAGCCTGGCCCTGCCTGGGAACTAATGGGCCTGACCCTTCCACTCCTGGGAAACTGGCCTTCCTCTCCTCTTCTGGGTATGGGAAAAGGTCCTTTCAATCAGACCTTTCTCTTTCCTCTTGGGTCCCGCCACCTCTACTGCCTAGCACTTTCCACAGTCGCCTGGAAAGATGTCAGATCCCACTTGGAGGACAAGGCAAGGCCAGGAAACCATCAAGGCTGCTTTTTATCCCTCTGACCTGCCTCTCCCGTTTTTCCTTTATCATCAGCACTATATAGGGTAGGGCATGGGGTGACTAGAGGGATGTGGGGTGGTCATGGGGTCACAATTCTTGATCAAATTTTTTCATTAGCTGATGAAAAGAGTAGAAAAAGTCTTTATAATAGGAGAATGGCCATTCTTGGGGACAAGTAGCTTTGCCTGTTCTTAAAGGCACTGCATTTAGCCAGGAAACTTTTGCCTCATCTCTGAGCCTAGATTTAGCACCTGAATGGGCAGCAGGTAACCCTGAATGAATCTGTAAATGGGCATCTTGCTGGGCATAAAGGGATTAACTGGGAGTAGTACTAAAGCAGCCTGTCTGATAGAAAGCAAGCAGTGCTAGGGTCTGGGCATCAGAAATGGGGACAACACTGACTTTTTATAGAATTCTATTCTGCACTATTTACCTTTCTGTTAAGAATTTTTCTAAAGGCAGTGTAAGTGTTGTTGATTGTTAGAACTGGATAATGCATTCATGGGGGTTCATTATAACATTTTCTCTATTTTTAAAAAATATATTTAAAAATTTCCAAAATAAAGCATTTTTTAAGCAATTAAAAAATAAAAATACAAACCAGACTATTCAAAAAAATAAAGGAAAAATTATAACCAGTGTTAAAAAATTTACCCTTACAAATAATATAAAAATGCAAATAGAAAAAAATAGATGCCTTTTCAGTTATGAAATTAGTAAAGATGGAAATGATAATACTCAGTAATGTCAAGGATGTAGCGTGGTGAGCACTTATGCTGGTAACTGAAAATCTGTACAATTTGGAAAGCCCATATGAAGAATTTTAAGTGTGTTCTTACTCTTGATCCAGTAACTAAATTCTAGGAATTCATCTCAGGGAATCAGAAATCCACACAATAATTTATATCTAAAGAGTTCTTTGCAGCATTGTTTATGTTATTGACATTTGGATAGTCCAACAAGAAGTTAAGTAAATTAGGTTGCACACGATGTTTGTAAAAAAAGGTTTTAGTAATACGGGGAAATTCTTATATTAAGTAGAACAAAAGTATACACTTAAAAACTAAGTGGAAATGAAACAACATATTAATGGTGATCCACCAGACAGGATCCTTGTAGGACAGAGATGGCACACGGAATAGAGTTTAGCCTAAGACAGTTTAAACAAGGGATGATCTGTACAGGTGTGGGCAGGGTTACAGGAGCCATTCAAGAACTTAGCAGCAGAGGGTGGTATCAGCCCTAGTCCTCAGGCAAGCAAGAGCAAGGAATGATGACCAGAGACTGGAGAGAGCTGAAGCTGTGCAAGATCCCAACCTAGTTCTTTTCCTACCCAGTGATCTCCTGATCTCCCATTGGGCATAATACATGTGAAGCCTGGTAATGTAGTCCCTAGAGATTAGCCTGCTGGCCCATAGAACAGGGCAGAGAACTGTGGAAAGTAGATCTGGACATGCAAACAGAAACTAACCAGCAAAATATTATCTCTGATTGGAGGATTATGGGTGCTTATTATTTTCTTTTTAAATTTTTTAAATTGAAGTATAGTTGATTTACAATGTTGTGGTAATCTCTGCCGTACAGCACAGTGACTCAGTTATACACAAATACACATTCTTTAATATTTTCTTTTTATCTGTTAGCCTATAAAACTCCTGGGCCTGGTGTGAACACCCCTGCCCATGAGGAGTTTAGTAACAAAAGCCATACAGTTTACATATTATGTTTCCTTTCTCAAGCCATCATAGTTAAAACAATTTAAAATGTAAAATTTATATTAAGAAGCATATGCTTATATTTTTCTAAGCTATGTTTTATGATGTTCTTTAGAAATTAATCCTTCCTTCCCCTTAACTCTTCTTTCCTGGTTTTCTATTCTGTGCTTCTTTTTCCCATTTTATTTGGGTATTTAATAAGTAACCTTACAACAACAAAACTCATAGGACTGTCTGCTTTATGAATAGTTGTGACTGCATAAAGCATTGTACTGTTATACCAGCAGCAGGAGCAACAGCTTTGATTTGGTCAAGACCAATCAGGACAAGGGCAGGCCGCTTCCTTTGCCCCCATACCTGGGGAAATACAGTTCTTAGAATGTCCACAGCTACTGTACAGGTAGAGAAAGATTCAATATTGGTGGAAACACAGCTTTCTTATTTTTAGAACCACTGTGACTATATAATGGATGTTTTATTTTAGGACCGCCCTCCAAGCTGGCCAAATGATCATGCACGTATAATTTGGGAGCACAACTTTAACATAAAAAATCCAAATTCATTTCAGTTGAGTTTAGGAACATAATACTTGAATACTTTTATTTGAAATGTGTTGATTTTATAGAAAGTGTCTGGTGTGAAACAAGTGACTGTATTTTAAAATAAGTTTTTTATTTAAAAAAATTTCTCCGTGTACCAAAATGTTCATTGCAGCTCTATTTACAATAGCCAGGACATGGAAGCAACCTAAGTGTCCATCATCGGATGAATGGATAAAGAAGATGTGGCACATATATATAATGGAATATTACTCAGCCATAAAACGAAATGGAGTTATTTGTAGTGAGGTGGATGGAGTTAGAGTCTGTCATACAGAGTGAAGCAAGTCAGAAAGAGAAAAACAAATACAGTATGCTAACACATATATATGGAATCTAAGGAAAAAAAAAAAAAAGAGGTCGTGAAGAACCTAGTGGCAAGACAGGAATAAAGACACAGACCTACTAGAGAATGGACTTGAGGATATGGGGAGGGGGAAGGGTAAGATGTGATAAAGAGAGAGAGTGGCATGGACATTTATACACTACCAAACGTAAAACAGATAGCTAGTGGGAAGCAACCGCATAGCACAGGGAGATCAGCTCTGTGCTTTGTGACCACCTAGAGGTGTGGGATAGGGAGGGCGGGAGGGAGGGAGATGCAAGAGGGAAGAGATATGGGAACATGTGTATATGTATAACTGATTCACTTTGTTATAAAGCAGAAACTAACACACCATTGTAAAGCAATTATACTCCAATAAAGATGTAAAAAAAAAAAAAAAAAAAAAATTTCTCCGCAAAGGCCTAGTCTTAATTCAAACAGGTGAATCTGATTTTTGTCACAGACATTTTGTGTTTGAAAAGCGGTCATACTGGAGGTGTGTAAGGATATATCATTTTGGCCTTGACAAGCTAATTTGAAAAAAAAAAGATTATGAAAGAAAAAAGGTATTTTATTCACTCAGAATTTTGAATAACTTTTTAAAGTATAATTTGAAATGATTAAAACTCATTACTTGCTAAAGGCTTGGGTCATGTGTATTTTGACTTAAATTATTTTGCACACTGACATTGATTTTGATCATTTGCTCACTATCAAGGCTTCTCTGTGATTATTATGCAGTTATATCGTTAACAACACAGATTTCAATTCAGAATGCTAAAATTCACTGAAACGTTGTATGTGCATTTGGTGTACTGAGAAACTCAGTCATGATAAACCTGTCGTGGCTTATCCCCTTGGAGAGGCAGTAATTTTCCCAAATGCTTTGGCCCATTTGAGTGTCAGGAGCCTGGACCCTGAACTCCCTTTGAACTCATCTTTCTAGGTTATAGTTCTATTTAATCAGATACAGTTTTAAAATATTATTTTAGAGTAAACTAGATAAAATAGATGCTGATTTCCTCCCTTTTCATTTTTTCGTGTTATCACATGTATTGGTTCTGACTTTGTTATTCGTCTAACTTGAATCATTAACTTAAGTAAACGTGCTGCCATGGTATGTTTATCAGTTAACTCAGTCAATTGATAAAATACTTTTTTTTCTTTACAAAATATGAAATTAATAGCCATAACTTTAGTGTTAGCTGATAAAAGACATGCAAACAAAATCAGAGTAAATCAAATGACTCATCTGGCTTCCATAAAAGCTAAGTAAAATTGCTTAGTTATCAACATATTAAAAGGGTAAAAATTTAGCACTGGATTTTTAAAAATAAGTCAAAATACAGACCTATAGCAAGAATTAAGCTGCTGATTTATGACAATGGCTTGAGCTAAGGATAAACCAGATGAAGAATGAGCCCATTTATATGTAATATAAATCAGTGCCATTTTTCCTTTACTAAATATTTAAGAACACAAGACTCCTACCCTTGGAAAAGGCGACCAGTGCTGTGGCCTGCACTTGAGGATGTGCATGTATCACACACGTGCACAAAGTAAATTTATTAAAGAACACACCATGGGAAACTCTGCCACTAGAGTCCAGTGCTTGACAATAGCATAGCAAATTCCATTAGGTTGCAAGGCCTGAGAGTAATCATCTGTGGCTTGATGCCTGGATCTGGAGCCTCAGAATGCCCTCTGCATCCATGGCTTTACCCTTGGATTTATTCTTCCTTTATCTCCTCTCAGCTATGTTGTTCAATCCAGGCTGGCAGTATTTCTGCTGGTATAACATTTTCAAAAACCTTGTTGGTCTTCTGTATAATTTATGGGGATCTAAGACATCACACAAGAAGGTCTTCCAAAGATCTTTCCTGGATAACCCCATCTTTATTCCTGACTTCTGCTGAGATGGTTGCTGGGATCCATGAGATACATGCTTAGTCTCTTTAGGAAAAGTCTGTCCAGCCACACCACTGGTGTTCTCTCCAGAGAACTCTTTCTCATCTTTTGCTATCTGCATAAGTTAAGAATTTTCCAAATTAGGTGCTGGTTCCTTTTTGCTTAACAGTTCCTTCTTCAATATGTCTCTTTTCCCTTGCATTTTACGATAAGCAGTAGGAGAAACCAAGCTGCACCTTCCACACTTTGTTTGGAAATCTCCTTAGCTAAATATCCAAGTTCATCGCTTACAAGCGCTACTTTCCACCCAACACTAGAACACAAATCAGACAAGTTTTCTGCCACTTTATAACAAGGACTGTCTTTACTACAGTGTCCAATAATATGTTCTTCATTTCCTTCTATGGTCTAATCAAATCACCTTTAATGTCCATGTTTCTACCAGCCATCTCTTTAAGGCAATCTAGGCTTTTCTTACCATGCATCTCAAAATTATTCCAGTCTTCTACCCATTACCCACTTCCAAAGCCATTTCCACATTTTTAGGTATTTGTTACAGCAGTACCCACTCCTCAGTATCAAAATCTGTATTAGTTTCCTAGGGTTCTGTAACAAAGTACCATAAAATAGATAGCTTAAAACAACAGAACTGTATTGTCTCACAGGTATGGAGGCTAGAAGTGCAAAATTAAGGTGTTTGAAAGGAGCCCCCACCTTGCCTCTTTTTAGCTTCTGGTGTTTGCTGGCAATCTTTGGCATTTCTGGCTTAGAGCTATATCACTCCAATCTCTGCCTCTGTCATCATATGTCTTTCTTCCTTCTGTCTCTCCACATGGCCTTATTATAAAAATACTAGTTATTGGCTTTAGGACTCTAACCCAGTATGACTTTATCTTAATTAATTACCCCTGCAAAGATTATATTTCCAAACAAGATCATGTTCTGAGATTTTGGGTGGACATGAATTTTGAGGGGACACTCTTCAACTCAGAGAACTTCAAACACGTTAAACTGCCTAACTATCCACAAAATCAAAACGGTTCATGATAGTCTAATTAGCAGTGAAGTGTATTGAGTCATTAGTCATTGAGTATCATAGATGTTTATGAGGAAAATTAATTCAATGTTCCTAAGGAAAAGTGAATTTCATGTGTGGTTCAGTTCACTTTTCTATCTTTAGGATTATATTTTTTCCATCTTAGTTGGGTCCATTTTCTTAATCTACTGTAGAAAGACCCAATCTGGAAAAAAAATTAAAGGACAAAGGATGGTGTTTTTTAAAATTTTTATTGAGGTATGGTTGATTTATAATATTATATTAGTTTCAGGTGTATGACAAAGATGTTTTTATTTTTGTTTTTGTTTTTTACTTCTTTCACTTTCCTCTTACTGTCCTGCCCAACTCTCCTCTCTCCCAAAGTGGATGTCATATTTGTGATTCTCCATTCCCCTTTAAGTAAACTTTTTATATTTGGGAAAATTCCCAACTTGTAAGTTCTGCCTACCTAAATTAAAATTCCCAGCCCCCTTATCAGTTCTCTTTAACTCTGAACCAGAAATTCTAGCCAGGCAAGTGATAAAAAGGCATGCAAATTGGAAAGGGAGAAATAAAACTCTGTATTCACAGATGACATGATCATTTGTATTGAAAATCCTATGGAATTGACCAATTAAAAAAAAGCTACTAGAACTAATAAGTAAGCTTAGAAAAGTTACAGGATATAAAGTCAATATACAAAAACCATTTGTATTTCTATACACTAGCAGTAAACAATCAGAAAATGAAATAAAAATAAAAATAATACCATGCATCATAGCATCAAAGACATGAAATGCTTAGGGATAAATATGACAAAATTTGTACAAGACATGAACACAAAAAACTACAAAACATTGTTGAGAGAAACTACAGAAAGCCTAAATCAATAGAGAGGTGTATATATTCATGGATCAGAAGACTCAATATTATTAAGATGTCATTTATCCCCAAATTGATCCATATTTTCAATGGAATCAGAATTAATATCCTAACAGGCTTTTGTACAGATTGACAAGCTGATGCTAAAATTTGTACAGAAATGCAAAGGACCTAGAATAGCCACACACACACACACACACAAACACACACGACAAAGAACTAAGGTGTAGTACTCATACCACCTGATTTTAAGACATGTAGTTTAATAGAATAGAAGAGAGTCCACAAATAGATCCAAATAGGTTTGGTAAAATGATTTTTGACAAATATGCTAAGGAAATTCAATGGAGAAAGAATCACCTTTTCAACTAATGGTGCTAGAACAATTGGGTAGTCTATGTAAAAGAATGAACCCTGAACTCACACCATATACAAAAATTAACTCAAGGGACTTCCCTGGCGGTCCAGTGGTTAAGACTCCGTGCTTCCAATGCAAGGAGCGCAGGCTTGATCCCTGGTCGGGGAACTAAGATCCCACATGCCGTGTGGTACGGCCAAAAAAGTATTAAAAAAAAATTAACTCAAAATAGATTACAGATCTAAATGTAAGAGCTAAAACTATAAAATTCCTAGATGAAAACAGGAAAAAATATTAGTTAACTTGGGTTTGGCAAAGATTTCATAAATACTACACAAAAAACCACAAACTACAAAAGAAAAACATCAATAAGTTGGACCTCATCAAAATAAAGTAATTTTACTGTTTGAAAGACAATGCTAGGAAAATGAAAAGGCAAGCCACATGATGGAAGAAAACATTTGCAAAACATTTATCTGACAAAGATTTTATATCTAGACTATAAAAAGAAGTCTTACCTAATTATATGAAGACAAGCAACCAAATTAAAAATGGGCAAAAGATTTGAGCAGACACTTCATCAAAGAATATAATGAACAGTAATTAAACACACAAAAATATGCTCAACATCACTAGTCAATAGGCACCCAATAAAATGGTTAAAATTAATAAGATTGATCATGTCAGGTGTTGATGAGAATCTGAAGTTACCGGGTCTCTCAAAGACTGCTTGTGTTGATGTAAAATGATATAGCCATTTTGGAAAACAATTTGACAATATATTAAAAAGTAAAATGTATACTTATCATTTGACTCAGCCATTCCACTCCTAGGTATTTATACAAAAGAAATGAACACATATATGTTGGCACAATGACTTGGAAATGAATATCCACAGGAGCTTTATTTGTAATAGCCCCATACTGGAAAAAACCCAAATATCCATCAACAGATGAATGAATAAATGTAATATGCTATATCCATGTAATGGAATATTATTGAGAAATGAAAAGGAATGAACTATTGATACATACAATCATGTGGATTAATCTCAAAATTATTATGCTGAGTAAAGGAAGCCAGACAAAAAAGAATACATACTGTATGATTCCATTTATATAAAACTCTGGAAAATGAAAATTAATCTAAAGCAAGAGAAAACAGATCCATGATTGCTTGGGACAGGGGAGTGTGAGGGAAGTGGTGATTACATAGGGTATAAAGAAACCTTCAGGGACTACATACAGACTCATGATCTTTTATGGTAAAGGTCTCACAGGTGTATACATGTGTCAAAACTTATGAAATATGTGCAGTTTATTGCACTATCATTTATAACTTACTAAAGCTGAAAAATTACAAAAGCCAAAAAAAAAGGAAGAAATTTTTTAAAATTTCAACTTTTTGTTAAAATTGTTTTCTATGTCTGTGAGCCTGTTTCTGTTTTGTAAATAAGTTCATTTGTATCATTTTTTAAGATTACATATAAGCAGTATCATGATATTTGTCTTTCTCTGTCTGACTTACTTCACCTAGTATGATAATCTCTAGGTCCATCCATGTTGCCGCAAATGGCATTATTTCATTCTTTTTTATGACTCAGTAATATTCCATTGTACATATGTACCACCTCTTCTTTTTCAAAACTACAATTTGAAAAGATATATGTACTCCAATGTTTATAGCAGCACTATTTACAATAGCCAGTACATGGAGGCAACCTAAGTGTCCATCAGCAGATGAATGGATAAAGAAGATGTGGTATATATACAGTGGAATACTACTCAGCCATAAAAGGAATGAAATTTTGCCATTTGCAACAACATGGAGGGTACTGCACTAAGTGAAATACGTCTGACAGAGAAAGACAAATACTATATGATATCACTTACATGTGGAATCTAAAAAATACAACAAACTAGTGAATATAATAAAAAAAGAAACAGACTCACAGATATAGAGAACAAACTAGTGGTGACCAGTGGGGAGAGGGAAGGGGGGGTAATATAAGGGTAGGGGATTAAGAGGTACAAACAATTACGTATAAAATAAGCTACAATGATATATTGCACAACACAGGAAATATAGCCAATATTTAAAAATAACTATAAATGGAGTAGAGTATAACCTTTAAAAATTGTGAATCACTATATTACACACTTGTAACTTATATAATATTTATGTCAACTATACTTCAATTAAAAAAAGAAAAGTAAGGAAAAGACAAGAAAAGTAAGGCCTATGCCAATATGTTCACATCTTGAAAAATAATTAAAACAAGAAAAAAGGAAGTTTGTCCAAATTTAAGTCTAAAGATGGGAAATTGCCTCTGAATGTCCAGCAAAATGAACAACAACAGCAAAAAGATTCACATGGAAGGACATCATCCTAAAATTTCAGGACACAAGGAACAAAGAAAAGATCTTAAGTGCTTCTAAGGAGAAAAAACATATTGTAGAAAAGGGTCAGGAGTGAGAAGGTATCATCAGATATGTAATATCGTCAGGGCAGCAACACCAGAAGGTAGAAGATGATGGAGAAATGAATTAAAAATTCTGAGGAAATACTATTTCAACCCAGAATTATTCACCTAACCAAACTATCAGTTAAGTGCAAAGTGGGAATAAAAAATTTTATGTATGCAAATTCTCAGAAAACTTATTTTCCATGTACCCTTTCCCATGAAGCTAATGGTGTATAAGAGAAAAGTAAACCAGAGGAATATCTAGGATACAGGAAAGAGGGGAGCCAATGTGTGAGAGAGAGCTGAAGAGGATCCCTCAGATGACACTTAAGAGGAAATTTTGTATGAATGCTGAGAGCCTCTGGTACAGATCAGAGCAGGAGGATGGAAAGTTCCAGCAGGTGTGTCTTCAATAAACAAAAAGAATTTCATCACTTGATTATGTGGAAAATATTGATTAAAGGATTTTACATCTGTTTAAAGAGTTTGGAGAGTATTAGAGAAACGTACATAGAAAATCAAGCAAACAAACAAAAAAAATCACGTGACTATAAACTCCAGGAAAAAGAACAAGAAAACTATTACAAAAAATGTAATCGTGATTTTTCTACTTGGCTAATCGTGGCATCTGACTGAAGAGATGACACAAATCTACCAGAAAGTTTGCTCTGCATCAGCCCAAGGGTTAATACTGCCACAGATCCCTACCCATGAAACCTCCTGTCCTTTCTCAGTAGCTGGTAGTCAAGTGTCTTGATTAACTAGACATCATTGTGAGTCATTACTACATGAAAGTTGAGGATGGTTTGTGATAATAATACTAACATTTACTGATCCCCTACTGCATGCCAAATGCTTTCCTTGGTTTAGCTTCACTGATCCTTATTTATCATCAGCTCCATTTTTACAGATGAAGAAACTGTGATTTAAAGAGGTTAGGCAACTTTCCCAGAGTGATAGGGCTTGGATTAGAAAGTAGGCAGTGTACTTCCAGAGGCTGTACTCTTTTTTCTTTTAATTGAAGTATAGTTGATTTACAATATTGTGTTAGTTTCAGGTGTACAGCAAAGTGATTTGGCTATACATACATATATGTATATTTTCAGATTCTTTTCCATTATAGGTTATTATAAGGTACTGAACATAGTTCCCTGTGCTATATAGCAAATCCTTGCTGTTCAGAGCCTGTACTCTTGACTACTGCTCTCTTCTGCCTCAATACATACTTTCCAGGAAATGCTGAAGGGATATATACTTAGGAAATCAAGGAGAAAAGAAGGCTCCTCTGGTGGAAGCGGTGGTAGAATGAAGAGAACTAAGGCCAGACAGGAGGAGTCAGGCAGGATAGTAGACTGACCTGTGTGTCCACTCATAAGAATTGAGAGTTGATGTGATCTTGTTAATGATTCATTTAACTTAGAGAGAGATGCTGAAAAACTCCTTTACTCTACTGAAGAGGGCAAGAACATTGGCATCAAAATGAATCTTTCTCCTGAGACTCTCACTTCATTCGTTTCATGTCTTTTGACGACCATTTCTTTCATTTCTCATTCCCTTTAATCACCAGTCTTCAAATTACAAGCAGAGAAACTCAGCTCTGGCTTCTCTTGTTTGAACTTTCCTTCACTTATATTTGACCCCAGGAGTCTAGGCAACTAGGCAAGGTGACGGCAACCTGGAGGCAAAAAGGACCTGGTTCCCCCTCCCACCCCCAGCCTCATTAAATACGGTGCAGTTCCTACCAAGAGGGTTGGGGGTGGAGGCTGTGTGGGCAAAAGACACAGCTTCCAAATGTTCTTGTAAATATTCATAAAAACATGTCAGTGTTGCTAAACCCACAACAAACGATAATCATCCATCCCCCTACACCCTCATCTTTTTGCTGTTAGTCCTTTTGTCCGCTTTGAATTTCTTCCCACAATTGCTTCTCCCTTATCCTTGTGGTTTTGAATTGCTGCCAGCCGCCCTAGCCTCTGCAGTCCTTCATGCAAGTCTGTGGTACCCTTTAAAAAGCAGTGGTGCTCTGCTGCCAGCAAGGGATGTGAATAACACACCATCCTCGGGATGTTGCTGCTTCTCATCTCCATTCCTTACTCTTGGGGAACACAACAATTATTCTGCCCAGGAACTGATGGGGATTTCGGAACAACCTGGCACATCTGAAACATTTTTCTGACTCACTGCGCTGGCATATACTGCTAGATCAGCACTGGCCCTGTTCCACGCAGCCTGTCACCAACAGTGGGTGTTGTTGTAAGCCCTAGTTCTGATTGTGGCAAGATGGGCTCTGTGACTCTCCTCTTGTTCTGTTGAGTTCAGAAAAGGCATCTGGTCTCCATTCACATTGCATTTGACAAGAGTCCAAAACCTAAATGAATGTTGCTAATAAAGAACTGTAAGGAAAAAAACATGTTGAGAACTGCTGAGTGTATTCAACACATATCAAGCTTTGGAGCAGAGGGAGGGGGAGGAGAGCGAATACACTGGGTTAGGATCACGGATTGGAGGGTGAGATCTCTGGGCTCTGTTCCTGGCTCTGTCCATGGACTGTGCCTAAGACTGCCTTCTTTAAATTCAGAGTGCTCAGAAAGTGCTTCTGATACAGAAGATACTGCATGTGACCTTGCATATGCTTAACTCTGCTGTTGGTCAACTAAGTTTCAAATGAGCTACTATTAATTCAACAACCACTCTGTGCTTAAGTCAATGGCTGCCAAGGGGTGGCTTTAGCCCCTGTATATTGTCACTGGCTCCCCCTCTCCAAATTCTCTGATCTGGATAATTGGCATGTCCTCCACCTTTTGCAAAGTACATTCAAACTGGGCCTACTATCTCCCCTTTATCTTTCACAGGCATATCTCTTGCATTTCAAACTCTGTCTTGATCCTAGAGGACCTAACCAGCACAGAAGGAGAGTTTATTTCTAAATGAAATTGGTCAGAATAGGCTGAAAAATGTTAATACATGTGAACCTAAATTAAACTTAGTATAATGAAGCCCCCTTTGAACAATGATTATTTCCTGGGGTAGCTTCTAAAAATGTACTATCTGCAAAATATACATACAATGGAGGTAACTGAATGAGGAAACTTTTTTTTTTTTAACTAAAGTATAGCTGATTTACAATGTTGTGTTAGTTTCAGGTGTACAGCAAAGTGATTCAGTTATACATGTATCTATTCTTTTTCAAATTCTTTTTCCATTTAGGTTATTACAGAATATTGAGTATAGTTCCCTGTGCTATACAGTAGGTCCTTGTTGGTTATCTATTTTATATGTAGTAGTGTGTATATGTTAATCCCAAACTCCTAATTTATCTCCCCTACCCTTCCCCTTTGGTAACCTTAAGTTTGTTTTCTAAGTCTGTGAGTCTGTTTCCATTTTGTAAATAAGTTCACTTGTATCATTTTTTAAGATTCCACATATAAGCAACATCTTATGATATTTGTCTTTTCTTTTCAAAATACTTTCTTCCTTTGGCTTTCCAAGGCAACACATTCTCTCTTACCTTATTTGACCAGTCCTCTGAACACCTTTCTTCCTCTACCCAGACCCTTAATGTTAGGGTCCCTGGAGCTCTCTCTCTCTTCTTATTGTCTGTACCCAGGTTAGTTCCTCCCAACATTCATCACATGTCATTGTTATTTCATTGTTTTTCCTGCCACTGCAAACTTTATGAGGCCAGGATTATATCACCACTCTACTTCCAGTATTAGCACCATGCATAATATGAAGTTTGTGCTTAATAAGTATTTGTTGAGTGAATGAATAGTTGATTGAATCCTTTACAGAAAGGTTATATTTGAGTTGAGGTTTAAAAGAAGAGTAGGAGTATCAAGAAAGAAAAAGTAGAGATTTTTAACATGACAGGTGATTGAGAGACGTTTGTGGATTTTGAGCAGATCAGTGATATATTGAGATCTGAAGTTAGATCACTCCAGTGACAGCATGGGGGACAGACTGGAGCAGGGGATCAGGGCAACTGATGTTGCGATATTCTTAGCAAATAGGGTGATGGCTATAGAGATGAAGGAAAAGGAAGTGAACGGGTTCAGGCATAATTAGGAGATTGAACCAACAAGCCTTGGATGGATTGGTTACAGGCAGTTAAGGGAGAGAGAGGAATCTTGGATGCCTTAGATTCCTTCACCAGCATAAGAGGCACAGAAGAAAAAGAAATCTGGGAGAAAAGGTTAGTTTTGGACCCAATGAGTTTCAGGTTCTTAAGTGTTCAATTATGGGTACAGAAGTTAGATTACATTATAAATTCTAGGCGTTCAGAAACCATGTCAGTTTAATCACATAGTTCATCCTAATGTTGGTGCTTGATAAATTCTTTTGATGGCATTGATAGAATGCCACAATGACAATATTGCATTGCCAGTCCATCTAAGGGAACCCCTTTATATGAAGCCCGTGTGTTTATTTACTCACCCCTGTGGGGCTTTATGACTAGGTTGCCCTTTACATGAACATTATCCATTTTTGCAGATGCTGTTTCAAAATTGATTAGTTCTCCGACCTGCCCACCGAAATCATCCAACCTACTGAAGAAGCAGAATGGGATGTGGATTATAGGGTTTCAGATAACACCAAGTCCCTAGTGAAAGGTATGTTATTTAATTGCTTTGTTCTGCTTTTGGAAAAAGTGTAGCTGTGTTTTCTTTTCTCCAATTGTATAGGTCACAGCGATTTTTTTTTCCCACTGGCAATTACAAGCTATATGGAAGATTTCCAGGGTAGAATCAGTCTCACACAAATGCTAAATATAACTAATCAGGGTCTGGAAGGTACACAGAGTGTAATTAGTAGGTTGTATTTGGGTCAGTACTAAGGTCATTTATGAGATACAAGAAAAACAGACCTTTTGCCTTTCTATAGGGAAAAAATGAAAATATATTCATTTTGTGCACTGTAGTATATACATTACAATGGGTTAAAAGCGTTTTTGGTAATTTCATGTATATATGTAAGATAATTTTAAAGAGTAAACCAAAACAATGTATGTATTCATAATAAGAATATTAAAATTGATAGCAAGAAATTGCATAAATTTATCTAATATGCTATTAACTAATGTCAGAACTGACAAAATGGGATTCTCACTCTTAGCTTAGTATGCGTTCTGCTTCTAAGAAGTCATTCACCTGATATGCTTAAAGCCTTCACTGTGCAACTATAACTAATGAATTCATGATAACAGAACATGACTATAGTGGATCTTAGCTCCTATAGCCTGTGTGGGCTTTTCAGGGCTTCCCTGACTACTATGAACACCAAATGAGAGGCAATAATATTCACTCAAAGTGCAAATGTAGGACAGATATTTAAAAATCACTGAAGATAGTGAAGGTTATCAAATCGGTGAATTACAGCAATGGATTAAAAACGAAGCCAAAAAAATCTCTTCTTCATACATCCATAAGAGTTGATCTCATATACATCTACTGTTTCAACCACTATTCTTATAGGAGCAGATTTCCCCACTTTCTCTCTCTAGGTCAGACCTTTTCTCCTGAATTCAGATCCACAAATCCAATTGCTTTCTACATCTGCATCAATTTCTGTCTAAATCCATAATGTTATGAATCAATGTTTATTTATATTTCAATGTGTTCAAAGTTAAGCTCATTATCTTCTTCTATAAACTTCTCCTTCCTGCTGAGGTTTCTAATAAACCAAATGTTCAGTCCTGGATTATCATCCTCCTTTCCTCTTTCTCTCTTATTGCTGGTATCTAAATAGCCACTTCTTAGAATGATTTGCCTTATAAATACCTATGGAAACCATTCCTTTTACCCCCTTCTTGTCACTGTTTACTTCAGGCCTTCATGATTTTTCCCCTGAATGACACCAGTAATCTTTTAATGGGTCTCCCAGTTTCTAGTCTTTACTGATCTTCTGTCTTTAAACCAATCCTTGAATCTCTACCAGAGAAAGTATTTAAAATACAAACCCGGCCATGTGACTCTCCTCCATAAAACCCTGGTCTGCCTCTCTTACCTTAAAAAAAGACCATTAACTTCTACTCCCCACATAAAATAGAGGCCATCAAGCATGAACTTTCTTAACTTCACTTAACTCTCACTGTTTGAATTTGTATTTGCACTCTTCTCATCTTTGCCTACTCAATTTCCTTATTTCTGGCCAAGGCCAAACTCTGAGCCCATGATCTGAGTCCCCTTGCCTTCTGCCTCCTCAGGGCCCTCAGGCCATCATTGGTAGCCATTCTTCTCATCCTCTGCTTCTCTACTGTCTCACTCCCCTTAACATATAGACATGGCCAAGTTTCCCTGATTTGAGACAAACAAAATCACTCCTTAGATGCAACAGGCCAAAATAGAACTCACCATTTCCCCATATCTGTGGTTAACTTTTCTTTGTCTTTCAAAACTCAGCTAAAGTTGTACTCCCTACCCCTACTCCCACACTCTGCTATGTCACCTTGAATATTTATCAAATATTTCCCATATCGTAGCTACCTATTTGCTTACCTATCTTCTCTATTACACCGTGAACTTCTGTAGGAACTGGTATTAAATTATTACCAGCAATTAATTAATTAAATAGTGAGTATAACTGTCAAAATATAATCTCAGGTCTAGACACTTATTTTTCTAAAATTTCAATTTTTAGCTCTCGTTTTGTCAGAAACTAAACTTAATCAGGTTTCTTACCCCACTGTGCCCTCCCCCTACCCCCTCCCCCCCCCCCCAACCCCGAAGGCTGTGTGTAGATTCAAAGCAGGTTATGAAGTTAAGACACTGGTGGGGAGGGGAGACATGGGATATGTTTGGTCTCAAGTTACCCAGGCTGCATCGCTAAGACTCCTCATTCCTGCCTGGTCCCTATTTACTGTGCATTCAAATGGCTATATCCTCCTGACCCAGACCCCAGGCTACTCTGACTTGGCTTTCTCCGGACTACTTCTATCTCTTCTCAGGAACAATTTAACTGGAATTTCTCTTGTTCCCTCTCCTCCCTGAGATTAGGCCAGGGGTTGAGCAGAAGAGTAGGACCTCTTCTCAGGAAACATCAATGTGTTAGTTTTCTTACTTTCTCTCTCTCTCTTTCTCTACCCCAAGGAATCAGTTTTTAGATCAAACTGACTTTGACCTTTGCTTCCAAATCTGTTGGCATAAACTTTATGCTCTGAGTCTTTCAGAGATTAGGGTTTTGAAACCGCAAATCCTAGTGTATCAGTTCTGACGCTTTCTACTGCAAAAAATAGAATACCTAACTAAAAAGTAGCCTCCACAACAAAAAGTTTTAATGATCTCACAGAAGAGAAAGTTCAGGGGTAGGGGACAATTCTTGGGTTGGTTTATAGCACAGCAATGCCAATGATAATTCAGGTTCTTTCCTTCTCTCTGCCCCCTCTCCCTGTCCTTTGTATACTGGCTTAGTTCTCAAACTTGTTTCCTCATGGTCTCAAGATGGCTGCCTCTCTCTCTTACCATTAGGGAGGAATATATATATATTATACTTCTAGAATAAGAATATATTGCAGGATCAAGTCATCCACGGTGTGGTAGTATATAAAATGTTTCTAACCCTAGCAAACAAGGAAATTAAATGATCAGGGAAACTTCAATATAACAAATAACATTAACATAAACAACACTTCTAGATTTCTCTTAAATTTGGAAGTCACATATGAAGGATGTTATTTAGTTGGCATACATAAAACATCTCTGCAAAATACACATGTTAATCAACTGCTAGAAACACTATGTGTATATATTGGTAGTACATAATGATCAACAAAATCACCAAAGAAAAATAAAAAAGGAGGGTAAGAACTTGTCTAATATATACCCTGAAAGCCTAATGCATTAGAAACTCATGCTTCTATGAGAAGGTTCAAATGTCATGCTTTAGTTTAAATGATAGTACACTGGTTTTCTGGAGAAACTTTTTTCTGCACCCTCATCAGCTTACTTTGCTTATGATAAGTGTGTCCCCACTTTTGCTTCCTTACAAAGCACTTTATTTCTGCCTTTTAAGTCTCTTACACTCATCTTTCCTTCTCTGATGATCGACCTATAGGTTGTCAAGCCAGGTCCTGTAGTAGCCAAGAATCAAAGCATCTGATCCCTTTTCATAATCACATTGAATCCCTGGGTAGCTATATATTTTACTCCAGAAGGAGGAAATTGTTTATATCTGGCTCTCATTCTCCCTTAGTTTGCATTATAACCAGAAAAAATTATGCACTCTTGAGTTGAACCAGCTCACGAAATAACAAATGAGTAATGATACTTGGCTCTTGTTTTCCTTTTTTAATTTTAAAGGACATAATGTGTGTTATCTCAGAGAATGTCAGTTTGCTGATTCAAATTTGGCCATGTGGTTGAATCCAGCTGCCCTTTACAACTCTACTTTTTTATATATTTTAAATTTCTTTCACATTCCAAATAGCATAAGTGAATGCATTTTCAAGGCCAGAATTGGGATTCCTGCTTGGATTCTTGCTGAGAACTATTCCAATCTCAGAATGCGCTTCTGTAGGCCATGACCTTTTTCTTCATATACTCCAGAATCTTAAAATCTGTGGCTTATGGGATTCCTACATATTACCTGCCAAGGAGACTGTCTAGCTGAGAATGAACTCGAATGCATGTATTTTTATAAAGTTTCAAAAATGAGTTCCTAATATTATCCTTTGTCAATCATCCACGTATTATTTATTAGGTTTCTATAGCACCTTTTCTCCAAAGAGCTCAATGTATCTTAAACACATGTTACAATGCACTTTAAATAGGTGTTACCAAATTTGGCATTATATATGAGAAATAGTGCTAAAATTATTAATTCCAACTGTAAATCATTCAAAGAAGAAAAGGAAATTTCAGCATCACTTAAAAATTACATATATATATATATATATATATATATATATATATATATATATATGATATGTTTTTTTTTTCCAGTCCTGTTAGATCTGTCAGAACCTCTTTCCAAAAGAACTGCAGGGTTAACTTTGAAAACAGTGAATGTTACCTATAAATACAGGCACTCAACTGGTATTTGAAATGTTATGCAGTTTTCTTGTTTGCAAAGGTTCTGATGTTTCCTTTGATTTCTAGGAATACAACAATAGCCATTTCTGTCTAAATGTCAAGTGACAGGCCCAACAGGCCTTGGATGTTTATTAGGTTGGACTTGTCGGGGTTCCCAACTCTTTTGCAGTTGATATGCTCTTTCTTTTCTTTTCTTTTTGTCATTAGTGTTGAAGCAAGACTGAATACAAGGGAGTTGTCATCAGTGAGCTCTTGTCCCCTCGATAGCAGAGGGAGGAGAGTGTGAGGGTGAGGGAGGCAATTACTATCTCTCTTCTCAGAAGAGGGAAATAAACAAATTATAATCTTTAAGTTAGAGGTAATTCAGAAAGAGGCAGGCGATGCCTTCTAATTTAGAGACATTTTCTCTTTCTTTGCCACTCCTTCCCCAAAGTACAACAGTAATAAAAGAAACCCCACAGTCAAAGAACTAACACCGATTTCCTCGTCCTAGAAATCCCAAATTGGGGGCTTCAGTTGCATTCTGCCCTGTTCTTTTCTTTCCTCTCCTTTTTACTCAGGTGGATTGCTTTCAGTTGGGGCAGTCTTCATTCCACATGAGCTTTGAAATCATATCCTTGGATCTGTATAGAACGGCAGTAGTTCAAAGTATTAGTAGCAGCCTTTCATACTAATGCTGCCATTAGATCATTATAACTATTCTAAGGTTCTGCCTGTGAGCATGGCATGAATTTTATATTTGGAAATAAAATCCTCCCGGGATACCACAAAGCTGCACGCCAGCCTTGCCCCTTCTCACAGGCCGTTAGGATTGGCTGCCCTGCCTCCGTCTTGTGTTACGCAGGAATAAGTCCTGCCGTGTTTGTTTCACATAAGAACCCCTTCAATTTGTTTATAATGATCTGAATGATATTATTAGGTGAACAAAGCCACTCAATGGTGACATTTATTAACCAGTCATATCATCTGTGTTTAAATCTCGTATTACATTTCAGGGAAATTGTGTGAACCTAACTCCAGCATAACTTTTCTTTGGGGACCACTGCTTTGTATTGAGTTTGAAATAAAATAGAAGAACATAGAAAGGAGGTTTTATTTCCAGGAGAGCATTTCACTTAAGAGGTTTAGACTGAGCCAGATTATGTGTAGAGGCCCACAGAAAGGTGGATTTGGGGACTTTTCAACCTAGCACTGGCTATGTGTCTATGCATGAATTACGGGGTATGGTTTGTTTCTAAAGAGGGATATGGGAATTGGAATGAACAGTGCTGGGGAAGTAGAAGAGAGGTGTAATGCAATGGATGGAAGAAAACCATACCTATAAAAATGAAATCTTTGTGTGTGGGCTGGGAGAATGATGGATTTGCTGTGACACCTCCATGAGGAAGAGTGTGCATGTGTGGGATAATGCCCATTGTCTGGGAAGAAGGTATGCAGATATTGGTGACTGTGGTTAGGTACGTGGGTGAATTAAAATGTGGAGAAATTAGAACATGATTGAAGAATGATAGCCTGTTAATATGAGAGCAAGGAAGGCTGGCATGTACATGTATGATTTTGAATGATGATGCAATTACATACTGTAAAAATTTTTTATTGTGGAAAACCCTAAACATTACCCAAGAGTAGAAAGGATACTGTAACAAAGCCTCATATACCCATCACTCAGCTTCAACAATGAACTCATAGTCAATCGTGCTGCATCTTCACCTCCCCTCTTCCCCCATCACTAGTGTATTAAACACACCATATCTTGGCATCCGTATCTACTTCTGTATGAATCTCTAAAAGATGAAGAATCTTTAAAAAACCATAATGATGGTACCATTATCATACCTATAAAATTAATAATTTCGTACTATCATCAAATATCCAGTTAGCTTCCAAATTTCTCTGATTGTCTATTTTTTTTTTTTTTTTTTTAAATTTTTATTTATTTATTTATGGCTGTGTTGGGTCTTAGTTTCTGTGCAAGGGCTTTCTCCAGTTGCGGCAAGCGGGGGCCACTCTTCATCGCGGTGCATGGGCCTCTCACCATCGCGGCCTCTCTTGTTGCGGAGCACAGGCTCCAGACGCACAGGCTCAGTAATTGTGGCTCACGGGCCCATTTGCTACACGGCATGTGGGATCTTCCCGGACCAGGGCTCGAACCCGTATCCCCTGCATTGGCAGGCAGACTCTCAACCACTGCGCCACCAGGGAAGCCCTGATTGTCTATTTTTTAATGGTTGGTTTGTTCAAACAAGAATTTCAACAAGGTCCACACACTACATTTGGTTATGTCTCTTAAGAATCTTTTAATCTTTGTTATCTGTTTTTTTCTTGTGATTTATTTACAAAAATGAGTCATTTTCTCTATAGAGCTTCCCACATTTTGGATTTTGTTGATTGCATTTCTTTTTTATTTCCTATGAAATAGTTAGATTAAGAGGCTTCATCTAATTCAGGTTTGATTATTTGGCAAGAATACTTCATAGGTGGTATGGCGTACTTCCACCAAGAGGCACATAATGTATGGTTATCTCTATTTTGGGGAATGTTAGCAGCCACTGATGTTTATTTCCCAGATCCATTATTTCATTAAGGGTTTGCAACATGGGATTTTCTTCATTTATTTGCTGGAGTATGTCTATAGAGAGAAACATTTCCTTAACAACGATTATTTCTCACTGAGGCACAGTTCACACAAGAAAGGCAAATTAAACGCTTGATTGTTTCTCTTTATTTAGGTGGTCTCCTAATATTCTAAGATCAGTGAGGTTTGTTTCCTCTAGCACTATTATGAATGCATGGATTTTAACATATTTGATTCATTTCAATCCACAGCACTTATTACTATTTTATTATTATATTTTTGATGCTCAAGCTGTCCCATCTTTGGCCAGTGGGAGTCTTTCCAAATTGGCTCCCTAGTTCTTTGACACAGTAGCTTTTGAGAACTTTCTTGCCTTTTGGCGTAACTGGATGTCCCAGGCTCAACTTTTATATTTCCTATACAAGGCCTAGAATCAACCATTTCTTTAGGAAACCCTGGTTACTTTTAGCGGGAAGTGGAAATTAGGGTGGTCATCACTTTTAGTTTGTGGTTTGTCTGTGGAATGGTGTGCATTAGGGCTTGGCGATATTTCTGAAGTACACTGTGTTTGTTCAACTCACATTTGTTCCGTGGTGATATTTACAATTGTATCAGGATGTTTTGTGTTATAGGAAACAGAAAATCTGACTCAAGCAGACATGAAAGGGAATTTTCTTTTCTTCTTCTTTGTTTCTTTTTTTGTAGCTGAAAAGTCCAGAGATAAGACTGGGTTCAAGGGAGGCTTTAGCTTCTTTCTGTCTCTGATATAGTTTTCTTAAGGTTGGCTCCATCCTAAAACTTGCTCTCCTATTGGTCCTGAGGCGGTGCCATCAGCTCCAGGACTGTATGTTTCCACATTTACACCCAGCAAAAGCCATCTCTGTCTCTTCTTTCCCAGAAATAATCCTGAACTTCATTCTGAATGGAAATATTTAGCTGGGACATGTGCTCAAGGCAGAGACAAAAACTTGCCAGTTCGATGCAAAGTGCTGATTGGTTTAACCTAGATTACATATTCCACTCCTGGAGCTGGAGATGATAAGAGCTTTTCTAGAACCGCCTGAATCTTCAAAAAGAGATTAGGACTGTTGGAAAGGAAAGGAAAGAAAGGAAGGGAAGAAATGGATGTTGGAAAGGGGCCAACAAATATCCACTATTATTATTATTATTTTTTAAAATAAATTTATTTATTTATTTATTTATGGCTGTGTTGGGTCTTTGTTGCTGCACGCGGGCTTTCTCTAGTTGCAGCGAGTGGGGGCTACTCTTCGTTGCGGTGCGCGGGCTTCTCATTGCAGTGGCTCCTCTTGTTGCAGAGCACGGGCTCTAGGCGCGCGGGCTTCAGTAGTTGTGGTACATGGGCTCAGTAGTTGTGGCTTGCAGGCTCTAGAGCGCAGGCTCAGTAGTTGTGGCGCACGGGCTTAGTTGCTCCGTGGCATGTGGGGTCTTCCTGGACCAGGGCTTGAACCTATGTACCCTGCATTGGCAGGTAGATTCTTAACCACTGTGCCTCCAGGGAAGTCCAAATAACCACTATTATAATATAGTATTTTTTCTTTCTATCCATCTATCAATTCAGCTATTCATACTATTCTAGGTACTACTGTAAGCATTAGGGAGGCAAAGTGGAGTAGTGTTTAATAGAGGTAGGCATATTATCCTTGCAACAACTATGAGAAAATACTATATGGGGTACAGTGAGATACAAGGGATGAAATAATCATTTCTATCGGGTTGGTCAAAAAGTTCCATAAGATCTTATGGAAAAATCCAAAGGAACTTTTTGGTCAACCCAATATTTGGGCAGAAGTCTTTTCAATTGCAAAGACTTTATGATTCTGTGATTATTTTATGGTAGATTTGTTATATTCCATGGAACCTATATTGGAAGGCTCAAACATTAGAATATTATGAAAATAATATTCCTTCTCAATAGTGGATTCATCAAGAAAATTCTTTGACATCCATAGCATGAAGGTATCAGCAGCATAAGAACAAATGTCTGGGATTCTTTTCCCATATGGCCGGAAGGGATAGAATATTGATGCTCTTCTAGAGATGAAAGAAACTCATGTTGTTAGTGCAAAGCTGTTTGATCTTTCTGAGCTGATTCAGATATCATCAGAATGTTATATATTTGTAATTTAAAAGAAAACAAGATGCCAAATCCAGATTGTTCCTTTGGGCTGACCATTTATTTAAGTGCAGTGTTTTGGATTACGATACTAAACTTCTCTACCACACGAATTGCAATAGAGCAGAATTTGGTAAATGACACCTCTTAATCCCATCTAGGCACGTCTCATTTCAAAGCGCAAAAGATGTCCTCGGTGGATAAGTCCCATAGCAAAATCTCTGGGTATGAAGGTCACAATGATCAGAAGAACATCAGTTGAAAAATAAATTTAAAATAGCCTGATCTAACTTTGTATAGAGGTATGACAAGGAGACCATTAACTAATTCAAAATCAAACATACCACCAATGTAACTAAATACCATTATGAAAGGCTCTAATGATGGTTACCTTTTCCATTTTATCAGCTGGTGCGACAGTCTGGTAATAAATTACAATCACAACTTACTCTATAAATAACTACTTTAACTTTTAAACCCATGGCATGTCACCTAATTATTTGTTAATCATTAAAGTGATCCATGCATTCCTTTCTCAATCTACTTTTCATCATTAAAATGGTTGGTTCTTGTTAACTGACCATATCCTGCCTCAGTCTCCCATTATCATTCCCCTTTATGATTTATTAATAATATCTTAGAGACCTACCACATTGTATTGCAGAAGGCTTATTGTGGTCAAGTTTGCCCTTGAAAAATCCCTGGGGGAAAAAACCAAACAAACAAAGCCAACAGTCTTAAACCCAAACCCAACCATCTGTGCTGTTTGATGGGGCGTTCCTGATGTGGAGCACTAGTCCTGGCTGAGAGTTACCACCGAGTACAATTGTTTATGCTGTGCCACTGTGTAGAACAGACAATACCACACAATCAAAGCCTTCACACTCAAACAGACATCACACTCTGTAATTATATTTGTCTGACAGATTATTATAATTGTACGTGGCAGGTAGTATAAAGCAGCTTCTTTTTACAGCCTAAATAATGTGGCATATTCTGCATACTCTAAATCAACCTTGCAGAAGGTAAATTATGAAAGCTAAATGCACGTTGAGTGTTTTTATTTACTCTTTCAGTTAGCATCTTATGTGGTGCTAGACAGCAAAAGAGCATTACCTTATTTTGCCTGGTAGTATTTCACTTAACACTTTGTTATGCAAAGTTCCTCTCTGGATGACAACTTGTTTCGTTTTGGCATACTCCGGGCAGCTCCAGTGATGATTATTTGTAATTCTTTTCCTCACGCCCAAACTGACCAAATACCAGATCAGCCTGTGCTAAGTCAAAATGAGGATAAAATGCATTTCTTAAAAATTTTTTAAAAATTAATTACAAACTTAGTTCTATGGCTTCTTTAACAATGAGAATAAAAACAACTTGGGGAAACAGCCATCCAGTTGTTTGCAGAATTTAAAGACTTTGTGATGGCCTTCTAGACAAAGAGACATGTCTTATGGTAGAGGCTTTTAGTGCTTGCAATGTCTGATTGGGAGATATCCAAGTAAATGGGAGGATTACAGTTCTCTACCACCTTGCAGTTAGATGGGGCCTTGTTGACTAGTTTTTGCAATTGGTTGTAGGTGGAAGTGATGTATATCATTTCCTCTACCAATATGTACTTAGCAATGTGAGACGCTCCAGGGCCCTCTTACTCTGCTGGCGACAGAGGAGTCTGCATATTCCAGAAGGAGCAGATATTAGAAGGTAGCATCTCTGTCAGCCCCAATCCCTGAGTAGCTGAAGCTGAGCTCCTGCAAGCTGGGGTTTTCATTTGTTACTTCAGCATAATTTAGCCTATCCTGACTGATACATGACTCTTCAGTACTTGATTTGTCTAAATTGGTCACATTTTACACTAGATTTGTGATGTTATATCAAGTTGTCATAGTTTCTACACTATGATGATTCTGTTCCAAAAATATACATGATAAAACCATGAAAGTTATTACACATTGAGTGTGTGACAAATGCTGTCACTGTATAATTTTTACATACAGTATGCCTAATCCTCATACAAATTTACAAAATGAGATCACTTAGATTAAAGCAGGTAATTGATTTCTAAAGTCCATGCAGGAGTAGTGTTCAAAATCAGTCCTGTCTAGCTCCAATATCTAGCTAGATTGTTCCATTTCACTATACTGGTTCATGTTTTTATTTCCCCAAATAGTGAAATGAGTTAAAAAATAAAAGTATAAAAAGTAAATATGAAAAGTAAAGATATTTATATTTCCCAACATTTTATAGTGTTCTATTTATTTACTGCCTGGATTGATGTGTGGGGTTAGATGCGGCATAAGGCTAATCTTAAAAAGCATTGTGTTCAGACACTGTTATTCCAGGAAGAAGACATGAAACATACATAAATGCATTCAAATAAAATGGCTGATATTTTAAATGATCAATCCAACTTTTGAATTTTGACACATTTGTCTATGAACTTCTTGGATTCTTAGGACTGAAGTCAATTTCAGTCCTATCTCATAGGACTGTTGTGAGTATTAAATATGTCAATATAATTAGAGCAGAAATTAACATGCAGTAAGGTCTGGGCTAGGGCTGAGACTAGGGTGAGGCCAGAGAGGCACCTAGAGTGTGAAATTTAAGGAGGCGCTTACAAAACCCTGAGAGTGCCTTCTTCTTTTTTTTTTTTTAACATCTTTATTGGAGTATAGTTCCTTTACAATGTTATGTTAGTTTCTGCTGTATAACAAAGTGAATCAGCTATATGTATACATATATCCCCATATCCCCTCCCTCTTGCATCTCCCTCCCACCCTCCCTATCCCACCCCTTTAGGTGGTCACAAAGCACCGAGCTGATCTCCCTATGCAGCTGCTTCCCACTAGCTATCTATTTTACATTTGGTAGTGTATATATGTCAATACTACTCTCTCACTTTGTCCCAGCTTACACGTCCCCTTCCCCATGTCCTCAAGTCCATTCTCTACGTTTGCGTCTTTATTCCTGTGCTGCCCCTAGGTTCGTCAGAACCACTTTTTTTTTTTTTTTAGATTCCAATTCCATATGTATATGTTAGTATACGGTATTTGTTTTTCTCTCTCTGACTTACTTCACTCTGTATGACAGACTCTAGGTCCATTCACCTCACTACAAATACCTCCATTTCGTTTCTTTTTATGGCTGAGTAATATTCCATTGTATATATGTGACACATCTTCCTTATCCATTCATCTGTCGATGGACACTTAGGTTGCTTCCATGTCCTGGCTATTGTAAATAGTGCTGCAATGAACACTGTGGTACATGACTCTTTTTGAATTATGGTTTTCTCAGGGTATATGCCCAGTAGTGGGATTGCTGGGTCGTATGGTAGTTCTATTTTTAGTTTTTTAAGGAACCTCCATACTGTTCTCCATAGTGGCTGTATCAATTTACATTCCCACCAACAGTGCAAGAGGGTTCCCTTTTCTCCACACCCTCTCCAGCATATATTGTTTGTAGATTTTTTGATGATGGCCATTCTGACCAGTGTGAGGTGATACCTCATTGCAGTTTTGATTTGCATTTCTCTAATGATTAGTGATGTTGAGCATCCTTTCATGTGTTTGTTGGCAATCTGTATATGTTCTTTGGAGAAATGTCTATTTAGGTCTTCTGCCCATTTTTGGATTGGGTTGTTTGTCTTTTTTGATATTGAGCTGCATGAGTTGTTTGTACATTTTGGAGATTAATCCTTTGTCAGTTGCTTTGTTTGCAAATATCTTCTCCCACTCTGAGGAATCTTGTTCCCTATGTGCCTCTCCTGTCCTACTCTAGTACTGATCCTAGGTTGAGCTATTATTAATTCATTCATTTACGTATACTTTACTGTGGAAAAGCATAAGGAGGGTTTTTGTACGCACACAAAAATAGGGATATTTAGAGTTCCTGCCCTATGAGTTTTTGTGAGGATCACGTGAGATAATTCACTAGCCTGTAGTAAACATCAAATAAATGTGAGCTTTAAAAACCGAAGGTGATGGACTAGGTAACCTCTAATGTTGCCTCCCACTCTAAAAAAAACTGTATTTAGACCTAGCCAGTTAAAATGTTGTAATTACTGATAGCTGCCTTGAAGAAGGGTGGCACCAACATTTAGCAGTGTGACTCTGTGGGGGTGGGATCATCATAGAGTGGAGAAAAAACATGTTCTCAGTCTTTAGGGGCTCACAATCAGGCTGAAAAAAGGCAGGTGAATAAGTAAAACATATTCTCATACATATGTAACAACACTATCTATATCCAAATACACTTTCCATGGGGAATGGCATGCTGTTGAGATGGAACGCTTTGGAAAGCTGCTTTTCATTCTAATCAGTCAGGAATGATTTTGAGAAGGTGGCCAGCTTTGAGTTCTTTGAAGCATTTGCTGGGAGAGGGCCATTGTTTAGTCTAATGGGAGTTTGGAAGGGTGTTTGAAGGCTGGGAGATAGGATGGGTGGAATCTTAGGTTTAGAGCTGAATCAATGAAGAACTGAGAAGGTGAAGGTAGATATATTAAAAAGTGAAATGATGGGATAAAGGAACACAGTTCAGCATGAGGATATGCAAGAGAGGTATTGGATGATCATGATGGACACGTCCAAGAACTTCATGTGGAGGTGGTGAGACCCTTAAGGAGTGTTAATGTAACTGCTCATTTGCCCATCTCATTTATCAAGGTGAGCCTCTTGGCCTAACTGATATCTATTAGCTGTTATCTAAGGGCCCAAAGAAATATAGAACTGCTGAAAATCCTTGAGATTTGGCGCAGATTGCTACAGACTGTACTTCTGTCAAGAGAGGTTTGTTAGAATTTCTCGTTATTAATTAATTAACTGGTCAACAAGCTGAAAAAGGTCCACATGCCACTCAAAAGTAGAGTTACATCTTTATATAACATAAATTAAGTGCTGCTTCTGATATTTGAGGAAAATGTATGAAAAACATAAACATTCCCTGGTGGCTCTGGCTTTGAAATAAAGACATACCCAGTGTGGATGCTTAAATATTTCTGCCATGGCATATGGCATAGTGCAAGTTATACAGCAGGTGCTCAATAAATATCTGTTGAATGAATCAATCAATAAATGAGAATTGTCTTTGGATTAAGTATAAGTTATTGTGCAGTGTTTCTTAAGTGTGTATATTATTTCATATCTTTATTGTACGGATGATGTTGTAGAAACAAATTACATGAAGTGCACATTATAGGATTATAGAAGTAAAATGTTAATTGATGTAGATGCAATTATTTTGAGGGGTTTTATTTCGAGGTAAAAGGTGTGTGTGTGTGTGTGTGTGTGTGTGTGTGTGTGTGTGTGTGTATGTAATATAGCCTTAAAATTAAATGGAAGTTCAGCAGGCTGTCAGTCAAAGATGCCTCATTTCTCCTTCCTGTAGTCTTTGCAGCAGGCCAGCTTGGGCTTCTTTGTAGGGTGATCTTGAGATTCCCAACAGCAAGAGAGGGTAAGCCCTAATGTGCAAGCACTTTTCAAGCCTCTGCTTATATCATATTTTTGAATGTCTCATTGGCCAAAGAAAGTCATATGGCCAAATCTAGATTTGAGGGGAAAAAAAATAAACTCCACTTCTTGATGACAAACATAGCAAAGTCACATTGCGAGAGATGGGAGGGATTACCAGGGCCATCTTTGCTGACAGTCTGCCACACTTACTATCTGAATAAACTGGTATGTCAAGTAATGGTTGATGAAGTGAAGCTTATGAAGCTTTTACACCTTTTAAATATAAACTAGTGCAAATGCAAGTTTATCTTCCAAATAAAAACCCTTCCACTGACTTATATCCCCAACTAGTTTTTTTTTTGAGTTATGTATTGGTGGATTTATGTACAATGTAATGGGAATTGTCATAATTTTGGATAGACTCGTGGAATTTTGTAGTCCTTGCTAATGTCATATTCCATGAATAACTTGGAAGAAAAAAAAAGTGCAACAGCTCTAGAGATCTGGGAAAAATTAGGTAAGGGGGACAGATGATAGTCTTTTGTTTCACTGCTTTTTTTGTGGGGGGGAGTGGATAATAAATAGTGGTAAAGATATAGAACCTGCCTGTCCAGGTCCCAATCTTGGCTCTGCCATTTTTGAGTTGTTTACCTTGGGAAAATAAATTAATTTGTCTTTCCATAAAAAAAAATTAAATGGAATAGAAAAGTCTGAGTTGCTAAATTCACAAAAGTCAGAGGCTTTAAGAGTTGCAAAATGTCTTGTGAGGAGTCCAGATAGACAGGCTTAGGTACTCAAAAAGAATTTGCTATAAATTCATCAACATCATAATTGGGCTGTGGGGGCAACCTAAATGGCCAACCATGGGCAACACAGTGTTTCTCAATGGAATATTATACAGCTATTAAAGGGTTCTTGTAGTTGGAGAATATGTGAACACAGGGAAAGATGTTAACAAGACACTAAGTGAAAGAAAGAAACTTAAAAATCAGCGTGTGCCAGATTAACTCATTCAAACACGCACAGAAGAAGCCTGGAATAATGATATCTGAAATCAATAACAAAATGATTTCAGAGAGATATAATCACTGATATTTTTTTCTCTCATGCTTGTGTGTATTTCTGAATTTTTTTTACAATGGTCCCAGAATTTAAAAAATTGTATTCAATTATTTCTTAAAATAAAGAAGAGGCCCAAAAGGACCTGCTAAAATTGGAGACACTACCCTCTTTTTATTTCCATGTTGAACTCAATGTCAACCTCCAAGTGCCTCTGACCTTAGCATCACCTATACCAGTGATTCGCCCTCCTGCTTGTGCATGGATTTAATATCTCCTGCTATTTTAATACAGACCACATCCTACCCAGCCCTGAATTCTACTTCATAAAATAGATTTATGAACTAGATACGACCTATGTTTTTTGGTACCTGAGCATATTTTTGGTTACCATGAATATTCATGAATATAGCTCATAGTAGCCCCACTCTGCTCCATAGCCTTCACTACAACAAGGGCAGTTTCTGGAATAATAAGGTCACATGGTATGTGAGGACAGTACCTTTGTTGATGGATGGAATAAAAGACAGAAAGGTCAGAGAGAAGACTATTACAAGGGACCGTTTCAGAACTGACCGGGCCTGTAGAAAGGTCATATTAGGCTGCTTAGCGTTTTAAAGAAAATGATTTGATTTGTTTGCTTAATACAGTGTAAGTACCACTGTCAACACATATAGCGTTTTAATATTATGAGCTTATTAAAATAGTAAATCTGTGGAGAACATTCAAATCTTCACACAATTATGCTTGAACCTAATGTTCAAGTGAAAACAGGCGATGGTTATAACATCGTACAACACTGGAGACAACTTCTCAGCCTGCAGGTACAAAAAAATGTTACTTATTGCCCGAGCTTTGTGCCAGCTCCTTTTAATCTGTCTGCTTGCTGTTTTTCATTCAAATTATAACACCTTTTCCTGCAAGATAAATTAACAGGTTTTTTTTTTTTTTTTCTAGTTTTAAGTTTAGATCCTTCGAAAAGCTTAACGTAAAGTAGAGCCATTAGGCTTTGGTAAGAGGCCAAATTTAGGCAGAGCAGATACAAAAATACTTAGTGTAAAATAAAAATTCAAATATGGGATGCATGCATGGAGCTGCCTGACTGCTGTATTTATGAGGGCCTGCAGGTTTGTTTTAATTTCTTCCTGCATTCGTGAATCCTTGTTTTTATTGTTCTGCTGTCCCTTCTCTTACTGTGGCGACTTTGTGTTTGGCTTTCATTTCCCTTTCCTGGTCCTTCTTTAATGAAGAAATTAATTTTTTTCTTATCACTCATTAGATGTTTTTTGAAAGGTGAAAAGTATTCTCTCTTCTTGAGTAATCATTAATTTATCTAAGGCAGAGTTATATTTTCTTGACTTTGAAGCGGTATAGGTGAGCATCTTGGTTTGGAGGTACAAAACGGAGACCATGAAAGAAGAAAGTTGGTGAATAATAACTCTCTGGAGCCCAAAGCCTTCCATTTCAGAGGCATAAAGGCCCGCACAGCCGTGACTTTCAAACAGGCATTGTCTTTAAAATGTGTCCAGGTAGGGAGACAGTTGGGAAGCAGATGATACCCCAGGTGGAGGACATTTCAGTTCTCTTCCTGACAATTTAGTTGGATATACTGTTATTTTCCCAAGGTTCTAAGGGATTCATATGTGAATCGACATCTATTATTAAATATCACTATGTGCAGTCACTTAGGATATGTATGTAAAAGCAAGAGGATATGTATATAAAAGCAAGATGAACAGTACTGCTTTCAAAGTGTTTCTAATCCAGATATGTTAATACCATACCATCATATAAGATTTTGCAGATTTATTAATCTGATCCTTACAATAATCCTAAAATGTAGGAAAAGCAGATACAATGATTTTTAATTTATAGATGATAAAATTGGGTCTCATAGAGGGTAAGGATCACACAACTAGTAAGCAGCAAAGCTGGGACCCAATGTCAAATCACTTGATTTTGAGTCCAGCCAGTGTAATGGTTCTCACCTCGGATGACATGGGAATTAGAATTGCAGAGGTAATATTTTTGATTGCTCGTTGCAGGTGCCTTCATAGATTTTGGCACACGATCAGAGGATTTAGATAAATACTCTCTCCTCTACACGTATTAGACTATGGAGGGGGGCAAAGTGAGGTGGGTGGGAGGGCACTCATAAATATAAACATTTAAATATACATATGCATTTATTTTCAGATGTTTTTGATATTCTTGTTTTACACAACTGAACCCACCCATTAAGAAGCACTGAGGTAAATATCTGCATGAGAAAAGATAAGCCAGGGTACAAGAAGTGTCACTTGGGTAACAAACAAGGGGTTGCATTCCGTCCCACCTGCCTCCTCTTTGAAAGCTTGTCTTTATATCCCTGCAATACCTGGTACAGGACCTTATTTTATTAGCTACTAAACAAATTCTGGGCAAACTGAATACAGGTCTTGATGTTCCCTTGGAATCTGGCATGATCAGGCCCAGGCCCTAAATTAGTTCCCTTGAGTTGGGGACTTGCTCCAATCACTTGGGATTTTTCTCTAATCTGTAACAGTTACACTAATCGGATTTAAAAGTGACTGAACACTTTTATTATAGCCTGCCAGAGGTATGCATTAAAATTTAACACTGTTTCCTCTTTGAACAGAAAGAAAGTACTTATGGTGTGATTATATAGGATTAGAATTTTTCATTAAAAAGGGTTTTAAACACTTCGGCAAGTAAAAGACAGAATCCTATTTAATGAGTTTTTAAAGGTAGCGAAAGTAAGCAAAGTTTAACAGAACTGTTTTCTCTCCCCTTACATAAAGTTCCCCTTTCACTGCAATGTACCATGCATAAATCATGGCTTTATGATTTGTAAAGGATTGTTATTTGCACAGAGCAACAGAAGACAAAGCCTGTTATAAAACGATGGAGAGTTTATACAGAAATCTAAGAGCAGATCAGAATGCTTCACAGCCTTGAGTTTGGAGAATATCTGAATTATAACTATAAAGTGATTTTATAGACTCCACACTTTGAACTGGGGGAGGTATTTGATGGTCTGTGATCATCTTAAGAGGCTTATAGCCTGGATTCCTAAAGAAAGTTCAAGGTCCAGGAATTTGAAGGCAGTTATTGATGTTTGGAGAGCTCCATCTGTGTGGCACACAGCGGTGAATAGGTGCCTGGGGCCTTCCCTGTGGGGCATGGTTCTTATGGAGGTTGGCAGATGTGGTGTCATTCAATACTGCCCCAGTTGCCACATGCAAACGCAGAAGCCACATAATACAAAGCCCAGGCTTCTGGAAACAGGAAATCTAGCCAAAATATTTAACCAAGTAATTTTATCACTGCCTTTGAAATGGCTATGGTATGCATTTTAGTCAGGTTCAGGAGCACACGTATCTCAAATAAAGAACCTGGGCTGAAATAAACCTACCTCAGATCTGTTTACCCAGTAAGATCTAAAGATTCCCTTTTCCAAGCATTTCTGAAATAGGAGTTGCTGGAATTGGAGCAAGGCAGCTCAGTGGCAACAGTTTAAGTTTTCTCTGATGTGAACTTTGATAGGAACAGAGTGGCTATTGGAAATGTTGTGTGTACAGTCTCATTTATGGCTAATTAGAAGTATTTTTGTGACTCGATATGGGGAAATGGGTCATGGGTGTCAGCACACTGCATCGCACAATTAATAAGAATTGGCCCTAAAGCCACATGTATCATACTTGGAAGCAAACTCTGATGAAGACACAGTTTCAGAACTGTTGTGTATACCTTCTCATTTATAACTAATTGAAAGTATTTTTTATTGGTATCTAGGAAGTGTGACACAAATGTCAGCAAAATGTACTATACTAACAGTTGCATCTCAGTTAAGAAAAAAATAGATCACCAACAGGAACTTGCATGCTTCTTGAAGAAGTGAAGTGACCAGGAAGCTGGGAAGAGAACCCTGCGGGCCAGGCTGAACACCTGGCAAGAAGGCAAAGTTTGCCAGGCCCACCCTGTCCCACCAGCATCCGAGTGGAACCTTTGGGGCTATTTTTTCTCTTTCCTTTTTCTTCTTTCTTTGTCTTTGTTCTCCTCTTCCTTCCTCTCTCTCTCCCTCCTTTTTTCCTTCCTCTCTCCTATTTTTTCCTTTCTTCCTAGAAGCAGAAGCTGCCTTAGCTGCAGGAGTGGAGTGGCTGTGTGTAAATGGTCACCCAGCCATGATGACAGTGAAGCATATCTCCTCTCCCTGCCTAACTAAAGGCTGTAGCACCTAAGATCTCAGCTATTTTTCTATTACTATAATCAATTATAAAGAAATGATAAGAGCCAAACTCTATATAGCATTTACTATGTGCCAGGTACCATTCTGAAAGCTTGCCCTATATTCCCCATTTAATTTTCTTAGCCCAGTGAATCAGGTACTATATTATCAGTATCTCCATTTTACAGATGAGGAAACTGAAGCTCAAAGAAATGAAATAACCTGCCCAAGATCATGCAATCATAAGTGACAGAGCCAAGATTTGAATGCAGTTGTCTGGCTCCAGAGTATGTACTCTTAACCAATATGACAAACAGCTTCTTCATTTTTTGGGGTTTTTTTTGATGTTTATTGTTTTAATGTTTTTCTGATTATATAATTAATCTGTGTTTACTGTAAAATTTAAAACAAGAAAAGTGTGAGGAAGAAAGTAAAACCCTACCTGAAATCCCATATCCCAGCAGGTTGATGACTGTCCTCCTTTCATCTGTCATAGGCACATACTCATATTTGTATGGTTTTACCTGAATGGAATAATAACATTATGTTATACATGTGGTTTTTTAAATGAGGACCGCTTTTTCCTGTTTCACTAACCTTCTCCCTTCCATTCCCACACCCCCAACTGTTTAACTAGTATGTATCTTTTTTAAAGTTTACATGTGTAACTAAAAAATAAATGCTTATATATATACATTTTCAAATTAAGTATTTTTACTATAGATACAAGGATTTGGGGGAGGCTACTTTCTGTGTTATTTCATATTACATAACTGCTCTGCATCTTGCTTTTCTTAAACAGTATGTCATGGAAATTTCTGACATTAACTGGATTGACTTACCTCACTCGTTTTAATGGTTGCATACTATTTCACTGTATGGTCTCTCCATTAACAAAATTTCACTGTATGGTCTCTCCAACAACAAAATTCTGCCTAGTTAATATTTTCCTTCTATAGATAGTGTTTTAGCTTGGTGTTCCTTCTAAAGCAAAGCCTGAGACAAGGGTTTGCACATGCGTAACTCATTAGGGAAGGGATCCAGGGATGAGGAGGGAAAGACTGGGGAAAGGGAAACCGAGAAGGCAGGGAAGTCAACGCAAACGTGCTTCCCTGAGTTGGTGGCTGCTGTGGATCTTATCTGGGGGCCTTGCCTGAGGGGCCTTACCGAGCGCGCCTTGGAACTCCTCGGCTTTTATCCTCTGGCCCACATCCCCCGAGGCCGAGAATTGCTCCTCCAGGAAAACCGCTACGGCATTAGCTCGCTGCGCAAGCGCGTGCGCATGCGCGCGCAGGTGCAGAGGCGCCCTGCAGACCCGAGGTCCGAGCGGCCTGCTGGCGTGGTCCTTGCTCCGACTGTGCCGGGCGGGTCGCTGCCCCAGGGGCTGGAGTAAAAAGTGAACTGAGAAAATGAGGCTTATGATACAGGAAGTAAAACCTCCTTTCTTCATCCCCGGGATCCCCGGTTTTCATTAAAGGGACAGACTCTTACCCTGTGTTGTGACAATGTTGAAGATAATAGTGTACTTCGTCTTCCGTCCAACTTGACAACAGTCACACGAGGTAGGTGTTTTACGTAGGGGACAAGGGGGGCCCAGAGAGGTGACGAGGGAGAGACCACCTGTACCGTGTTCTCTTTGTGTTCCCAGTGGTTAGCGCAATGCCTGCCGCTTAAAGGATATTTAATATATACTTTTAAGGGGATGCTGTTGAAGTAATTCGCCAAGTCACACGCCCAGTACGTGGCAAATCTTGTGATTAAACCCAGAACTTGCTGCCTCCGAAAAACCTGTGTGTCTTCAATTAAACCAGTGGAATGAAAAAAAATGGATTTTTTTCCCTCGCATACAGCCTAAAAGAATTTCGTAAAACTTAGTGCACATTTTAAAGCACAATATGTGAAATAGTTCATCCTAAATTTGAAAGCTTTTTCTTTTTTTTAATTTTTTATTTATTTAATTATTTATTTATGGCTGTATTGGGTCTTCGTTTCTGTGCGAGGGCTTTCTCTAGTTGCGGCAAGCGGGGGCCACTCTTCATCGCGGTGCGCGGGCCTCTCACGGTCGCGGCCTCTCTTGTTGCGGAGCACAGGCTCCAGACGCGCAGGCTCAGTAGTTGTGGCTCACGGGCCTAGTTGCTCCGCGGCATGTGGGATCTTCCCAGACCAGGGCGCGAATCCGTGTCCCCTGCATTGGCAGGCAGATTCTCAACCACTGCGCCACCAGGGAAGCCCTCTGAAAGCTTATTTTTTAATCTGAGGAAGGAAATGCTAAACATTTTGTAAGATGGAATAAGATGAAGATAGGCTACACTTAGTACATATAGGTTATGTTTGTATTATGATATGATAAAATGAGTTTTAACTTCTCATTGAATAGCATTCGCTGACCATGAAAAAATTGTATGATGTTTTTAAAAAATATTTATTTATTTGGCTGTGCTGGGTTTTAGTTGCCGCCCGTGGGATCTTTGTTGCAGCATGCGGTATCTTTAGTTGTGGCATGTGGGATTTTTTTTTTTAGTTGTGACATGCGGGATCTTTAGTTGCGGCATGTGAACTCTTAGTTGTGGTGTGTGGGATCTAGTTCCCTGACCAGGGATCGAAAACCCGAGCTTCTGCATTGGGAGTGCGGAGTCTTAGCCACTGGACCACCAGGGAATTCCCTGTATAATGTTTTATCTGTGGATTTTTATCCAGTATAGCTTGGAAAATCTTAAAAACATTACAGTTACATTTTAAAGGAATCGGCATTACTACCCTAAACGGCTTCAGTTCTGAATTCACAATATTCCAACATTGTCCAAGCTTACCCTATACAGAGATGTTTAAAATGGGGGAAAATTGGGAAGCTCCATGGATTTAAGGTTCAGCAATTAATCATTAAAGCATTAGAAACCAGTATTTCCAGTCATTCTTTTTTTGGCTCTTGGGGGGTTCCCCTCAACAGAGCAATGCACCATAAAAAGGTTTGGGATGGATTGGGGGGGGTCCCTTTCTTTTGAGAAGTTGTTGTCTTGTTAGATCTCTGGGCCTCTTTAAAACCTCTTGACTACTCCTTTGGAATATATTCTTTTCCTGACTTTCTGGTTTGTTTTTATTTTTTAAATAGATGATACGTGTTAATGACAAAAAATTAAGCCATACAAAGAATACAAAAAGCACCCAAATCCCACTACCCAGGTAAAATAATGTCGTCCTCTCCTCTGCCTTTGATGTGGCATTGTCCTTTTGTGGTTCTTCTCCCTTCCTTGTCTTTTGGCTAGCTCCTCTTCTTCCTTCCCAAATCTAATTTAATTCCTGAAACAAAACCCATGGTTTGGATGCAGAAACTGATCTCTTGATGCCAGCAAAGATGCCTGAGTTCTGTGATCTGCGAGATTGTCAGGTTAAGTCTGAAATAAAAGGCTCATAAATGTCTCTTCGTTAAACTTCTAGCCATGATAACCTGCATCTGGGAAGACAAGGGCTGGCACATATGTCTGTTGAATTTGAGGATGGGATTCTCTTGAAAGAAGTTTCTACTCCAGCTTTTATGTTTTGTTTCTATTGGACAACAAACAAACACACAAGCAACAGAAACTTTAGTGTCAAAAATAAGTATTACATCCATAGTCGCTTCACTTCAGTAAAGATTCTGGGCCAGTGTAGTTTGAGGATAAAACCAAACTGACTACTTATCAAGTCTCCCTTATTTCTCTCTCAGGTGGTTTTTTATTTGTCTCATTGCCATGAAAGTATATTATGGTTTGACCAATAAACCATGAATACTCAAAAAAGTACATTATGTTTCCAAAATATACTGTTTTCTCACAGACATTTAAAGTAGAGTATGCATTGAAACACATATAATTAAATAGAAGAATGAAATTATATTTGGAAACTACTAACTAAAAGAGACTATCTTTATGTCTTTTACCATAATTCTTAAGCCTTACAACAAAGAATGTGCTCCTGTATCTACCTGAGAGCAGGGCTTTCTGTGTGCTTCTTCTGAAGTGAAGAGATTTCCCTACTGACTGTTGAAAATAATGTGGTAACTAAGGAAATTAACGCGAAAAACAAAGCGTAGGCTCAGTGTGCTTCGCTTAGGCCTGGGTTCCGACTGGTCCATGATTTATGAGACGCTAATATACTAAAGGATTAATCCTTCATTAACAATGTGTAATCAGTTGGGAAGATTTGCTCCACAGGGCAGCACACCAGTGACTGTCTTACAGAAATGGTCTCAAGTCACAAATTAAGAGTTATTTGGAGAAGACAGCATGCTCTTCCCTATGCTTGAATGCGTTGAGTCAGGCTACACAGAGCAGCTTTCCCTCTGTGAGTGCATGCCCAAAGTCCAGGAGCCTTAAAAGCTGAAGGGATCTGTCCCAGGCACCTATGTGCCTATACTTGTTATCTATTGCTGCATAACCCACTACTGCAAAATAGCTACCATTGTATTGTATCTCACAATTTTGTGGGTCAGGAATTCAGGCATTTCTTTGTTCTTTGATTGGCATCACTTGGTGACATTCAGGTGGTATCTGGGCTAATCTGGAGGGTTCAAGACAACTTTACTTACATATTTGGCCCCTTGACAGGCTCAGCTGGGTTCTCTCTCTCTCTCTCTCTCCATGTAGTCTCAGGGCCTTGCCGTATGCTTTCTCCATCAGAGTAGTTGGCTTATTATGCGTGACAAGTAAGTGGAGGTGAATGCTGCCAGTCTCTTAAGGTCTGGGCCCAGAAGTGTGCTCAGCATTACTTCTACTGTATTCTGTTGGTCAGAGCAGTCACAGAGCCCACCCAGAATCAAAGGGATGGGATAGAGATCTCACCTCTTAATGTGAGGCATGTCGAAGAATTTGGCACTGTCTTTAATTTGCCTTGATGAATTCTTTCTCCCACTGTTAAAGTCTAGGAAGAGGGAAGAAGGCAACTATGAGGAAAAGCAGTCCCAGAGAGACTCTTCGCCTGGCCCATCTTAGCCTTGGGGAAAGAATGGAGGACTTTGGCACACAGGTAAGCTCAAGGAGCGTATTTAACTTGGGAGATACAGTGCCCAGGGGCCCTCTGTCAGCCTCCTGGAAGGAGGGCTCTGCAATGTTAAGATACAGTGAGCTGAGATCTCCCAAAGTAAGAAGGCTGTGATCCAGTTCCTTAACTTGGAAGGTCATGTGGCCCCTTTGCAGCACCTGCAGTGAGCAGCTGGTGAGCAGGAACGTGGCCGCGTGGCTTCAGGAAGAGCTTCCTGCCGCAAAGGGGTGAGCCTGCTCGGCTTCATCCTCTAAGGAGGAATTCTTCCAAGTTGTGAGGAGGGAGAGAAGGTCAGTGGAGCAGGATAAACACACCAGTTGCCTGCCTCTTCTTAAGAAAGGAAACGGAATTTGGGGATGAATTCTACTATTCCGCTCCAAGATCAGTTTGTATCAAAAGATGAGAACAGAGAACATTAACCTAAACCAAAGCGTTAACCTCAGCATGATTGGTGCAAAAATGTCTGTTGCCAGTTTTGTGATAAAGCACTCATTATGGTGTTGGAGATGAGAATGTGGGCTGTGGCGGGAGAGGTGGTCAGACTGCCAGCCTCAAAAGCTACAGCAGTGTGATCCTGGGCGTTCTTTGGTTCCTTCGTCTGTAAAAGGGGAGTAATAACAGTATTAAATGACAATAGTGGTAATAATATATACTCACTTCATAGGACTGATGTAAGCATTAAATGAGATGATGTGTGGAAAACCCTCAGGACAGTGCCTGACGTTTATTAAGTGATCACCACATAGAAAGTGTTCAATACATGTCAGCTTTTATCACTGTTATTATAGCAGTGGCCCACACCCTGGTGGTGGAACACGAGGGCACTGGGGGACTGAAGAAAGGGAGGGGTGGAAACCCAAGTAAGACTTCTCATTCCTCTCTCTCTGGTTATAGCCACTGGGATATAATGTGATCTATAAACTCTTCTGTCTGTTGACATGCCAGTAAATGATACGTCTCTCTGATCTACTTAGATTTTCAAGCTTAATGTAAGGGCCCAGGTGCTGGAGGCTCAGAGCAGAGAGAGGGCTGGGGGCTGTCCTGGCCTTTACAAACCATTGCCACTCTAATAAATAAAGCATTCACTCAGAGAGTCTGAGAGCTGGGGAGCTACACTATGTGCAAATCCAGATCAGTGGCTGAGCTTCTTTCAGGTTGAAGCTAATCATAACTGACATGTTAGAGAAAAACCACTTTATAAAATCAATATTAAATTTACAACCTTTGACATCCTGGGACATCAAAGATCAAGGGGAAGTAAGCCATAGAGTAAACAGTCCTCCAGCTATGCCAGTTGCTCAAGGAGATGGGGAGATGTGGGAAACCAGAGGCCCAAATCATACACATTTAGTCTTGTTTTTACGTCAACGTCTTGACATCAATAAAAACATTAAAAAGAAAATCACACAAACATTTACACGCAGAGAAGAAAGGGAAGCAACAAGGAGAGCTCCACCAATCCATCAGACTCCCAGAATCATTCCTGAGTGAAATGATTAGATTCCTTCTCCGACAGTGAGACTTGATTTTTCTGGACAGTGGGATGCTTCAATTATGGAGCGAACATTATTTTGTGAGGCTGGAAAATCCCCTGCTGAAAAGCCTAACCTATCTAGCCAGGGACCATGCTCTAATAAAAGCCTGCACCTCTCTAGTAGGTCCTCCCTGTAGTCACTGGGATTCAAGTATAGCTGCAAGGGACACGTGGAAGCAGAGTAAAACTATAAAGGTCATCACAAGGTGAGAGTATGTTTCTCTGAGTGCTCCTCAGAGGATACTAGCTCTCAGCTGCTCAAGTCTGGGGTGGGATTCCTACCTCTGGAAAGGGGATTTTAATTTTGACATCTAGAAGCAGATTTGCCATAAGTCCTACCAGGAGGAGTGGGCAGGGTCAGTATCCAGCATGGACAGGCTAATGATGGACTTCCTAGTCCTTTGCATCCAGAAGCATTTTGTCTCAAGGACTGGTCAGAGAATTGTGTCACCTCCACTATGAGTCTGAATAAAATACCAAGTGCTGTAGGAAAGGTGGAGTGGGGAAGGCAAGGCCAGGTGGCTCTGCTGGTCTAAACAGACTCTTCTGTAGTCCTTCCTCTTTTGAAAGAACAGCTTGAATTTATGCCCTGGCTCACCTGCACTCAATGATGTGAATCTGAACTTACCAAAATAGATGTTTAATTCAGTGTTTCCATCTATTAAAAGCTTTAAGGGGAATAGCAGCAATGCCATTCTCTCCCCTCTCCTCTCCCCATCTCCCAGCTAACCCTCGAAAGTGATCGATTTGAGCCTCTTTGCTTTGTGGCCATCGTGAGGTCATAGTGGTATTTTTGATGGATTTTGTATGGTCCTATGATCAGAGACAGGCACTCTAAGATCAAACCTATCAGTAACACTCAGTTTCTATCTGCTTCCTGAATGCAAAACAAAACATAAATAATATTCTCCATTTAGAATTCTACAGAAACAGACTCACAAGGTCAAAAGACTAGGAGGTGTGCAGCTGTTGGTGGGTCTTGCTGATGTGTATGAGAGTGAACGTGTGGGAGCCTTTGGCACAATGGTTGAGGAAAACAAATGGCCTGCTTGAGTCTGGTACATGTAGAAAGTGAAAAATTACTGCAGTATATAAAACGATTTTGCTCCTTTGATTAGGTTGTAAACTCCAAGAGCTCCTAGAATGGTGTCTGGCACATAGAATGTGTTTTTTGTTTTGTTGTATTTCTTGTTGTGAATGCATGAATTAGAATTTCCTAGATAAACTGTGGGAGGAAACTGATACTTGTTTAGGGCTTAATCTGTGCCAGGCTCTATGGTAGACCCTCTACTTATGCTTTCTCACAACACCTCTGTATTGGTTTTTTATTGCCACTGGAACAAATGATCACAAACATAGTAGCTTAAAACAATACACATTTTAAATATTATAGTTCTGTAGGTCAGAAGTCTGACATAAGTCTCACTGGGTTAAAATCAAGGGGTCAGCAGGGAATTTGTTTCCTTGACTTTCTCAGCTTCCAAAGGCCATCCTTATTCCTTGGCTCATGAGCCCCTTCCATCATCTTCAGAGCCAGCAATGGCAGGTCGAGTCTTTCTCATCCTGCCATCTCCCTGTTTCTTGTTCCACTGACACATCTTTTCATGACCACAGCTTGGAAAGGATCTCCACTTTTAGGGACTCATATGATTAGATTGGGCCCAGAACAATCTTCCAGGATGAAGAGTCTATACTCCGCAGTCTCATTTGTCTGTAAAATACCATATTCACAGATTTTGGGACATGGTGTGTGGACATCTTTAAGGGTTTTTATTCTGCCAACCACAGCCTCTGTCAGGTAGGTATTATTAACCCTATTACAGAGAGGAGGAAACTGTCTCAGAGAAGTTCAGTAACTTGCTCCAGATCATACAGTATGTGATAGAGTTGAGACTGCAGCCAAGGTCTGTCTGTCTCCAAAGACCAGACATTTCCTACTGTGCCACACCATTTAAGGTCACAAAATAGCATGCTGCTGGATGGGTTGGGCTTAGGGTCTAGTTGGGTGGGAGCTGGAATAGAAACTGAAAGGAGAATTCTCCTCATAAGAGGCAGGGCAGAGAATCAGGGAATTGAATTCTGTCGGAAATGCTCCCTTGGAAGAAGAAATGGATTTGCATTTGAAAAAAATAAATTCACTTCTCTTAGGGAGAAGTTAGTTTAGGAGCAGGGAATCAAGTCTGAGAATTAAATAAAGCACTATCTTCTTTCCCAGGGCCTCAGGGACCCTAGTGATCCCATATCCTATGTTGTCCTGTACCCACTTGGAAAGAGATTTACCAAGCCAATTCCTTCCAAGCTGTAGGGACTCAGTATGCTACCCTTCTCGAGAGTTTTACATGTGAAAATAGGGCACAATGACCCAAAGGCATACACAGAACCTCTGGATTTCTTGGTTTTTTGAATTGATAAGAAGCTAATCAGAGCACTGTAAGTTGGCATTTGTTATCAGGAGCTAAATTAGTTGGTTGGTTTGTTGTAATAGTAAACTTTTAATCACTATGGCACCTGAGTCAGGAGATATTCTTGGTCATGGAAGCCTTCCAGGTTCCAAGCTGGTTACCACCTATTCTGTATGCTTGAGGGTAAAGAAAAATGAAAAAGACTGGAGTAAAATTCAAAAGAAAAAATTAGTATTCGGTATTTGCTCATAACATGAAACCATTAGGGAACATACTTGATTGCATGAAGAAAGGTAGTTTGAAGAATTGGGTTTGATGGGGGCCTTTGCCAGAGATTAGGTAGGAGGTTACTCTAATAGTTGATGTTCAATGTCTTTTCCATTTTTGTAAGATGAAAAGCTGTAAAAACCAACCTTCCTGAGTTTCATTCTTTGGTGCTAATAGGACAGAACAGCAATGACATACCACAAAAAATAAGGATATGATTTGTAAGTGAAGCAGATGGTTCCCATCTCATCTCGTTGGATTGTTATCTTTTGAAGAGTTCCTTTTTGTGGATTTTAAAGAGAATGTAATCACTTTAGAAATCCCCAGAGAGTTTCATAATGAACCCTACTTATGTTATGTTGACACTAGTAGTAACTATAACCATGATCTTCAAATACCCATGTAGGAGGCAGGGTTATTGAAATTATAGCATGGGCTAGTAATTCATTTAAAAACATACTTTTAAAAATGAGCTTTATGCTGACCAAAAGCCCACTTAAGTCAGTTTCACTTGCATATATGAGATGCTATATTAATAATGAAATCAGTATGGTTTAACTGATGAAAAATAACATTTTGCTGACAAGTTTTGCCCAGTTTAGTCTTACATCAAATTAAGAAACTAAGTAAACCAAACATTTAATATGACTGACTCATACTGTGAAAAAAATGTGATCACAGCTTCATATCACAAAACTATTAAGTTCTGTTCAAGTAATTTCCTCTCAGCATTTCCTTTCCTCACTTAAGGTTTCCTTCTTAACCAAAAAGCATCAAATTAGGAAGCTTAAATGACTGAAGTATTAACACTCTCAGGAAAAAAATGATTGCCTTTCAGAATGGGGATAAAAAAATCCCTTCACCAACCTACCTTACCAAGGCAAATGGTTACAAAGTAACAAGAACAGAGGGGTTGTTGTTTGTTGTTATATTCTTTTCAAACAGTTTGGTTTTCGATTTGAAGTTTCTTTAAAATTAATCCTTTAAAATCATTTCCAGCAGTGAGCAATTCAGCAAGTTCAGAGAACAAAATGGCCAGACCTTTGCATCCTTGAAGATGGGATTTAGACTAGTAGGGTTGTATTGAAGTAACTTTTGCTATTTCAAGTATAATAAATTATAACTCATATATGGTTCAGTTAGCATTCCTGTGAATAAATCTAACGTTTCCCTCTTTGCAGTCTTTGTTTAATTTGGTATGCCTAGTTCATTTTCATTGTATCTGAATAAAAATGAAATTTTGAAATTTTACCTATCTTTTCAAATTTTATATCTGTTTGTACATAAACATGCCCCCCTACCCCGCCACACACACACACACACACACACACACACACACAGAGTAATTTGTTACGTGAGGCTGATGTATATTAAGGTGGCAGATGTGTAATGCTCCCAGGCCAGGTATAAAAAAAATCTTTTCCATGGAGTTTGGACCTCACTCTCAAAGTTCTAAACACATTGCGTTAGGCAGCCATTACCAATTACTTGAAGTAGGCATTGGAGTCCAAACCTTCATCATAGTGTTTAGTTCCTAAAATAGAACCTGCTTTAAATATTTTCAGCTGAATGGAATGTAATACAGGGAATTAGGTGCTTACAAAATAAAATTGCTGGAAGACCGGAGGAGGCGACTTGCGGCCTGACCTCTAGGAACAACTCCCAGAGCACTGCTGAGCTGAGTCCCCAGTTATGCTGCTGCTATTAGGGATGGAAGGAATCAGGAAGTTGCTAATGAAATTCTGAGGTTCCAGAACACACTGCTGTAGCAGCAACCCAAGGATCAGAAAGCTGGGATAGGGAAGCCAGCAACACCATCCAGGAAGCTGTTGACTGGATGGGGAACACAGAACATGGCTGCTTCCACCACTGGTGCAGCTGCCGCTTGACACTCAGGAAGCTGGGAACTGGTTCTCTGCACAAAGCAGAAAAACCTCAGGCCGCCACGCCCTTGCTTGCCATCTTTCTCATCTTATCTGAGTGATTTAATTTGGGGAAATGTAATTTGCGTGCAGAATCCTGGCTTCAAGAAAGCCTGAGAGATGCAGTTTTCAGTCTGGGAAGGCGTACGAAGTCAGAGCATATACAGAAGGTACATCCTTGATGAAACCTTCCTGCTCTCTCTGTCCTTATTGGAGCCTCACTGTACAGAGATACAGAACTTGTATATAGAATAACAGGAAAATGTAAGGAACTGGCTTTTCTTAGAAGATATGCCAAAACTCTAGGGGGATTTGATCCCTAACTTCTACTTAGAGGACACAGGTAATGATGATTCTACCTTCTTATATTTAATTTCTCTTTTCTCCTCAGCAAATAATTTTGCTCAGGAACTTCATTTTAGTTCTTGAGCACCTTGATGTTACTGAATTACTGAGATCTTTGTGTGTGCTGACACTGTTTTCCCCTCTCACAAAAAAGGAGGGTGCTTCCTAACTTTATTACCTGAATTAATAGAGACTAACTATATATTTCATTTAACAGCTTACTATACTAATAATTAATACCACTTAATATAGAGCAAAAATAAAATGTAAAATATGCATAAATATATGAATATATTACCCAAAATTGTATATCTGGGCATAAAATGTGCTCTTAAACTGATGGTGACAGCAACATCCATACCCTCCTGAGAAAAAAATTGATTCAGTGAGAAGCAAAAGAGTATAAGCACAGCACTGAAAATATTTTGACTCTGTAATCCATTAATTATGGCCATATGGGTAAAATACCTAACTTTTCTTGAGTACCCAAAGCTTTATGTACTAATATCTTTCATTTGTATGGTGCCCCCCAGAGTACTTGACTCTCAAGGCATCCCTGTAAGCATGTGTGTCAGGATCAGCATGGTTACACAATGTGTTTCAGTCATGGCACAGAGTGGAATTCAAACCCAGGCCTCTGAACTCAATAAAATTGTTTTCTGCTACATTAAGGAAGGCCAATACTCTTCTTAGAGGAAGGTTAGTACACACTAATAATTTGTAACCAAGTCTTTAATGCATCTAGAAAGTATGAGATGGCTGAAAACAAATACCCATAGTAATATGAGTCAATATGCTAAATGTTATACATTTACTTTTACTTTTGCAATTTTATATAACTGGCAGAGGAATAGTTATATGACTTTTGCATCTCTGATGTGTGAGTTTTTAATCTATTTTAAAGTGTAATGTCTGTTTAGATACCACAGTTTAATAGCCATTTTAGAGCAGCTATTCATTCCTGTGGAAATATCTCTTTTGTAGGAAAAATGTATATGTATAGGAGCATGGCCATGAAGTTGGAATTTTTTGTCATAACTCTCATTTTAGTAAGCTCACCCCTGTGTTTGTGTCTATGCAACTATTCCTTTCAAGGCTGCTCTAAATAACTGTCTCTAATCCTTCCTTCTCCCTTTGGTATCACCTTGTGAAGCTTCTTCTCACCTGCCACATTTTGTAAGACCCAACTACATTTTGGTAGGTTCTACCATCTAATCTCACTTATCACATACTTGGCCTGTAGGGCAAGCACATTGATATATGGCTTATCATTCCTATATTCTTTCAAAGTGACTTCCTTCTGAAGGCAGGTCAGTGTGAAGGGAGGCTACCCAGTCCTTCTGACCCTAAACTATTTGATGTGAGAATGAAATACAACCTTCTTTAGGCTATTAGGCCCCTGTGAAAAAAGATATAAATATATGGTGCCTATAAAGAAAGAAGCTGGATGGCTACCTTAAGGTCAGAAGTCATTTGCATCCAAGAACACTGTAAGTGCCTGACTAACTTAGTTGGTAGAAATGAGATTCTGGGAGATAGAATAAATGGACCGAGGAGTGCTCTTGGGTGACAGTTTCTGATGGGTTATAAGATCACATCATGTCCTAGTTTTTGGTCTCTGCTAATAATCTGTTGTGATGTACAGCAGGTTCTGGTATACAGAGTAATTCAAGTGCTCTTCTGTTGGGCATATGGTGCTTTTAAGAACACTCCAAAGGTTGATTTGACTGCTCCTGTTGATAAAGGATGGCACAGTAGGAAGAAAGGGAACAAGCTATGGATGGTGCATGGGATTCAAGAGAGGAAGGGATTCATATGAGAGCAGAGCTGCTGAGAAAAACAACATGCAGTGACTTAATTAGAAGACCAATTTTGCCATGATTTGAGTTCCTGCAAATGTCACTGTTTCTTATGGTAAAATTTAATGATATATAAATATATACATACATGTGTGTATAAAATATGTATATTATATATATGTGTGTTTTATACATTGTAAGTAAGCATGTGTATGTGTGTGTGTATATATATATACACATATTAAGCAGCAAACTCATATGAGGTAGCAGAAGGACAGGATTTAACCCAAGCTGTTGAATTTGGGGCAGGGGGAAATATTTGATAGGAGCAAAAAGAAATAATTCTAGAGGAAACTTTTTGAGTAACAGAGAAAAATCTTCCAGGAAACACAGCTTGGTACTCCTCTTTCCCCTTTTAAAGACAGGAACAATAATACATTTTTCTCATAGTATCATCTACAGATCACATTCACTGGTAAAAGGAGTGATTTTAAATATAAAATTAACAGGTTAAATTTACAGTTGAAGAGTGTCATGCCTCCAGAATTATCTGTTACAGGAATTTGCGTAATAGCAAATAGAATCAAAAATTGTCAGAACAATAGGAATATGGCCGACCAAGTCTGTGCAGTTGTAGAAAGCTCTCATGCTAAATTTGAGTAATTTCAGGCAGAGAGCCTGAGAACTCTGCAATCAGGAGGTCAACTCTGATGCAAAAACTGACCAATCAAACACCAACCAGGATGGAAGAGAGGAGAGAGGGAGGACTCAGGACCTCACAGGACTAAGAGGTCAAAAAAGAATATGCTTAAAGCGGGGCTATAATTGACATTAACTAGCCATTCTCAGCCAAGATTTCCTTAAAACCATGGCTGTCCAACATATGGCCCATGAACCAAATAAATCATTTCTGAAATTGGATTGCAGATCACCTGAGGTTTTGAAGAAAAAAAAAGATTTTCCCTAATTACCTAATATCTCCATCCTAACCAGCTGACATGCTTAGCTAAGAGCTGACTGCTGCTGGGTTTTACACAGAAGGCTTAGATCAATAATTGTAATTGAAGCCAGAGTCATCAGTTATATACTGTGAGTTGTTCAGGTTTAAATCTGTACTATCATATTATGAAATGTAGATATTATAAATGATTGTGGAATGAAGCAAAGTTACCGTAAATAAATCTTTGATAGAGACCACTCATGCTTGAGTTGAGGTCAACATTCACTAGATTCACTATTACCTGCTAAATAAGTAAGTAAGTAAATATGGAAATGTCTTCTACTATTGAAGACATGAGTGTGCTCTTATACCAATAACAGAGAAAGAGGGAAAGGGGAGATAAACTCAGGTGCCCCTTATATGCCAGGAATGGCTCTAGGAGTTTTTCATATATCTCTTCTTATAATGCTCCCCAAGCCCACAATATATAGATTCCCACCTCACAGACAAGGAATCTGAGGCATAGAGAGCTTACTTAACTTAACCAAAGTTCCACAGTTTGGCGAGGAACATAGCCAGCTCTTTGAACCTGTGATTCTAAAGTCCGTATTCGGTCGGACTTTCAAGATGGCGGAGGAGTAAAATGTGGAGATCACCTTCCTCCCCACAAATACATCAAAAATACATCTACATATGGAACAACTCCTACAGAACACCTACTGAATGGTGGCATAAGACCTCAGACTTCCCAAAAGGGTCTTGGTACTCCAACAAGATTACTCTACCCAGCAAGAATCTCATTCAGATTCGACAGAGAAATTAAAACCTTTACAGAAAAGCAAAAGCTAAGAGAATTCAGCACCACCAAACCAACCTTACAACAAATGCTAAAGGAACTTCTCTAGGCAGGAAACACAAGAGAAGGAAAAGACCTACGATAACAAACCCAAAACAATTAAGAAAATGGTAATAGGAACATACATATCCATAATTACCTTAAATGTAAATGGATTAAATGCTCCAACCAAAAGACATAGACTGGCTGAATGGATACAAAAACAAGACCTGTATATATACTGTCTACAAGAGACCCACTCAGACCTAGGGACACATACAGACTGAAGTGAGGGGATGGAACAAGATACTCCATGCAAATGGAAATCAAAAGAAAGCTGGAGTAGCAATTCTCATATCAGACAAAATAGACTTTAAAATAAAGACTGTTACAAGAGACAAAGAAGGACACTACATAATGATCAAGGGATCAATCCAAGACAAAGATATAACAATTGTAAATCTTTATGCCCCCAACATAGGAGCACCTCAATACATAAGGCAAATGCTAACAGCCATAAAAGGGGAAATCAACAGTAACACAATCATAGTAGGGGACTTTAGCACCCTTTCACCAATGGACAGATCATCCAAAATGAAAATAAATAAGGAAACACAAACTTTAAATGACACCTCAAAGAAAATGGACTTAATTGATATTTATAGGACATTCCATCCAAAAACAACAGAATACAATTTCTTCACAAGTGCTCATGGAACATTCTCCTGGATAGATCATATCTTGGGTCACAAATCAAGCCTTGGTAAATTTAAGAAAATTCAAATTGTATCAACTATCTTTTCGAACACAGCACTATGAGACTAGATATCAATTACAGGAAAAAAAATGTAAAAAATACAAACACATCAGGCTAAGCAATACACTAGTACATAACCAAGAGATCACTGAAGAAATCAAAGAGGAAATAAAAAAATACCTAGAAACAAATGACAATGAAAACACGACGACCCAAAACCTATGGGATGCAGCAAAAGCAGTTCTAAGAGGGAAGTTTATAGCAATACAATCCTACCTCAAGAAACAAGAAAAAGCTCAAATAAACAACCTAACCTTACACCTAAAGCAATCAGAGAAAGAAGAACAAAAAAACCCCCAAAGTTAGCAGAAGGAAAGAAATCATAAAAATCAGATCAGAAAAAAATGAAAAAGAAATGAAGGAAACAATAGCAAAGATCAATAAAACTAAAAGCTGGTTCTTTGAGAAGATAAACAAAATTGATAAATCATTAGCCAGACTCATTAAGAAAAAAAGGGAAAAGACAAATCAACAGAATTAGAAATGAGAAAGGATAAGTAACAACTGACATTGTAGAAATACAAAGGATCATGAGAGATTACTACAGGCAACTATATGCCAATAAAATGGACCACCTGGAAGAAATGGAAAAATTCTTAGAAAAGCACAACCTTCCAAGACTGAACCAGGAAGAAATAGAAAATACGAACAGACCAATCACAAGCACTGAAATTGAAACTGTGATTAAAAATCTTCCAACAAACAAAAACCCAGGACCAGATGGCTTCACGGGCGAATTCTAACAAACATTCAGGGAAGAACTAACACCTATCCTTCTCAAACTCTTCCAAAATATAGTGGAGGGAGGAACTCTCCCGAACTCATTCTATGAGGCCACCATCACCCTGACACCAAAACCAGACAAGGATGTCACAAAAAAAGAAAACTACAATCCAATATCACTGGTGAACATAGATGCAAAAATCCTCAACAAAATACTAGCAAACAGAATCCAACAGCACATTAAAAGGATCATACACCCTGATCACGTGGAGTTTATCCCAGGAATGCAAGGATTCTTCAATATACGCAAATCAATCAATGTGATAAATACAATACAACTTGAAGGAGAAAAACCATATGATCATCTCAATAGATGCAGAAAAAGCTTTTGACAAAATTCAACACCCATTTATGATAAAAGCCCTCCAGAAAGTAGGCATAGAGGGAACTTACCTCAACATAATAAAGGCCATATATGACAAACCCACAGCAAACATCATTCTCAATGGTGAAAAACTGAAACCATTTCCACTAAGATCAGGAATAAGCCAAGGTTGCCCACTCTCACCATTATTATTCAACATAGTTTTGGAAGTTTTAGCCACAGCAGTCAGAGAAGAAAAAGAAATAAAAGGAATCCAAATCGGAAAAGAAGAAGTAAAACTGTCACTGTTTGCAGATGACATGATACTATACACAGAGAATCCTAAAGATGCTACCAGAAAACTACTAGAGCTAATCAATGAATTTGGTAAAGTAGCAGGATACAAAACTAATGCACAGAAATCTCTTGCATTCCTATACACTAATGATGAAGAATCTGAAAGTGAAATTAAGGAAACATTCCCATTTACCACTGCAATAAAAAGAATAAAATATCTAGGAATAAACCTACCTAAGGAGACAAAAGACCTGTATGCAGAAAACTCTAAGACACTGATTAAAGAAATTAAAGACTATACAAATAGATGGAGAGATATACCATGTTCTTGGATTGGAAGAATCAACATTGTGAAAATGACTCTACTACCCAAAGCAATCTACAGATTCAGTGCAATCCCTATCACACTACCACTGGCATTTTTCACAGAAATAGAACAAAAAATTTCACAATTTGTATGGAAACACAGAAGACCCCGAATAGCCAAAGCAATCTTGAGAAAAAAAACCGAAGCTGGCGGAATCAGGCTCCCTGAATTCAGACTATACTACAAAGCTAGAGTAATCAAAACAGTATGGTACTGGCACAAAAACAGAAATATAGATCAATGGAACAGGATAGAAAGCCCAAAGATAAACCCATGCACATATGGTCACCTTATCTTTGATAAAGGAGGCAAGAATATACACTGGAGAAAAGACAGCCTCTTCAATAAGTGGTGCTGGGAAAACTGGACAGCTACATGTAAAAGACTGAATTTAGAACACTCCCTAACACCATACACAAAAATAAACTCAAAATGGATTAAAGACCTAAATGTAAGGCCAGACACTATACAACTCTTAGAGGAAAACATAGGCAGAACACTCTATGACATCAATCACAGCAAGGTCCTTTTTGACCCACCTTCTAGATAAATGGAAATAAAACCAAAAATAAACAAATGGGACCTAATGAAACTTAAAATCTTTTGCACAGCAAAGGGAACCATAAACAAGACGAAAAGGCAACCTTCAGAATGGGCAAAAATATTTGTAAGCAAAGCAAGTGACAAAGGATTAATCTCCAAAATATACAAGCAGCTCATGCAGCTCAATATCAAAAAAAAAACCAAAACAACCCAATCCAAAAATGGGCAGAAGACCTAAATAGACATTTCTCCAAAGAAGATATACAGATTGCCAACAAACACATGAAAGCATGCTCAACATCGCTAACCATTAGAGAAATGCAAATCAAAACTACAATGAGGTATCACCTCATACCGGTCCGAATGACCATCATCAAAAAAATCTACAAACAATAAATGCTGGAGAGGGTGTGGAGAAAAGGGAACCCTCTTGCACTGTTAGTGGGAATGTAAATTGATACAGGCACTATGGAGAACAGTATGGAGGTTCCTTAAAAAGCTAAAAATAGAACTACATAATGACCCAGCAATCCCATTACTGGGCATATACCCTGAGAAAACCATAATTCAAAGAGAGTCATGTACCACAATGTTCATTGCAGCACTATTTACAATAGCCAGGATACGGAAGCAACCTAAGTGTCCATCGACAGATGAATGGATAAAGAAGATGTGTCACATATATACAAGGAATATTACTCAGCCATAAAAAGATAACAAATTGAGTTATTTGTAGTGAGGTGGATGGACGTAGATTCTGTCATACAGATTGAAGTAAGAAAGAGAAAAATACCGTATGCTAACACGTATCTATGGAATCTAAAACAAAAAAAAAAGGTTCTGACGAACCTAGGGACAGGACAGGAATAAAGACGCAGACATAGAGAATGGACTTGAGGACACATGGAGGGAGAAGGGTAAGCTGGGACGAAGTGAGAGAGTGGCATGGACATATATACACTACCAAATGTAAAATAGATAGCTAGTGGGAAGCAGCCGTATAGCATAGGGAGTTCAGCTCCGTGCTTTATGACCACCTAGAGGGATGGGATAGGGAGGGTGGGATAGGGAGGGTGGGAAGGAGATGCAAGAGGGAGGGGATATGGGTATATATGTATATGTATAGCTGATTTAGTTTATTATGCAGCAGAAACTAACACAACATTGTTAAGCAATTATACTCCAGTAAAGATGTTAAAAAAAAAATTAAAAAAAATAAAGTCCATATTCTTAGTTATGCCTATGTATTATATATATTTTGTTATATAGGTATATTTATGGATATATTAGTTGTTTCTTAAACCTTATGCAGTTAATTTATTAATGTAAATTCAGGTCTTCGAAACTTTAATTATAAAATAACATAAAAATATTAATGATTATCAATAATTTAAAAATACATTATTACATGTTATTAATTATAGCAGTACTCAGTGAAACATTATTTTTTGTTCCCTAGGAAATTGTAACTTGAAAGAACTCAACTAAGTTACTAAGAATGATTATTTCAGAGTGGTAGGATAATGGGTGACTCTTCGTTTCTCCTTTGTGTGTTTTGTATTTCCTATTTTTCTATGATGATCATAGATCAGTTTCTCTAAGGTGTCATTGTGGTGAGATACCTGAAATAGGTGGTTTCAAATATAATTTGTAATGCCCTTCTTGGATACCATTAGTAAAGCGAAAAAGCATACCTTGCTTGAGCCGTGTCCATTCCTTTTTGAGTGTGCTACCTCTTAAATTTACTTGATCAAATTTCTCATTTCTAAGTTCATTTCAAGGACTTTTGTACTCGAGTAAATTCAAAACACTTATTTGGAACAGCCTGTGTAGGAAGTGGTAAATGTTAGGTGTATATTTGTTCCCAATTGTTAATTCAGAGCTGAGTGTCAAAAAACCAATAATTTGGCCTGTATGAGATTTTTGGAAGTTCCACATATTTTGTACCCCAAAGAGAGGTTGTATAGTACAGTCATTAATGCAAGAACTCTAGGGCCAGATGATTTAGGTTGAATCCCTACCTCCCATTGGTAGGTGTATAATATATGGTGAAATTTTAATTCTTTGGTGGCTTAACTTAGTCTTCTGTAAGATGGGAATAATTATAGTACCTATACCTCATAAGTTTATTGGGGGAATTGAATTGGTATACATAAAGCACTCTGAATAGTGTCAGATACTTCGTAAGCATTCAATAAATGTTAAGTATAATTTAGCCCAGGTGGACATTTTTCACAGTAAGGAAAGAACTAGTTAACAAATTTCTAGAGACTTGTGTTATATAAAAACTAAATAAATAAGTTGCAAGACTAGATTTTCTTATAGAATACAAACCAATGCTCTTAGAATGAAATAATTTGAAAGCACATTATATATAATGTTTGAACTTACATTTGATATCTGTATGTTGCCTCCAGGGAGGGGATGTCTCTACAAGTGTCCTGAGCCCCAAGAGGTTGTCTTAAAATTATATTGTGCTGTCCCCTTTTTCTGTGTCAGATAATCTGCAGTGGTTATCATGAAGTTAGTCTTACATCTTCCCTTCCTTTATTTTATCAGTAGGGGAATATAGTTACGTGTGTAGGAAGAGTGTAGGCAGTTGGAGGTTTGGCTTTTAAATGCCCAGTAATAATAGCTGCCAATAAATTGGGTGCTTTACCATGAGCCAGCACTGATCAAAGCACTCTCTATAAGAGTTAATGTAATCTTCCTTCTCTCTCTCTCTCTCTTTCCCTATCTATCTGTCTGTCTATCTATCTATCTATCTCTCTATCTATCTATCTATCTGGTGACATGTATTATTGTCTCTATTTTACAGATGAGGAAACTGATCTCCAGAAATTAGTCACACAGCTAATTAAGAGGTGGAGCTGGGATTACAATCCAAGCAGTGAAAGATAAGTCTGGCTTTCCTGTCAGCTCCATCTGGTCCAACAATGAACACAAATTACAGAAAAAGCGAACATAGATATTGCCTTTAGGCACAGAGGGATGATATTCAAAATATTCACCTGGTCAGCTGAGGGACTAATTCTGACTAATCAGAACGGATGCCAGCTGTGAACAACTGGCATGACTATTTGGGTGTGAACTGTCTGAATACCAGCTCTAATTTTTTAGTGAAAAATGATTAATTTGCAAAATATGGCACTCAAAATCTTCAAAAAGAAAATTGATTAAATTACAAGGGATCACTAGAGACCATATCAAGTCCAATATGTAATGCCGATCGGTTCATGCTCCTGCCACACACATTACTCAACTCTGAGATACCCATTGGCAAAATGGCAGGTTTTAAAGATGGTAGAACTGTTTAACTGTGTTCTTCCCCCAAACAATGCTGTTCTCCTTGTTGGTACCACAAGCCAGTGGTAGCCAGGCTCAGGATGGAAAGAGCGGTCTTGAAGTGGCCCTGTTTTTCTCTAAATCTGTCTCACTACCTGTCCAGGGAGGATTAGAATGGATTTTGATTTTAATTCATTTCATTGATTTGGCATCTGTTTGGTGTGATATAGGTAATAGGATGATGAGTTTAATGTCCCAGTCCTGGGTGGCTAAAAGTACTGTCCACCCAGAATCCAATGATAAATAAGTTAGTGGACTCCTGTTTGATGTGCTTTGATAAATACACCCACATTTAGAGCTCCCACTTTTACTGCAAGGGTACATGCAGACTTTCTTACTAAGATTTTCTCCTATAATGGAGAAGCCAATTGCTTCTGGCACTTATAGTTTGAAGTGTAATATTAAGTCATAGAAGCAAAAGCATCTGGGTCCTGGCCCTGGACCTGCTTCTGACAGGCCTTGAGCAGGACAGCTAATATGTAAAATGCTCCCTATCCTGGAGAGCTGTGTGGCGAGATTTAACGACATCAAACTCATAAAGCCAGCACTTCCTTTCTGGAACAACAAGAACAAAAATATTAAAATATTTGGAATTCCTACATTCTCTTGACCCTAGCAAGTTTTTGAAAGCGCCATAGTCCTTAAAAATACTTACACTTACTTGAGAAAAAAAGTTTTCGTTATTATTATATCCTTGGGGGGGAGTCATTGTACTGAACATGTGGCACAGCATAGCAATAAGATAGCCATCGTGATCTGCTTTGCCGCCGTGTCTTCTCTCTGTTTTGTCCAGCCAGATGTGTGTGTGAGGCCCAGTTTGGCATGACTTCAAACCCTAACCCTGTCATAAGGAAAATTATATGTAGGGCCTGAGAAGATTGTTTTAGGTTTATAGCTAATGAGGTACATTTCTTTGTTTCCTTAAAGATTTTCCCGTTCAGATTTTAGATTCCCTTACATTTTTCTTAATAAAATGATAGACCCCAGCTTTTACACTTTTATGTTCTTCTGGCTAGTTTTTTTCCCAGCTTATCATTTTAAGCAGACCCTTGTAGACGTTTAAGTTTTTGACATTGTCACTTTCCAAGTTGCAAAGCACCAACAACCACAGTAATCTATTTCACCTGGCATCCAGCAACAGCAGGCACTGACACTTTCGGTATTACTACTCTGTGAATTTTCAAGTCCTGATTTTCAACTTTTGACTGCTCTTTTTTATTAATTAAAATTGCTCTGGGCTTATGTGTGGTATAACATACAATGAAAGCAACAGACAATGGGGGGGGGGGCCCTGAAGGAGTCAACATGGGCCAGAACAGCTCATGGAAGATAAAACGTAGGGAAAAAAGTGCCCTGGAAGCATAGTTTTAATTTTGTCAGGTTCTTGGCACGTGGTTTTTCAATTAATGCTGTTTCTTGAATTTTGAAAGAAATCACACACATTTTTGCTCTAGGAGCACTTCGAGTAAGAACAGCATCACCCATCTCTGAAAATATTTCCCAGTGGATAAACTGTTAAGAAAACATGTTTGCGTTCACACTTTGAATAGAAATATTTACTGTTCAGACTGTACTTGAATGTTTTTTTTTTTTAAATCAGGTAACTAAATTGGCTTTTTGTGAAATCAGGGCACTGGGTCACCACATTTATAGCCAAAGCAAATGATTAATAATTTCAGAGCCTTGAAATAACCTCCACTGAACCAGCTTACATTGTACTGAATTTTGTTTGGTTTAATTCAAAAGCACAGTATTTCAGGAGGAAAATGTGTTAGAAATTAGTTCATAAAAACCTGAAAGACAATGAGTATTTGATGACATTTTGAAGCTTGAATGAAAGCCTCTTTTGTTCATTAAAAAATGAGTTTAGATGATTCTAGTCATGTGGATGAGGGTCTGAGGTGATGGGCTTAATTAATGTCACTATTGTTTTTCCCTAGTCATACTTACATTCAGTGTATTTTTTATAAAAATTTCTATTTCTGAAAAAAACTTTTTTTTTCAGGATAGACTAGGTATTTGGGGGTCTTTGAAATAAGGTAGCTTAATGGCTCAACTCACCAAGTCTTTACTAGGTATCAATCAACCCTTTATTTCATGTGCTTACCATCAAGCCCACATTTAGACTTTTGGCTTTTTTGTAAGTGACCCAACTTTGAAAGAGGATAATTTACCCATTCTGGACAGCGTTAGGGATAAAGGAAATCATTGCAGAGAGTTTTATTTATTATTTCCTTGCAGCTTTAGAGTAGTTTTATTTAGAGTAGGATCATTTAACAAATACAGTTTTTTGTAGTTAGTTTTGTTCTTATTGCATATATCATCACTGAGTTTTGCTGCTTAACTGTTCAGTGTTTAGCTCATTAAATGCTGCCTGATTAAAAAAAAAAACCTTTACTTCATTTCTCTTCACCTTCCTGTCATGAGATGATTTCCATGGTTGATAAAACGGAGGATGTTTGAGAGACAAATGCAGGAATATAAGCTGGCTTGCTTTATGACTCTCAACACCTTGACGTGGTTTCTAGGTAACAGCAGCTGCTTACAGAGTCATTCTTGATTTCCTGAGATGGGGGTGGGGTGAGGCTCCCGCACAGCACAGGATGGTCAGAAAATTGGGAGCAAATGACTGTGGTTAGTCATCATTTACTTTTTCTGCTGTTTTAGGGAAGAATTTTGTCTCAGTTTCACAGAGCTTTACAAAAAGGATGATATATTTCAACATTCCTTGGCATGGAGAACCTGTTGACATAGTTTATATTATTACAATTTCATATTATATTTGCAGCTTTATATGCTTCCTTATTTTTTCCCAAGATTGGATTGCACCAAGATTTGTTCTAAGTTCTGAGAAGCAGATGGAATGTTCTTCTACTGGTTTGCATCTTTACTTGAAAATAAATTTCTGAAGGAGTGATAAACAGACTTCAAGATATCATAAGCAGAACCCTTCATGATGCTTTTAAAGGGCAAAGGTCCATTTAACATGTTTTTCCCCCATTTTGTACTTCCCAGTCCCTCCTTCCTCCCACCTTTTTTTTGAGTCCTAATTGAGGCAGTAGAACAAGGAGAATGAGAGAGGATTGTAAGTGTTTAGTAACACTGCTTCAGCACTCTGCATAAATACAATAATAGACAAGTAGAGAGCCAGAGGCCCAATGGCCACCTTCTGGACTCCAGCCATTCTTGACAAGCAGCTCCAGCAAATCCGGAAGCACAAAGTCAGTATTCTTAAGTACTCATCAAAGCCACCAGAAACAAGCTTTCAAAACTTTTCTTCCATTCTTGCTTCTTTTCCTCTTTCTCTCCATTCCTCATTTTTTGGCAGGTACTCTTTATTTTTCCTTATCCTTTCCTGTCTAATATGCAGGTTGCTTGAGTTGGAAAGAGTTTAAAAAAACTCAACAAGGTGAATTTTTAAGAGCAAGGAGGTGAAAAGAATGGCCAGAGAGATTAGGAAAGAGATAACTGGGAGAAACACAATTTGTGAGTCCCTCTTAGACTTTGAAAGAGTCTTGATCAGGGAAGAAATAATGGCTTCAATATGTAGAACAATTTTAGATAGGACTTTGGGAGTAGCGATACATCTTAATGTTTGGAAAATTTTGGAATTTTTAAAAATAAAAATAAAATACTATAGTTTCATATAGTAACATGACAAAATATAGTTAAATCATCTATTATAGATAGGAATAAATGGCATGAATTTCATCATAAGTACTAGAGATTTATTGACTAATCAGAAAAAAGTTAAAGGGCCTTAATATGACAACATAAGTTTCACAGAAAAGAAATAGCTTAGTAGGATTAATAATCCAAGTTATTTTGTATGCTGTCAATTCAAATTAAAAACAAAAATAAAAGGAAACATTTCTGCTAAAATATAATCATCACAAAGGGAAAATGGGTTCACCTCCTAATTTCTGCCTCTCCAGTGACATGGAAAGTATTAACTTTGCTTCTTCCCCTTTCCCCCCATCTCTTTGAGATGATACATGAAACTCAGTAGGACCTTATAATTAAAGAATAATGTACTGATTGTGAAACACTTCTCCACTAAATAGTTTTGAAAATAGAAATTCACTAGAACTGATAACTTCAGAGCTCCTAATGCCAAGAATGGGTGACATCAGCCAGGTTTTTTTTTTTTTTTTTTTTTTTTTTTTTATCAGCCAGGTTTTTGTGTGAATATCGTCAATGGCTGTTTAGCCATTGCCAAAACATGTTGCCATGCTATTGCATTTTACGTTTGGTTAGCATGACTACATGCTCTATAAAAGAGGTGAAGAAGGCAAGGGAAAATCCAAAAAGGGGAAGTAAAGTATTTGACCACTATTCTCTGTATGGTAACAATCTTCAGAATATATAATAATGGAAAAATCATAGACACATGAAAGCAAAATTAGGATGAGAAACCCAGACAACGCAGGCTGTAAGGGTGGACCTTTACTCAGTTCTGACACCTGTTCAAACTTTTATACCCATGAGCATGATGAATAATGCCATATAGTAGCAGTCATTGATCTTTGTTGAATGAGTAAATGAATGGCCAAGCCAGAGCACAAGCTTGTCTAACTCACTGAAGGAGCTGTTTGTTGAACCAAATGCCTGGAACTACAGGGAAATGAAGGAAATAAATGTAAGACATGGTGTCTTCCCTCAAGTTAATAGCCATCTCTGAGATTCACCTTCTTTTGCGGGTCTGCTGTCTTGGCTTGATTTGATTTTTCACCGTCTTTCCACAATTCAAAAGTACTTGATTTATGCTAGTAGTGGCAATGCTAGTGCTAAATGACCATTTCTCCAAAACCACCCATAAATATATTTATTAAGTTGCTAGGGAGGATTTCACAACACCTCACGGCTTTGAAGTAGCAGGCACAAATGAGCCTGAATCTACACATTATCTGGCTATGGAACTGAACTATCAATTTTAGGTTTGGATGGGGATTTGAGAACCATGGAATGTACTTTTTCTTAATGAAGCATTATTATTTTATTTTCTCTTGCCATGCATTATTTTCCTAATTTAAAAGGGCAGCCTTGCATTGCTTCCATGCATTCTATTTCACAGGATGACAAACTAGGGAGATGAAGGAAATATTCCTTTGTGAGGAGAGTTTGTGCAACTAAATGACTTATCATTAGCCATCTTAGTATCTTTGAAAGTATAACACATGTTTTGAAATGGACTCGCTGTCTGGAAAACTGCTTCTTCCTCTCAGTTCTTTTAACTGCTGCTAGAATCTCAAAGATAAGTGGAATCTGTTACTTCATTTATGTGATTTCAAATCACAAAGTTATGTGATTAAATGAGATTCTACTTACCTTAGAGCACCAGGAGGTCATTTTGGAATTTATCTGGGAGGACTCAGGAGGGAGTTACATTAGGTATGGCTACAGTGCTAAATTCTGCACAGTCAGGATGACAAGGTTGTCATGGCAGTGAATCAAAATTAATAGTTCACATCTGTAGAGAGCCAAACACACACACACAGATGCGCCTGGTTCTCTGCAGTTAAGAGTATCCTGCTAGAAACCTATATGTAAATCAAACTATCCCTTGGGAGTGAATAACCAATTATTTAAGAGACATTTCATCCCCTTGGTTGACCATTGTATATAAGAATACATTTTGGATTGACTTCTCGTATTGAATCATTCAATAGTGTGAGTCATTCTCAAGATGACATTGAAACTTGATTCTTTTCTTTAGTATGTGTAGTTTCCATAGAAGGTAAATAATGTACTGTGTATGAATTATAAACCAATTCAAAGACATGTGAGTTTCAAGTCTCAAATCTGTGTGCTATTCTAAACAGATAAGGAGATAGGGTGGTGGACAGATGGTAGGTCCAAAGACTATAGACCTTTAATAAGAGGAGCCCAGAGGGCTTATAAATAACTAAAAGAAATTAAACGTTTTATTCATATAACAGAAAAAAAAAAGAAAAAAGAAAGAATAAGATGAGCAGAATACAAAATGACTCATCAGCATAACTTTGGCTACAGTATTGTGTACGCAGTGTTCAATCACACGAACACTGCCAGGAGTGCATATGAGCTATTTTGGCCCATAAAGGCATTTTGATAAATTACCTTCCAAGCACCTGAAAAGAAAACTTTGTCATTGTAGCCTTAGAGGTAGAAGTCAGACCAGGGACTAAAATGACCAGGAAGAGCCCTGAGAGAATGGGGGTCGGGTCCAGTTGTGGATGCAGAATGTGGTTAATAGCAGAATGCCCTGGAGATCTGTACCAGAGAAGATTTTTGTTGTTGAATATATTTATTAACCATTTATAAGATGAGGTGAATAAAGGAGTGATATTATTCAGTGACCCTAGATTTTCAGTCCGATAAGGACTACTAGGGACTCCAGCAAGACTTAACAAAACTAGGTAATTGGGCAATATGATGAAGAGGAAATTTGAAACAGGCAAGTGTGAGGTGATGCACATCTGAAAGAACAATTTAAACTCATCATACACAGTGATGGATACTGAATTAGCCATAACCTGCCAAGAAGAAGATCATGAGCTTTGCTCAATGTGCAACAGTCCTAAAACTAAGTCACTGGAATAGGAGTGAGAATAATGTGGAAAATATTAAGGTGCCATTATATAAATTGACAGCCTTGCTTGGAATATTATGTTGAGTTTTTGTCACCTCATCATAAAAATGGAATGGAAGCAACAGTAAAATTCTCTGAAGGCCAGCTAAACTGATTAGAAATATAGGATAAGCTTCATTATGAAGGAAATATTTTTATGCCACATTTAAAGATCTCCTGTTACAAAAATCCTATAGTGATATAAAAGACAGGCATTTATGACTCTCAATAGCATCTGAAGTATGCCCATTAAAGAGAAAATAAGCACTCACATTTTGCACTGTAGTTTCTAGACTTGAGTAATCAAGACATTTTTATCCTCAAATAGTATCTTGAGTCCACTGAAAGTAGTATAAGTTGGTGGCATCTTTTGGGGGAAAAAAGAAGAACATCTTGGAAAACCTCTTTGGGCCAGATCTGATGCTTGTCTGTGCTTCACTTTTATAGTGATAATTGGTATTCATAATGATAATTCGAGGTCACTACATGATTCTTAAAACACTTTCAAAATCCAAAAACCTGAACAAACAAATAAAAAACACAAACAAATTTTATTCAATATAACTGAACAAATTTAACCTATTTTTCTAAAACTTGGGCATTGATTTTTGGTCAGTATACTAATTTACTAACCATAATATTTATTTACTCAGTACATTCCAATCCTTGGCCACCAAAGATAAGTTATTATAGTTGTTTTCCAGTCTCTATTTAGCCTGAGAATTTCATCCAAGTTAACAGTAAAAATGAGATAAAGATAAAACAACACATGATACTAAAAAAGGGAAGGGTCAGGCACTGATGTTCTTCTCTCTTGTTGCCTGGGGACTTGAGAACCGAGTGGGGGTGGGTGGAGGTGGAGGAGTGAGGGTTTCTATCTCCATTATTATATTTGTATGTACACACACAGCCCCTGACTGTTAGAATTTGCTTTGAAGGAGGGACTGAGAGATAATGTGCAAGATGAGCTCAAAAAGAGAAGAATCTAGTACTTGGTAATGAGAGTAATAATCAAGTTAGGCTAATTTAAGAAATGTGATTGTCTACACTAGCTTGGCTCATACTTTCTTTTCCTGGGAAGTCTATTTATATGATATGCGGCATCTTGGGAATGGCTTCTTCCAGAATGACCTAGACTCTTTAATGCCTCAAAGGATAATCTCTACCAGGGTATAAACTCCAGCAGCCCTTTGCATAAACTAGATGGAAGTAATTTCAACATTGATTTTTGTCTCTAAAACATCATCTGGGTTGCTCTTGTAGATATAACAAAGACCAAGCAAATAAGAACAAGCAAAGGCCATCTGTTCAGACCTTGCTATGGCGAGAGATTCAGTGACTTCTGTCATTTGTGTTTTGGCAAAGATTTAAAGGCATGCAGAGGAATAGGGAAGCTTCGTGGTGGAAAAAAGGGAAGGCTTCAGATGTGCTCTGATTGGAGGCTGTTGGCGTGGGGAAGCTGTAGATGGACTAATTAGATGTGGGATATCGTATGTGATTAGTTAGGGGTACATATTTTTCTCTGGTTGATTCTAAGATGGAAGCAGGGATAAGAATTAGAGAAGCTGTCAGTTATTAAGATCTGCATGTTTGGGCTGACTGTTACAAGGCTTATTGTTTGGTTCCCCAGGTTGTTACTAGAGATAACATCCTGACTGCCTGCAAGTCTGACTTGCAGGAGGCCAGCTATTTTAGATAACGAGTTGGTTTCCTGGGCAAGTTGCTTCAAGTCGTGGGTCAGAGTTCTATTTTTATATATGGTCTGGCCATTGTCCATTTGTATATTCAGTCTCTCACTCCATAAAACAAGAAATGAAGTTCACATTTTGAGAGAATTGAACTCTTGAAAGCATGACTTCCATTTTTGAATAGCGTTTTTAGTTTTCTAATGCCTGAAATAAATCATCACCAAGATAAGAAAACCTTTGGAAGTCTCAGATTATGCCTTGCTTGTACTTTGGGCAAGAAGTGACATGAGTACAGAAATTTCATTCACATAAGGTAACTCTAAATTAGAGAATTCAAGTTGAGAATATGGCTGTATGAGAAAGATAAAGAAAAAAGATGTTTTTTTTTTTAAAGATAAAGAAAAAATATGTTTAAAACTTCCTCTGTCCTTTTATTTTATTGATTAAAGAGCATAACTTCTGAATTAAGTCCCAGTGTGAATAAGGCTGTCTTCAAAGTTGCAGTAACAATTTCAGGCCACAGGATGCCATATTGGAAGCTGTTTCAGGGATCCTGTTGATATTCTCACAGGCCAAAGAAGCTTACACACCTTAAGTGCCCTAGCTTTCCCTGAGGGATACAGTGTGAACCAGGATGATCTGCTTTAGCAATAAAGAACCTTTGATTGATGGATTTTTTTTTTTTTTTAATTGTATAGCTACTTTATTTATTTATTTATTTATTTTTGGCTGTGTTGGGTCTTCGGTTCGCGCGAGGGCTTTCTCTAGTTGCGGCAAGTGGGGGCCACTCTTCATCGCGGTGCGGGGACCGCTCTTCATCGCGGTGTGCGGGCCTTTCACCATCGCGGCCCCTCCCGTCGCGGGGCACAGGCTCCAGACGCGCAGGCTCAGCAGCTGTGGCCCACGGGCCCAGCCGCTCCGCGGCATGTGGGATCCTCCCAGACCAGGGCTCGAACCCGTGTCCCCTGCATTAGCAGGCAGATTCTCAACCACTGCGCCACCAGGGAAGCCCTGATTGATGGATTTTATAGTATTCAGTATCCTAGATTGAATGATTTTAAGCCAGCAGAAAGAGCTAATTTTTTTTCTAGGTGCTAGTACTGACATTTAGCCGTGTATGATATACTAACACAATTAACTAAAATATACCGTTCCTGAAACGTGCTACAACCGAATGCACTATATTTTTCATATGATTTGCAATTTCCATGGAGAGCTCATTTGGATTACGTTTATAATACTCATTTAGCAAACTCCATTAGCAATGTTTACAAGTGCTTATGGATCTGGTAAATGAGTTTGCGGATGTGCTGTGAAGGAAGCTAAATGTATCCAATTGTGTATGGGATCTAATTCATAAACTCATTCCAATCAGGTAGGGTGTATAGCACATTAAACTCTAACCTTGGAGTCTGGATTCCTATATGGTTCCTACATGGTTTCTTAATATGATTGAATTGATTACCTTTTGGTTTCTTGATTTTCCTGGGGGGAGAAAACTCATTGAAAAACTGGATTAATACAAGCCACTGAGCATAAGAATCCTTAAAGGCAAACAAACAAGTAAACAAATACACAGAATAGAGAGATATCGAGTCAGTCTCTTCCTGGTTCTAAATTGGGTTTTTAGTGCAAAACTGTTTTAGCACACTCATGGTTTTAGAACGTTTATCACATTCTTGGGAATGTTAACTTTCTGAATTATCCTGGCTACCTGAAAAGCTTTCTGCATCTCGCAAAAGGGCCTAACCTAAAAACTGCAAGTGTTTGTATTTGGAGTGACTGATTCTTTGATGGGAAACATTTAGAGGCCTGTTAGAAAGGATAACAAAGGTCCTTTGTTAGACCATTGATGATCTGCACGAACTGTGGATTTACTAGTTCGTGAGATCCAAATTTCTAGGTCATTGTTTATGCTAGGTCAAGACAGGGGTGTGGGGATGTAGGACCTGGGAAACAGTAAGTCACTGATACCCAGGCCTGTATAGATCTCCCAGGGTTAAGAAGAAAGCCTGTAATAATAAGAGCTAACATTTATTGATGTTTATGGTAGTCTCTAAGCACAACAATCCCATAAGGGCAGGTACTATTATTTTGTCTTTATTTTACAAATGAGGAAACTGAGGCTTGGAGAAGTTAAGTAATATGTCCTAAGGTCACACAGCTACAAAGCAGAAGTGCCAGATTTTGAGCTCAGGTGCTCTGACTCCAGACCCCTTGCCCTTTACCACTGTATGGCAGATAACTGATATTTTCCTTAGAACTTACATTAAGATACAAAACTGGCTGAAATAGAAGAATCAGCAATCTTTCCCAAGATTATGCACTTGTTCTTTTGGATAGAAGTTCTAATTTTGGCTTACGAAGACATAGGGTAAAATCCCCCATCTTGAATCTTATTAGTATCCAGAAATTTGAGTCATCTTTGACATGGTAAGAAATTATCAAACAGTGCCATCCAACGAGTATATTTTCTTGTCTTCTTTCAAAATCAAGTTGGGAGTTTCAGTTATTATTTAAAATTTTTTTCACAAATATAGTTTTTTTTCATAGAACACAGATGCTCTTAACTCCCTAGCAGTCACCATCTGTACCTCAATTTACATTTCCCAAAACACTGGTGACATCTGTTTAAATGCCAATCTCCTTCCAACTTAGTAGGATTTTAGCTCAAAAGTGATATTCTATGAGTGATTTGAAATTTCAAAGTTAAGCTGATTTTAATCAAAATACTCAATGGCTACAGGTATACAGGCTTTATCTGCCCCTTTGAGAAGGTTTCCACAAAATGGAGGCAAATATTGAAAGTGATCTATCATTTCCAAGGGAATGTGGGACCATTTTGCCAGGTTAGACTTTTCATCTATGGGAAAAGGAAGGGAAAGGTTCTGAGTTGTCATGGAGAGAATTCTGGGTGATTAGGAATTCTCCTCAAGTATCACTGCCCCTGATTCTTTTCCATAGGTTGATGCCCCTTTCATATAGGGATGTCTGACTTTCTTCAATGAATCATTTTGTGAGGGGAGGTATAGAAAATATGTCTGGGGATAGACACAGTACAGAAGTAGTGCTGAACGCTGGTTGAACAATGGGACTGAGAGAGAATCATGAGTTGTGGGATACTGATTTTTTTTTTTTTTAAAGAACATTTAGAGGGGCTTCCCTGGTAGTGCAGTGGTTAAGAATCCACCTGCCGATGCAGGGGACACAGGTTCGATCCCTGTTGTGGGAAGATCCCACATGCTGCGGAGCAACTAAGCCCACACGCCACAACTACTGAGCCTGTGCTCTAGAGTCCATGAGCCACAACTACTGAGCCCATGTGCCACAACTACTGAAGCCTGCGCACCTAGAGCCCATGCTCCTCAACAAGAGAAGCCACCACAATGAGAAGCCCGCACGCCACAACAAAGACCCAATGCAGCCAAAAATAGATAAATTAATTAATTTTAAAAAATAAAAAAATAAAGAACATGTAGAAATTATGTCCCTAAGTTCACATTGCTCCTTCACAATAGGTACCCAGGGAAACCATAAGCTTAATCTAATGGTGCTATAATTATTCAAAACATTCTTGGAGTTACTTTGAAATCAGGGGCATGTCTTTGGGGGAAATTCTCAGTGATATCAAACCTTTGTTTGAGAGAAAATTTGATTTTTTGAACAATCTAAAAGTCTTCTGGAATGTGGTGTTGCTATAAAGTGGGTTTAAGGGGGCAGTTTTTTCTTAGTGGTTTACAAACTGATTCTAAGAAGGCAATTTCAAGAGATGAGCTTTAGAAAACTTGTATACAATAGAAGCATCAGAGACTAGATATGTATGCCCTTGAGAGGAATTCTTCATTTGGAAGTATGAATTTGGTCTTGTTTGTTTGTGTTCTGATACCAGACAGACCTGGGCTTTAGATCTGGCTTCATATATATTTCAAATGTGTGACTTGGGCTACTTAACCATGTTAAGCCTCAGTTTTCTCATCTGTAAAATGGAGATAATAATATTTACCTGGTGGCATTGTGAGGATTAAAGAGGGTAGTGTATGTAAAGAGTCTTGCCCAGCGCCTGGCATATAGTAAGCACCCAATAAAAGTGATGTCAACTCATACATACCCTCCTTTATACCCTCAAGGTAGCTTTATGGATTCTAATTTCATGGGATGCAGTGTGAGGTATTAGAAGGAATTGGAGCCATGTTCTACCATTTGTTTGGCTATAATGGTCCTAGGCAAGTCATTTAACTTGTATAGTCCTGAATCCTTCTTTGTAAAGTGGGTATAATAATACTTCTCTTCCCAGATTACCATGAATATTAAAGACAATATACATAAAGAATTTAGAGCAATAATTATGATTATTGTGAAAAGGAATCTTAGGATAATAACCTTTTAATGAGGTCCATATTGTTCTACAAAGATGATAATAAGTTTAATGTGTACTAACACCTGCATTTTTAAAACTGACAAAATTTTAAACTGCATCTTGGGAATTTTTCAAGATGGCAGATATCTTTGGGCATGGCTCTAACACCTGGATTTGTTAGTTTCTAGGTGCACACCTAGATTATCATAGGTTAGTTTGTTGTACTTGTATCTCCGAATGGATTTCATAGTATTCCAAGTGTTAATCAACCTGAGGCCTTAGTTAACCATAGAGCCCAATGGAATATCACTTTCATGGTTAGAAGTTTTTCCTTAACTACAGAACAAGACCTTAGAGAATAGCTTCAGTTGTGAAATATTTAAGTGCATCTTTTAAAATGCAAATAAAATATTTAGTAGAGATAGGGCATTACTCTCTTACGCATTTTCAGCATTGAATTTCCACTAAGAAGTCTTCAAGAAATTCTTATAACAAAGGAAAATCAGACCCTGTAGCAGCATCTCTCTTTCAAGAGGAGAGAATATTCATATTTTCTTTTCAATTTGGCAAAAATGTCTTAGTTAAAATGAGATGTCTGACTCATTTCTACAGCCAAATATTTCTGAAATAAAAGTTTGTAGTTACAAAAAAAAAAAATCCAGTTCAGTTCTGAAATAGGCTTAAAACTTGTTGATTTAAATCAAACCAAAATGTTGAGAAACAAAATTGTAGTTAAATAAAAAATTTAGAGGAGTGGAATCTTTTCTTCAAATCGAATCCCACAGAGAAGTCTAAAATGGGAAACAGAAGCAAGGCTACTCGAGTTAAAGAAGGAAGAGAGAGGCCTACCCTTCACCTCCCTAACTTCTCCTTCCTCCCCTCCTCCATCTCCTATGATCATATGATACCTTCCCAGAATCCCCAGGGTTCCCAGAAGCACAATTTGGCATCCCCTGGTATAGCCATTCCTTTGGTTTCATCTATTGGCCCTTTTAAAAAAAAAAAGGCAGTCTTTCATGCATAGAGCATTAATCCTGTCAATTTGAGTAGGCAGGAGACAGACATGTTTATACTCCGACAGCTCAGTTCTCTCTGCTTTGCCCAGTGTTTGGGAGCAGGGGTTCTGAAGATAGATAAGTCTGTCTGCAAGTTTGATTTCTGTTGGTGGTGAAGTTTCTCCTGCTTGACTTGGCAGATTTTCTCTAATGACTTTCAGATTAAGAGGACAGGTACCACAGTATTAAAAAGTAGCTCTACTGATGTAGATAACATGAGACATGTTGGTACTTTGTCAAAGTACAGTGGGTGGGGTGGGAACTTGAGTACTCTTAGAAAGAACACAGACTCTCTGCAGCATATTCCATCTGGTTAGGAAAGATTGTTTTGCCCTTGGTGAGCCTGGGGATGGGGAAATGTCACCATGCCCTGTAAAGTGTTGATGTGGCTTGTGCAGAGATTCTCTTAGGTGTCTTTTAATTGACATCTGGATTTTAGAATCCAACTGCCAGAAATCATGTCACTCAAAGGGTATAACTGGAAGTACTGTATAGCATGAGGACCCCAGACCCCAAGGTAGATGGAAATTGCTTGGAACTGATGCTCCAAACCGATCTGAGTGCACGGGACCTCATTGACAGAGGGAGGGAATGGCAGACAAGATGCTGACGTAAATAATGAGCTGGGCTGCTGGATCTTCACCTCCTGGCTCGTCAAAAACTAATCAAAAACCTAGAGGTTTATATCGTAGGCCTCTAATGGGGCGCTCAAAGAGAGAAACTCACGGCAGAGTTCCACAATTCCAGTCCAGACTATCACTGCTTTCCTTAGGCTGTGTATATTTGGGCAATTAACTTAACCTCTCTAATGAAACCTTGGTTCTCACAGCTGTACAGTAAATTCCAGTGTTTCTCAAACTGTCTGTGCTGAAGAACCAGGTTTTAAAAAAAATTTCCAATCCATCTATAGACTGATACTTTTGTAATATACAATACAAATGAATGCCTAGAAATACTTAAATTTTTTATTCTTAAATTTAAAAGATATAAAGTTACTTTGTCAAATTGCTTTTAAAGTTTCTAAATATTTACTCTCAACTTCTGTAGTATTTTATTGCAAATCAGTAACAATTTGTGGACTGACATCATTAACAATTTGTAGACTAGATTTTGAGTATCATTGGTTCGCTAATGGTACTCACCTTATATGGGGGTATTATGAGGCTAAATGGAATAGTACTTATATTTGATCTCCATTGTCATAATTTTTATATTTCCTATGGGTTTAACCCTTGGAAAAGCATTTTACCACGAGAAAATCTCTACTTGTATTAAGCCATAACACAGAAGCTTTCATAAAGAGTACATTGGAGGAGAGAGAAGGAATGGTTCAAATCAACCTCTCTTGAGAGACTGAGGAATGGTAGGTCTCAGGAACACCAGATGAAGTTTCAAGTTTTGGGAGCCAATCCATCAGCCAAGTACAAGTCCTGGGACTGCTACTTTAAAAATGTGAACTGAAGACACCCCAAACAGGCCCCCAGTTTTGGGGGAGAGTCATACCTGCAGCACAGTCAATCAGCATGATGCTCCAGTGATTAGGAGGGTCCTGGATTTCATTCCTCTTGCAAGAGCTGCTGGGTAGCTGAGCAACACAGGGTTTAGCACTCAGGCTTGGAGGCAAACAGACTCGGGTTTGAAAGTCTCCTGCTTATTGCCAGTGCAACAACAGATGAAGTTATTTATGCTCTCCAAGCTCCCATTTTCTTCTGTATAAAGTGGGGACTAATAATAGTGCCTGCTTTTCTTAGTGCTACTGAAAGAATTAAATGAAATAATTCCTATTAGTACTCAATAATTTTTGAATGAGTAATGATAGTTACAAGACCATAGTGAGCAGCTCAATTTTAGCCAAGCTGTGCTAGCACATGGCCAGATTTTACATGGCATGATGGACCGAAGGGGTCGCTCTCTTGGACACAGTAGAGGAAAAGAACCCCAAACTTCAGTACACCACTTTTAAAAGGTTTCTGACCCTTAAATTATGACTTTCCCTATAGCTGTCTAACACTCTCACTCCTTTCCCTTCACCCCAGCTGTGAAAGAGATGTTTATAATATGGAAAAATGAATCAAAGTCTTGAATACATCATCCAAGGTGAGGAAAACTGCAGGGGTTGAACAGGAGTCTGGGGAAGCAGGAGCACACCTTTTTTCCTATCTTACACAATGTGCAGAGAATATCCATGATTAAAATTCTTAACACGATTTCAAAGCATCACCTTCCTAGGTAGATGACACACAAAGGCAGGCACAGAGATTGAGGAACCGTCTGACTCAAGTGGCTCATTTGTAAGAGCTCGAGTAACACTCCATAATGAATTTGCTATTTACTGATACAGCAGTGGATTCATTTGGCATTAACGGGCAGGGCCAATGTACAATCATAGTTATTTTATTTAAATTCAAGCTTTTGTACCAGGCAACTAAATTCCTGCGGAAGGAAAGTGACATGCCAATTTCAAAGGTATTTATTGCCACACCATCTAGTAGCTGAAAAATAGAAAGAAGATATGAAAAATAAGATGAAACTATAAATGCTAACTAATGATGTTACTAATAACACACTGTATTTGGAAGGCACAGTTAGTGAAGGGAGATTTTCTGAAAAGGTATTGGCCTACAAGGGGTGAACATAAGCTGCAGGATGGGTCAGTGGCTCTCAAATACTTCTCCTAACTTATACAATTACGGGGGAAATTTCATTAGCTGCAATTGTAATTAAGCTTCAGTAGGCTTCAACCCTCACCCTACCCTCATCCCCAAACTCTTTAGTTGTTTTTCGAGTCCTCAGGACAGGTGGTGTCTCATGTGTGCCCTAGAAAAAGCCACCTCAGATGTTTTGGTCTCCTTGTCGAAGAACCTGGACGTTGACTCTGACCTGGTTGCCTCTGTAAGAATGCTGCCCGCCAGTACAATCCCTTTTCCCTGGGAGGCTATCGTGACCACTCAGGCTGTGGTCTGCAGCAGAGCTAGGATGGTAGTTCTCCATCACACGGTCTTTCATAAATGTAGATCTCCCATTTTCTTGCAGTAACCTCTCTTCTTATAGAAGCTCAAAAGCAGGCCATCAGGCTGGGTTTTGTGTGTGGGGGGCAGGAAGGCAGGTGAAGATAGAGACCACGCCACTCCCTGCATCGACGTCATGTAGTCCCCGTGAATAGGGCTCGTGCGCTTAAACATTGCCAGCATGAAGATCATCCAGCCCCAGTCACCAAAAGCATCTGGATCCTGGTTCCAGTCCAGAGAAGAGCACCCCTAGGTTAAAAAACTGATTAAGTCACATCTATCATTTACACCTTCACATGTGTGAGTTTTTAAGATATTTTTCTAGGAGCACACTTGGATAGGAGAACAGCTGGAGAGTATTGGAAAAGATAGGAGTGGAGGGGCAAAGCGATGAGGGTACTAAATCCAGCTTTGACGACTTTGCAGTTGTACTTTCAGATGGCCTTACTCACTCTCACTAGTAGCAAAATTTAAGACAAGTCAGGAAGGAGGTGGGTAACCGTAGCTAAGGAAGACCAAATACCAAAAGGAAAATTAGGTTCGAGTGTTTTCACTTGCGTCAGCCACTGTGTGTGTTCTGCTTTGGTATATGGCAGGGGTCTCCGACCCCTGGGCCGTGGGCCGGGACCGCACAGCAGGAGGTGAGCAGTGGGTGAGAAAGCAAAGCTTCATCTGTCTCTCGCTTCCCATCCCCCCCCATTGCTCACAGTACTGCCTGAACCATCCCCCAACCCCCGCCCCGTCCATGGAAAAATTGTCTTCCACGAAACCAGTCCCTGGTGCCAGAAGGGTTGGGGACCGCTGGTATGTGGCGTTTCTAACACTGGGTCTGAATCAAGACCTCCTCTGAAAAATTGAGATGGAAATCCTTAGAGACTGATTACCCCTCATTTGCTGATTATGAGCAGTGTTCTCTCAAAGAAGAGCCATACATTTCAACCTCTGATGCCACAGTTCTTGTCTGAAGGTATGTTTCAGAGGAGAGCTGCAAAGGATTCCTATAATTGTGACTCTGAGGAGAACCTGTGGTCATTCTCTGAAATCTGTTTCTCTGACGTCCAGGTCACTTCTGCTCTAGACTTGGCCTGGTGGGGAAGAGGCATGTGGGGACCAGGAAGGACTTGTTCAAGCCTGGCATGTGCCTCACTCAGCGTCTCTTGACCCAACTCTGCATCTTCTCCAATAAAGTGAATCCAGGGAAGTTGTGCAGACAGTTGGAGACATAAGTACAGTCAGGGCCAGGGTTCCACCCTTTGTCATCACTAAGGCCGTTTTAAAAATTGCTTTTTTTCCCCTCAGGGACTTCACACTTTAATGATTTTATTTACCAAATAACATTTATCAAGTAATAATTGCTTTGTTTTCCTTGTTTATTAAGATAAGCTAGGGATAACTGCCAATCAGAGTTTTGGACGGACATATGATAACCAGTGTTATTGATTTGATGTAATGCCATAAAGATTAGATAAAACAAAATGAAAGAAAGCCTAGTGTGTATATTTATGTTTATTTTAGTTATGTATGTTTTCCATTAGGTTTTCAAAATACTAAATATAATTCACAGATGCCTATTACTCCCTTTACTCAATCTTTGAAAAACATCAAAATTTAGGAGAGCAGTATGGAAAAACTTTCTGGAATCTACCAGGAGTGATATATGGAGAGCCACATCATGCCTTTGGAGACTTTGGGGCTTTTGGAATTCAGCCAACATTTTAGGATGAATGATAGAGGGTACACCTACTCCTCAGGTATGTTCTGGTTCAAAAATTTTGTCCGAAGAGCCGATGGCTATTTTCAAGCAACCTACAAGACTGGTTGTTTAGCTGACTGTCTTTCTAACTGTCCCATTTATGTTTTCAGCCTTGACACCACAGAGAGAATATTGGATTAAACTGGTTCTATTCAATGTTAGTGAGCCGTGTGGGCAAATTCAGCTTATGTGACAACTTCCGGGCTAGTCCTTATTCATCAGTCTCTTAGCAAAAAGAAATATACCATTGTAGTAAAATGTAGGGGCCTGAGGAAATATGTGGGGGGACATGGGTGTCACTTCAGCTGCTTTCATAGGCACCTGGTGTCAGTTCTCGTCTACACCTGCCAAATGGAAGAGTGAAAACAAAGTGAATGAGTTCAGCAGTTTGCCTCCATCAGGGAGATGTCTGTTAAGGTATTTATACCTTATGAGCAGTTTTTAGGACATTCATCTATTAGTATATACCTACAGAATCTTATGTCATCTTTAGAGTGGTGATGAAAGCAGCATATAAAGTGTGGAAGTAACTTAGTTTATGATATTTTAGAGAGGAGAGTAGAACCCTGGATCTGTTAAATTACGGACCCTTTGTAGTTAATTAATTCAGATAAGAGACTTCCCATATGAAAGGTTAAGTTAAAATATATGTAACAGGCAAATACACGTAGAAGATTTTTGGTAAGTGATTGTGGCTCAACTGCCTATTTAAACCAAACATACATTTGATTGTTTTTAAATATTGATGCCTTTGCTGTTATTACAAAACACTGAGTAGGAGTTCACACAATGAGGGTGACATGTGAACGTGTCAAGCTAATGTCAAAACAACAGGCTTGAACAGCATCGCAGTCTGACAGGTTTCAGAATGGAGTGACTGCTGACTGGACTGCTCCGAGGCTGAATTAGGTCTCTCCTCATAAGGACTTTGCTATTTTCTTGGGTGTCTGCAGCCTGGAGTCATGTCAGACTTCACTTATTATATCCCTGTGCAGAGAGGGAGGGCATGAACTTTGCCAACAAGAGGGATGAATATGTATGGTGTTTTTCTTCGGATCAGGCTGACTGCGACCTCTGCTGAGAGAGATTGTGTGACAGTGTGCTTGACTTTCTTAGCGTGAGGCCTGCCAAATGAAGCATCTAGGTTGCACCTCTCATATAAGGACAATCAACCAGCCAAGGCTGTACTTCTTAGTGCTTGGAAAGCACTTCTTTTACGGTAGGGCCACTGAAAATGCTATTTCCTTTGCCTGGAATAGTTTTGGCTTCCCTTTTACACTGGTTGTGTCTGACATCTACCCATGATGTAAATCTTGGCGTAAATGTTGTTCCTTTAGGAGGCCTTCACTGATTTCCCAAACTATGTTAGGAAGACCCTTTAATATATGCCCCTACATCACCCTTCATTTCCCCATTGTAATAATCAGGGTTCTCCAGAGAAATAAGACCAACAGGATGTGTGTGTGTGTGTGTGTGTGTGTGTGTGTGTGTGTGTGTGTGTGTAGATAGATAGATAGTTAGATGGGGTTGGGAGGGGAGAGAGAGAGAGAGAGAGAGAGAGGTTGACCGATTAATTGGTTTTAAGTAGTTGGATTACATGATTCTGGAGGCCTAGAGAGTCCAAAATCTGATGGGATGGGCTGGCAGGTTGATGACCCAAGGAAGAGCCATTGTTGCAGTTCAAGTCCAAAGGCTGTCTGTTGGCAGAATTACTTCTTGTTGGGGAAGGTCAGTCTTGGTTCTATGAAGGCTTTCAACTGATTGGATGAGGCCCATCTAAACTATGGAGTGTAGTCTGCTTTGCTAAAAGCCCACCAATTTAAATGTTAATCTTATCAAAAAACATCCCCACAGAAGCATCCAGAATAATGTTTGACCAAATATCTGGGTACTGTGGCCCAGCCAGGTTGACACATAAAATTAACCATCACACTCATGTAACACTGTCATATCTGTTAGTGTTTACCTATGTGAATGTTTGCATTCCTCACTAGGCATGAGGACATGGACCATATTTGCTATGTTTTTGATATGCTCCCAGAATTCAGCACATGACCAAACACAAAGTAGACTCTCATTGAATATTTAATGAAGTCATTATTCATTCAACAAATATTGAAGTACTGTCATGTGCCAGGTGCTGCTCTAGTTGCTAGGCATAAGCAAGGAACAAGACAGGCAAAATCTTTGCCTTCCTGGAGCTTCTATTCAAGTAGGAAAATCTGAAAGTTGATGTGTTTTAACGGGGGTATGACTGACTCTGATTTTTGTTTTAGAGATATGGCTGGCTGCTGTGTTGAATGGACTGTTAGGGTGGGAGAGGGCAGGTGGCAGCAGAGACCAGTTAGGCAGCCCATTGCGTCAGTTAGGTGCGGTATGGCGGTGGCTTGGACCAGGCTGGTAGAAGAGGGGGCAGTGAGAGGAGTCTAGGTTTGGGACACACACTGAACGTGGAGGTAACAGAACTTGCGATTGACCTGGCTGTGGAGTACGTGTGAGGGAGAAATCAGCGGTGAGGCCTAAGTTTTGGGTCCAAGTAACCGTGAGAATGGTGTTTCCATGTACTAAGTGCAAAGCTTGCTGGAGGAGTAGGTTTGAGTTAGAAATCAAAACTTGTGCTTCGGCTGTGTTGAGCTTGAAGTGTGTGTTTGATAAATGACTGGAGCAGGTGAGAGGGAGGTTGAATGCGGAAGTCCAGATCTCAAGGAAGAGGCCTGTCCCAGAGGCATAGACTGTCTGGAGCCCTGGGATGGAAGATGTTTGTGCAGGAAGCAGGCAGAGATATGAAGGTAAGAGTGCCAAGGACCAAGCTCTTGGGCACGTCATCATTCAGGGTTTGAATAGAGGAGGAAGATCTGAAAAAGAGACAGAAAAAGGATGGCTGAAGGTAGGAGGAATAGCAGGAGATTTTGGTGGCTAGAAGCCCAGGGGAAAAAGTGTTCTAAGAAATAGGAAGAGATCATCTCTGCAGCTGAACAAATGAATTAGCCCTCACAGTCTATGAAGCACTCAAATGACCCAAAGGGTTATAAGACGTGATATGCATCCCTGAACCTATTTGGGGAGATAAGTCACTCACATTTGTCTATTTAGAGTGTTCCTTGAAAGTTATGGTGGAGAAATTGGCTGGGGGAAATAGGGCAGAAGGAAGAGACTTTTCCCCCCTTCTGGGATTAGCCACCTTGTGCTCAATGAGAAAAGAGAGCAAATGTATTTGTTTATTTTTGAATTCTTTGGAAGCCAGTTGTGTCAGGCACTATTTAACCCCCCAAAATAATAATTATATGAGTTAGGTCTGAAAATCAAGCTTTCAGGGCAGTTTTATTTGTTTCTCTGTCTCGTATTCCATCATAAGAAGTCTATGCAACTTAAGTACCTTGAACTGAAAAGAAAAAAGAGAACATCCTCTTAGAAAAAAGAGAACATCCTCTTAGAACATCCTCTTAGAAAAAAACATCCTCTTCCCTCATCCAAGGGAAAGAAATCTAAAGTTCAAAGTTTTAACATTTATTTATTTTCTTTATTTTTTTGGCTGCATCAGGTCTTAGTTGCGGCACGTGGGGTCTTCGTTGAGGCGTGCGGGATCTTTTGTTGACGTGCAGGCTTCTCTCTAGTTGTGTGTGGGTTTTCTCTCTCCAGTTGTGGCGCATGGGCTCCAGGGCGCACGGGCTCTCTCACTGAGGCGCTTGAGCTCAGTAGTTGTGGCGCATGGGCTTAGTTGCCCTGCGGCATGTGGGATCTTAGTTCCCCGACCAGGGATCGAACCCATGTCCCCTTCATTGGAAGGCAGATTCTTTACCACTGGACCACCAGGGAAGTCCCGAGTTCAGAGTTTTAAATTAAGATTAGTAATAAACCAAGAACAGAATCATATCAAGTAGAATATGGGGATGATGGGGGATAGAACATTGTTAGGAGCGAACATTTATTAAGTACTTACTATGTTCCAGGTACTTTATAAATACTTAGCATATAGTAATTTACAATAACCTGACATAGGCACTATTACTATCATCCCAAATGAGGAAACTGTAGCATTGACCGATTAAGAACCTTGTCCCCAAACAAATAGCTTATAAGGGATTAAGCCAGGATTAGGATCTAGCTGTCTGGCTCCAGAGTCCACTTGCATAACCATTATGTTCCATTGCCTCTGGTAACCCCATGGGACAACCTTGAAAAAAAGCATGAAATTGTATTGGCTTGGGGGTCCAGTCAAAGGTCAGGAGAACAGTGACAGCTGCAGTGGAGGTAGAAGCAAGATCTTGTCCAGATTTGATGACAGAGAAGACTGGAAAATCTTTTCAGTGAATAGAGATCTCTGAAGTGGTAAATGGTGTGTGTGTGTGTTTGTGTGTGTGTGGTGTGGGAGAAGCAGTAAAGTCTATCCACACCTGTCAGGGTGTTTTAGTAATGCACTAGCTGTTCTGCCTAATATGTGCTCCAGTGCTTTGAAAAATAGGGTACAGACTTCTTGAAGGAGGCAGGGTGATGACAGCTGAATTTCCATGTGACATGCATAAGGGTTTCTCTGAGACAGGGATAATACAGCTTGGTCCATCTTGCTTGCTTCTGAAAATTTATAAGTATGGTCCACAAAAAAAATCTGTGTGGTCCTATTTTGATGTAATTACCAAACCAGCAGGTTGATAAGATTGATAAGAAAGAGGACGAGAGAGAAGAATAATAGGGAGTTCCATATAAAGGAGAAACCAGGGGCACCTGCTTGTTCAGGGATTGGCATCAGCCCTCCTGCAATTGTCTGCCCCGTTATTCTCTCTCACTCTGGCTGGGCAGGGAGAGTAGAGTCCGCCTACTACCTGAGCTCTCAGAAACAGGGCCTGCTCCTTCAGTTCTGGCGCCAAGAGGTCTGCCTGCCTTGTTTTCTCTTCTGCTCATTCAGCTTGTGGAGAGAGGAGATCAGGCCTCAGAAGACTTGTTGCCACTAAACAAGTCTCTGTTGTCATATCAAAGAAGATCAAAATCCTGGTCTCCTCATATCAACGTATGAAAGAAAAAAAACCACTCAGCTATTTATTTCTTTTAAACAGGGAAAAGAGCTAAGATTGCTAACTAAATGAGCGTTACCAGAATTCAAATAGGTGATAATTGAAAAAGAAAGTCTAAATGGGCTTTTATTTTGCATTGAAGAGTGAAAAAGCCATTGGTGTTTCAGAATCATAACCCTTTGTCTTCCAGCATACAGAAGAATCTTTTGGAATTCTAAAAAGCCTGACCCAAAATAACATTCACTTGCGGTGAAGTGGGCTAGCCATCTAATTTCCCCCATGTTTCTTCTGTTCATAGAGTCTTCACTTGAGCCTCTGGTACAACTCCTAACAGAAAGCAATAATTGCGTTACCCAACAACATCTGCTTTGATATGATGAGCAAGTGGATGCCTTACTCTGTGGTGGCATCTTCACTATAATTCAACTGACTTTTATTGGACTCCAGCTGGATAGATGCACCACACTGTCTTAGTCCTTGAACAGAACAGTCATTCAGTTGTGCTTCCTGCTCTCCCATGCTTACCGTGTCGGGAAGGAGACAAAGGTACAAGTAATTTTGGCATAAGGCAGAATGAACTGTAACGTAGGTACATGCTGAGTGCAATGAAAATTTTGTGTAGTGATAATATAAGAGAATGCTAGGAGCATTCATATATTTAATAAAATTCTGTGATGAGGGACCTATAAAATGGAAAGGCTTAGACATATGTGACCTATAATAACTAGCATTTGATCCATATCTTATCTAGAACATGGACCCACAATAATTTCTGTAACGTAATATTAGTTAGCACTTTCGAGTGCTTATTATGTGTCAGGCTCTGTCCTCCATGGCGTATATAGAATATGCCATTGAATTCTCATACTCTGTGAGATAGCAACTGTTATTTGCTCCATTTACAATAAAGTAACATGCTGAGAGAGATTAAATCAGTCTGCAGGGTCACATACTAGTAATGAGGAAGCTAGAGTTAGAAACTGGGTTTGACTTACTCTGAAAGAACTCCATATTGCTTTGTTCCATGTCTGTGTATATGGCATGGATGTACCAAGATACACTGATCCCTAGTGTATCCCTAGTGTACATTCTGTCCCAGTAAGGTTGGTCGTGGCCCCAGCCTACTACTTTTCCTCAGGTTTCCTCATATCACAAAAGAAATAAATTGTCTTGGGCCAAAATTAAAAGTTTTTTTTTTTGCAGTATTGGTGCCAGGGGTGCTTTTATGCTAGAAATGGCACTGACAGATGCATGAACAGGAGCTGGGTATAAGATACTGTTACTGAGTTCGAGCTTGTACTGCTTGCCCCACTACAGGCCAGTAGATTGGGAGACAGGTGTCGGGACAAGTCACTACCTTATTCAGAAATCCAGCAGACTAGTGTCCCAAAGAACCATCTTACCCGAGTTAAAATTCAGGCTTCTTTTATACTAAAGGGAGGGGGGAATGTGGCTGTTTTTGCATTATTTCTTGGTGCTGGAATCCTTTGTTCTTGCAGCTGTCCATGTAGGTGTGGTCGCAATGGTCCTTTAAACCTCCAACAAAACAGTTATCATTTTCTGTTATGAAACTTTTTATCTCTATATGAATGGAAAAGTGTTATACCTTTAAAAGGTAGAGCCTCAAGAATGTGCTGTCATATATATTTCAGATTACAGGCAACATTCTTTTACAAAGGTCCAGAGCCAGCATGACTAAGCATAGGCAATAGAGTACAAGGATTAGAGCTGAAGGAATAGATCCAATATGGAGTCAGGTTTATTCTTCTCCATTATAATACTGGTTTTGGTTATTGTTTTTTTTTTTTTTTTATAGCTCATCCTTGCAGAGAACATCAGACTTCTGGGAGAATTAGGGCATATAGTAAGCACTATGGTAGCTAGTAACAAAAGGAAAGTTCTGTAACCTCCGTCAATTAATAAAATATAGATCTTATATTTTGCTTAAAACAAATCAAAAGTCATTTCAAAATGTAATTCTGAACATGAAGACATGGAAGGATGTCCACTGGAAAAGTATTACGGTATGAGATTTGGACTGACAGAACACTATCAGTTATAAAACTGTGAATTAGTTGTGTCCAGTGTTGTCTGAGGTTGTGGAGAGAGGCTTCTCACTGGCTCAAGTGAAAATTATGAGGTCAGGTAGTTGCTCAACCTTTTCATCATAAGGGTAGCCTCTGGTCTGCCTGAAAGTCTGTAGACCAGGATTTGGGTTGTAACTTTGCCACTAAGTTACACTTGTCAGTTCCTCTCTGTTTCTTCCTCTGTCCAGTAGATGTTAGGGCACTTTGGAAATCGTGGTTTATTCGGGTTAGGTCTTTCACTGCTTCATGTGCATCTGCCACTGAGGGGAAGAACATCCTGTGACCAAAGCTCAGCTGTGAAATGGGAATAATAGTACCTATCCACCCACAGCGTTGTTGGGAGTTTACAATGAGATAATGGACATGGAAGCTCTTTAGCACGAAGTATACTTAGTATGGGGCTAGGCATATTGCCTGTACTAATTTATATAGCATCTTCACAGATTTATGTTGTTTTTCTTTTCATAACACCGCCTGCCATGGGAAAAGAGGCAACATCAAACCTGTTTTACAGATGAGGAAACTGAGGTCCAGAGTGATTGTGACTTATTGGTAATTACATAGTAAATTAGCAGAATCAGAACTGGACCACAGCTCTCTTGCTGGGCACTTTCCCCTCTACATGTGACATATTATTATTTTGCTTTGAATCACAGAATAATGGAGAACAAAGAAACTGAGTCTTTTCAAGTAGTTTTTAAAATGTCCTGAAAGACAGAAAACTTTTTTGTTTTCCCCCATTTAAAGCAGATTTTTGGAGACTCATATTTATTAGGGTAAACAGGGCTATTCAGGAGGTAATTCCTCTTGGTATTTTATTTTATTTTTTTTGGTGAGCAATTGCATTTTTTTTCTCTGCAGTAGAAAAATATTACTATTGTAAGTGAGGGTTGCAAATGTGAAAACAGGCTCTCAAATGAAAATCGTATGGGGCACTTATTAGCATTCTGAAAAATATTTGAGTCATTATGTTGCAGTTCTAAAATTGAATCAGTGCTATATTTAATAAGACACAACAGGCCATGAATTATTGCACGTTAATTCATACCCAGTGTGTTGCTAGGCACATGGCTAAAAGCTGAGTGCAGTTAATGCAGCTAAACATGAATATACCTTAATTCACACACCAGAGGGTCCCACTGTAATTATAAAATGCTATTATAAAGGGTTATTTAAAAATATTTAGATATGTTAAGTTTTATACCTACACGATTCATGATATGTGGTGTTCTCATAAATTCAGCAGCGCTCTCCCCTTTTCTCATTCCCATAATTCCAGGATTTTCATGTTAAATCCTAGATCTCCATTTTTCTCATCAGTGGACTCTCTAAGGCTAGAAATCTTATTCTGTGGTTTTCAGTTTTCATTTGGGAAGAAACAGAACTTTCTCTTAAGCAAGAAGTGTCATGCCAAACTGTGTGGAGCAATGTTTTAAATAAGGGGGAGTAGGAAAGGGTTAGAAATTCTACTGCAGTTTCACTGGAGACAAAATGATGGTCAGGCTGGTGGGTGTGGGTGGGTTTTCCCAGGGGGATACTGTGGGCCACTGAGGAATGAGAAACAGAAGGAAGCCCTGATGCTAGTTCCAGATATCACCAGAAGGGCTGGTCAGAGTAAGTTAAAGGTGTGATTGCTCGTCTGCTTTTCTTTTTAACGTCACAAACTATGGTTTGTGGTAGGAAGATTGCATTTAATGTTGGTAATTGTTGATGAGGTACTTTCAGGAAAAACCAAGTCATTCACAAATACTTGTACCGTGCTTCCTCAGGAACTACATGGGCATCATTTCCAGTGACCCAGAAGTGTAACGGAGGCTGATGGAATTCTAGGGCAGAGAGTTCTGGGTCCTAACCCTCAGGCCTAAACATGATGAAAATAAAGTTGCTGTAATATGTACAATAAAACTTTATTTTTACGTAATATTTTTAAATTATAGTATTTATGAAAGAAGAAATGGTTGACTGGGTCATAGGAGATTTTTATACTCTTATTGATACTTGTGTAGCTTACTTTGTTAAAATGAATAAAAGGAGAAAAATTGACCTTGCAACTCCAATCATTAGTCAAATAAGATTTTTCTTTTTTTCTTTTTATTTATTTTTTCTTTTTTTTAACCTAGGAAGTCTGGCTCCAGAATCTGTGTTCTTTTTTTTTTTTTTTAATTTTATATATTTATTTATTTATTTATGGCTGTGTTGGGTCTTCGTTTCTGTGCAAGGGCTTTCTCTAATTGCGGCAAGTGGGGGCCACTCTTCATTGCGGTGCGCAGGCCTCTCACTGTCGCGGCCTCTCTTGTTGCGGAGCACAGGCTCCAGACGCGCAGGCTCAGTAGTTGTGGCTCACGGGCCTAGTTGCTCCGCAGCATGTGGGATCTTCCCAGACCAGGGCTCGAACCCGTGTCCCCTGCATTGGCAGGCAGATTCTCAACCACTGCGCCACCAGGGAAGCCCCAAGATTTTTCTTTTAATAATTATATAGAAAAAACTCCTAGCCTCTGTTTTTCTTGGAAATTTATTTTGTTCTTACCCTACCATATTAAATTGTAATTTTATTGTCTATATTATTAAAGTTTATTATAAACTTTATTTAACAAGGTATTAACATAATAGCTAGACTTATATACTCTTAAAAGCCAAACAAGGAAGGATATTACTGAAATGAATGAACTGGGTTTAATTTACATTTCTATTACCAAGAGTAATTGTAAGAGCTTACACCTTGTTTAGAGCCCTTAGTAAATAAAAATATGCTCAGTTTTTTTGGGAGTGTTTGAATTGCTCAAGTATCACAGGAAATTAGACTTGATCAAGACATTCATCTATTCAGACTAAGGTTGGAAAAATGAACTTCATTAAATAATAAAGCAATACAACTTAAAATCTATATTGTCTTGGTCATGCCTTTATAGTTGTGACTTTTAGTTGCACATATTGTATTGAAACTTCAGCCATTTTAAAACATGTTAAAAACTAGTTGAGGTCCCGCAGTAATCTACAAATAAAATCGTGCTTATGTTGCTACTTCTGTTCTCAGTGCGATATAGTGGCTCTCAAATTTCCAGAGAGTATCAGCATCACTTGGAGGGCTTGTTAAAACACAGATTACTGGACCCTATCCCCAGAGATCATGGGGCTCAAGAATTTGCTGTTTCTAACAAGTTTCTAGGTTTGTTAGACTGTTGCTGTTGCAGCTTTGGGACCACACTTTGAGAACCACTGATGGTTGGTGTGTGTGTGTGTGTGTGTGTGTGTGTGTGTGTGTGTGTGTGTGTTTGAAACACAGTTACTGTTTTCTTTGATGTTATTAGCACACAAGTTGGTGTTTGTGGAGCCTGGCAGAGATAAATTGAGTTTATGATTTATTTACTTGATGACTAGTACCAGTAAATTGATAAATCTAGATTGAAAGAAAAACATTCAACATAGGATTCCTTGCAAGTTCTGCTCCTTATGGGCATTAATAGGTCAAAAACTTTCAATCACAGGACGTATATGGGCAGTTCCTGGTTTATGAATGGCTTGTTTTCCAAAGTTTGTTGTTTCTTTTTGAATGATCCACAGATGGCCGAACTAACTAGAAAAAAAAAATGCCTATTAAATCCATATGTGGCTGAACCACAGTACCAGTTGAATTCTTGTTTTCCACTACTTCTAAGGAAATATGTCTCAAGTTAATAATAATTAAAATTTATAAAGCAACTTAAAATGTCCAAAGTGCTTTCATATGTATTATGTCATTTAATCCTCACAAAAATTCTGTAAGAAATATTTAAATTATAATAAATTTAAAGATGTGTTCTGCCTATGGTCATGCAATCAGTATATGATGGAGTCAGGGTTGGAATCCAGGTTCTTTGACTCTAGATCCTGTGCCATTTCCACTTGCCATGGTATTTCTAAGTGTCACCTAGGACCTTGAGACTCTAGGGACATGCGACTGTGCCTGGAAGCCTCAACCCCTGAACCTAAGTCTGGTTTTTCACTCTTCTTACCCTAATTTCCTGGCTTAGTGCCTGTTGATCTTAGACCTAGAGTTCCTACTTGTTCATTTATACCTAATCCTTGATACTTTTCTACTTTAGCTGTCCTTATTGGATTTGACTTGTAGCTCACTGGGGTAGCTTTCATTTGCCCTTTCTGTCTGGTGGTTCAGGTCCTGTTTTAACCCAAGAGGTTCAAGCTCAACATAGAGTGATAAGGAAAACTGAATAAAATGTCTCTTCTTGAAAAGCAGATTACCTCATACTTAATGTCAACAGGGGTTTCTCCAGCTTTGATTCAGAAGGTTGACCATTATGCCAGTGAACTAGATAGATCTCTGGTGTGATTGATGAATTTAGGGAAAAGTCAGATCATCACGATTATGGCAATATGTGAGGTCCCCACTCTTAATCCAGAGCACCAGTGCATAAGCATATGGTTTACAGGTCCTTTGAGATATTTATTATTGGTCAGTCAAATATGGAGCAATATTAGGTGCTGGGTGCCAACTGAGGATGCCATTTTGACAAGGCACATTCCAGGCGTTAAGAAGACTCCAGGTTCAGAGTCCTCAGGCTGTGTTTTTTCCATACACCTCTTAGATCGTGTAAAGATGACTTAATCTTCAGTTGTCCAAAGTGCCAATTGCAATGGTAGAAGACAAGTGAGGTGCCCAGCAGCCTCAATTAGCATAAATGAAGGTACATACCATTAAGATGAAGAATATGTGGCATGTCTGCCTGACTCAAGAAATGCAGGTGATGAAGGCAGAGCAATGCCACCAGAAACAAGGGGGCCGGGCTCGCCCTCACGCCCATGGAGAGTTAATATTAGCCCTCTTCAGACATAAAAAATAATAATTAAACACTGCTTGTCAATTAATGCCAACTTAAAGAAAGGCCCTAGACTTAGATTAAGTGAGGAGCATGGGTTGCTTGAGAACAGCAAGAAAGGAGGAGGGAAAAGGGTATAAAATAATGGAAGAGATAAGGTGAAAAAGGAGAATAATTAAACACACATGTACTTTTGCAGAGTTGGGGCACTCATATTTCTAATTAGAATTTCAATGCAGGAGCCCAATTTAACCTTAGGGAGTCTTTATATTTGTGTCACTGTTATACACAGCAATCAGTTCAACTCTGGCATCTTACTTGCAAGTTGAATTTTCATATTACATTAGTGGAGCCCCAGTCTCTTTGTATTTTTAATGGATATTTTCTTTTTTGGAGCTTTAGTATGTGTTCTGTCTTCTAGAAAATTCTATGCTGAGAGGAACAATAGCCATTTAGATACTGGAATTCAAGAGTCAGTGGCTTTTTGACATTAACCCATTTATTTCTTGACAAATACAGTCATGGTACTTTTGGAATCATCCTCAATCATGTCTGCTTGAGTGAATTTAGAGGACTAACCAATGTATGTTCAACAAAACAGCCTGGTGCACTAGGCAGTGGATGGTAATAAAATTCTCCAGAATTCTGTCTCCTGTTACTGACTAATGATTAATGAGGCGTCTCACAATTGAGTTCCTCCCAGATCTCTGACATGGAATTTTGACTTTGTCCTTCCCTTCTTTTGTCTTCAGCAGATTCATGTTTAGCTAGCAATTTCTAATTTCAGAACATACTATAGACGCACAGTCTATTGCTCTATATAGCCAAAAAGTCAGTAGTTCTAGTCTTCCATCTTACCAAGTGGGAAACTGAAACCAGAGAGATTAAGTATTTTGCCCCAAATCAGAGGGCTTAGTAGGAAGTGACTTTAAGTCATACTATGTAATGTAGAACTCAGCACATCATTAAGTCCTCTCAAGCAGGAATTTATTAATTTCCACGCCATTACTTTTTTTTTTTCCAACATCTTTATTGGAGTATAATTGCTCTACAATGGTGCATTAGCTTCTGCTGTATAACAAAGTGAATCAGCCACACGTATACACATATCCCCATATCCCCTCCCTCTTGCGTCTCCCTCCCACCCTCCCTATCCCACCCCTTTAGGTGGTCACAAAGCACAGAGCTGATCTCCCTGTGCTATGCAGCTGCTTCCCAAGAGCCATCCATTCTACATTTGGTAGTGTATATATGACCATGCCACTCTCTCACTCGTCCCAGCCCACCCCTTCCCCTCTCCATGTCCTCAAGTCCACTCTCCACGTCTGTCTCTTTATTCCTGTCATGCCCCTAGGTTCTTCAGAACCATTTTTTTTTTTGATTCCATATATACGTGTTAGCCTATGGTATTTGTTTTTCTCTTTCTGACTTCCTTCACTCTGTATGACAGACTCTAGGTCCATCCACCTCACTACAAATAACTCAATTTCGTTTCTTTTTATGGCTGAGTAATATTCGATTGTATATATGTGACACATCTTCTTTATCCATTCATCTGTCTATGGACACTTAGGTTGCTTCCATGTCCTGGCTATTGTAAATAGTGCTGCAGTGAACACTGTGGTACATGACTCTTTTTGAATTATGGTTTTCTCAGGGTATATGCCCAGTAGTGGGATTGCTGGGTTGTATGGTAGTTCTATTTTTAGTTTTTTAAGGAACCTCCATACTGTTCTCCATAGTGGCTGTATCAATTTACATTCCCACCAACAGTGCAAGAGGGTTCCCTTTTCTCCACACTCTCTCCAGCATTTATTGTTTGTAGACTTCTTGATGATGGCCATTCTGACTGGTGTGAGGTGATACCTCATTGTAGTTTTGATTTGCATTTCTCTAATGATTAGTGACGTTGAACATCCTTTCATGTGTTTGTTGGCAATCTGTATATCTTCTTTGGAGAAATGTCTATTTAGATCTTTGCCCATTTTTGGATTGGGTTGTTTGTGTTTTTGATATTGAGCTGCATGAGCTGCTTGTAAATTTTGGACATTAATCCTTTGTCAGTTGCTTCAATTGCAAATATTTTCTCCCATTCTGAGGGTTGTCTTTTCATCTTGTTTATGGTTTCCTTTGCTGTGCAAAAGCTTTTAAGGTTCATTAGGTCCCATTTGTTTATTTTTGTTTTTATTTCCATTTCTCTAGGAGGTGGGTCAAAAAAGGTCTTGCTGTGATTTATCTCATAGAGTGTTCTGCATATGTTTTTTTCTCTAAGAGTTTTATAGCATCTGGGCTTACATTTAGGTTTTTAATCCATTTTAAGTTTATTTTTGTGTATGGTGTTAGGGAGTGTTCTAATTTCATTTTTTTACATGTAGCTGTCCAGGTTTCCCAGCACCACTTATTGAAGAGACTGTCTTTTCTCCATTGTATATTCTTGCCTCCTTTATCAAAAATAAGGTGACCATAGGTGCGTGGGTTTATCTCTGTGCTTTCTGTCCTGTTCCATTGATCTATATTTCTGTTTTTGTGCCAGTACCATATTGTCTTGATTATTATAGCTTTGTACTATAGTCTGAAGTCTGAGAGCCTGATTCCTCCAACTCTGTTTTTCTTTCTCAAGATTGCTTTGGCTATTCGGGGTCTTTTGTGTTTCCAAACAAATTGTGCAACTTTTTGTTGTAGTTCTGTGAAAAATGCCATTGATAGTTTGATAGGGATTGCATTGAATCTGTAGATTGCTTTGGGTAGTATAGTCATTTTCACAATGTTGATTCTTCCAATCCAAGAACATGGCATGTCTCTCCATCTGTTTGTATCGTCTTTAATTTCTTTCATCAGTGTCTTAGAGTTTTCTGCATACAGGTCTTTTGTCTCCTTAGGTAGGTTTATTCCTAGATATTTTATTCTTTTTATTGCAGTGGTAAATGGGAATGTTTCCTTAATTTCACTTTCAGATTCTTCATCATTAGTGTATAGGAATGCAAGAGATTACTGTGCATTAATTTTGTATCCTGCTACTTTACCAAATTCATTGATTAGCTCTAGTAGTTTTCTGGTAGCATCTTTAGGATTCTCTGTGTATAGTATCATGTCATCTGCAAACAGTGACAGTTTTACTTCTTCTTTTCCAATTTGGATTCCTTTTATTGTTTTTTTCTTCTCTGATTGCTGTGGCTAAAACTTCCAAAACTATGTTGAATAATAGTGGTGAGAGTGGGCAACCTTGGCTTGTTCCTGATCTTAGTGGAAATGGTTTCAGTTTTTCACCATTGAGAATGATGTTGACTGTGCGATTGTCATATATGGCCTTTATTATGTTGAGGTAAGTTCCCTCTATGCCTACTTTCTGGAGGGTTTTTATCATAAATGGGTGTTGAATTTTGTCCAGAGCTTTCTCTGCATCTATTGAGATGATCATTTGGATTTTCTCCTTCAAGTTGTTAATATAGTGTATCACGTTGATTGATTTGCGTATATTGAAGAATCCTTGCATTCCTAGGATAAGCCCCACATGATCAGGGTGTATGATCCTTTTAATGTGCTGTTGGATTCTGTTTGCTAGTATTTTGTTGAGGATTTTTGCATCTATGTTCATCAGTGATATTGGATTGTAGTTTTCTCTTTTTGTGACATCTTTGTCTGGTTTTGGTATCAGGGTGATAGTGGCCTCATAGAATGAGTTTGGGAGTGTTCCTCCCTCTGCTATATTTTGGAAGTGTTTGAGAGGGTAGGTGTTAGCTCTCCTCTAAATTTTGTAAGAATTTGCCTGTGAATTCATCTGGTCCTGGGCTTCTGTATGTTCGAAGATTTTTTTTTTTTAACTTTTTTTTTTAATAGTTTTTTATTTATTTATTTTTATTTTTTTTGGTTGCGTTGAGTCCTCGTCTCTGTGCAAGGGCTCTCTCTAGTTGTGGCAAGCGGGGGCCACTCTTCATCGCGGTGCCCGGGCCTCTCGCTATCGCGGCCTGTCGTTGCGGAGCACAGGCTCCAGACGCGTAGGCTCAGCAATTGTGGCTCACGGGCCTAGTCGCTCCGCGGCATGTGGGATCCTCCCAAACCAGGGCTCGAACCCGTGTCCCCTGCATTGGCAGGCAGACTCTCAACCACTGCGCCACCAGGGAAGCCCATGTTCGAAGATTTTTAATCACAGTTTCAATTTCCGTGCTTGTGGTTGGTCTGTTTATACTTTCTATTTCTTTCTGGTTCAGTCTTGGAAGGTTGTGCTTTTCTAAGAATTTGTCCATTTCTTCCAGGTTGTCCATTTTATTGGCATATAGTTGCTTGTAGTAATCTCTAATGATCCTTTGTATTTCTGCAGTGTCAGTTGTTACTTCTCCTTTTTCATTTCTAATTCTATTGATTTGAGTTTTCTCCCTTTTTTTCTTGATGAGACTGGCTAATGGTTTATCAATTTTGTTTATCTTCTCAAAGAACCAGCTTTTAGTTTTTTTGATATTTCCTATCATTTCCTTCATTTCTTTTTCACTTATTTCTGATCTGATCTTTATGATTTCTTTTGTTCTGCTAACTTTGGGGTTTTTTTGTTCTTTCTCTAATTGCTTTAGGTTTAAGGTTAGGTTGTTTATTTGAGATGTTTCTTGTTTCTTGAGGTAGGATTGTATTGCTATAAACTTCCCTCTTAGAACTGCTTTTGTTGCATCGCATAGGTTTTGGGTCGTCATGTTTTCATTGTCATTTGTTTCTGGGTATTTTTTGATTTTCTCTTTGATTTCTTCAATGATCTCTTGGTTATTAAGTAGTGTATTGTTTAGCTTCCCTGTGTTTGTATTTTTAACAGTTTTCCCCCTGTAATTGATATCTAGTCTCATAGCGTTGTGGTTGGAAAAGATACTTCATATGCTTTAAATTTTCTTAAATTTAACAAGGCTTGACTTGTGAACCAAGATATGATCTATCCTGGAGAATGTTCCATGAGCACTTGAGAAGAATGTGTATTCTGTTGTTTTTGGATGGAATGTCCTATAAATATCAATTAAGTCCATCTTGTTTAATGTGTCATTTAAAGCTTGTGATTCCTTATTTATCTTCATTTTGGATTATCTGTCCATTGGTGAAAGTGGGGTGTTAAAGTCCCCTACTATTGTGTTACCGTCGATTTCTCCTTTTATGGCTATTAGCATTTGCCTTATGTATTGAGGTGCTCCTATGTTGGGTGCATAGATATTTACAATTGTTATATCTTTTTCTTAGACTGATCCCTTGATCATTATGTAGTGTCCTTCTTTGTTCCTTATAATAGCCTTTATTTTAAAGTGTATTTTGTCTGATATGAGAATTGCTACTCCAGCTTTCTTTTGATTTCCATTTGCATGGAATATCTTGTTCCATCCCCTCACTTTCAGTCTGTATGTGTCCCTAAGTCTGAAGTGGGTCTCTTGTAGACAGCATATATACGGGTCTTGTTTTTGTATCCATTCAGCCAGTGTATGTCTTTTAGTTGGAGCATTTAATCCATTTACATTTAAGGTAGTTATTGATATGTATGTTCCTATTACCATTTTCTTAATTGTTTTGGGTTTTTATTGTAGGTCTTTTCCTTCTCTTGTGTTTCCTGCCTAGAGAAGTTCCTTTAGCATTTGTTGTAAAGTTGGTTTGGTGGTGCTGAATTCTCTTAGCTTTTGCTTGTCTGTAAAGGTTTTAATTTCTCGGTCGAATCTGAATGAGATCCTTGCTTGGTAGAGTAATCTTTGTTGTAGGTTTTTCCCTTTCATCACGTTGAATATGTCCTGCCACTCCTTCTGGCTTGCAGAGTTTCTGCTGAAAGATCAGCTGTTAACCTTATGGGGATTCCCTTGTATGTTATTTGTTGCTTTTCCCTTGCTGCTTTTAATATTTGTTCTTTATTTTTAATTTTCGGTAGTTTGATTAATATGTGTCTTGGCGTGTTTCTCTGGATTTATCCTGTATAGGACTCTCTGTGCTTCCTAGACTTGATTGACTATTTCCTTTTCCATATTAGGGAAGTTTTCAACTATAATTTCTTCAAATATTTTCTCAGTCCCTTTCTTTTTCTCTTCTTCTTCTGGGACCCCCATAATTCGAATGTTGTTGCTTTTAATGTTGTCCCAGAGGTCTCTGAGACTGTCCTCGATTCTTTTCATTCTTTTTTCTTTATTCTTCTCTGCAGTAGTTATTTCCACTCTTTTATCTTTCAGGTCACTTATCCGTTCTTCTGCCTCAGGTATTCTGCTATTGATTCCTTCTAGAGAATTTTTAATTTCATTTATTGTGTTGCTCATCATTGTTTGTTTGCTCTTAATTCTTCTAGGTCCTTGTTAAATGTTTCTTGTATTTTCTCCATTCTATTTCCAAGATTTTCGGTCATGTTTACTATCATTAGTCTGAATTCTTTTTCAGGTAGACTGCCTATGTCCTCTTCATTTGTTTGGTCTGGTTTTTACCTTGCTCCTTCATCTGCTATGTATTTCTCTGTCTCCTCATTTTGCTTCATTTACTGTGTCTGGAGTCTCCTTTTTTCAGGCTGCAGGTTCATAGTTCCCTTTGTTTTTGGTGCGTGGCCCCAGTGGGTTAGGTTGGTTCAGTGGCTTGTGTAGGCTTCCTGGTGGAGGGGACTGGTGCCTGTGTTATGGTGGATGAATCTCTTTCTTGTCTTTCTGGTGGGCAGGACCATGTTCGGTGTTGTGTTTTGGGGTGTCTGTGAACTTAGTATGATTCTAGGCAGCCTCTCTGCTAATGGGTGGGCTTGTGTTCCTGTCTTGCTAGTTGTTTGGCATGGGGTGTCCAGCACTGGAGCTTGATGGTTGTTGAGTGGAGCTGGGTCTTAGCGTTGAGATGGAGATCTCTGGGAGAACTCTCACTGGTTGATATTACGTTGGGCCGGGAGGTCTCTGGTGGACCAATGTCCTGAATTTGGCTCTCCCACCTTAGAGGCTCAGGCCTGACAGCTGGCTGGAGCACAAGCCCCTGTCAGCACATGGGTGGAGAAGATGGGTTATGAGTTGTGTGTCAGCCACTACCCTGTTGTAGCTCTGTCTCAGCTGTCTCCAAAGGTCACCCAGACACATTGGGTTATTCCACCATTCCTCAGAACTTGCACATGCCAGTGTGGGATTTGTAGATGTCCTCCTGATACTCTTCACTGAAATACCTTGCATTGATGGTGGTGAGAGATATGCTAATAGTGTTGGTTCTCTTCAGTTCAGAGACTGGGACAGTCTGAGCCTTCATGTGGCCAAGTCAGGAGCAGCTGGCCAAAGGTCCCAAAGTGATAACATGTCAGATTCCAAGAAGGCTTTCTGCAGCACCTGAGCAGTAGTCCCAAGCAGCCGCTCCACTCAGCTGCAGCACTCTGACTGGGGAACTCGGTGGTGCCCTCCAATGAGGATTTCTGCGGGCCCTAGAGCCTGACTTGCTCACCCAGGCAACTAGCTGAGGAGAGCGTCTCCCAGCCCTATCTCAGCAGAGGAGCAGATACCTGGAACCACGCCATTACTTTTTGGACAAGCCCTAATATAACACTCTTTATTGGGTCAGATCTAAGTATTATCCAGGCCTGTAGTTTGTCTCTGGCAATATCAGTGAGAGAGTAGTTTGTCCCAACTCCTACTTTCTTTAACGTCCTGGTTTTCATCTGAGATCTCAGCAACTAAATGTGTGCTGGCCTGTCCATCTCCATGTATGTATGGTTTTGTCTGGCTAGCAGTATGGGGCCAGAATCAGGAACCAATACAGACCCTCAGTGAGCCTGCCAACCGAGAGCAATGATGATCCACAGAGAGTTGCATCCTGTGCACCTGGGTACCAGGCATAGAGCTAGAACAAAAGGTTGTCAATCAGGGTAGTAGCTGGGAACTCATGGGGAAATTGGCAGTTAACCCAGGACATCCTCAATTTCTCAGTCTAAAGAGACAGAAAGAAACATTGATCATTGCCTGGATGTGTGTGCTGGACAGCAAGGTGCAGGCTAGTGTTGGACCACACTCTGTAGTAGGATTCGTGAGGTTAAGACAAAAAAGAAATCCCTCAACTATATATAATCTGATACATATACACACGGATACATGTCAGATCATTTAGTTGCAATATTGCAATATAGAACTTGGCATTTGAATCTCCAAGGACAGGGTCTGTGCTTGTTTCATCTCAAGCATTAACTCACTGCCTGGCACATTGGAGAGGCCAAATAAATGTTGATCTGAATAGTTTTATTCAATTCACTACTGTAGAAGTACTTACAATTTTCCAGGCAGTGGGGAAGAAGCAAAGGTAAGCCACACACATAACCATTGCATTCAAGGAGTTTACAGATTCTAGTGAGTGAAATGCAAATTATAATAAAGATTCAAAGAAAATGTTGCCCGGGAATGAAACTGGTAGGTATTACATTAGACAAAGAACAGGGGAAGCCTTCATGGTAGAGACATCTGAGAGCTGAGTGCTGGAGGATAACTAGGACTTGAGAGGAGATGGAATGGGAAAGAGGAGAAAAGACAAGATAAGCCTAACCGGGACTTGGGAAAGTGCTAGGCTATGTGTCCGAGGAGGAGGAGGCATGTGTGTGTGCGTGTGTGTGTGTGTGTGTGTGTGTGTACACACGCATGTGCGCATGCACATGAATGAGTGTGTATGTGTGATAAGTTCACAAAGATTTATGGGAGAAAACCTTGGATGATTTGATTTCAGTAAATAATAAGATTCACTCAGTCACAACTATGTTTTCGTATAGTACCTGCCAACAGTATACCGAATAGAGGGAGAGAAGTAAGTTATGAAGTTAATGCATACATTTAGGCTGGAGGTAATAAAAGGCCTGAAAAAAATGTATGGCAGCTGGAAAAGTAAAGGAGGAAATGGATTCAAGATATAATGTAGGGTTTACAATTAAAAAATATTTGTAGGTTAGTTGAAAGAGGGTGATAAGGAAAATGAGTTATCAAAAATGATTGATATTTTATATCAGAGCAGTATGAGATCCCAATGACATTAACTGAAATAAGGAAAGAAGGAAAGGATAGTTTAAGGGTTTGAAAAAATTGAATACCTACCCGATTCTGTAAAGATGGAGCTTGAATCAGTAGGTACTTTATTCCTTGTCCAGCTCCGCTCCTAAGTCCCAGTCACCTCTGCCACACTGAGGAAGTTGCTTGGCTGTGTGCAGGGTATGGAAGGTGTGAGCAAGGCCTCTACCAGGGCTGGAGCGGGAGCAAGCACAAAGCCTTGTGCTCTCTGGGCCTGAAGAGATGCCTGCAGACTGCAACAGAACCCTCAGGTGTGAGGACCAGAATGCCATGCACCCTGGAGAGGGCTCGGCTTGGGTCCCCTTTGCCCACCTCCTGAGGAAGAGCAGTACCCCCAAGGAAGTGGCCTTACTGGCTCCCAAGAGGTGAGGGGAAGTGGATCAGGTGAATGTAGGCACCTTACTCTGGAGGCTGGAGGAACCCTAGCCTTGACTGCAGGGGAGAGTGGGGAGATGAGGGGCTTCCTTACAATTCCCTGGTAGCAAACTGATACATTGACTGCTGGAGATGGTCTGTGGAAGCAGCGTGCTTCTCTTTAGGGCACCCCAAACTCTGGATATGAGGTCTGAGAATGAGTTAGAAATTGGCAAAGAAAACTAGGGGATCAGCAGTGATAGGAGAAGAACAGCATCCAGAATATGTAGCTCCTAAAGGAAATAGAACTGAAGACAATTTGAACAAAAATTAATAAGAGAACTTGAGGTTCAAATACAGTATAAAATCTCTCACAGTCTTGGAACTAAAAAAACTCATAATTTTTGAATTAAAAAAATCAGTATATGAATTGGAAGAAAAGATAGTCACCACTGAATTCTGAATTAGGGGCCTGGGAAATTAAGTGGGGGGAAAAAGAAAGAACACTGCAGAACAGAAGTGGGAAGATAGAGAAATCAGGAGGGAAAAGGTAGTGGTTTTGGAGAACAGGTACTCAAGATACAAATAGGAGTTCCATAAGGAGATGTAGGAATCAATGGAGAAGAGGCAATAATTAGACAAATAATAGAAGACAGTTTCTCTGTATTGAAGGAAGATTTGAGCCAGAGATTCAAAGGGCTCCCTGAGTTCCTGGCATTATTGTCAAGAAAAAAAACAACGCGGTCCTAGCCCAAGAATCTCTCTGAGCTCAAAGGATAAAAGGCAAATTGTATAGACTCCCAGAGAAGGAACAAACTGTTTTAAAAATAGGTAAGAATCAAACTGGCAGTCAGACCTCTTGTCTACAACACTGGAAAACAGAAGGCGGCAGTAGAGTGAAATCCAAAGACTACCAAGAGAAAAAGAAGGCAATATGAGAATTCTGCATCCAGCCAAGATACCCCTTACTTGTTTGTGGAAAAAAACACCTGAGGATGCATAATAATCCTGAGAATGTATTATCTACATACCATATCTGGGGAGAATATTCAAGAAAATCTCCAACAAAGAAAAATTGAATAATTGAATGAGAACAGATGATGAATGTATATGTGTAAATGTGCGTGTGTATTATTGTAGCATGATGGGAACATATAACTACTAAATAAAGATTCTTGAAATAGAAGTAGTATGACTAATGATGCAAACTTTAGGAATGGGATGTGTCATAGTAGAGTGGGGAATGAGGGAAGTAAAAGTATTCTAATGAATACTGATTTGATCTAAACAACATGGATCCTGTTTTATTTATAATTTTGACATTTGTTCATCATTAATTGTTTGCATATAATTATTTTTTTAAAAAGTATTACATTAAAATATCATTTATTTTGATTACTGAGTTTTTTTGTACAACCCTAAATTTTGTGTCCAAGGCCAGTGTCTTACTTGCCTTACCCTGGTCCCAGCCCTGCCAGGAAAAATAAGGAAATGGAAGAAGAGAAAACAGCAGAGTCACAAAGCCAAGTAAGAGGAAAGTTTTAAGAAGGGCATCAACAGAGGTAGCATACCGTACAGTCTGAGCAGAGTTCATGGGGTCTTGTGCTAGGCAAGCTGTGGTACCAGTTGCAGTCATGTAGTAGAGGTAGAGTCTAAGTGGGTGGTTAGGAAGTAGAGACCACTGATAAAGACAATGATTAAGCACAGTATTGCTTTTATAAATGAGAAAGTCAGTTGTTAACAATTTCAATAAGCTTTTTCCATGGGGATGACTTCATGAAAATTTTCTATGAAGAGAAATCACTTGGACTTAGGGCATCACCAAAAGCAAATAGTTCCCATCCAATTACTAACCAGGCCCGACCCTGCTTAGCTTCTGTGATCAGACGAGATCCGGCGTGTTCAGGGTGGAATGTCCATCGACAGATGAATGGATAAAGAAGATGTGGCACATGTATACAATGGAATATTACTCAGCCATAAAAAAAATGAAAATGAATTATTTGTAGTGAGGTGGATGGACCTAGAGTCTGTCATACAGAGTGAAGTAAGTCAGAAAGAGAAAAACAAATACCATATGCTAACGCATATGTATGGAATCTAAAAAAAAAAAAAAAAATGGTACTGATGAACCTAGTGGCACGGCAGGAATAAAGACGTAGACATAGAGAATGGACTTGAGGACACGGAGGGGAGGGGGAAGCTGGGGCGAAGTGAGAGTAGCATCAACATATATACACTAACAAATGTAAAATAGTTAGCCAGTGGGAAGCAGCAGCATAGCACAGGGAGATCAGCTCAGTGCTTTGCGAGGACCTAGAAGGGTGTGATAGGGAGGGTGGGAGGGAGGCTCAAGAGGGAGGAGATATGGGGATGTATGTATGCACGTGGCCGATTCACTTCGTTGTGCGACAGAGGCTAGCGCAGTATTGTGAAGCAGTTATACTCCAGTAAAGATATATTAAAAAAAAAAAAAAAAAAGCAAATAGCTCCTACTCATCTTTGGCTATTGAGGCAGCTCTGAGATGAAAATGGTCTTTGAAAGAAACTTTCTAGGAAGTCCATGTCTCCTTGCATGTCTCATATCCAGGAAAACAACACAGGCTTTCAAAAATCATTGTTATCTCACTCTCACATGGGTAGCCATGACTGAAAAATGATGTGTTCTCCTTTCTTGTCCATCCTTCATTACACACGTGCACTTCTGAAAGAATAAAAATAGGGAACTTAGACTCTTTTTTTTTTATGGCCCCTCTTCAGACCAGACTCCATTTAGGACCTGCTCTTCCTGTACACACTTTGAGAAGGGTTGCCAAGGAAACCCGAAACAAAGACGACTTCATGTGCTCAAAGCAGGAAAATGCATCAGCACCTCAAATCTTTATACGTTACTGCAGATTGACAGTCTCCTTCCTTTCTCTAAGTGGAGTTTTAAAGAACAGCCTAAAGAACTTCACATGTTTTTTAAATCTAGGATACAGTCGATAGGGAGTTTTTTTCTCTTATCTTTTGGCTACTTTTCAAGTGTTTTCACCATTATTTCACAGTTTATGTATTCAAAAGTAAACATTACAAAATAGGAACGCTTCATTTTAAAAAGTGAAAGGCTTAAATAAAGAAAATGTTTTTATTCCATATTGACTTCTGTAGCACCACCTTTAACAAATATTGCTATAGCTTATATGTTAATTTTAGAACTCCTAAGGCTAGTGTTAGTATCAGTGGAACAGATCTTCTGTTGTTGCTTGTCAGAGTATATAACCCCATAACCTGCTAACACTTCGAAATCTTCTGGCATACAAATTGGTTAGTTGTAGGAGTTAATTGTCATAACTGAATAAGGGTCATTTTCAACACTGCAAATTGATATATTTGATTTAATTCATTAGATTGTCTTTTGCATCATGTTATTAGAACAGGAGGAATACACTGTATTAAGCAAGAGTCTTTGGGGGGAAATAAAATCCTGATACTTGACTAGTTACATGGGCAATGCATGGCTAGATAAAAATAAACAGATTTTTCATTAAAAAAGGAATATATTGTATAAGCAGAGGGGTGGTGGGGTGGCAATGACCTGGCAAAAACTAGGGAAGAATGAAGGTATATAGAGTAAGAGTGTCCATTTGGGATTTGGAAAGAATGGTCACTGAAATAGGATCTAAATCTGAGTGTGTGTGTGTGTGTGTTTTCCAAAAAACCAAGTTTAACTTTCTCTGTGGTCATCTTCTTCTGAAGGGCACTGTTTTCTTGACTGTACCTTGCCTCAAGGTATTATTTTTGAGAAACCACACAGCCTCCAGGGAAGAGATGAATGTGATGCTGTGAAAAATGGAGGGACTCAACACCAGCCACCTGAGTCAGATGGAGACGGCGCAGAGAGGTAGCTCTTCAGGAGGTGTGGCAGCTCTCACGTGATAATCATATCCTTGGAGAATCACAGATCCAGAGCAGAACCTCTTGCCTCACAATGCCCTAGGGTGTGATTATCTTATGATAACCATCTTAAAGATGTCTTTTTGCTCAATTAACACATACTTCCATGAAAATTAGCTATCAAGATGAGTTACAAAATACAGATATCTAACATGACAGGTTAGAATAGTGCAGATGTCTTCATCCAATTATTGCAATTTGTACTCTGGACAAGGAAAACTACTTGGATGAGTGATTCAACTTGCTAACATTTAGAGGTTTTGTAATTGTATATGATTACCAGATTTCTTCATATTGGGCAAACTCTGTATTTTCACTGACAGAGCTGTCTTTTTGAAAGGCAAACCCAGGCAGGTTTACATGAGTTTACATGAGTGTCTTCAGCTCCCATCAATTCATTCTGTTTGGACCTGCCCTTTTACAAAACTTCCCCAGGGATCCCAATACATTTTCTCATCCATTCTGAGGCATGCAATGAGAAGGAGCCAGGCCATTTGCCTTTTGAGCATTTGCTGGCACAGAGTAAAACATACTTGTTATGTGTGCCCATGGGCTTGGGATATTTCTTGAGAATAAATGGGGCAGCCAAATGAAGAAAGGTTTGTACATTGTTGAAGAAGTTGGTATTGATCTGAATTCCCCCTGATTCCTGGCAGAATGCTGTAATACCTCTGTGGACCATGGGTTCCTTCTCTGAATGTGAGCAGATTCATTCAAATAATTTCTAACTTTCCTTCCAGCTTTAAAGTTCTGTGCTTCTGCAGTGAAAATACATATGACCTCCTGATAGAAGAGGATGCTAAATGGTTAGGTGTTTCCTAAACTGTTTGGGGCAATAGTTCTCAACCAGAGGCAGGGACAGTTGATAATGTCTGGAGACATTTTTGGTTGTCACACTGAGGGGGAATGCTACTGGCATCTAATGGATAGAGGCTGCTAAACATCCTACAATGCACAGGACAGCCCCCTGCCCAAAGAATTATCCAGGCCCAACTGTCAAGTGCTTAGATTGAGAAACCTTGCTTTAGGGCAAGTTCCTTAACATTTCTAATCCTTAGTTTCCTCATCTGTAAAATGGAGATGATAATACCAACCTAACTGAGTTTCTGTGACGATCCATTGAAGCAATGCATGTAAAGCAGCTAGCCCTAACTGGCATGTAATAAAGACTCCCTACTTGTCAGCAGTAATTATTAATTTAAAAATTAATAGTGCCAATAATATTAAAAAAATATATTTGCTGTACACTTGGAAGAAAAATTCTTTCAAGTCATTTTTTTCAATGACTAGTTAATCAAGTATGCCAACAACTTGAGAGGCTTCCTGGACCTCTGAAACAGTCTTATCACAGTGGTTCTGAAGATGTGGTCCCTGGACCTGCTGCATCAGTATCACTTGGGAACACATGAGAAATGCAAATTCTTCAGCTCCATCCCAGATCTACTGAATCAGAAACTGTGATGGTGGGGCCCAGGAAACTGTGTTTTAACAAACCTTCTAGGTGATTCTGATGCAAGCTAAAGTTTGAGAACCACTGCTCTAACGTATACCTTGGGAATAATTCCTCAAAGCGGAAACTAGGTCTCATCCTTTTAATTACACCAAACACCTGGTTGAGTGCCTTGTATGTGGTAGGTACTTAGTAACATGATTGAATGGGATGAAAAGCTAATTCATGAGCAGGACCCGATCCTACATTTTGACAATTGTCCCCACAGCTTGGCATTGACTGATGTTGACAGACACAACTGAGTTACACTCACAGACCCTAATCTCTATCTGCCTGTACCAGGTGTAAGGCAGCCCACCTGTGGGCTAAAGAGGCCACTTGTGCTTACAAGTTGAGACCTGCCAGCACAGCTTAAGTGATCCTACACCTTAGTTAGGTCCAAACAGAGGGAGAAGTTTCATTAGAAATAATTAAACTCAAATGCAACAAACCCAGGAGTTCAACAGAACTGCACCTGTGGCTGTCATCAAATCATTCCTCTATTGTTTATATTGGAGGGATTTTGCAACTTACAGACCAGTGTTTTGGGGATGTTTGTATGTGTATTTGGATTAATGATGTAAATTTCATTTTCTGAATCTCCTTTTCATTATTCAAAATTGAATGACCCTGAAAATATAAATCACATTGTAGAAATATGGAACCAAGAAGAAAATATGTTAATTTGAACTTAAAGTCATCCTCTACTATTGTTGCATAAATCTAGAAGAGGGATTCAGATAATTAATCGTAGTAAGACTTATTGAAACCCTAGTGGTTTATGGGTCAACATGTTTAGTGATAGGTTTTTAAAACTATAAACATGGAAAGTAAATATAAGAAAGGCAGCATATTTGGGAGATAGTTTTTAAAAGCATAGTTTTAAAAAGTACTCACTATATAAAATGTGTAAGTTATAAAACATAATTATAAACTAGACACTCAAGAGGCCACAATTACACTTAAGCAGTAGAATATTACCAATGTTATTGAGACTTTCTTTAGATCCTTTGTGCATTGCAAACCCCTGTTGCTATAGTGTTACTCCAGTTACCACTATACTGAATTGTGCTTAAAAAATAATTTTAATACATATGTATTTATCCATAACTTCCTTATTTTTAGAGTTTGCTTGTTTTTGAACTTTGCTATAAATGATGTCATACTCTATGCATTCTTCTGTGATCTACTTTTCATTCAGTATTATTCACATAGTTATGAATTCTCTGCTGATAGTCCCTTTTATGACTATTACAGTTTATTCTTTCTCCTGTTCAGTTTGGATATTCATTCATTCATTCATTTATGATGGAATGGTACTAATTAGAAAAACTCTCTTGCGTGTGTATATACCCCAATCTCTTCAGCTGGAAAACAAAGTAGTTCAACCAGTTCTTTAAACCTTGGGAGTACAAGGCACCTTCTAGTCCTTGCTTTTTTGTGATTTGTGATCTTTACATACATCTATCTTATCTACTAGATGTGAGTTCTTTGAGGGCAGAAATATGTCTTATTTTTTTTTCTATTTCTCTAACACCTAAGATAGTGCTTGACCCATAGTAGATGCAGAAGTGGGAATGGTTGTGACAGAAAAGCAACTCAAACTAGATTCATTTTTTTTTAAAGGAATATATTGGTTGATTTACCTGAAAATCTCAGAGGTGACCCCAGGAAACTTCAGGCTCCTATTATCACAGCATCCAGCCTCTTAGAAGAGAGAGACTCTCTTTCTAGCTCCTGCAGAAGTTTTTGGATCCATTCTCATTGGCCTAAATTGGTTCATTTGCTTATCCCTGTACCATGATTATGGTTCCAGGTTATGAAATGCTATGAGTTCCTCATGCCCAGGTCTCATATTCCACCCCTGGGACCCAATCCAAACTGTCTTTATTAAGAGTGGGAATGAAGAAGTTCTTTCAAAGCAAAATTAGGGGGCCCCAAAGTGAAGAAATAGATGTAAAAACAATAAATGTCTGCTACTATAGATGCTTGATAAATTCTAGTTGAATAAAAATGAAAGAGTAAACAAAAGTAGATTTAAAAATCACACAAATAGGAATTGATCTAAGGCTATGGGAATTTATCAAGATTCAGTTTATAAAATGATCCAAAGGACACATTTATAATGGAAAGTCTTTTTCTGATGGTAAAAAGGAGAAAGGCAAAGAGAAAAAGACATGGGTTATGATTATTTCAGCATAAATTTTATGGGCTGAGTGCTTCAGAGATGCTAGAGGTAATGAGGCAATGAAAACAAGTGGCCTTGGATGGCAGATAAGCATAGATGGGATATGGAGAGAGGTTAATAGGAGGCCTAGGTAATGGGATCATTTTGGTGTCAAGAAAAAAGTTGAATTTGTAGAAGGAGGGAGATAGAGAGAATGCAGGGGTTACCAATGCCAAATTGAAGTTGACACATAACAACTTGAATTCATTGAAGAAAATGATTTTTTATATCAATTTCAAGTTCCCTTAATTCTACAGGCTCTACTTTGGGGATATGAGAACCTTCCTCTTATTAAAGAGTCAGAAGATTAAGGTGTAGGAAATGTTTTCTTCTTGAAGGGTTAATATGCAGTGACTGTAAAAAGAGATATATGCAAGGCATAAATAGTTATCTCTCTAGATATCATCATCATCACCATCATCATTATTTATAATAAACTTAAGTAAGAGCAGAGGGAGCAGTCTCTATGGCCTTAAGCATAAATGCAAGAGATGCTTCTATAATTTAATTTTCATAGGTTCGGAGTGTGAACTTAAGACCAAGTTAAGTCTCGCATTCAGAGGGGATTTTTATGATTTCTCCACAGTGAGGAAAAAGTAATAAAAAGCATAACAACTTAAGGAAGAATTAATTTTTCTCTTAAAGCTATGGAGTTTCAGTTAGGTGTGGGATCACTTCCACAGCAAATACGATGGTGATAAATAACTGATGGAACTGTCAGGCCTGGGTGACTCCCATGTAACCTCTGTCCACTTCTCATGCCATTGGTCCCTGCCTACTTTCTAGTTGTTTGTGCTCCTTATACAGTGGGATTTCCTGTCTTATTCTTGGAGTTATTGGGTTGGCCAAAAGGTTCCTTTGGTTTTTAATTAAAAATAAAAAACACATTTTTCATTTTCACCAAGAACTTTATTGAACAATGTATTCACCCTTTTGTTCCCCTACCTTCTGCCATTTTCCAGGCAACTTCATAATTCCATCTTCCCAAAACATTTTATCTTTTTGAGAAAAGAACTGTTCCAGGTGCCTTTTACAGTCTTCCAGGGAATTGAAATTTTTTCCCTTAAGAGAATTTTGTAAAGACCGAAATAAATGGAAATCTGAAGATGCAATGTCTGGTGAATATGACAGATGAATCAGAACTTGCCAGCCAAACTATAAAGTTTTTGCCTGGTCATCAAAGAAACATGCGGTCTTGCGTTATCCTGATGGAAGATGATGCGTTTTCTGTTGACTAATTCCAAATGCTTTTTGTCGAGTGCCGCTTTCAGTTGGTCTAACTGGGAACAATACTTGTTGGAATTAATTGGTTTTCTGGAAGGAGCTCATAATAGAGGACTACCTTCCAATTCCACCATATACACAACATCACCTTCTTTGGATGAAGACCAGCCTTTGGTGTGCTTGGTGGTGGTTTATTTCACTTGCCCCATGATCTCTTCCATTCTACACTATTGTACAGTATCCACTTTTCATCACCCATCACAATTTGTTTTAAAAACGTAACGTTTTTGTTATGTTTCCGTAGAGAATCACATGGGGAAATACGGTCAGGAAATTTTTTTTCGCTTAACTTACGTGGAACCCAAACATCAAAGTGATTAACATAATCAAGCTGGTGCAAATGATTTTCAATGCTTGATTTGGATATTTTGATATGTTGGCTATCTCCCGCACGGTACAACCTTGATTGTTCTCAATGTCTCGATTTGTTCGCTATCAACTTCAACTGGCCTACCCAACTGTGGAGCATCGTCCAGCAATAGATCTCCAGCACGAAACTTCACAATCTACTTTTGACACGTTTGATCTGTCACTGATCTTTTGTTCGATCAGTCACAAAAGATACATTGCACAAATCTTTTTTTGCATTTCAGTTGCGTTTTTACCTTTCTTGAAATAATAAAGCATAACATGCCAAAAATGTTGCTTTTATCCTTCCATCTTCAATATTAATATGGCTACACAAAAATTCACCAATTTGATAAGTTTTTTTTTTTAACTCACACTGATGTGACAGCTGTCACAATACAATCTAACAAACTTGTTTCGAATGAAGTTAAAGACAACTAAGTGCTACTAGAGCCATCTTACGGAAAAAATTGAACGAATTTTTTGGCCAACCCAATATTTCTCTTTCTCTCCTGCTCTTTCCCAGAAGTCTTATTTGTTCTTGTTTCTTCATCTGTTATCTCTATACAGATAATTTCATATTGTCATCTCCAGACACATAGTTTTAATTGCCAGTGGGTTGTCCTCTAGATACCTTAAACTCAGCCTATCCAAAGGCAAGGTATTCATCGTCACTGCATGAGAATTGCTTATCTTGACTCTCCTATTTTATTTATTGACATCAGAGTCTCCTAGACTTGAAACAGAGTCATTGGTAACCTTTTAAAAATTCTCCCTGATACCTAAGTTATTTAATTTTTATCATGAACAGATGAGAGAACCTGTCTTCTCTTTTCCATTTCTACTATTGCAACCTTAGCTAAGTCTCTTATTACTTCTGGTCTGCTTTTTGCATTAGCTTTTCCTCACATCTTGTCTATCCCACCATTAACCCATCCTTTGCACCAGGGCCAGATTAATTCTCCTAAAGTGCAACTCTGATTTAACCCAGTACCTCAGTTAAAGGCAGGAACAAAAAGCAAAAGCAGCAACAAAACTCCATTAGCTCCCTACTTCCTACGTGATTTAGAATAAACTCTCGGGTATTTGATGCTCTCTACAATAGAATTTATCCTGCTAGTTTTATCTTTTACTACTCCCCTGTTTTTGCCCTTCACTCCAGCCAGTTATTCATCATTCTGTACACATTTTCTTTTAACCATGCCTTTGCTCTACACAGAATGTTAATAGGTAACTCTTTTTTTTTTTTTTTTTTTAAATTTTCTGAGATTTTTTTTAAAATTTTTTATAACTACTTTATTTATTTACTTATTTATTTTTGGCTGTGTTGGGTCTTCGGTTCGTGCGAGGGCTTTCTCTGGTTACGGCAAGTGGGGGCCACTCTTTATCGCGGTGCGGGGACCGCTCTTCATTGCGGTGCGCGGGCCTTTCACTATCGCGGCCCCTCCCGTTGCGGGGCACAGGCTCCAGACGCGCAGGCTCAGTAGTTGTGGCTCACGGGCCCAGCTGCTCCGTGGCATGTGGGATCTTCCCAGACCAGGGCTCAAACCCGTGTCCCCTGCATTAGCAGGCAGATTCTCAACCACTGCGCCACCAGGGAAGCCCTAATAGGTAACTCTTTTACAGGACTTAGTATGTTCCAGGCTCTAAGCACTTTGTGTTTGTTTATTTATTTAATTGACTTATAGTTGATTTACAATGTTGTGCTAATTTCTGCTGTACAGCAAAGTGACTCCGTTATACACATATATACATTCTTTTTTTAAAAAATTAATTTATTTATTTTTTATTTATTTATGGCTGTGTTGGGTCTTCGTTTCTGTGCGAGGGCTTTCTCTGGTTGTGGCAAGCGGGGGCCACTCTTCATCGCGGTGCGCGGGCCTCTCTTGTTGCGGAGCACAGGCTCCAGACGCGCAGGCTCAGTAATTGTGGCTCACGTGCCCAGTTGCTCCGCGGCATGTGGGATCCTCCTGGACCAGGGCTCGAACCCATGTCCCCTGCATTGGCAGGCAGATTCTCAACCACTGCGCCACCAGGGAAGCCCACATTTTTTTTTTTATATTCTTTTCCATTATGGTTTATCCCAGGAGATTGGATTCAGTTCCCTGTGCTATACAGTAGGACCTTGTTGTTTACCCATTCTAAATGTAATAGTTTGCATCTACTAACTCCAAACTCCCAGTCCATTCCTCTAATAATTTATTTAATTATTACAACTATCCTAAGAGGTAAGTATTATTACTAGCTCCATTTTTTCATAAGGAAATCAAGGTAAGAGAGTTTAAATGACTTGTCCTAAATCACACAGCTGTTTGATAGTAGAATCTGAATTGGAATCTGGGCAGAGCCCATGCTCTTCTTTTGCTTGTTTTGTCACATTCTTAACTGTGCCTCTGTGCCCATCAAAATCTTCACCATCCATCAGGGTCCATATAAATGCTGCTTCTCCAATGATGCCTATTTTGGTTTTCACAAACAGTGGTGAATTTCCCCTGCTTTGAACAGCGTAGCAATTTGTTTCCTACATTTCTCGCACTATATATACCATGAATGGTAATTTAGTTTCTCTAACTATTTTTATTCTTCAACTAAATAAATAAGGCCCTGTTCTTACTCTCAAGGAGTTCACAGGCCTTGAAGCATCTACCAAAGAAATGTCCAGTATTTAATTAATGTTTATTGGAATTAACTAATGTAACTGAAATCAGTAGAAGACTCATCCTAAGCCCCAAAATCAAGTCAGATGAACTAAAATGTTTAATGCACTTTTAAGAAATTCAAAATTATTTGTAATAGAGTATAGTTGCTGTGTATTTAAGACAGCCTTTTAGCATTACTTTATATTGAACATCAATGCATGTTTTGGTTTTTATTTCCTTGCCAGAGTTATTTAACAGTTCAAAATTATAAATCAGATAACAAGGGGGATTTATTGTGGTTTTTGCTAAACCTTGCTACACTTCACGCCTTCACATAAACTTCAAATAAAGCACCCTGGGAACCCTTCCAGGAAAAACTCTAGGATGGATTAAGCATTTGACTTCTTCTTTGCTTCAGGTATTCCATTTCTTTGCTTTACAAATGCTTACCCACAGTCTGGTTCATATCTTCTAGTCCCTTGAAACACACTTTTTAAAAGAGGAATTCAGTGCAACAAGTACTTACAGTTATTTGGATATAATGTAGAATAAACACAAAGGTTTTTAAATTCATTTTTCTACTTCAGGTATCACCATTAATGTAATGAACTCCTAGAAATCCATTACCAGTCGGGGCCTCTAGTCTTCAGGTTCAGTTTAAGCCCTCAGTCTGGAACAAAGATAGAAAATGGCAGAGAACCAGGAATCAGTTTTTCAGAAGAGAATGCCTAATCTCCCAAAGGGTATGCCTTCATTTTGTGGGATTTGCTCCAATCATATCTTCATTCTGTCTCCCCATTTCTCTTATTAAAAAATTAATATTCAGCTGTGGATTTTCTTCCTGGAGCTGTTTTCTCAGGTAGTCAGAATGTGTATATGTCTGTTTGTCACAACATCTACATGAAAGTGGCAAATATTTGAGATGTTGCCGGAATCAGTGGGACCATTTCCTCAGTCCCATGCTCCACTGTGTGGATCATGAAGTTAGCCTTACATGTACAATGAGCAGAAAAGACGGTCACTAATGTAGGACATACAGTCGTGCTAATAAGATTGCCATTAACACAAGCTGAAGTTGAGATTTCTGCATTTAAATAAGGTGAGTAGCAATCAGGCAACATCTACTTGAAATCAATTGCTAGAGGCTCTGGGTATCTAGTGGAATTATATTCTTTTATCAATGGATTTTAATTTCTAATTTTTTTAAATTTCTTTGCATAGTAAAGTGTGTATGTGAACTCTGCCTGTAGTGAACCAGGCAACATTTATAGTAGAGGGTGAGCCCCTTTCCTAGAAGTTGTGTTATTGATCCACAGCTTTAAAACTAAAGATTATCTTATAGTCTCTCAGGTACAGAGTTTTTTGGCTGAAATTGCATTAAACTCTGGTATTGGAAGAAGAGGAAGAGTCCGTTAAAGATCAAGACCTGTAAGAGATAGAATTGAGGGGTAAGTTCATGGTCAGGAATAGTTCTTTGTTGAATAATCCACCTGTCTGGGGAAGTCATCCTTTATAATGGAGTCCATAGATTGCAGTGTGATATTCATGTAATTTTGGGTAAAGGGCTCTTCTTGGCCAGTTAGGTCAGTAGAATCAAATTAGATCATCAATAGGTGACAGATGCCATACCCAGTTTGGAATGTCATTTGGTTGATGGTCACTATACCATTACAATATTGGAACACGCCAATACCCTACAGTGGAGTTTCATATCTTTCTATATGACCAAATTAAAAGTGTCAGTTTCTTTACTAATTTAACTTTATTAGTTAATTTTACATAGATATATATGTAGTATATAATAATATCAACTCCCATTTTTCCTAAAGAGATATTTATTTGAATAGATGAAGTAACATAAGAAGATGGTGAATCTTAAAATAAGTTATATGGATCCAAAGTATTAACTAAATATTTAAATCATAAAAACAAGTGCTTCCTAGGAACAATGATTTCATTTCGTTCAAGTCAGTTTATTTATTGAGCACGTACTTATTGCATTCTAAGTGCCAGATAGTGTATTAAGTAGGTATTGTGATGCTGAGCAAGTAAGATGTAGTCTGTGCCATCAGCAGCTTTCAGTAGGGGAGGAGACAAACATTTATGAATGTTTGATGATGCGTAAGGAATTTGTTAGCAACGTATATAATTGAATTGAATATCCATTAGTCTCTGAACACCTTGACAGTGGAGGGAGTTTTAGTCATCATTATAGCAAATATAACATTTAGTACATGGCAGGTTCTCAAGAAGTGTTTGCCAAATGAAAGAGTGAATAAGTGTCAATTAACCACCCAGTGGGCATATTTAGCCTCAGTCATTTGTAAAATCAAAAATCGTTATATCTTTGTGAACCCTGATACTTTTTATGGAAAAATAAAGACAAGAGTTATCATTTATTTGGTGTTCATCCAGTGTCAGGCACTGTGCTAATAGCTTTAAATGTATAATCTTCTTTAATCATCTTCATAACAACCCTGAAAGGCAGATGTTATTTTACAGTTGATAAAGTTTAGCAAAGTCCAGTAACTTGCCTAAGATCCCATAGCAGATAAATGGAAGGTTTAGAATTTAATTCCAGGGTTGTCAAATTACAAAGCACATTCTCTTGACTGCTACTCCCCCCAAAATAGTGGTTAAGACTTTTAAAAAGGCCAGTAACTTTGAAGAAACAGTTTATTAAGTTTTCAGAGTTTTACTTCTATAATAAAAAAATTACTAAGAATAATGTTGAAAGTATTTTAGTCAGCGGTACAAAATAGTGTTGGTGTTGACAGAGACTCTCAACCCATCTGGTCGGATAGGACAGGCTGCAGTCTCATTCCCACAGTGCTGGACAGGAGTGTAAATTTCACTGGGGAGCGGCGGAGTGTGGTGGGAGTGGTGAGCCCAGGCACATTTGCTGAAGAGCGGGCTCACTGTGGGCGTTTAGCTTTGTGTGGAGACATGAGATCTCTGTAAGCACAAGCAAGACGATTGCCTTTTTTTTAAGCCTCCTTCCAGGCTTGCCTTATCTTTTCTTCTTGCCGTACCTCCTTAAGCGGTGGCTCCCTCTGCATTAATGTAGGGCTAATAATAGAGGTGCTGCTAGCGCCTAGAATTTTGTGACGGTGGTGGCGGGAGGTAGGGGATGCTGGTTCAGTAATATTTCTTTCCTAATATAGTTGCATCTTTAGCCTCATTAGGAGAAGCCCAACAAGACATTGTAAAATGTAGTCACACCCAGACTTGTCCCTGGGGCAGAACTCTGAGGCAATGCATGACCGAATTAGCAGCACTGTCTACTTTTCTCTCATAATAGGATGCCCTCAGCTTGAGTTAATTCAGTTTGGTGAAAAAATGTTCAAGGCAGGAGGCTTTGATTTCTGGGACTTTACCACTCACTGGTCAATAGCCTTGGATTAGTCACTGTACTTCTTTGGGGTTGTTTCTTCATCTACAACATGTGGGAATTAGAGTAGATGATTTCTAAAAATCATCATGGCCATTAGAAAAATAAACAGAGCCTGGAAACAGACTTGACTTAAAGCAGTTTCAACTGGTTTTGCTGCCCTGTTAGCTGTGTAAATCTAGGGAATCATCATACAAACACACACACACATACACGCACATAATATAATATTGGAATATGAATCCTGCTCTATCTTATAGGGTTGTTGTAATGATCAAATTGAAATAATGTTTATGAAAGTATTTCATAAACTGTGAAGTGCTCTGCAAACTTAAGATGCTTTAAAATTTTTACATTATTCTCCTAACCACACATTCATATTATTTGTGTAACTAGAATATGTTATTAGATAGTATTTGAGGAGCTAAGATTCAACCATTCTCACTTTATCATATGTTCATTTTAAAGCGAGTTCATATTAAGGTGTCAAACAATACCCCTGACAAATAGTAAAATACCACTCCTATGCATCATAAAGTACAGTAAATCCGTGCAAAGTCTGATGAAAAGAGATTTAAAGAACCTCTGAGAGTTTAACACTGGTATTCCTTTTAGCTGGTCACCTGTATAAAAATGACGTTAAATGAAGTATCCTTTTTTTTTTTGGAAATCATTAAAGACTGTCTGTTTTTAAAATTAGGCATTATGTTAGAGGAAGGAGAGGTAAAAAGTTAAAATGATTTGTACAGGGTGACAGAATCAGTAAGATTTGCAACTTAACTCACATGAAGTGGCGGCACATGCAGATGATAACTTATCTCTTTCATTGTGTTGGGCATATTCTCGATTTTGCGTTGGCTTAGCGATAGCCATCTTTACTCATTTCTGTTATACATCTGTATGTTATTTTATTCATACATTAAGTTAATTATCCTGGTAGCCCACAGATTAACTTGGTACATGTATGTGCACTCGTTTGAGCACGTATAAATAACAGGTCTTAGACTCTTGCCATCCCCCCACAGAGTCTGCTACATTCTTTTCGTAGCTCTGTCTTGCCAGAGCCCAGTCACCCAGGACAGGAGGGTAACCGCGGGAGGTCAGCAATTAGAGTGGCTCATTATCAGCTCCCTCCTAGTTTTTTGAGGGAGGCAGAGCGATATGATGGCAAGAACATGGTCTGTGATTGAGACCTGAGTAATTCTCTGGGCCTCAGTTTCCACATTCATATAATGAGATGAGGGGGGTCACTGTTCCAAGAGGTCTTTGAACCGAATTGGAAAGTGGAGTAAAAAGAGAGTGTTGTGGTAGTGGTGGGACTGAGGTGGGTGTTGCAGTCAAGATGGTTAAACTGACTGGGTTTGGATCCTGGCTCCACACACTTATTGCAGTGGGGGCTTGTTAGTAACCTCTTTAACCCTCTATTCCCTCACCTCTAATAGGAGAATGCAGTAACTCTTTTTTAAAAAAATTTTTCTTAAATTTTCATTTTGTATTGGAGTAGAGTTCATTTCCAATGTTGTATTAGTTTCAGGTGTACAGCAAAGTGATTCACTTACACATGTATCTATTCTTTTTCAGATTATCTTCCCATATAGGTTATCACAGAATATTGAGTAGAGTAATGCTTTCACAGTTGTTATGGATATTAATGAACCACCTCTGTAGAGCAGTTGATTCTCAACAAACTAGCCATTATTGTTGTATGACCTTGAGCAAGTTATTTAACTTGCTGTGTGTCAGTTACTTCGTCTGTGAATGGGATCAATATTGATGCTTTTCTAAAATTGTTGTCTTGAGAATTAAATCCATCAATACAGGTAAAGGATTTACAACAATGCCTAGCATGTAGTAAATATAATAAATATTAGAGGAAGAAGGGAGAAACTCTAATCGTTAGCATCAGGTAGGGTAGCATTTAGATGAAAATAATTAAAGGATAATTAAGATTTTGACAGACTGGAGAAATAAGGACATTCAACCTATAGGAAAGAGCACCAGTGGAAGAATCCCCTGAAAGTGCGTGGCATGTTGGGTGACCCTTGGTTTTATGTGTGGCAGGAACATAGTAATTATGGGCACGTCCAGTAGGAGATGAAGTTGGCAACAGAGCTTGGGGCTAGTGTGGGGAAGATTTTGAGTGTCATGCTCTTATGTTAGCACATTTTGAACTGTTTCCTGATTAAGTAGTTTGATTTCCAGCCTTTTCATAAGATGTTGAGCATCTTTTCAATGAAACGTCTTCTGTCTTCTTCCTTCTTCTGTGCACCCGTGGAATGTTGTACCTAGAATATTTTAATTGTATAGAAAGATATAGAATTGTCATAGAATGTTTTAGTTATTTGTTTACTGTATCTTACTTCTCTACTAGACTGTAACGGGGAGGCAAGAACTACAACCGAGTCATATTTGTATAAATAGCACATAACAAACCCCTGGCCCAGTGCTTACTTCTGGGTACACAACTGTTTCCCTGAAGCAAGAGGAGCCACGTCCCTCTCAGTGAGACCTCTATGCTGATTGAAGCCTGGGACTGCTTTGCAGGATTTTGATGGGAGACATATGAGCTAGGTCTTCAATGTTAGATCATTAGGCAGTGAATAAACACATTTTATTTATTTATTTATTTTTAAAATTTATTTTTATTTTTATTTTTTGGGGGAAAAGAAAAATTGCTCATTTGTAATTTTTGTTAAATTAATGATGTAAATACTCTCTTAATGGTTAATTTTAAGCTACCAACAGTTTGACACTTGACTCACAAATTCCTGTTTAACAATTGGCCCTCATGAACTAGGGTGAACCAGCTTTAGCACACCACTACAACATATATACAGAAAAATGTACAAATCATTAGTTTATAGCTCATTGTATATCAGCAAAGTGAACACACCTGCCACCCTGGTCAGTAAATATAATTATACCTTTCTTTCTTTCTTAAAGGTGACCACTGTCCTAACTTCTAACACCATAGCTAACTTACTTTTGAGTTTATTTTATTTTATTTAAGGGTGATTTATTTTACTTAAGGATGGCAGTGGGAATAGTCATAGATTTCTAATACAAACCAAATACAAAAATCAAACAACCATAAGAATAATGAAAATCTGAATATGAAAAGCTAATCTTTTAGGAGAAAAATAAGGAGACTATCTTTTTTTTTTTGCCAATGGTAATGGATATGTAAGGATATTGACAACAACATTGGAATAGCAGAGGAATTGAAAATGCTATACATTGATCAATGGGAAACTAGCTAAATTAATTATATTGCATACACACAATAAAATACCATGAAGAAAGCAAACACATATATAGTCTTTGGTTGAACCATATACCATTCTAAGTGCTCTACATTACATATACTATCTCACATAATTTCCCAACAATACTACTACTATCCCATTTTACATATGAGACAAGAAGTTAAGTAACATGCCCAAGATGACACATATATGTATATATCTTTTCTATGTCATAATATTGACATTAAGTCCAGTAATCCTCCACTGTAACAGCTCCTTTACTTTGCAGTGAAAATTGACTTGTATATTATTTGCCTCTGAGTCCTTGTGGGACTTTTTTTTAAAATTCAAGCAGAAAGTCACAGTAATTATAATCATGCACATCAGTTCACTCAGTCCCATGTAATTAATTTTTTTTTCATCTTGATCTTTTGTTAGCACTTTTATGAACACATTTTAAATTGATCAGGACATACCTGATCTATACCTAGGTAGTTTTATTATGTCACTGTTCCTTTAAATGTCACCTTCTTAATTAAAAAAAAATCTGTGCCTTCTTTATTAAAAGGAATTTTAATAGTTTCTTAATATAAAAATATAAAGAAGATATTGAAAATATGCTCCGTAACCTCTCTACCTAGATAGTTCCTGCTGATATTTAAGAAAAATAAAAGTTGTAGATATATATCTTTAGAAATTTCAAAATGATTAGGAGGGCACAAAATAAAAAGTGACAGCCTTTCCCTACTTCCTCTTCCCCAGCCATAATCATTTCTCCCCAGATGAACTACTGTTAATTGTGATTTCTTGATTTACTTTAAATGATAATGTACAACATGTGCAATTTGTGTTCCAATACTATGAATTCTATTATTTTATAAATAACTTTTTTCCCCAGATAAATAAAATGTGTTCACAATTAACGTGTGCATTTTAATTTTTATGAATCTAGTTAGGATGACACACAAATCCATCAGTGGATATACGTTATCTTATTTGACTATTGCCAGCATGCCATTACCTGGATTGGAAGAATAGTCTCAGGAGGAAATAATATCTTCAGTGGTTGCCTTGCAAATCTACTCTATTCAGTGGGCTCAAAGTTATAATGGACCTCTTTCTAATCCTTATTATTCGGCTTAAACTGACTTTAAAAATAACATGTAGAATTTGAGTTAAATATGATTTTTATACCTGCAAACAAGTTGGAAGCATTGACTCTATCTTGAACCAAATCAGAATGGCTAGGTTTGAGTAGGTGGATTTCTCTGGTGGTAACCAGGCTTGGGAAACCTTCTATGGAAAGGTGGCTGATTAGTGACACTGAAGGGCCAAAAGTAGAGAGGTGAGAGGAACCAGAGTCTGGGGAAAGGTAGACTGGATCCTAGAAATCAAGACAGAAGCAAGGAAGGAGGACAGAACTAGAAGTGAAAACTGTTGCTGAATCTGGAAGCCAGGTGAACCCTTTTGTGGCAGTGGCTTAGGACTCGCCGGCTGACCCTGCCCCATGGGCAATGACACAGACTTTTCAGCAAAAGCTATGTCTCCCTCCTCCCTTCCTTCCATTCTCTTCAGTTAATCCTTAAATGCCAGGCACTATGTTGGTCTTAAAGAGAAAAAAGATCTAACCTCTATCATTGAGGAGCTTATAGATTTTTATTATTGATGAAAAAAAAGGAAATAAGTGGAATGTAGTAGAAATATACTCTAGCAATGATGCATTATTTCATTGATTCATTCATTCCACGCACTGGGGAAGCAGTGGTCCTCTGGTGGGTAGACAAATATTAATAATTACTACCCAGAGAAATATGACCTTAGATACTGAATACTGTGAAGGAAAAGTATATAGCTGTGTAAATATGTGTCAGAGGGATCAGATCTAGGCTGATGAATCAGGGAAGACCTCTCAGAGAAAGTGATGTCATTTCTTAATTTATGCAAATGTTCAACTTAAATCCACATTTTGTTAATTGCTCTGTAAATCATGGTGCTATAAGACAGTAGTGTGCATTATGGTAAATGCAAGTAAGTACATATCAAAGGAATTAATCCTGAGAATAATGTTTTCCATTAATGTAACACTGTTTAAATAATTCCACTAAGTGAAAAGTTTTTTTATGATAGAAATAATTAATTGTTGGAAAGCAAGTAATCTGTTTAACATCAAAGGAAAAAATTGTGCTGATTTCTGAAAAAATTAAAAAACATTGTTTAGCAAAGAATCAAAAAATATTTGAAATAAAAAGGCAATAATATAAAGCAGACAGCTACTTGAATTAGTCCTTAGAAAAGTTTCACATTATCTTAACAACCTTAGGTAGACTTCTTCATGGAATCTGAAAGTTATGAATTTTATCATTGGAAGGGATTTTATTATTATGTTCTTTAATCCCCTCCATTTACAAATAATGAAACTGAGGGGCAAAGATTTTAATTGCCATGTTTCTAACAATAACACAAATCTAAAAATATTTCAGGAAAATATAATTGGTGAGTCATTTAAAAATATATCCCCAATTTAGGTAAAAACTTCACCTTTTAAGATATACAGAAAAACCTTTAGAGGTTGAGTCTGAATTCTGGTTCTGCATTAAAAATAAAGAACTTAGAGAAAGACAAATACTATGTGTTATCACTTATATGTGGAATATAAAAAAATAAATGAATATAACAAAACAGAAACAGACTCACAGATATAGAGAACAAACTAGTGGTTACCAGTGGGGAGAGGGGAGAGAGAGGAGCACCATAGGAATCGGGGATTAAGAGGTATAAACTACCATGTATAAAATAAATAAGCTACAGGATATATCATACAGCACAAAGAATATAGCCAATATTTTATAAAAACTTTAAGTGGAATATAATCTATAAAAATTTTAAATCACTATGTTGTACACCTGTAAACCAACTATACCTAAATAAACAAACAAATAAATAAGTAAACTAACAAATGGAGTTAGTTTTTTAAAAATTTGTTTTATGTAGTTTGGAAATTAAAAAAACTTTCTACATTAATCATAATGCAGAATTGTTCCCGGTGAATTTAGGGTTCTTGCCTCATCGCAGAAAGAATTCAGAGATGAGGCAGGGGGGTCAAGAAAGTAAAGTGAGGATTTATTTAAGCCAGAATACACTCTCAGAGGGAGAGCGGGCAGGCAGGTGAGTAGCTGCTGCCCTGGGTTTCTTTGGCAAGCCGGTTATGAGGGGCATACAAATGAAGCGGTGGGATATTCACTGGGGAAGGAGAGGTTTGGGGGTTGTATTCCTTGATTTTCATTCCAGCTCCACCTTCCCGAGGGAAGGAGGGATTTTTGTCCTTTTTTATCTTTGATCGGAAGTGTCATGGCATCAGGGCATGATAGGTACTTCTTATCTGCATGACTACTTTTATTGTAATGATGGCATAATGAGCAACAGGTTAAATTTGGATGCAGGAGATTCCCGCCTTTCCCCACCTTTCTTTGTGTGCCTCCAGGGCACTTATCACCCCAAATGTGCAGTTTCCTGTCAGTCTGGAGGTTCCTGCTTTTCCTTGTCTGCCCATGGAACCCCGCTGTTCACAAGATGCGTGATTTCCTGCCACCTGGCCCCTGCCCCCTTTCTCTGCTCATATCTAGCTACCTGCCTGCTGTAACAGAATCATCAGTTATACAAATAAGGGAGGAAAGGAGTTGATGTCTTCAACAACATTTGGTAGATATACATGAGAAAAATCTTTATATATTTTAGGAGGAATAAAGAATTATCTCTTTGCATGAAGTGTTGCATTTTCTAAAGTACTTCTCATACTTCAATTACGTGATTCTCAAAGAGAGGTAGTAGGAGCCAGGTCTGCTTTCGTCAATTGGCAGAAGGGTGAGGTTCAGAATAAGCGCAAGAGTTAAGGGGACATCCAGGACTCTTATTATGAGATTCACCCAGTATACTTGTTCGCACAACCCAGTGTAAACTGCTGCTGTTATATCTGTATGAGTACGGTGGAATATGGGATGTTAACAGTTTTTTTAAGACTCTATAAAAAGTGAACAATGTCTAGTCATACAAAAACATGAAGATTTGATATAAATATTTCAAAAATGTGAACAAAATATTTAGTGATCAAGAAGACATTGGAAACTAACAGTTAACAGCATATTTGGCTGTGAAAGGCTGAATGCTTTCCCCCAAGATCAAGAACAAGGCAAAGACTACTGCTCTTACTACTTCCATTCTACATTGTACTGGAGGTTCTAGCCAGGGCACTTAGGAGAGAAAATGAAATAAAAGGCATCCAGATTAGAAAGGAAAATGTAAAACTACCTGTATTTGTAGAGGATATGATCTTGTATATGGAAAATCCAAATCCTGAGGAATTCACTGAAAACTATTAGAACTGGCAAACAAGGTTGCAGTATACGAGATCAATATGCAAAAATCAATTGTATTAATATTTCTGTACGCTTGTAATAAATAATCTGAAAATGAAATTAAGAAAATAATTCCATTTACAACAGCATCAGAAAAGAATAAAAAATAAATACTTAGGAATAAATTTAACAAAACAAATGCAAAACTAAATTCTGAAATCCAGAAAACATTGCTGACAGAAATTAAAGAAGACCTGAATAAATGGTAAGACATTCCATGTTCACAGATTGGAAGATGTAGTATTGTTAAGATACCAATACTCTCTAAATTGATTTACAGATTCAGCACAGTGCCTATAAAAATTCCAGTTAAAGTCCTTGCAGAAATTGACAAACCGATCTTAAAATTCCTATGAAAATTCAGCAAACCTGGAAGAGCCACACACTCTTGAAAAAGATTAATGTTGCACTATTCACACTTTTTGATTTCAAAACTTACTATAATACAGAGCTACAGTAATCAAGATAGTGTGATACTAGCATAGGATAGACCTATAAATCAATGGAAGAGAATTAAGAATCCAGAAATAGGGAGTTCTCTGGTGGCCTAGTGGTTAGAATTCTGGGCTTTCACTGCCATGGCCCCGGTTCAATCCCTGGTCTGGGGAGTGAGATTCCGCGAGCTGCATGGCACAGCCAAAAAAAAAAAAAAAGAAAAGAAAAAGAAACCAGAAATAAACACTCACATTTATGGTCCGTTGATTTTTGACAAGGGTGCCAATTCAGTTGAACATAAAAAAGAATAGTCTTTTCAACAAGTGGTGTTGGGACAAGTGGATGTTCACATGCAAAAAGAATGAAGTTGGATGCCTACCTCCATGTAAAATAGTTAATTCAAAATGGATCAAAGACCTAAAGTTTTATAACTAAAACTATAAAAATGTTAAAAGAAAACGGGTAAATCTTTGTGACTTCGGTTTTGGCAATGGTTTCTTAGATATGACATAAAAAGCACAAGCAACCAAAAAAAAGATAAGTTGGACTTCATCAAAGTTGAAAACTTTTTTGCTTCAAAGGTCATTATCAAGAAAGTGAAAAGACAACCCAGGGTTTGGGAGAAGGTATTTACAAATCATATATCTGATAAGGGATTTGTAGCTACAATATGTAAGGAAGTCTTACAACTCAACAACAAAAAGACAAACGTCCCAATTAAAAAATAGGCAAAGGATCTGAATAGATATTTCTCCAAACAAGATATACATATGGCCAATAAGCACATGATAAGATTTTCAACATCACTGATCATCAGGGAAATGCAAATAAAACTCAGTGAGATACCACTTCACACACACTGGGATTGTTATAATTAAACAAACAAACAAAGAATAGCAAATGTTGATAAGGATGTGGAGAAATTGGAACCCTTTCAATATGCTGCTGGAGGGAATATAAAATGGTGCCTTTACTTTGGAAAACAGTCTGGCTGTTAAACATAGAGTTACCATATGACCCAGCAATTCTATCCCTAGATATATACTGGAGAGAAATGAAAATGTATATCCACACAAAAACTTGTACATGAATGTTCACAGCATTGTTTTTCAAAATAACCAAAAAGTAGAAATAAACCAAATGTTCATCAGCTGATGAATGGATAAATAAAATGAGGTGTATTTATACAGTGGAATATTATTCATCAATAAAAATGAATGGGGCTTCCCTGGTGGCGCAGTGGTTGAGAGTCCGCCTGCCAATGCAGGGGACACGGGTTCGAGCCCTGATCTGGGAAGATCCCACATGCCGCGGAGCAACTGGGCCTGTGAGCCACAATTGCTGAGCCTGCGCGTCTGGAGCCTGTGCTCCGCAACAAGAGAGGCCGCGATAGTGAGAGGCCCGCGCACCGCGATTAAGAGTGGCCCCCGCTTGCCGCAACTGGAGAAAGCCCTCGCACAGAAACGAAGACCCAACACACCCAAAAATAAATAAAGAAATAAATTTAAAAAAAAATAAAAATAAAAATAAAAATGAATGAGGTACTGATACGTAGAATAGAATAGATGAACCTCGAAAACATTATGCTAAGTGAAAGAAACCAGTTACAAAAGACCACATATTGTATAATTCCATTTATATGAAATATCCAGGATAGGCAAATCTATAGAAAGTAAATTAGTGGTTGCATAAGACTGAGATTAGTGGTGGGAGAAAAATGGAAAATGACTGCTGATGGGTATGGGTTCTTTTCTAGGGGTAATGTATTAAAAGCACTGAAATGTACACTTTAAACTATGTTTTGTAAGTTATATCTTAATAAAGCTGTTACTAAAAAAAAGAGGACATTGGACCATTCTAGCAATGATAAACAGAACCTTAGTGATATAGAAAAGGAGATATGTAAGGCTTAAACACTGCTTCAGTGGATCCATTCTGGATCCTAACTGCTTTTTGGCATAGGGAGGCCGCTGACAGTGTCCTATCTGAAGCTTCCTCTTTTAGTTCCTCGTCTTTTGTTTGGATTTTTTGAATTCTTTGAATGCCTGACAGAAACCAGCTTAAGTTAGTCAAGAGAAAAGAGGGCACTGTTATAAGGATATAGGTGCCGCTTATAATATTCTAGAGAAGGATTACAATTGAGTCTCAGAAAAAGCCAAGAAACAGAACTCGGATAGCCATCAGGGTTCTAGGAAATGCCGCCTTCTTTCTCTCCCTCTCTTGCTCTCGCTCTATTTCTCTTTCTCTCTGGAATGATATTCTCTGTTTTCAGTCCACGGGGTAGAAGTTGGGCATCTTTAAGCTTCCTTACCCATTCTCGTTGCAGCTATACACAGAAATGAACTGGCTTCTCTCAGTCTCATTTCCAATTTGAAATGATCAGGAATCTGACTGGTCTATCTCAGGTCAACTGTCTTCTTTAAGTCCAATTAGCTATGATCTTGGGGTGAGATCATACATAAATGTCTTCTGGATGCCCCCTTTAATGAGGCTGAGGGCAGTTTGGGAAAAGGCAATGGCTTGTGGATTTAGCAGATATTGGAAAGGAAGTCTAGTATGCTTAGGCAATATTAATAATGATAACAATAATGATAATAGTTCGAGTTATTGAGGACCTGCCTGTCTCTGCACCCTGTTAGGTGCTTAACATCCTTTAGCTCATTAAGTCGTCCTAATGCTTTGAGGTCATGTCATTAGTCCCATTTTATAGATGAGGAGAGTGATACTCGGAGAAGTTAAATAACTTGCCCAAGGTTTCACAAGACTGACTCTAGTCCTCTATACCATGCTGCCAATTCTCAAGAGCCCTATCCTTCTAGCTTAGCCTAGCTCAGCCCTGCCTCTAGCTTTCTCTCATAGCTCTGTGAGGACACAGGGAAATGGAGAAGGCAACATTAATAGTGGTTATTCTGCTTATCTGTTTCCAGTCACTCCAAAACTTAGTGGCTTACAATTACAATTTATTATGGTCTCATCGTTCTGGGAATTGATGAGGCTCAGCTGGGATCTAACTTGGGTGTCTCTCTCGTGTGATTACCATAAGATGGTGGCTGGGGATGGAGTCATTTGAAGGCTTTGACAGAGCTGAACATCCAAAGTGGTTTCTTTACTCATGTATCTGGAGCCTCTGTGCTTTTGCATGTGGTCTTTCTTTCTAGCAGAGGAGCCTGGACTTCTTACACAGAGGCTCAGGGCTCCAAGAGAGAGTGCCCCAAGAGTGAACATTCCAAGAGAGAGGAGAAGTTGCCAGTTCTTCTACAGGCTAGGTCTACAACTGGCACAGTATCACTTATTCCATATCTAGTGGTCAAAGCAGTCGTAGCATCTCAAATGCTACAGACCACCTGAGTGTAGGTGGAAGACAGGAATTATGGAGGCCATCTTTGTGATTCCAAAGATACCACAGTGTTAAGGTAGGAAGTGAGGTAGAATCAGCATATTAGTAGGAGACTAATGGGTGTGACAAAGTAGGGTCTTTCGAGATGAGCACAGTCTTGCATATGGGGTCTGTTCTCTACATCTGCCTTGACATAGCAGTGGGAGTAGATTTTCAAGAGAACCTTTTTAAAGACACAGCTCTCCCAACTATCCTTTCATAATATTTCATATTGACAAGCCAAGATCCCTTAAGTGGAGATAGTAGTTGTGTCCTCTGATTTGCAACCTGCTCCTGAGCTGTCCTGTGGACATAAATATCCCAAGGGCATATAAAGCTAGGGCTGCAAGCACCAGAATCACTTACTCAGTTCCTCTGCCTGCAGATAAACCACAACAAAGTCATAAATAAAGCTTTTCAATAGGGGTCCAACCTATATTTAAAGACTTGAAGAAGAGAAGCTTCCACAAAACCCTTAGGAAATCCCTTCTGAGATACAATTGTTTTTTATGTGTGATCCAAGTCCTTTGTGCCATGTGTCAGTCACCTCCCTGAACCCGATTCTCTGTGCTTGGGAAACAAAGCACTCAGATACTTCAGAAGGAAGTTATTTGGATGAACTAACGAATGGTTACAAAGGATTTTGAAAATATAAATTGCTGCATAAATACTTAATGTCTATATAAATATCTTCGCTACAGCCTGAGGGGGGCTCAGGCTTTTTGAAAGATTTCAGCCTTGTGGAGTACCTGAATAGCAAAGATGAAGCTCCTGCTAAGTGAGAATAAAATGATTCTTGCCTCTATTATGTATATTATTTATTGCAAAGGTGTTTCTAAAATAGAAACATGGCAAATTTTAGAGAGGAAGAAAAGTATTTCATGGTTCTCTTTAGATTGTAAGCTCTTTCAACCAGGTCTATATTCAATACATGCTTTTAAAAATATATATAATTCATGGGTATTATTGGTGTTAAGAAATAATGTGCAAGTGCTTTCTTGCATATGATGTTTTCTTGCGGAAGTGGGGAGAAGGAAGAAAAATTGACACTGTATAATTTTCTTGTTTTGCCTCCTCTACCACTTTTAAGGCATTATTTTAAAATGAAGGAGATGATTTGGAGTGTGCCTTCTCAAAAATGATTTTTTAATACTTAGAAATTGGAAAGAAAAATGGTGAGGGGTTATATTCGGTAAGACCTGTTTCTCCAAACAAATTATTTTTGCCCATCCCTTGCTGCTGATGAGGGCTAAAGGAAGAAAGGGATGTATCACACATACAACCGAAGCATATAGCCATCCTACATCTCTGCTTCATGGCCTCCTTTCCATAGAATTATTAGTAGGTCAACAAAGATAAAGAATTATTTAGGATCTCAGATTCAGAGGAATTAAAGAGAGTAGGGGTGAATAGAGGAGGCCAAGGTATCTATGTGGGGAATTGTTTAGGAAAAGATGAAGGAAGCTTTTCCTAAAAAGACACTCCCTTGACACCTTTACGGATTGGTAGAGAATGCTTTGAGTCTCATGAAAGGGTAAAAGCAGCAGAGATGGAGGGCTGGACTGTTCTCCCTGAGGTTGAAACCGAACCCAACAGATCTTCATATTCTTTGAGCTTCTGCCTGAGAAAAGGGGATCTGGTAAATTTCCTTTTATCTTTGTTATCCCATAATCCAAGATGGTGGGAAGGATAATTAAACCAATTGATGCAGACCGCAATCAGAGGAACAGTGTACTGTCTCTAGGACAGTATTTTGGAGAGCTGTTTTGTAATTAACCTGCAAATGACATATTCATATTTGATTAATCTCATGTGGTCAGTAGGTAAGCTTGAGTTGAAGGTTATCATTTTTTATAATCAACAATAAGCCCTTCTCTATGATGTGTTTGCAGGAGAATGTTTAAATAATAAAAGTGGCAAAAATGTTGATCGATGCCATGGTCAGAGATTTGTCTCAGTTTCATAAATGGAATGTATAAAATGTTTCTACTTAATACAGAGAAACACTGATTTAGGTTCATGTTTATATGTTATAAAATCACATATGTATGTATAAATATGTATGTAAAGATTTTATAAATATGTCTGTGTGTACATTTATAGTGGTACATGTATACCTATTTATGATAAAAAGTCATCTAATTCTTTAACTAGAGGGATTTGGTTTTCATTTGGTCCCTAACCTATTCGTTTAACTAGTATACATGATAGATTCTGAGTTATAGATTATTTCCTATTGCATTGGTAGATTACAGCTCAAACCTGAAAGTTTAAAGATTTAATTTTCTGTTGTTCTTAATGAAATAACCAAAGCAGCAGCTCCCTGTGGCGGGATATGAAAAGTAGTGTGTAGATACCTACTAAAACATTTGCAGACCTCCTCAGTTTTCTGTTTTTAATGTGATGAAAATTTGTACAAATAACAAAGAAGGAATGTCATGGTAACGAAAACATTTCCTATACATGTATTTTAGAGGGAAGCTAAATCAAAGGTCTTCAAAGAATTACTAGGGTTCTTTCTAGGAGGTTATTGACAAATATGTAGTTTGTCTCTGGAGTTTGTGCCTCTTTCACAGATTGGTGTATTTGTGATCCCACCGGCAGAATAAGTGTCTGTAATTCATTTCTCCTTGTTAACTAGTGTGCCTTTGTGTGTAGGATGATTGGCAGCAAACTCGGCTGAGTCCCAGCAGATGAGCTTGTTAGCAAAACCCTAGCATCCTATCTCTAATAAAGCATATCAGCAGTACATTTTGTCCTATCTATTAGCCTCTCTGTTTCTTTTTTTGTGAAAAGCTGAGTGTCCCTTTGAAGCAATGACAAATAAACCCCTGAACTGAAGTGCTAGGCTGCCTTACGGACAGCTGGATAGTAAATGTCACACCGTGTAGAGAATGGCTATTATCAGAGTGAGCCATTTGTTCCCGGCCTTTCAGTATCTTAATGTAATACAAAATTGCTAAATCAAGCCCCATGTCTGTGACAGAACATAATTAATGAGAAAGCAGGAGCCAATTCAACACTCTTTATTGGGACCTAATTGGCTCAGGCAACAGAGTTGTCACTCAACAAGAGACTTCCTTTAAAGCAATTTTGTTCTTGGTTGTATTACAGAGCCTATTAAATTGTCCCCTCCTTGATCACACAAAGAAGTATCTGCATGCAATAATTAGCTTTTCCAGGGGGAATTTTTTTTTAACTCATGCAATACCGGATCATTTTTAAACTGTCTGGAAAAACACCCGGGCCGTGGGGCTGTGCTGCCATACTGAGCAGCGCTGTAGGCTGTCTTCCTGTCTGCTGAGGCAACAGGAAGCTGTGCTGCCCAAAGATGAAAAGGAGCCCCAAGGAAAAGAGAAACGTGGTCAAATGTAGAGGGTGGAAGGATGGTAGAGGGAGTGGGTAGAGGAAATTACTTTGGTGGGTAATCACAGCTCACTTCAGAGTCTTCAGCTGAAAGGAACAAAAAGGGAATACCTATAATGTACATATTTAAATGTAGGGTTAGTTTTTGGTAGTCCTACCCAGCTCACTTAGAAATGAAAATGAACAGAGCTCTGGCAGGGGGTAGAGGTTAAACACATATAGAATTGTGAGGAGGAACATTAATTCATCTGACCATATCGCAGTGTTTTATGGGCCATACTATTTCAAAACCAGTACAAATATTTAATAGCATATAATTATTTATTATAATTAAAATTTCACTTTTGGGAATTATGTTCTTTCCCTCCCCCTTATTTAACAAACCTCAAGATAATTTATTCCTGGTACCTATATTATTGTTATAAATATTTTTTTTTCGTGTCACAGTGTCACAGACTTCAAATAAATGTATGCTTTCTTCTGATAAGTTTTAAGACAATGTGACATATGATGACTAGAGACTGCAGACAACCGAGCTTACAGTTTACACTGGCATCTGCCTGGATTTGGGCAAAAAGGACACAGCTGGCTAAGCCTAAGGTAAAGCAAATGGGGACGTTGTAGGAAATATACTTTCAAACCTAAGAATTAGGCAATAAACAGTATGAGTTTGAAAAATGCAACAATTTATTTTAGAAAAAAATGATTAAAGGTTGATTGAGGTAATAACACTTGGAAGAGTCTAAATAAACGCAAATATGTGGCCCCTTTCTTGAAATAGTTGTCAATATCTCCCTTCTGTGCCCTCAGGAACAATGCAAAGACTGTTTAGTTTGCATGGCAGCAGTGTTTGGTTGGATTCAGAGAGCTGTTTGCCCCAGCATTGTTACTTTCCTCAATGTGGAAGTGCCAGATTACTAGGAAAGGAAAGAAGGCAAACCTCTGGAAGAGAGGAGAGCCGTGCTGGTGTCTCTGTGCTGTGTGGTGTGGTGTAGAGAACGTTTGCAGCTGCTGAGATCCCGGGGCTGTGCCACAGCAAGGACGTTATTATGCGACTGGCGCTCACAGTGTCGCGTATTTTAGATTTTCTAGCATTTGCCGACATATTAGCTGTATCGGTTAATTGTAATTTATTCAAGCATACAGAGAAATTGCTGGGTTCCACCGCCCCCAAACCTACCTCTAAACAGTGAGCGAAGTCAGACTCCTGAATGCACTCTAAATGTTTGAAAAATATTAGTTGTTATTCCATAGGGTAATAGAATATAAAACTAACAGCAACACAGAAATATTAGTCAATAATGTCCTTTCCCAGGTGACTCTTGAACCTTGTGAAAGCATACATTCTCAACAGAGATTTATTAGTCTAGTCAGGGAACACATGCTAACGATAGCAAGAGCTGCCAGAATCTAATTTGCTTTAATTAATCATTTGCTTCATAACATGGTGATTCTTCCCCCTCCCCCCGCTTTTTTTTTAGCTGTCTAGATTATTTTAAAACATTAGATATTACACTGTGGATGGCTGATGAAACTGAAATTGAATGCTGTAAAAGTTAGATTAAAAATTCATTTAACAGTATAAACATTTTAGAGTGCAGAATGGTGCCGATTAGGTCAAGTGCGTGTGGAGTGATAAAACAGTCATGGAGCTGAGAGAAAAAATATTGTCAGAGGGCACTCAAACAGCTGAATTTAGTCTAATTTAAATGCTATAGCAGACAAAAAAACGTTAACTAGAAATCCTATTATAATTACTCTTTGGTATTTTATCAACACAGACTGGTAAGAAGTCAGAACCTAGGTTTAAACACATTTATTCATTTAACTGTACAAACAAGCTTTGGTTCTGACTGGAATTAGTTCCCATGGTTAGGCCAAGGGCCCTCAGTGGAGTGCTAAGGCTGAGTCCAAGGTCACTTTGCCTGGCCCTCTTAGGAGCATTAGACGACTATCTCAGGTTATCAGGAGAGCCAAGACTTTGGATATTCATCATACCTTGCTAAGCAAATCCCTTGTGTTCAGAGATCTTGCAGCTTACTCCATTTTGCTGATGCCATGAAGGACGTTTTCAGCACTTAATTCTTACCTTTGTCTTTGTAAGCCTCCCCTATAGTTGACTGGCTATATTGGGTGGGATTTAGTGCAAATAAGTGTTCAGAATTCTCTAAGAGTTCCCCATCATCTACAGGATAATCCTAACCTCCTTTGGTTGTCACCTAAGGCCCTCAATGAATTGGGCCTTTCATACGTGTATATATTTATGTACAGTCTCATTCTGGCTCCCTTTCCATCTCTACCCAGTACTTCACTCACCATTCATGATGCACTACTTGTAATCTCAATTACGTCCCACTATCTCAGGTTACCATGCCTCAGCCTGAATGTTACTCTTCAGATAAGCTTTGCCTCTTTCAGATGCATAGTGCTGACCTTGTAATAAGGTTGATATGAGGAGTAAATGAGTTAATTTATTTAGTTTGAACCTGGCACATAAAAGACACTGTGTGTTAGCTATTATTATTAAGCACTCCCTTTCCTTTGCTACCCCTACACTTTGTACAACTCTCTCTCATAACAACCACATTATAATATTGTTTGTTTCCATGGCTTTTTCCTCACTATATTATAGTCCTCTTGAGGATATTTATTGATCATCTTTGGATCCCCAGCCTAACCCAGTGCCTGGCTCCCATGTAGTAGGTGCTCAGTCAGTATCTCTTGCATGAACAAGTGGCTGTTTGTTGTAAAATATTTTGCAATCTGGTCCCTGGCCGATTTTTAATAGGTATGTAGGACTCTGAGTATTTTTCAAAGAAGCAGACATTTTACATGGAGCATAATATTTTTTCCCAAGCAAGTTTTCATACTGCTTTCAGAATCAATTCTAGAACCTCATAAGCATTAGATTATTACAGTCCCATTTCTTTTTTTCCAAATAAAAATAATATTCTCTAGGACAGTTAATTCATTACCTAATTCATTAAAATTGATAATCAGTGTATTAAAACCGTTTTTAAAAGTCCATCCTCTAAGTATGAAAACCTGGCTATCACTGAAAATATTCAAAGGCATTTCGCAAAATGAATTCAATAGTGACAGCAGGCATGGAGTGAGCTTATATTCTCTCACTGTGGTTCTTTGATGTAGACTGTATTCCAATACTCCATTAAACCTCTAAGTTCTAGGATGTCCTAAAGGTAAACAAGCTATTCCTTTTCCTTGTCTACTCCATAAACTTCACCTGAAATACAATTACAATTGTAATTGTTGACTGATACAACATGGCCCATTAAGATGAGAAAATGAGAGAGGTAAGAGCCCTATTCTGATCCTCAAGGATGTTTCAGATTAGGAGAATCACCCTAATTTGGTATTTTGAAAGGGAAAGAACATTGACATCTCCTGCTTCAACAGTGTAAAGTCTCACAGACTCCTATGGTCAAAAAAAGCCAAGGTCATGTCGTTCTTTTCAAGTCCCTGACCCTGAGAAGTTGGGATATCCACTGCAGCTCAAGGAACATCTTCACAATAGAATCACAGCAAGTTTTGTGCCCAGAAGCAGGGCAGAATCAGAGAGATTTGTGGGTCTCCTTCCAATTTTCTCCCCTAAAATACAAGGGGGGAATTACAAACTGGCACTGATTTGACTGACTTCTTTGAATCTCACTGAAATGATTCAAGCAGAAAGGAATGCACTGTCACTTGCTTGGTTCACAATTTCTTAACATTCAAAATGGGGAGTGGGGAGTGGTGAGTAACTCCTGTAGTCCCACAGGGAGCATTGTAATCAAAGAGAGCTCTGAACAGTGTTAGAAGGGCCTTTACATCCCCTCTAGGTCCCTGCAATATGCACTTGCAGAATTGGTTAAATGAGCCACCATACTATGGTAAATATGAATAGGCTTGTAAGATGCTCAGTTTGATTTAATGGCCACCCATGGACACTTCCATACGCAGAAGGTAGTGTCACGTTCAGTCTGAATAAAGCTCTAAAAATCAACTACTCCATTTGGCATTGTAGTTGTATTTTAATGTCCTCTTCAGAATTCTCCATTATAGTAACATCTCTGCAATCAGTCTAGCATAAAAAGGGCTGTTTATAGTAAATTGGTCAGCCTCTTATGTGCCTATCTTTCCTGATGGGATAGAGCACTATAAGATTGTTCCTTGTAGACTAGGCTATAAGATTTTCAGTATTACTAGTTGTATCTCTCCATTTGCACAGATGATTTATTTCAGGCTTTATTTCTGTTTTGAGTCTTTGTTTTCATTTTATCTCATAATTTTCCTGAGGGAAGGGGAGGCAAATGGTTCTGCTTATGAAGTATAGGTCTTTGGGAGCCACTTAAATGAGATGTAGTTTATGAAGAAGCCAGTTAGTGAAAAACAAAATTGTTCAGTCTTTTGTCATCTTTTCAATTAGAAGACCTATGTGACAGTTGTGAACTGTAGTGCCCTGGAAAGGAAATGTTGGCAGCGGTAGAAGTGTGCCATTGTTTTTATGAATATTCTGAGGTAAAATAATCATATTGCCTTGTTAGTGTATAATAATCACCCAGTGTACAAGACCCTAGACCTTTGGAATCACTCAAAGTTTTCATTAGAGAATCAGCAGTCTTTTAGACTCACTATGGTGTACCTCAATGTTGAAACTGTGTATTACAGGTTATGCTCCTGTAAATAAAGGACATTTTGTTATGCCCACACTCAGCTGCATTTCCTACTGTGACTTCTTTACCAGAGCCTGCTGAGACCTATTGCCAGATACAGTGCATTATTGGTGAGCCTTTTTGACCCGAACTTGATGTCTGTCCAAAAGACAAAAACACTGATTAGGTAGAAGGAGGATAGAAGTCCTTCAGGAACAGAGTGACTCTGGACCTCAGCTACAAACTACAGCTTATTCAAAAAAGACATCCTGTCCTGAGGGTGCCTTCCCATCCATCTCTGGGAAGCATGACTTTCTTTTGGATTGAGGTTTAATGGGAAATGACCAAACATGACGCCTGGGCTAAATTTGTAGAGGCCACTCGGTTCAGTTTTAAAGGAAGATCAATTCCAAGGCAGTCTTTTGCCTTTATTTCTCTTGGAGGGTTCTACGAGGGACTCAAGGATGGCTCACTTTCAGAAATGCTTGGGGAGGTTATTAAAGAGCCAGCAGTTTCCCTAGACGTTGTTTTGGATTCTCAGTTCTTCTCCTCTTTACTCAAAGCACACAGAACAGCAGTCTCTTCAAGAGATACTGCTATTCTGAGTTGCTGTGTAGATAAGGAAACATTTTGTTCTTCAAGAAAGTCCTTTTCCCTAGTCATTTCTTAGCCTATAGATATAGAACTCTACTATTGAAAGATGGCAATTAAGAGACTTTCATTATGAATTTTTTTGGTGAAGCCAATCAACAAATATTCATAATGACATCAACAATTTACAGTTTCACTTATTGTAATTCCCATTTATAAGCATTCTTAAATGTTGTCTACATTTTGCAGAAAAGGAAATGCAAGTTCAATAACTTGCCCAAAGTTGCTTTGTTGATAATAGTTGATAGCAAGCTTCTGAGTTAGTCCTGGTTCTGCCACTTATTTAGCTGCATGAGCCAGTTGCTATTATCATCTGGTTTCAAGTTCAGTGTTTTTTTCCACTTTGCTGTGCTACCAACCTCAAATAATTACCTTACCAATTAACTAAATAGAAGGAGAATGTATTTTCTTAAATAAGTACCACAGGTAATGAATTTTAAACCCTGTTTTGCAAAGAATGGTGGAAATTATAACTAGTTTTTCCAAAGCAAGAAAACTTGCTCCAAAGACACTCAGTTCTTCTGTTGTTTTCTGTTGGCTGAGGAAGCTAATCTTATCCCTTTACTCTACGAAAAGATAAAGGCACTGTTTTTGAGTCATCATAGAGTAGTGATGTTCTGTTAAAGAACCAACACTATCTAGAAGAAGAGTCTGAATATGACCAGTTTTAGGCAGTCATGCTTAACACAGAGCATGGGCTTTGGCACAATAAACATTTTTTCCCTTTTTGCTTTATGACAGTTCTCTGATTAAAGTCCAAGAAAAATCTGTTGAACTGTGAAGTAAGCAAGGATTAAGAAATTGAATATGACCAGTGTATCCAGCTGTACCTTAGAGAACACATACTCAACACACGCATGCACACACATACATAAAACAAAGCAAAACAAAGAGCAGTTGACTTTCAGTTCTATTCATTAAAAAGATCCATTTATAATCGTGCACGTGCAGAAGGGCTGCGAGACTGAAGTGATACCTGAGAGAGGCCTGGGAATATGTTTGCACTACATTACTTGGACTGCATAATAACTGAGAGCCATTGTGGCTGAACACTTTATGAGTTTATTTAATTTGTCACAGTAAATAAAGCTTTTTTGATGCAAGTTAATTAGCTCTCTTGTGTTGCTGCACATCAAATGTAATTAACAACCAACTGCCAGTGTGGGATTGCCCTTGTGTAACATGGTAATAGGGGGAAAAACTTAACTGGGGCTGAATTAAGTAAAAGATATACTGTTGAATCAATCATTCTTCTGCCTGCTTAAATTCGGATGGACTCGAATCTAGGGGAAAAATATCAGGTCTCATAAAAATCTTATGTGTTATGCCACGCTCACGTTTGCCACCATGTTAAGTAAATTCAGCTAAGTAAAATTCCTACCACTGCTCAAAGTTCACTTTCTCCTTGGTTGGCATTGCCTGTTTATCCCTTGTGCTTGGATCTTTCATTCCCTTTCATTTACCTTTCTTTAGCTTTGACATTTTTATCTCCTTTGTGATAAGTGCTGCCATAGCTAAGGCAGAAGAAGTGCATTAAATAATGACTAAGAAGAAATTTGTTTGAATGGGCAGAAGAAATTGAAAAAGCCATTCAAAGAAGGGGATCACACTTCCAAATTCATAATGGTATTCTAATCTAGTTTATATTTTGAGAAAGTTTTCTTCTGTACTTTTTTAGTTTTTCCTAGGTAAAGTTAACACAAAGATATCAGACATCCTTGATTTATCAAGTGACCAGAAGAAAGTTAGGAAGGCGGAAGAATCTTTAAAGGGACACAATAGTAGTAGACACTCCAGTTGCCTACTAAATATTTTACATTTAAAATACTCACTGGGGAAACAATTTAGGATGAAGTAAAATTATAAAGTTGTATAGCTTTATTAGAGTTTTCCCTCTCATCACCACTGCCCTTAAGGAGGGAAGAATCTAGGCCAATTTATGTACGTAGTAACACTGTTTGGGGAAGGAACAACTTGAGTGGGAAGGGAAATTGAATCAGAAGTGGAAGACCTGGGCTAAGACCTGACTCTGCCACTAACCAGCAATCTGACCACAGTGGGCAACTCACCTTCTCTGGGACTCAGTTTCCTCATAGAAGTAAGAGTTAGGTTGGGTTAGATTTGAACACTTTCTATAAAGTAGGTTCTGGGAATCTGAGGATGAAAATGATCCAGATAATCCTTCATATACATAATTGAAAAATAGAAAACAGCTAGTTTAATAAATTATATCTCTCTGTTCATGTTGAATCATTTAAAAATATTCCTGTGTGTTTTATATGTATCTATCATCCTTGGGTTTTTCTTTCAATGCCCTACATATTCAATACACTGAAACAAACAAGCAGGCCTAAGCTTAGGTAGGGGAAAGAGAATAAAGCTCCCTTTATACTTGAGCATTTCATCTTGAAACAGCTCTCTTTGCTAAGAGTTGATAAGAATACATACCTTATTTTCTCTGAAGTTTCAATATGAAGAATTATATATTGAATTCATTTTTACTCTTTCAAAATAATATTTTTATTAATTACAGAAGTAATAATATGTTCTTATTTTAAAAAATAAAATATTGTGGAAATTTATAATGGAGAAGAAAATTAAAATACCCCATTAATCCATTTTCCAGAGATAATCACTATTGATATTTTGGTTCATATTCTTGTATCTGTTACTCACACGTGCTCCATCTTTCTCTCCTTCTCTCTCTCTCTATCCTAGTAAAAATGTATTATTATGTCTTTTCACATATATAGAATAATACTTTTAATACTGAAACTTGATTTTTTTCATAGCATATCCTGGCTCTATTTCTATGTATAATGATCTCATTTTTGAATAACTATGTTTTATTCTGTTGAATGGACCTAAGTTTATTTAACTGATTCTGCAATTGACAGATAGCTGAGTATTTTGCTATTATAAATGATGCTGCATAGTATTTATAATAACATTATCATCACTATGAAGAGTAATAAACACCTCATAAGTCCTTATGAGGTGCCAGACAGTTTGTTACATACTCAATAGGCCTCATTTCATTTCATTCTCAAAATAATCTTGCAGATGAGGACAGTGAAATCTAGATGTCCTTTGTAATTTGTCCAATGTCACATATCTAGGAGATAATGGAGTTGCAATTCCAAAACTCAGGTCTGTCTTATTCCAGGGCTAGTGCTCAACACTCAGTCAGAAAATATTTTTGTACGTATATTTGTGTTAGTATATGTGCATATACATTTATAAGGATAAAGTTGCTGGGGATCAAGATGTTGGAGTAGGAAGATCCTGATCTCACCTCCTCCCATGGACACACAAGAACTACAGCTACATATAGGATAACTCTCTGAGAATGACTTGAAGACTAGTAGAACAGCTCTTTTACAACTAAGAATATAAAGTAAAAAACACATTGAGATGGGTAGGAGGGGCAGAGATGCAGTCTAGTCAGGACCCACACCACTGGCATGGCAACCCGCAAGTGGGAGGTGTTATCAGAACAGTGGAGGTCCTCCCTAAGGAGTGAGGGGTCTGAGTTCCATATTGGGCAGCCTAGCCTTGGGGACCTGCAGCAGGAAGAAAAGCCCCTATAACAGTTGGCTTTGAAAACCAGTGGGGCTTACATCTGGGAGAGCCAGAGAGCTATAGGAAAAGGAGACTCTGCTCTTAAAGGGTTTTTGCACAAACTCACTTGCTCTGAGTCCAAGTATGGAGGCAGCAATTTGAAAAGCACCTGGATCATATATGAAGGAGATTCATTGACTACTTTTAGGGTGAGTGCTGAAGGGGCAGGGATCTGATGGAACTTTCTCTGGGAAACAAAGCACTGGTAGGCACCATTTTAAAAATTCTCCCTCTACTTAGCTGGCCCAGTGCTGGAGGGCACCATTTCTGACTTTTGCCATCTACCTTGCTAGCACCGCTCACCCAGCCCCAGCTGGTAACCCCCTCCCAAGTGGCTCCCACCACAGGGGGCCAGCCCAGCCCACCAACACACCCACAGCAACCATGGTACTGCCACAACAGGAGGGTGCACACAGCCCACACATGGGATACCTCTGAAGTGCCTGGCTCTGGTAACCAGAGGGGATTGCTCTTTTGGGCCCATCAGGAAGCCTTCCACATAAGGCCACTCTTTTAAGACCAGGAGACAGCTGATTCACCTAATACATAGAAACAAACACAGAGATTTAGACAAAATGAGACAGAGGAATATGTTCCAAACAAAACAAGACAAAACCTCAGAAAAAGAACTAAACGAAACAGATAGGTAATTTACCTGATACAGAGTTCAAAATAATGGTCCTAAAGATGCTCCCTGAAGTTTGGAGAAAAATGGATGAACACAGTGAAAACTTTAACAAAAAGATGGAAAATGTAAAGAACAAATCAGAGCTGAAGAATACAATAACGGAAATGAAAAATACATAAGATGGAATCAATAGCAGATTAGATGATGCAGAAGAATTGATCAGTGATCTCAAAGACGAGGTAGTAGAAATCACCCAATAGGAACAGCAGAAAGTAAAAAAATAAAAATAAAAAATGAAGGAAGTTTAAGGGATCTCTGGGACAACTTCAAGTGTACTGACATTTGCATTATAGGAGTCCCAGAAGGAGAAGAGAGAGAGACAGGGACAGAAAACTTATTTGAAGAAATAGTGGCTGAAATCTTCCCTAATCTGGCAAAGGAAACAGACATTCAAGTCAAGGAAGCAGAGAGAATCCTAACAAGATAAACCCAAGGAGACCCACAACAAGGCACATTATAATTAAAATGTCAAAAATTAAAGATAAAGAGAGAATCCTAAAGGCAGCAAGAAAAAACCAACTAGTTATGTACAAGGGAATCCCCATAATGCTATCAGCTGATTTTTCAGCAGAAGCTTTACAGGCCAGACGAGAGTGGCATAATATAGTCAAAGTGCTGAAAGCAGCAGCAGAATACACATTCAAGTGCATATGGAACATTCTCCAGAATAGATCACGTTAGGTCACAAAACAAGTCTCAATAAATTTAAGAATACTGAAATTATACCAAGCATCTTTACCAACCATGATGATATGAAACTAGAAATCAACTTTTAGAAGAAAATGAAAAAACAACAAACACTTGGAGACTAAACAGTATGCTACTGAACAAACAGTGGGTCAATGAAGAAATCAGAGAGGAAATCAAAAAATACCTTGAGAGAAATGGAATGGAAACAAAACCTTCCGAAATCTATAGGATGTAGCAAAAATAGTTATGAGGCAAGTTTATAGTGACACAGGCCTACCTCAAGAATATATCTATCTATATATAATATACGTATATATATATAAATAATGAAATACTACTCAGTCATAAAAAAGAATGAAATCTTGCCATTTGTGACAACATGGATGGACTTATGGGGCATTATGATAAGTGAAATAAGCAGACAGAAAAACAAATACTGTATGATTTTGCTTACATGTGGAATCTAATGAACAAAACAAGCAAACAAAATAGAGACTCATAGATACAGAGAAAAAACTGGTAGTTTCCAGAGAGTAGGGGGATGCTGTTGGGCAAAATAGATGAAGGCAATTAAGAGGCACAAACTTCCAGTTATAAAATAAATAAGTCATGGGGATGTAATACACAGAATAGAGAATATAGTCAATAATATTGTAATAACTTTAAATTGTGACAGATGGTAACTAGATTTATCATGGTGATCATCTTATATAAAAATGTGGAATCACTCTGTTGTACACCTGAAACTAACATTGTATGTCAATTATACTTCAATAAAAAGATAAAATTTCTGAGTCAAAGGATATATGATATTTGAATTATACATGTATTTTCAAATTGCCCTGTAAAATGTTTTGTCAATTAGCACTCCCAGTTGCAGAAAACAGTAGCAGTATTTTCTCTATACTTTTGCCAACATTATGTAGTATCATCTTTTTCCCCCCAATTTTACTGTCAAAAAATTATATTTTAGTGTTGTTTAAACTTGCATTTCTTTAACAATTTACATTCCTTTATTAATAAAATGTATACAGTTGATCTTTGAACAACGTGGATTTGAACTGCGAGGGTCCACTTATATGGAAATATTTTTCAATAAATATAGTCAGCCCTCTGTATCTGGGAGCCTTAATCTTATCACAGACCTAATACATGATCTGCTGTTGGTTGAATCTTTGGATTCAGATGCCATGGATATGGAGAGCCAACTATGAGACTTGAGCTTACACAGATTTTGGTATCCATGGCGTGTCCTGAAACCAATCCTTTGTGGATATCAAGGGACAGCCATGTATTTAAATCTCATTTTTGTCATCAGCTATTGAAATATGGCTTATGTGCCTATAATCTCTCAGTTTTAGAAAAATTACATAAAATTCTCCATTTTAAAATTTTAGTATATCATTTATTTTCTCTATCATCATATATATCCAAACTTCTTATATGTATCTGTATCCCTGGTACCTTTGGAATTCTTTTCTTTTTAATATATAATATATATGTATTTAATACTTAAACAGCCACTAAAAATCTGTACAAAGAGATATAGATGAAAACACCACAGATAAGTAAAAATTCAGTACTAAAGAAAGTATTCAAATAAACCAATAGGAGGAAGAAAAGAGGGAAAGGGAACAAAGAGAAAACAAATAATAAGATGGTAAAACTAAATCTAAACATATATATAAAGTTACATTGAGTTAAAATCATCTAAAGAAATCAGTGAAATTACCAAGATTATCAGATGGATGAATAAATATGACCCAACTATATGCTCTCCACAGTAAATGCACTTGAAATATAATATAGAAAGATTAAAAGGGTAGGAAAAGATATACTGTACACACATTCATCAAAAAAAAAGGTGAGGTGGTTATATTAATATCAGAAAAAGTAAATTTTAAAGCATAGAAAATTACCAGGGATAATGAGGGACATTACAAAATGATGAGTCAAGTCTACAAGAAGATATAACAACCCTACATGTGTACTCAACTAACAGTAAAGCTTCAAATTACATGATTTTTTTTAACATTGCTGCAAAATAAATTCAATGGGGAAAGTATGATCTTTTAAACAAATGCTGAAAACAGAGAACGTTAATCTAAACTCCATACTTTATATAAAAATTAATTCAAAATGGACTGTAGATCTAAATGTAATATATAAACTTTAAAAACTTTTATAATAAAACATAGGAGAAAAATTTTGTGACACAAAAATCACAACCTTTGGAAGAAAAAACTGATAATGTGGATTTCAAAAAACTTAAGAATTTTGCTCTGCAAAATACACAGTAAAAAGGAAAAGACAAATTGCTGGCATAGGAGAAAATTTTACAAAATATATATCCAACAAAGAAAATGTATACATAAAATATAAAGAACTGTCAAAATTCAACAACAAAAAGAATCCAATTAAAAATGGACAAAAAAATTGAACAAACACTTCACCAAAGAGGATATAAGGATGGCAAACAAACACATGAAAAGATGTTCAATATTATTAGCCATTGATTAAAACCATGATCAGATACCTCTACACATTTATTAAAATGGTTAAAAGGAAATTGTTAATATCATTTGCCACTAAGGATGCAGCGTAACTAGAACTCTTATTCATTATTGGTGGGAATGCAAAATGGTAAAGCCTCTCTGTAAAATAGTTTGGCAGTTTCTTATAAGCTAAACATTCACAGTAATTAGTCTCTACCTTCAAGAAGCATAAGTTCACACACAAAAAAGCTGAACGATTATAGCAGCTTTATTTGTATTTGCCCAAAACTTGAAACAACCCAAGTGTCCTTCTGTACAATGGGATACCACTTAGAAAAAAGAGGAATGGACTATTGGTATAATGCAATGGCTTGGTTGACTCTCAAAGGCATTATGCTGAGTTAAGGAAGCCATTCACCAAAAGTTACTTGTATGATTCGAAGTATATGATGTACTTGTCAGTTTACTCCAGAGAAATAGAACCAATAAGATATATTGGTCTGGGGCTTCCCTGGTGGCACAGTGGTTGAGAATCTGCCTGCCAATGCAGGGGACACGGGTTCGAGCCCTGGTCTGGGAAGATCCCACATGCCGCGGAGCAACTAAGCCTGTGCGCCACAACTACTGAGCCTGCGCGTCTGGAGCCTGTGCTCCGCAACAAGAGGGGCCGCGATAGTGAGAGGCCCATGCACTGCGATGAAGAGTGGCCCCAGCTTGCCGCAACTAGAGAAAGCCCTCGTACAGAAACGAAGACTCAACACAGCCAAAAATAAATAAATAAATAAATAAAATTAAAAAAAAAAAAAGATATATTGGTCTGAAGTCTAAAGGACTGAGAACCAGATGACCTAAAGATGCAGTTGCTGTTTGAAGGCTGGAAGGCTCAAGATGCAGATGTACCAGTTTGAAGGAAATCAAGCAGGAAAAATCCTTCTTTATTTGGAAGACTGTCATTCTTTTTTTTTTTTTTTTTAACATCTTTATTGGAGTATAATTGCTTCACAATGTTGTGTTAGTTTCTGCTGTATCACAAAGTGAATCAGCTATATGTATACATATAGCCCCATATTCCCACCCTCCCTATCCCACCCCTCTAGGTGGTCACAAAGCACAGAGCTGATCTCCCTGTGCTATGTGGCTGCTTCCCACTAGCTAGCTATTTTACATTTGGTAGTGTATATATGTCCATGCCACTCTCTCACTTCGTCCCAGCTTACCCTTCCCCCTCCCCATGTCCTCAAGTCCATTCTCTACATCTGTGTCTTTATTCCTGTCCTGCCCCTAGGTTCATCAGAACCTTTTTTTTTTTTAATAGATTCTATATATATGTGTTAGCATACGGTATCTATTTTTCTCTTTCTGACCTACTTCACTCTGTATGACTGACTCTAGGTCCATCCACCTCACTGCAAATAACTCAATTTCGTATCCTTTTATGGCTGAGTAATATTCCATTGTATATATGTGCCACATCTTCTTTATCCATTCATCTGTCGTTGGATACTTAGGTTGCTTCCATGTTCCGGCTATTGTAAATAGTGCTGCAATGAACATTGTGGTCATTGACTCTTTTTGAATTATGGTTTTCTCAGGGTATATGCCCAGTAGTGGGATTGCTGGGTCGTATGGTAGTTCTATTTTTAGTTTTTTAAGGAACCTCCATACTGCTCTCCATAGTGGCTGTATCAATTGACATTCCCACCAACAGTGCAAGAGGGTTCCCTTTTCTCCACACCCTCTCCAGCATTTACTGTTAGCAGATTTTTTGATGATAGCCATTCTGACCGGTGTGAGGTGGTACCTCATTGTAGTTTTCATTTGCATTTCTCTAATGATTAGTGACGTTGAGCATCCCTTCATGTGTCTGTTGGAAATCTGTACATCCTCTTTGGAGAAATGTCTATTAGGGTCTTCTGCCCATTTTTGGATTGGGTTGTTTGTGTTTTTGATATTGAGCTGCATGAGTTGCTTGTATATTTTTGAGATTAATCCTTTGTCAGTTGCTTCGATAGCAAATATTTTCTCCCATTCTGAGGGTTGTCTTTTCATCTCGTTTATGGTTTCCTTTGCTGTGCAAAAGCTTTTAAGTTTCATTAGGTCCCATTTGTTTATTTTTGCTTTAATTTCTTTTTCTCTAGGAGGTGGGTCAAAAAGGATCTTGCTGTGATTTATGTCATAGAGTGTTTTGCCTATGTTTTCCTCTAAGAGTTTTATAGTGTCTGGCCTTACATTTAAGTCTTTAATCCACCTTGAGTTTCTTTTTGTGCATGGTGTTAGGAAGTGTTCTAATTTCATTCTTTTGCATGTAGCTGTCCAGTTTTCCCAGCACCACTTATTGAAGAGGCTGTCTTTTCTCCATTGTATATTCTTGCCTCCTTTATCAAAGATAAGGTGACCATATGCGTGAGGGTTTATCTCTGGGCTTTCTATCCTGTTCTATTGATCTATATTTCTGTTTTTGTGCCAGTACCATACTGTCTCAATTACTGTAGGTTTGTAGTATAGTCTGAAGTCCAGGAGCCTGATTCCTCCAACTCCGTTTTTCTTTCTCAAGATTGCTTTGGCTATTCAGAGTCTTTTGTGTTTCCATACAAATTGTGAAACTTTTTGTTCCTGTTCTGTGAAAAATGCCATTGGTAATTTGATAGGGATTGCATTGAATCTGTAGACTGCTTTGGGTAGTATAGTCATTTTCACAATATGGATTCCTCCAATCCAAGAACATGGACTATCTCTCCATCTGTTTGCATCATCTTTAATTTCTTTCATCAGTGTCTTAGAGTTTTCTGCATTCAGGTCTTTTGTCTCCTCCGGTAGGTTTATTCCTAGGTATTTTATTCTTTTTGTTGCAATGGTAAATGGGAGTGTTTCCTTAATTTCTTTTCAGAGTTTTCATCATTAGTGTATAGGAATGCAAGAGATTTCTGTGCTTTAATTTTGTACCCTGCTAGTTTACCAGATTCATTGATTAGCTCAAGTAGTTTTCTGGTAGCATCTTTAGGATTTAGAATCTTTAGGATTCTCTATGTATAGTATCATGTCATCTGCAAACAGTGACAGGTTTACTTCTTCTTTTCCAATTTGGATTCCTTTTATTTCTTTGTCTTCTCTGATTGCTGTGGCTAAAACTTCCAAAACTATGTTGAATAATAGTGGTGAGAGTGGGCAACCTTGGCTTGTTCCTGATCTTAGTGGAAATGGTTTCAGTTTTTCACCATTGAGAATGATGTTTGCTGTGGGTTTCTCATATATGACCTTTATTATGTTGAGTTAGGTTCCCTCTCTGCCTACTTTCTGTAGAGTTTTTATCAGAAATGGGTGTTGAATTTTGTCAAAAGCTTTCTCTGCATCTATTGAGATTATCATATGGTTTTTCTCCTTCAAGTTGTTAATATGGTGTATCACATTGATTGATTTGCATATGTTGAAGAATCCTTCCATTCCTGGGATAAACCCCACTTGATCTTGGTGTATGACCTTTTCAATCTGCTGTTGGATTCTGTTTGCTAGTATTTTGCTGAGGATTTTTGCATCTATGTTCATCAGTGATATTGGATTGTAGTTTTCTTTTTTGTGACATCTTTGTCTGCGTTTGTTATCAGGGTGATGGTGGCCTCGTGGAATGAGTTTGGGAATGTTCTTCCCTCTGCTATATTTTGGAAGAGTTTGAGAAGGATAGGTGTTAGCTCGTCCCTAAATGTTTGATAGAATTCACCTGTGAAGACATCCGGTTCTGGGCTTTTGTTTGTTGGAAGATTTTTAATCACAGTTTCAATTTCAGTGCTTGTGATTGGTCTGTTTATATTTTCTATTTCTTCCTGGTTCAATCTTGGAAGGTTGTGCTTTTCTAAGAATTTGTCCATTTCTTCCAGGTTGTCCATTTTATTGGCATATAGTTGCTTGTAGTAATCTCTCATGATCCTTTGTATTTCTGCAGTGTCAGTTGTTACTTCTCCTTTTACATTTCTAATTCTGTTGATTTAAGTCTTCTCCCTTTTTTTCTTGATGAATCTGGCTAAAGGTTTATCAATTTTGTTTATCTTCTCAAAGAACCAGCTTTTAGTTTTATTGATCATTGTTATTGTGTCCTTCAGTTCTTTCTCATTTATTTCTGATCTGATCTTTCTGATTTCTTTCCTTCTGTTAACTTTGGGGTGTTTTTTTTTTGTTCTTCTTTCTCTAATTGCTTTAGGTGTAAGGTTAGATTGTATATTTGAGATTTTTCTTATTTCTTGAGGTAGGATTGTATGCTATAAACTTCCCTCTTAGAACTGCTTTTGCTGCATCCCATAGGTTTTGGGTTGTCATGTTTTCACTGTCATTTGTTTCTAGGTATTTTTTGATTTTCTCTTTGATTTCTTAGTGATCTCTTGGTTATTTAGTAGTAATTGTTTAGCCTCCATGTATTTGTATTTTTAACAGTTTTTTCCCTGTAATTGATATCTAGTCTCATAGCGTTGTGATTGGAAAAGATACTTGATACGATTTCAATTTTCTTACCAAGGCTTGATTTGTGACCCAAGATATGATCTATCCTGGAGAATGTTCCATGTGCATTTGAGAAGAAAGTTTATTCTGTTGTTTTGGGGTGGAATGTCCTATAAATATCAATGAAGTCCATCTTGTTTAATGTGTCATTTAAAGCTTGTGTTTCCGTATTTATTTTCATTTTGGATGATCTGTCTATTGGTGAAAGTGGAGTGTTAAATTCCCCTACTATTATTGTATTACTGTCGATTTCCCCTTTTATGGCTATTAGCATTTGCCTTATGTATTGAGGTGCTCGTATTTTGGGTGCATAAATATTTCCAATTGTTATATCTTCTTCTTGGATTGATCCTTTGATCATTATGTAGTGTCCTTCTTTGTCTCTTGTAATAGTCTTTATTTTAAAGTCTATTTTGTCTGATATGAGGATTGCTACTCCAGCTTTCTTTTGATTTCCATTTGCATGGAATATCTTTTTCCATCCCCTCACTTTCAGTCTGTATGTGTCCCTAGGTCTGAAGTTGGTCTCTTGTAGACAGCATATATATGGGTCTTGTTTTTTGTATGTATTCAGCCAGTCTATGTCTTTTGGTTGGAGCATTTAATCCATTTACATTTAAGGTAATTATGGATATGTATGTTCCTATTCCCATTTTCTTAATTGTTTTGGGTTTGTTATTGTAGGTCTTTTCCTTCTCTTGTGTTTTCTGCCTAGAGAAGTTCCTTTTGCATTTGTTGTAGAGCTGGTTTGGTGGTGCTGAATTCTCTTAGCTTTTGCTTGTCTGTAAAGGTTTTAATTTCTCTGTCGAATCTGAATGAGGTCCTTTCTGGGTAGAGTAATCTTGGTGGTAGGTTTTTCCCTTTCATCATTTTAAATATGTCCTGCCACTCCCTTCTGGCTTGCAGAGTTTCTGCTGAAAGATCAGCTGTTAACCTTATGGGGATTCCCTTGTATGTTATTTGTTGTTTTTCCCTTGCTGCTCTTAATAATTTTTTTTTTGTAGTTAATTTTTGATAGTTTGATTAATATGTGTCTTGGTGTGTTTCTCCTTGGATTTATCCTGTATGGGCCTCTCTGCGCTTCCTGCACTTGCTTGACTATTTCCTTTCCCATGTTGGGGGAGTTTTCAACTGTAATCTCTTCAAATATCTTCTCAGACTGTTTCTTTTTCTCTTGCTCTTCTGGGACGTCTATAATTCGAATGTTGTTGCATTTAATGTTGTCCCAGAGGTCTCTGAGACTGTCCTCAGTTCTTTTCATTCTTTTTTCTCTATTCTGCTCTGCAGTAGTTATTTCCACTATTTTATCTTCCAGGTCACTTATCTGTTCTTTTGCCTCAGTTAACCTGCCTTTGATTCCTTCTAGAGAATTTTAAATTTCATTTATTGTGTTGTTCATCATTGTTTGTTTGCTCTTTAGTTCTTCTTGTTCCTTGTTAAATGTTTCTGTTATTTTCTCCATTCTATTTTCAAGGTTTTGGATCATCTTTACTATCATTACTCTGAATTCTTTTTCAGGTAGACTGCCTATTTCCTCTTCATTTGTTTCGTCTGGTGGGTTATTACCTTGCTCCTTCATCTGCTGCATACTTCTCTATCCTCTCATTTTGTTTACCTTACTGTATTTGGGGTCTCCTTTTTGCAGGCTGCACCTTCGTAGTTCCCATTGTTTTTGGTGTCTGCCCCCAGTGGGTGAGGTTTGTTCATTGGCTTGTGTAGGCCTTCTGCTGGAGGGGACTGGTACCTGTGTTCTGGTGGGTGGGGCTGGATCTTGTCTTTCTGGTGGGCAGGGCCACGTCCAGTGGTGTGTTTTGGGGTGTCTGTGAACTTAGTATGATTTTAGGCAGCCTCTCTGCTAATGGGTTTGGTTGTGTTCCTGTCTTGCTAGTTGTTTGGCATGGGGCATCCAGCACTGGAGCTTGCTGGCCGTTGTGTGGAGCTGGGTCTTAGCGTTGAGATGGAGATCTGTGGGAGAGCTTTCTCCGATTGATATTATGTGGGGCCAGGAGGTCTCTGGTGGTCCAATGTCCTGAACTCGACTCTCCCACCGTAGAGGCTCAGGCCCAACACCCAACTGGAGCACCAAGACCCTGTCAGCCACACGGGTCAGCAGAAAAGGGAGAAAAAAAGAAAGAAAAAATAATAATAAATAAATAAATTATTAAAATAAAAAAATTAAAAGAAAAAAAGGAAGAGAGAGCAACCAGAGCAATAAACAAATCCACCAATGATACCAAGTGCTAAAAACTAAACTAAGATAAACATAAAAATCAGAAACAAATCAGTCTCAGACAGCAAACTCCAAGAGTAAAGTTGCTCCCAAAGTCTACCACCTCAATTTTGGGATGATTCGTTGTCTCTTCAGGTATTCCACAGATGCAGGGTACATCAAGTTGATGGTGGGGATTTAATCCGCTGCTCCTGAGGCTGCATGGAGAAATTTCCCTTTCTCTTGTTTGTTCGCACAGCTCCTGGGTTCAGCTTTGCTTTTGGCCCTGCCTTTTCGTGTAGGTAGCCCTCAGGCATCTGTTCCCGCCCAGACGGGAGGGGGTTAAAGCAGCGGCTGATTAGTGGGCTCATGCTCATTCAGACTTGGGGGACAGAGGGGATACGGTAGTTATAATTGGAATGTGGGGTGAGCCTGTGGCTGCAGAGGCTGGGGTGACGTTACAACAGCCTGAGGCACGCCGTGTGTTCTCCTGGGGAACTTGTCCCTGGATCACGGGACCCTGGCAGTGGCGGGCTGCACAGGCTCCTGGGGGGTTGTGGATAGTGACCTGTGCTTGCACACAGGACTCTTGGTGTCTGCAGCAGCAGCCTTAGCGTTTCATGCCCGTCTCTGGGGTCTGTGCTGCTAGCTGTGGCTCGCATCTATCTCTGGGGCTCGTTTAGGTGGTGTTCTGCCTTCTGTGGGCAGGCAGGGAAGGAATCCCCTCTCCTCGAGCACCCCGAAACAATGGTCTCTTGGCTGTTAGGCAGGTCCAGACTTTTTCCCGGACTCCCTCCCGGCTAGCTGTGGCGCACTAGCCCCCTTCAGGCTGTGTTCATGCACCCAACCCCAGTCCTCTCCCTGGGATCTGACCTCCGAAGCCCGAGCCTCAGCTCTCAGCCCACACCCACACCAGTGGGTGAGCAGACAAGCCTCTCAGGCTGGTGAGTGCTGGTTGTCACCGATCCTCTGTCCGGAAGTCTCTGCGCTTTGCCCTCTGCACCCCTGTTGCTGAACTCTCCTCCGTGGCTCTGAAGCTTCCCCCCCGTCTCTGCCAGTGAAGGGGCTTCCTAGTGTCTGGAGACTTTTCCTCCTTCACAGCTCCCTCCCAGAGATGCAGATCGTGTCCCTATTCTTTTTTCTCTGTTTTTTCTTTTTTCTTTTGCCCTACCCAGGTACATGGGGATTTTCTTGCCTTTTGGGAAGTCTGAGGTCTTCTGCCAGCGTCCAGTAGGTGTTCTGTAGCAGTTGTTCCACATGTAGATGCATTTTTTTGATGTATTCGTGGGGAGGAAGGTGATCTCCACGTCTTACTCCTCTGCCATCTTTTTTTTTTTTTTTTTTTTTCTTTATAAATGAGAATCTCCTCTTTATTCCACCTGTAAAAGCTGGTTTCTGGAACTGGATAGGGAAAGAACTTTGGCATGGCTCTACCTCTGTGTGGGCCCTAGAGATAAAGGTCTAGATTCTGGTGACAAGGCCTTTCTCCAGGTGGGAATGAAAAGTCCTGCCCCTTCAGTCCCAAATTAGGGGGTAGGAGCAACGATGTAGGGCAATTCCTTGGTGAGGTGTAAATCAAGCTTGCGGCAGGCTCTTCCAGGCAAGTTCTAAGATCCCATACTGGGCAATGTCCATAGGGAGCATGGTACGTACATCTTGAAGGTCCCCCCTGGAATTCTTTTGCAGGCTGCTACCTGCAAGCTCCATTTATTCAATTTAATAATCAATTAAGGTCACAGGGCTTGGCAAGGAAACTGACAAGAGAAAAATGGGAATAGATCATTTAAAGTTGACTTTTTTCATAAAAATCATGGTAGTTCTGGGAGGTGAAGAAATGACTTTTTAAAAAATAACATGGTATCTTTAAAAGAGAGCAGAGGGTTCAAGGGAAAAACTAAGAAAAATAACTTTAAAGAATAGATGTTCAAAATATTTGTTTATTTTGTTATATAAACAGTTAAAAAATTCTTCAGAAAATATAAACTTGTACCTAGAATTTCATTAAAACCACAACACTAATAGACTATAGGTATTTGAAGTGAATTTGTGCTTCAGTGTTAGATTGAGATATGTAGAGTCACTTTCATACACTTTAATTTCTAGAAATGAACACATATTACCTAAGATTTTTCTAGTTGAACCATACCCTTGAGGAATGACAAAGTTAGGATCCATTTTACTTCATTAAGAAAAACAGGCTCCTAGTTCATATCTTTCTTTTGAAAGCTACCTGCTGTCAGCCATATCCTTGTGTAGGCAAAAGTTTCTTATTTGTAAAATTCAGGCTTTCCATGATTTTAACCAAAAAGGAATAAAATAATTATATCACATTGTTTATTTGATTCATTAAAAATATGGATAGCCAGAAAGATGGCTAGTCAGACAGATTATTATACTGGCTGAATCCTTAAGGAACCTGAGATTAAGAACATGACCAGAAAGCACTAGGGAGGTATATATCAGAGAGCAGGAGACGGTTAAAGCAAAAGAGAATATACTGCATTGTTGGGCTCAGAATGGAAAGGGCTGGCTTTTTACAGGCTACTCCATTGCTCTAAAGCTCTTGCAGCAAAGGAAACTTAAAAATGTATTATCCAGTACAACCTGCATCTTGAAGAAAGTGATTAATGCAATTGGGCGAGTCTATAACAGAGCCATAATATAGTGTTGAAAGGGGCCTGCTGAGGCAAGATGTAGTGTTGAAAATGTGCTGTTTCTTAGTAGTAATAGAGGTTACCAAAGGGAGCCTTAAAAAAAGTAGTCCTGGCCAGTGATTAAGCTAACATTAACACCTTTTCCTACTTGCAAAGACTCCAATTTTCCCCAAGAGCCTCTGGTTCTTTAAACTTTTTCTTCTTGTTTTTTTTTGCTTGGTTTGGATATTTCATTTTCTGCTAGGGATTTTGGAAACAAGGATGAAGGAGGGAAGAAAATCTTGGGGGAAACAGAGGCAGGAAGTTGGATTTTTTTCTTTCAGCAATCATTTCTTCTTCTTTAAACTGGAAATATCCTGTATATCATATCCTGTCATGTGTCATGTTTCAGGATAGGGCAGATAGATATGGTACAGTTAATGTCTGTAGACTGGGGCAGACTAGGAGGAAAAGGACTTTGGAATTAGACTGCCCGTTGGGGACGTGCGGTTCTGGAGGGGAACTCTGCTTCATGTGTAGGTAACGAGTTAGCCTGGACAGTAGAGCAGGTTTCCAAAAGTTTAGGCAACAAATAGGTGGTAATTCCAGTAAGAAGTTGGTGTTGGAGGGGGCATTCAGTATGAAGCCTGTTGGAAGCCTGGTAAAAATGAGACAGTGGGAAATCCTGAATGCCAGTTTGGAAACTCATATGGTAGATGGTGGGAAGCCTCTTAGTAGGGGGTGGCAGTGCCCCAGACACTGGCCTGAGGATAAAGAACATGACTCAAGCCCATGGTAGAGAAACTTGCATGAAATGACCCTTGCCCCAAGGGATTTTATTTTCCTGGCACTGATAAGATTCCTGTTTGGATAGTGGCTAAGTTGTTAACAGAGAAGAAAAACAAGGAAACGAGCACGAATTGTTGATTCTTCCAAAGTGGGTAGCAAAAACAGCAGTAGCAGGTTGACACTGCAAACTCTCATCTCTAATGTAACAGCACACAATTCCCTTGACAAGAGACAAAGCAACTGCTAGGTTTAATGTGTCTTTACATGAACAAATGCTCTCGCATAGTAATACTGCACCGTGCTGACAATCCTTTATGAATACAGCAGTGTAACGCCGACAGTTAGCTAACAACAGAGCTGCCTGCCCAGATAGAAGGTTTGGAACTACACGGGAGGCACATATTCAGCTCAAGGTAATTCTGGGAAAATGTGGAAAGGCTGACATCTGGACTGTCATGCAAAGCAGATACATTTTGAAGCACAAGAGAAATACCGTCTGAGAGGTCCTAGTGAGGCTTCCAAATTGTCATCAAGAACTTGTTAAATTTTCATAATTTTAATGTGGAAGCAAAAAAGATTGCTTTAGAGAAGTAGTGGGAGGGACCAGTACTTGAGATGGATGCATTTATTCATTTACTGAATATTTCTTGACTACTTTCTGTAGTCCAAGTACTGTGCTAGGTGGCAGAGATACGGACATGACTAAGACAGTCCCTGACCACAAGAGAGTTATTATCTAAATTTGGAGGGGGAAATAAGCCAACAATTACAGTGTGCTGTGGTGATAAGTAGGAATTAAGTAAAGGTTGCTATGGGAGCTGAGTTAAAGAGCATCTAACTCTGTATGCATGTGTGTGCACATGTGTGTATATGCATGTATGAAGGGTGGTGTTGGTCAAAGAAAGTTTCCAGGAGAAGGGGATATTTGAATTAGGTATTATAGGGTAAGTAAGGATGTGTCAGAGGAATGGGTGAGTGGGTGGATAGGTGAGCATTCCTGTTGGAGGTAAGGATATATACAAAAGCTCAGATTCATAAAAGGGACACTTATGGAGTACATGGTGTACATTGCGCTGGGAGATATGGTGGAGACATGGAAATCAAGAACTGCCAAATGCCTTATTCAGTAGCACCTTTTTGGGGTCTTTGTAAAGTTTTTCTCTCATGGCAAGACAGAAGCAGATTATATATCAAGTGTTTCCTGATACAAAACTGATTAGATCTTAGAGGAAGTTGTAGGAGAAGTTTAAGAGATTTCCTTCTCTGAAAGATGTGGTGTAGAAAGTAAGGAAACTAATAAAGAGTTCTTTCAACTCTGGGATTTCTCTTTGTTTCCAAAACTGACTGAAAGGAGTTGGGAAAGATTAATGAAGGGGAAGGACACTGCATGGAATGCAATTGCAAAATGGTGCAAACATTGTGGGATCTTATATAGGGGTGCTTCAATATCAAGATGATGATTGTGGCATAATGGACTAAGATTATTTAATAACCCTAAAGCATCTAAACTACTTGCAGTAAATTCTAACATGCTATCCTTGCAACTTTTATAAACAGGATGCACTCAGTTCAGGAAACTGCACTGAAGAAAGCCCAGATCATTACGGACATTTGGTTGGTCTTCAGCAATGTGTCTTGATTTCCAGTACTCCTCCATCTTATAGACTGTCTTCTGCCACTTGTGATCTGGAGGGCTCTGGTCCAGCCTGTGTATGGTAGCCCATTCATTAGTGGTGTCCAGGTTCATGTCTAGTTCTCTGTTAAACCCAACTACTTGTGTGCTAACTTTATCAAGTTTTTGCTTTGACATTTACATCCTACAAATTACATGCAAACTGTAAGCAGATATTTTGAGATATAAATGTATATCATGTTTGGTTTTCAAAGCACATTTCTCCATCCCTTCTTTACTTGTCACATTCCATCGATAACAGGAGAACCAGTGCTACCAGAGATGACAGCAGGGCTGGCTCAAATAAGAATGCCATTCAAAGTCATCTCCATCTGGAAACGTGGGAAAACATAGGAAATTTCATAGAATTATCAAATGCTGGAGTTAGTAAGGACATTGAAAATCATCCAGTTCCTCATCTTCAATTGGCAGATGGGGAAACTGAGGTCCTTGCTCAGAGCCCTGCAATAATAATGGACTAGAGTTTTAAATGCTAGGCCAACACTTCCTTCTCAGCTGTACTGTTTTCCCTTTCATCCTTATGAATACTTCTTTTCTATTATGGGTCAGCTATTTTAGAAAACACTTGGCAAATATAAATGCCATAAAAATGTGTTATTTAAAAAAAATTTGTATAAGTTACATTGAATTAAGACTGTAAACCTTACACTTATTAAAACCTCACATATTTGGTTACATTTTTCACACAAAGCTCCCAAAGTCCAACAGCCTCTGCATATGGAGTTTTTTTTTCACCTCACATGATCCCATGTGAAAGCTAGCAACCTGGCTAGCAACTCATCATGGTAACTTGGTTGGCAAAGGCAATCGAGCAAATCTGTGTCATTACTTACTTAAGCACGTCGCTTATTACAGAGTGATCCCATCTATTTCTTGCTTTGCCCATGTAACGGCCTTAAGAGGCACACAGGAAAGTATTAATTTTCCCATCATAGAGATGAGAAAGCAACATCTTAGAATAATTGATTTGTTCACAGTCATGGAGCTGGTCTATAGCAGAGCTGAGCTAGTAACCAGGCTTTCTCACTGTTGGTTGTGTACTCCTTTTACCCTATCAAATCATTGTCATCATTACGACCATCATCATTGCCACCACCACCAGCATCAACACCATCATCATCACATTTCTTTCTCCGACGATAGTAACTTTTCTAAGGTCAGCAGATCTCGATATATAATAGCATCTCTCTTACAGTACCATTGCCCCAGACTTGCCTCTTGGTTGCCTAGGAGGTTGTAGGGAAGATGACCACGCCTAACTATGTTTTAGGGACCCCATCCTACCATTAACTCCTCAATAGCAGTTAACAGTAGGATTGACATTTAGTGTGTCCCCAAACCATACTTCCTAAAACATCTGAAGAAATTGCTGACATTTTTTGATCGCAAGTACCGCAGTGAAAATTTTGATGGCAAAATTAGCAACTCAAAATAATTGGTCTTAAGCAACTCTAGTCCTGCCTTTGGTGTTTCTTCAAGGAGTCCCATCCCTCACTCCTTGATCCTATATCTCCTAGTCCCTCTACACTTCTGTGCAGCTTCCCAACCACTGAGCTTGCCCACTTTTTGTGGCATACCTTTGGGCTCTCTGCTTCTCATTTTACAACTAATTAGTACTCATGCTTTTATCATTTTCCCCATTAGTGACTCCAGTGACAGGGAAATACATAGGGGTAGACAGAAACTTGTGTACTCTTTCATATCACCAGTATCCACTGATCGGCCAAAAGACAGGCTGAATCAGACAATAGATTAAATTGGGGATGATGGGACTGGGTAAAGATGGTCAAAAGGTACAAACTTACAGTTATGATAAATAAGTTCTGGGGATGCATGGCATATTTGAAAATTGCTAAGAGAGTAGATCTTAAAAGTTCTTGAGGAAAAAATATTTGTAACTGTGTGAGTTGATGGATGTTTACTAAACTTATTGTGGTAACCGTTTCACAAAATATACATCTATCAAATCAATGTTGTATACCTCAAACTTATACAGTGTTGTATATGAATTATATATAACACTCAATAACACTGGGGAAAAAAAAACAGATTAGGCAGGAATACATGGGAAGTATCCATTGGCTTAATCAAATAAATCTCCCTCCCTCCCTTTGTTCCTGTTTTCCTTCCCTCCCTCCTCTCAGTCCATATTCACTGAACATCTTTTCTGAATATAGCAAAGTATGAAAATGATAGGGAGCTAACAACCTAGTTGGAAGACAAGTCTTATACACTGGGATAGGGTCAGGGTGTGGGAGAGAAGGACTTTGTTATTAAATAAGTTTGGGAATGTTAAGTTAGCAGGGATCATAAACTCAAATACCTTCAGAGGCCAGGCCTCTGAAGAAAGGCTGACATCTGGACTGTCAGGTCATATTAATGTAGTGTAGTGTGAAGACAATAGGGCAAGGTGGCATCTGTAGGCCTCCAGTTTGCACTTCTGAGTTAAAAAAAAAATGCCACTGGGGCATTAATATCCTGAGACAAAGAGTTTTAGAAATACTGTTCTAGAGAGTGGGAAGTCATTGAAGAATTCTGAAATGGACATAATATCATTAAAGGCATGTTCTGAGGGAGAATGAGAAGGAGGCAGAGGACTCGGTATGAATTAAATGTAGGGAGACAACATATACCAGTTAGTGTCCAACAGTCCTGGTTTTCCAGCTGTAACTATTAGTAGTGTGCCCCTCACTCTCACAGGTGTCCTGATCTGGACAGAAAAGATCACCCTAATTAGTGGGCTATGTCAGCCATTTTTTTGGTCAGTAGAACCCCCATTCACAAGGACTCCAACAGGCCCCTGTTAACATTTAAGATAATTTCTTAGTAGGGGGTCCTCTACCCCACCCATGGCATATCATAGTTTAGGTGTGGATGGAGAGAGTGCTCACACACAAGAGAACAACAGAAGCTGACATTTCCAAGGTGCTTTGTTGCTGGAGTGATGGTGGTAAGATTGACAAGTTTAGGTATTGGTATATGGTAGTATAATCACAGGATGATGTGGGGAAGGACATTTATCAAACAGGGAGTGCTGATTTTCTCAGGGGAATGGGATTGAATGGCGGAAAGGGGCAGACTATGAATTTTTTTGTTTATATGCTCCTCCATTGGTTGAATTATTTTATATAAGTATTACATTGGTAAAATTTTGAAAGACCCAATAAAACTATTTTATAAATATAAAGAAGGCTAGGTTGGGTCCATATCCTGTGATATACTAATAGATTTGTACATATGTAAGTATTTGAACAGATTTAGATCATCTTATCTTCTTATGAACTTATTTATTTCTTTATTTTTGGCCGCACGGCTTGCAGGATCTTAGTTTCCTGACCAGGGATTGAACCCACACCCTCGGCAGTGAAAGTGCGGAATCCTAACCACTGGACTGCCAGGGAGTTTCCTGTTACTATATACATTTAAAAAATTCTTTTGGCTGTGTGGGATCTTCGTTGTGGCTTGCGGGCTCTAGTCCCCTGACCAGGGGTCTAACCCAGGCCCCCTGCATTGGGAGCGGAGTCTTAACCACTGGACCACCAGGGAAATCCCGCAATATACTTAACCTTTAGTTCTTAAGGACTAAAAAAGTGGATACCAGTACCATCTGTGAAATACTGTATCAAGTAACATCTCTATAGTATAGTTTGCAAGGTGAATGTTATAATCTTTTTTTACACATGAGGAAAAGGCTTCAGAAAGGCTCAGTGACTGATCCAGGGCTACACAGTTTATAAGTATCAAGTTGGAATTCCCATCCAAGGCTGTTGGTATCAAAGCCCATGCAATTGTAGGTAAACAGTAGAAGACATATGCAGCAATATTAGATTTTAAAACTTTCAAACATGGGGCCTAAGTACAGCTATTATTCATTCCAGCAGGTTGCACTGGGGAATATAAAAAATAGTTCTGAAACTTCTCTTTCAATGCTGTTCTCTAAAAAGACCTACAACTTCGGGGTAAGGTGGATGGGTGGTAGACTACATCTGACATTGTTTGGTCCTTGTCGTAACAAAAGGATCTTTTAATGAAATAATTGTATCAGGACTGGATGCAAGTTTGAATTTTTTTTCTTGTTTATTGATATCTCAAAGCACATGCCTAGGGCTTTCCTGGTGGCGCAGTGGTTGAGAATCTGCCTGCCAATGCAGGGGACACGGGTTCGAGCCCTGGTCTGGGAAGATCCCGCATGCCGCGGAGCGACTAGGCCCGTGAGCCATAATTACTGAGCCTGCGCGTCTGGAGCCTGTGCTCCGCAACAAGAGAGGCCGCAATAGTGAGAGGCCCGCGCATCGCGATGAAGAGTGGCCCCCGCTTGCCGCAACTGGAGAAAGCCCTCGCACAAAAACGAAGACCCAACACAGCCATAAATAAATAAATAAATAAATTTAAAATAAAAATGTGATTTGAATAAAAAATATAAAATCTGGTTTAAAAAAAAAAAAAAAGGATTCCTTCTTAAAAAAAAAAAAAAAAAAGCACATGCCTATTAAGTAATTCTCAGACCAGTCCTATAAGGATAATATCGATAACACTATGGCACTCTCAGAGGTGTCCCTCTCTTTCAGTCTTCTACCAAATGCAAAGTATGTCATTCACAGAGTCATGGTTTATAGACTCTTCGTGGTCATACATGACTATGAAACTCCCAGTGACTTCTGATCCTGGTTTGTCTACCTGCACAACCTTGGGAAAGTCACTTATATTTTTGAACCTCATTTCCTTCTCATGTAGGAACTACAGCCCTTCAAAAATTTCTTCTCTTTCAGGTATTTCTGGGACTCCGCAGGGGAAATCGTACTTGCTTGTGAATCATCCTGGACCACAGTTTACTCTTTATGCTCTTGTGGTGAATCCTACTGTTGCTCTTCTCCAAACTTCTGTCCCTGTTGCTGGTATTTTTCGCCACCCAGAGCCCATGTTCCACCCTAGGTCAAAGCTTGTCATAGTGAAATAGTCCGTGTGAATGGTTCCCCTAGAGCTGTAAAGTGCATAACCCGTTCATGTATGACAAAGCCCTAGTTAAGCCTAACCTAATAGTTTGCTAAACATGCCCAGACATGTCTAAATCTCCCACTAGGACAGTAGAAGTGATGAATGTTTTCTGCATATACAAATATAACTTGTTGTTACTATTATAAATATTAATTTGTGACAATTCGGAATGAGCTTTATCAAGGAACATAGTTTCTCCTGGTTGAGGAGAAATTCTTGGTCATATGTGACTTAAGTGGGTTCTGTCACATGCCTTACATGGTAGGTTGGTAAAGGACCTTTCATTGCCCCTTAATGACCTTGTAGTCTGTGGTTATAGAATTATATGTGGATCTGCATGGTAACCCAAGAAGGGTGTGGACCTGAAAAGGTCATCTCTACAAAAACAGCACTGCTGTTCCATTTTCAGTATTCTGACACTGAGAATGTTGAAGTTCAAAGACACAAATTAGAAGAGAGCAAAAGAATAAGAAAGCAGAGCAAAAAATTTTTTCTAGATTTTACATATATGTGTATAAACATACACACATATACAAAGATTAACCCTAGAGTCTGCTCTAAAGAACTAAAGTTATTGCTGCTTTTAAAAATAAGAACAAAAAAAATGTGAAAACTTTAAAATTAAATTCCAACATTTTCAAACAAGTGCTGCCTGGGAGATCACGCAAAGCATCCAAAGCCTAAATTGAATGTATGTTGGCAAGAGCATCTTCACATCTCTCTAAATAACTAGCTAATACAGTCAGTATTTTGCACCTCATCGAGGCCTGGCACTTATTTGCAAAATGTTCCAGTCAATTGTCAACTAAAAAGAATGCAGAATTTCAATCCTTTTTTGGGGGAAAAGCAGGCAAAATTTTCTCTTCTCCCAAAGAATGTTGCATTGCAAAGACTGGAATTCTCCAGGGACTGCCAAGACTGCTGTCAGGTGTAATCGAGCCCTTCAGCATTTTTAGGATAAAGGCAGAATCAACAAGAAAACAAAAGATGAAGCCATTCAAAAAAGAGGTATAGATGCACCCATCTGTAAGCTGCTATAATTTGCTATAATTAAGCATTTTATCTATCCTATTGAAAAAAGTTTAATAGAAAGTCAAATACAAAGCACGTAAAATACTCTGTTTCTCTTTTCCTTATTCTTTTGCCAGGCCTCTATTTATCTGACCAGAATAAAAGTTCATCAGTCACTCAGCCTTTCATTTAATGGTTTATTTATTTAAGAGAAAGGCAAGTGATCACAAAAAAGTATTAGCTGCACAGCTTAGCAGTCAAGGAATATATCATCTAGCAGAGGGGAAGAGATAGTACGGACACTATTGTGATACAGAATAGAGAAGAGGCACCATGAAAGAAGAGCAAGTGTCTGTAAGCGTCCAAAAGAAGGATACATGGGTGGAGGTTGGGGTCTCATTTTTTGAACCCACCTACATTACAGGCATTATTCTTAGTGTTTTACACATTAAACACTTTAACAATCCTATGTGGTAGGTATGATCTCCATCTTATAGATGAAGAAATTGAGACTTAGAGGTTCAAATCCATTTGGTTAGGTCCCCACAATAGATGATAGGGCTGATACTAGAATCCTCAGGTACCTCTGACTCTGATTTCTGACAGAAAGGCTTTAGGGGACACGTCACAGAGATAGGGGCATTCACAGGTTCTTGAGGATTTGGTAGATTTGAACAGTGGGAGAGGTGAGAAAAGCTTATTTCTTGAAGTAGAAATAGTATGGACCTAGGAGTTAAAGTTTGTTTGGAGCCCAGGGTAGGAGCAGAGTTTCTGTATGTATTGAGTTGGGACCCATAGCTAGTTTGTAAGTTGAAATCTTGGTAAAAGTGGGGAATCATTAAAAAAACAACACATGTAGACTTTTAATTTTAACATAAAATGTACAGGCATGCATTTATTTGCCAGTCTTTTCCTGAAGAACCAAATCATTTTCTCGGAGTATGAGTCTGCTGATTGGAGACCCTGCCCATAACACCATTTTATGCCTGATTTGATATAAACCAGTTTGGCTTATTTAAAGTGGAGCAAAACTAGGAGACACCTGAGAGCAGTCTGAGTCTGATATTTTTCTGTATTTTTATTATTTATTTTCTCAATCTGTTATAGCTGTATTGCCCATTTTTAATTGGACATCATTCTTTTGTTGGCTTGTTTTTTTTTTTTAATCAAGCATATAACTCAGTTTTCATAGAAACTATTTTCTTTCTGTACTTATATTTTATCAGTTTTTGTGTTTAATTAAATCACATAATTGCAAAAACAAGTAAGACTGGCATAAATAGGTTTGGACAAGCATGTAGCTAATTGGTGGGAGAAGGGCACAGATGTACTGTATTACTTGCTAGCTCAAAGCGTTTAATCATCCATGTTTTACAGAGGCCATATTTTACACAGGGAGTGGAGAATATTGATCTGATGAGTCAATTAAATAGAAATATTTTAAGAGAACTACTGTTGCAATGGAAAAGTAGGAGATAACGTATACTGGGGTTGGATCTTCTAGGGTCTTGAATGCCAAGCTAAGTAGTTTAGTCATCATTGATTAGCCATTGTTGCCATCCCCACAATGTTGGGATTGTTGTGCTCAGAGCTGTGGCCAGGGAAGATTAAGTTAGATACTGCCTAGAGAGATTTGGTAGAGAAAACAGTGAGAAGGAATAGTACAATGGCAAGTGAAAGGAGAAAAGGGGATGGATGTGAAAGATTGTGGGTATAGGATAAGTAGGACATGACAGGGGATCAGATGTGAGTGTGGTATTCAATGTGCCTGTCTCATTAAAGTGAGTAGTAAGTAGGAATTTGCTACCCTGACATGATATGGAACTCCAGGGACTTTACTAGTGCTTTTGACTTTTTGTTCCATTTAGCTTTAGTCATTGTGCAAACCATCCAAGTGGTTGCAGTGGTATCTATTGCAGCAACCCTCTGCCCATCACTGTGTGTACAACCTCTCCTGTATTTAGCATTTTTGTCTATTATTTTCTGGTTGTTACAGTATATACCCTATTCATTGCATTTGATACTAAGATGCACTTTTATTTATTTATTTGCATTTTTGCATCTCTAAAATCAGAATGCATCTTAAAATGTCAATGCATCTTGACATACATGATGACAAGTCAAAATTTAATCAGATGCCTATTTTTCCTTTCTTAGTATTTTTTCTTCAAAAAATAGCTGTGCTTTATAACCAATAGCATCTCACCTCCTCAACCAGGTTGCAAATTCCAGGGACGATTCTTTGGCTTCTTTCCTTCTACATTCTTTATGATGCCTCGCACAGTGCCAGGCATGGAGTAGGCCTTTAGTAAATACTTGTTAACTTATTGTTAACTTAGGTTAGAATCATGGTAGGTAGGTTCATAAATAAGGCATAGTATAAGAACTTAGAAACTGTAATATTCTGAACTTCAAGGAGACTTCCAAAATCTTTTAAGGAGACTGATAAAATATTCACAGAAATCACAGTGTGAGCAAGAATTAACTCGGTTGAATTAATTTAAAAAAAATTGTCTGTGTTGATTAGCTCTCATGACACCAAAGGAATTTTTGAAGGGGGCTATTTAATTTTCTTTCTGTTTGTATTCTTATGTATGAATATATCAATTATTGGACAAGAAAAAGTGAAGAGAGAAGGAAACATTCAGATAATAAAGCCATCTAGACTCTACAAGACAAAAATATTTTTAATGAAGTTGACTGTTTCCAAGGTTTGTCTTAGTCCAAAAAGCCTGAAAGAAAAGGAGCCAGATGTCTGAGGATACATATGTAAAAGGCATAGTGACATTTAGGCAAAGGCAAGAGGCTGGTTAAGCTGTATTCTAAGGAAGATGGTCAAAATAAGCATGGATTATCTAGAATTTCTTCAGTTTTTCAATCAGAATATAGAAATTGCTTTTCTTAGAAAAATTACTGGGTGATGGAAATAGATTTTAAAATTCTCTGCTGATATAAATCATTAATGAAAATATAGTGAATAAGAATTTTGAGAGGAAAGATACTTGCATTATCTACAAATGTAAGGTGCAAAATAAGGATTTAGCACACTGTTTCCAGGTGGGAGTAAGGTTTTTGGAGCCTGAGGACAAAAACTAAGAGATTACAATGGGTGTGGCTTGACTCTTCCTCTGTTATGTCATAAAACCTATACCATACTGGAAAACCAAACCACATTTATAAAGTGTAACCTTCCTAGAAAAATCTATCCCTTGTAGGGAGTGAACACAAATTTCCCCATGAGTAGAGTCTATGCCAGCCCTGTCAGGAAAATGATAGTAGAAATAAAACCATAAGAAGAAAATCTTTAATAAGAAAATGTTTAGTGACGCCATAGTATGGTATTGATTTAATAATAACGAAAAAAGAAGAAACGCTTTTTATTATTTATCCTGACAACTTCACTTTGAATTGACTTTTCTAGGGTTTTCAAAGATTAAATAATGCTAAGAAATCAAAACATTGTCAATTCTTGATTATTGGTATGAAGAGATGGTTTGTTGGCATGTAATTAATAACACATTTTGACTTCCATGATAGGAAGGTTTCCCAAACTTTTCTGCACATTGGAATTACCTGGGGATCTTTAAAAAATACTGTGTTTGGCTCCCAGCCCCAGACATTCTGATTTCATGGGCACAGGGTATGACCTGAGCATCAGGTTTTTAAAAAACTTTCTGGACCATTCTAATGTGCAACAAAGTTTAGGAATCACCGCATTGCCAATGAAAACATGTATTGCCTACTTTTTGTTTTGTTGACAAAAGAACTCCCACTATTCACTATGTAGACTGAGAAACCTTTTGATATCAAAACACATGCCCTTTGCAGAAAGGGTAGTTTGTAGAGAGGGGCGCTTTTGCCTGAGAGGGTGATAAGGCATGGACTAAAGGAGAATATTCTGAGAATGGAAGATTATGGGAAAGAATTAAAGGGTCTTGATACCTAATCAAGAAAAGGGATATTTCTCCCTTTCCCGAGTTTGGACTTTCATGAAGCCTTGTTAATTTGCTTAACCATCTATAAAATATATATCCATATTCAAATGTCAGTTCAAAATATATTAAAAGGTAAGTTTTGATGTTTCACTATTCTGAATTTATTTAAGCCTTGGGGGAATAATCAGAGGTCTATTTCCTGAAAGGGAAAAACACTGCAGATTGTTGATCATTGAAATCACTACTCTAGGTAGATACATATTGTATCTTTGTTGTCTTTAATTTCGATGATTCCCTGAACTAAAACTTGTTGTAATACTACCCTTCCTTATGGCCCTGACTATTCTTTGGCTAGTTCTGTGACAAAAAGAGCAAGACAATAATTTCAAGATGTATTTCCTCCATGACTCTGCTTTTGTGACTTTATCGATCCCAACATTATCTGAACTCTTTCCCTCCTTGGTTTTGGGATATCAGATGAGAGGGAGTTATTTTACTATCTCTTGAAGAATAACATCGATGAACTATTTTCGTCCAATGCAGCATAAATTGCTTTTATCCACAGTGGATTCCACCCAAAGAAGGCAGACTCTGATTACTGGTTATTAAGCTTTTTTTTTCCTGCCATATGTCTGAATGGAAACGTGGCAGATTTTCCTTTGGTTTTCAACAAAGTGTTTTCTCAAACCGCAATGAAACGAGTTGATTGAAATGCCATAATAACAGTGGTGGTAGTAGATTGTTGCTACTTCTTGATAAAACAGAGAAACGGGGCTCTTTGAAATCAGGGTAACTTTTGGGTGAAAGGATAAGGCCTTGAAACCAAAGATCAAATTTGCTGTTAGTCTAATCCTAGCTAATAAATGAGCAGTGTTTGCTTGATTGGAATCTCTTCAGACAGGATATTAGTTTCCTATCTCCTGAGACATACAAGAAACACATCAAAATGAAGAAGAAATGGCAGGGCAGCACTTGGGTTAGGTGATGTTTGTGTTGGCTGTACTTATGCAGGAGGAAAATGTCTTCTTTTTCCTGTTCAGTAGCATTCCCAATTCATTTGGGGTGATATTTAATGGGGCTGGGCATCAGCCCAGGAATGCGTACAGGAGAATGCATTAGCCACAATTAGTCTTAATGCTCTCTTCACTCGTTCTGTTCAAGAGACTGATGTATTCTGAAGATCACCTTGCTAGGAGTGCTGATCACAATGGTCTCATTAGACTTCCTGAGGCACTGAAGTGGACACTTTTGATAGTGATGTGATGTAATTGTTTTACTCTCAAGTCTGAAGCTAAAAGAGTTTATCTAAAATTAATGAGAGACTTCTTGGGGCTTCCCTAGTGGCTCATTGGTTGAGAATCCGCCTGCCAATGCAGGGGACACGGGTTCAACCCCTGGTCCAGGAAGATCCCACATGCCGAGGAGCAACTAAGCCTGTGCGCCACAACTACTGAGCGTGCGCTCTAGAGCCCGCGAGCCACAACTACTGAGCCGGCTGCAACTACTGAAGCCCTCATGCCTGGAGCCCGTGCTCCACAGCAAGAGAAGCCACTGCAATGAGAAGCCTGCGCGCACTGCAATGACAAGTAGCCCCTGCTCGCCGCAACTAGAGAAAGCCCATCATGCACAGCAACGAAGTTACAACACAGCCAAAAATAAATAAATAACATAAATACATTTTTTAAAAATAAAATAAAATTAATGAGGGATAAGATAATATGTAAAATCAAAGTCCTAGAGTCTTGGGCATCATGCAAACTGAGACTAAAATCATAATATGTTATTTGACTAAGTGCCTGAAATTGTGGACAAGGGGCATTTTTTTTACCTCAATAAATTGGATTAACTCTGTATATTCCTTTTTGTTTTTGTTTTTTCCCCAAACATTTATTGGCCACTTATATTTGTCTTTTTTTGATTGTGGTTAAATATACTTCACATAAAATTTACCACTTTAACCATTTTCTTTAAAAAAAATTATTTATTTATTTATTTATTTTTGGCTGTGCTGCCTGGCTTGTGGGATTTTAGTTCCCCGACCAGCAATTGAACCTGGGCCCTCAACACTGAGAGTGCAGAGTCCTAACCACTGGACGCCAGGCAGTTCCCCACTCTAACGATTTTAAGTGTTCAGTTCTGTGGTGTTAAGTACCTCCCATTATTGTACAACCATCACCACTGTACATCTCCAGAACACTTTCATCATCCCAAACTGAAACTCTGTGCCCATTAGGTACGAACTTCCCATTCTCTCTCTCCCCTCAACTCTGGAAACCACTATTCTAATATCTGTCTCTATGAATATGACTATTCAAGGTACCCCATATAAGTGGAATCATATGATACTTGTCCTTTTGCGTTATAAATTCTTTTTAAGCATCTGGTTTCATAAAGTCATATGGTCACCATTTAGACCAGGAAGAGATCAGTTATGCCAATCTACTTACATGGATAAGGGAGGCTGATTACTAGAAAGTTAGCTAATTTGCTCTGCTGACTTCTGGTCCATAACATTTTATCCAGTTTAAGATATTCCATTAAAACACTATTTGTACCTATATTCACTTTCATGACATTTGTGCTGAGAAAGTCTTCAACATCTTTTGCCCACCACCTCTCTACTGGTTCTATCTTATGCTCTCTCTAAATAAATTAACATTAACTATAATGATGTTGAAGATAGCTAATATTTATTGTGCTTACCATTTGACAAGCATAATGATAAGTGTTATATAGGTATTGATCTCACTCTACACAACATTTTATAAGGTACGTACTCCAGCTGTCCCCATTTACAGATGAAAAAACTGAAGCATGAAAAGTGAGGTTGCCTCCACTATGTCGTATAGCTAGTAAGTGGTAGAGCCAGGCCACTGAATAACAAAATTTACCTGGTTGATATTTAATAAATAAGAATCATTTGTTAAAATGAACTAGAATTGCACAGTCTGTTAAACTTAAGGAAACCTTATATGAAATTTCTGTTTTTTACCTTTGTCACTTACTTCATTTTCATTGATAATTCAGTTCCTTAATATGTAAAATGATTACCCATTTAGCATAATCAAAGATAATGTTAAATAGGTTAAATAAGATAGTTTGCAGAAACATTCTCATGTATAAAATACCTTTAAAAATAACTATGTTTATTCGTGTCCTGCCCCTAGGTTCTTCAGAACCATTTTGGGTTTTTTTTTGTTTTTTTTTAGATTCCATATATATGTGTTAGCATACAGTGTTTGTTTTTCTCTTTCTGACTTACTTCACTCTGTATGACAGACTCTAGGTCCATCCACCTCACTACAAATAACTCAATTTCATTTCTTTTCATGGCTGAGTGATATTCCATTGTATATATGTGCCACATCTTCTTTATCCATTCATCTGTTGATGGACACTTAGGTTGCTTCCATGTCCTGGCTATTGTAAATAGAGCTGCGGGGAGTGGGAAGGGTAAGCTGGGACGAAGTGAGAGGGTGGCATGGACATATATACACTACCAAATGTAAAATAGATAGCTAGTGGGAAGCAACTGCATAGCATAGCGTGATTAGCTCGGTGCTTTGTGACCACCTAGAGGGGTGGGATAGGGAGGGTGGGAGGGAGACGCAAGAGGGAGGAGATATGGGGATATATGTATATGTATAGCTGATTCACTTTGATATAAAGCAGAAACTAACACACCATTGTAAGGCAATTATACTCCAATAAAGATGTTAAAAAAAAAATCCTCCTTAAAAAAAGAAAAACAAAAAGCTATGTTTGATTCCCATCTGCATTTATGTATCTGTAAGTATTATTACACATGTATGTTAGGCATTAAAGAAATTAGTGACAATAATACCTGTGAGAGATGTATAGCACCAAGTTAATCACCAATCTGGGTAAAGCATTACTCTGATGATGCTTTTAGACTACAAGAATTTAAAGTTTTGCATTCTAAGTCCACATTCTCAGACAAATCTGCAGCACCTATCAGTCTATGATTTTTTTAATTTAATTTTTATTTTATATTGGAGTATAGTTGATTTACAATGTTGTGTTTGTTTCAGGTGTACAGCAAAGTGATTCGGTTATACATATACATGTATCCATCCTTTTTAGATTCTTTTCCCATATAGTTTATTACAGAATATTGAATGGAGTTCCCTGTGCTATACAGTAGTTCCTTGTGTATTATCTATTTTATATATAATAGTGTGTATATGTTAATCCCAAACTCCTAATTTATCCCTCCCCCCACCACCTTTCCCCTTTGGTAACCGTAAGTTTGTTTTCAAAGTCTGTGGGTCTGTTTCTGTTTTGTAAATAAGTTCATTTGTACCATTCTTTTTAAGATTCCACATATAAGTGATATCATATTTGTCTTTGTCTGACTTACTTCACTTAGTATGATAATCTCTAGGTCCATCTGTGTTGCTGCAAATAGCATTATTGCATTCTTTTTTATGGCTGAGTAATATTCCATTGTATATATGTACCACATCTTCTTTATCCACTTCTCTGTTGATGGACATTTAGGTTGCTTCCATGCCTTGGCTATTGTAAATAGTGCTACAGTGAACATTGGGGTGCATACATCTTTTCGAATTATGGTTTTCTCCAGATATGTGCCAAGGAGTGGGATTGCTGGATCATAGGGTAGTTGTATTTTTAGTTTTTTTAAGGAACCTCCATGATTTTCTGTCTACTTTATTTTGGTTCTGCTCCTGATTTGCTCTCAGTAGAAGCCAAGTCTGCGTTCTGTGTCTCAGTCTTATGGTTCTCTCAGTCTCATCCTACAGTCCTAATTGGATGGGTCAGTGGAATGCCTGGCTAGTCAGGAGAGTGTAGCTGAACAATTCTCAGCCACGAGGTTGGCAGAAGAGGTCATGGGTTATTTAGTGATTGACAATATCTCTCTCTCATACGGAGTCAAATCTTCCACATCAGTGTGATCAGTAATTAGAATTCCATTAGTCACTTCCTCTCTGGTAGCTCAACTCCATACACAGCATCTCCAAATGCTCATTGTAGATGCATCCTTTGTAACAGGCAGTTGGAGTGGATCCTGCTGCAGACAACAAATGATATGTGAATTTGGATGAAGTCTTTTAACTCCTAATATTGGGCAGTGTTTTTTCCTTACTCTGACATTTGCATTAGGACTGGATCAGTCCTGGGCCAGAGGGGAGACGTGATGTTCATGCCTGGTTCTCCAGAAATTAGCCTAATGCCTGAAACAGTTCATCATTGGACAGAACTTTTAGATTCTCAATTTCTATGCTTACTTTCATCCTATAGTAATAGGTGGTTATGTCACAGGGCTCTACTCCCATGCATGCCTCCATCTCCTACTTCACAATTTATTTCTTTAAAATATTGTTGCCGGATGATTATATCCCCCACTTAGTCATCATAATTTTTCTATAACGTATATATTGTTTGTAATGTGTCATTTTCCTTTATATTGTTACATTGTAAACATGCTGTGTTAAAATATGTTAAATTGGTTTAAACAAGTTTCCTTTTTAGGTGCCTTTAATTTAGCTCAGATTGGTCTAAATCCACGAAGAACCATATATTAAACACTCTTGAATAGCTTCTATGAAAAGAAACTTAATTTATGATGTTTAGTATTATACATTATACAGTTTCTTTATTTTTCACTCAGTTCATCATGCTGTGAAAATTCATGAATATTTAACTATTAAATGAAATGCAAAATTTTCATTATCATTTTATTGAAAACTTGACATCTTAAAATAACGTACATACCATTAGTATTCTAATGCATTGTCACCTTATTGAAAAATGCTGCTAAAAAACAATACAGCCATTCAGAAAAAAAAAAATTTTTGTCCGCCCAAGGCTATTAACTATAGTTCTACACATACATTAGTGACAAATAAGTGAAGCAGCCAGTGCTCACAAAAGATGTCACTAAAATGCTAGGAAACAACTGTAACCATAGAAACGATCTCACACTGCAATCTGAACATCTTTTGTCAGTGTGTGACTAGAAATGAGATGCTTAAAATCATTAGACTATCAAAAAACCTGAACATCTCTTCATTGAAATTTACATATTTAAATATTTTGAAACCTGCAAAAACTTCAACATGATACTTCTATAAAATATTGTTTCAGCTCCTAACCCTCAACTATCAGTTTAGATATAACAACAAAAATTATACATGAAGACTTACAATTTTTCCCCCCTCTATCTTTAGGCTACGTGCATTGTCTAAGGAGCCTAAGCAGACAGCCTGGAGAACAGAGGTTAGCTCCAAGGGCTGTCTACCTTCCTGCTCTAAATCTTCACAGTGGTGCCATTCTTCACCTTTCCTTTCTCTTTTGAACAATCACTGGCTTAAATTGTACCTGTTCCAGCAAGACAGGTTTGTAGGTTTCATAAGCCTTCATGACAGTAAGTACAAAATTGTCTCAGATAATGAGATATTTAAATAAAAGATTTGACAAACCAGTGTAGGAGAGCGTGAGTTTGGATAAATGTAGAACAGCCTTTGCAACCTTGGATATGGAACTGACTTTTTTTACCTTGTCTTCATTTTCTCAGAAACTCCTGAAAGGTCTGGTGATTTAGCTGAATGCTCTGCATTTAAGGGGCAGTAGAAGCTATTTTCCTTGAAACCTCCGTTTGAAACTGAAGGTTAAGAAGCTCCTTGAACAGACAAGAGTATTGAGACTTTACTGTTTCTAAATCACTCTCCCTACCCGTTTTCAGTCGTCATCCTCACAACATTTATGAAGGCCCCACAATGTGCTAGGCACTGTTCTAGGCACTTGGGACACATCAGTGAACAAAGTAATGTTCACTGCCTTGCGGAGCTTACATTTTAGCAGGAGGAGACAGGAAACAATGAACAGAACAAATAAATATGATGTCTATAATATGGTATTTTTTCAGCACGTATCATGTGCCAGGCATTGTTCTAAGCCTTTGAGATCCAGCACTGGGCAAGATAGGCATGGCCCCTGCTCTCCTGGAGCTTTCGTTATGGAGGAATCCGAAGGAAGTATTTAGTAAATACATGAACGCATAGATAGGGTGCTTAATCTTTGAGGCTTTAGCCCTGGGATCATCAAGGGGCCTCTCCAGCCATCCATGTTACAGGCAGTTAATAGGAGATAAATAAGGAAGTGTCTTGGAATAATTCTCAGTGGTTGACCGGGTATCTAAAATATAGTATTCAGTTGTCTGTACATTTCATCTCATCATACTTATTTTTCCTGATTTGCAAATGCTCTTTTCCATAGAAAATGAAAACCTTATTCTTCATGAATAATTTCTATTCTCCCACTGCCAAATAACAATAGTCTTTTTTCTATAAATCTGTATAAGTCAAGCTTACCAGAGATTTAATAATAAATATATAATATGTTAAATATATATTGGCATGCATATATATCAGTACACACAGAGTTATTTTGAATACTTAATATGTGCTCAGCATCATGCCAAAAATGTCATCCACATTCTCACACTTAAGCCTTAAAAGAGTTTGTTGAGGTGGACATTGTGATCTTCAATTTCCAGGGGAGAAAAACTGAGGATTAGGATAGTACTGTCATCCCTCAGGTTCCAGGACTCCCCACAGATACCAAAATCCATGGATGCTCAAGCCCCTTCTATAAAATATGTAGGACTGTGGGCTTCAACCAACTGCGGCAGATGTAGAACCCTTGGATATGGAGGGTTGACCATATAGTAACAGGTCAAAGGGTACATAGCTAGTGACTGGTATTGCTGGACTTGGACATGAACCTGTCAGACTTTGAAGTCTATGCATGTAACCATCATTTTTGAGTCAGGGAGAGAGATTGAGGGACATGGCCTGCTCTTTGTCATAACGGTCCTAGAGCTTCTACTACCTTCCCGAGAGTGGCTCCTTTCTACACACTGCATTCCAGGGGTCAGATCAAAGAACAAGAGTTTCTCCTAATTGCTTGATAATGACCTTCTATACACAAATGTTTAGAAATCTTAAAGTTGTAAAGGACCATGAGGATATCTCAATCCTTCATTTTATTGATAAGCAGATGGAGATTTTGAGTTGACTTGAATTGCCTGATGACCTCACTAGCTAGTTAGCAGCAGAGCCTGGTCTGAATTCAGGAATTCTGTCTCCCACACATGTCTGTTGCGTGTATGTGTGTGCACAAATATGCAGATAACCAGTACAAACGCTCACACAGGATATGTGCTCTCTTTGTATATTGAGAGTTCTCAGTGTGCTTAAACTTAATTTCCAGTTTAAATTTTACTTCTGGAATAACAACCTTGTTTTTCATCTGTTTTATTTAAACTGCCACCAGTAATGTCACAAGCAACCTTGATTCACAGGAGGGCACTGGAGGCGGAACTAGAGAAAAGACTTTCAGTCTCACTCATCAAGCCTCTATCTCTCCCCAACCTTTCAGTCCCTCCCACAGAGCCTGTATTGCTGTTACACTCTGCACCATTCCAAACCCCTATGTTGAGAAACAGGGCTGTGCAGATTCACCTGATAGTATGAATTCATTCGTGTTTTATAATCTATATATTGTACATGTATATGCACATACATACGTATATTCCGTACGTGCATATATAATATATATGTCCAGTAAGAAGGCCCACACATGCAATCTCCTCCTTCCTTAAAATATAAATGTGGTACTAAATAGTTACTATACCTTTTGAGATAATAAAGACAATGCTACTGAGTTTTTAAAAGATCTTTAATGATAAATGAACAAATTAATAAAAATTAAATAAAAAGGGCAGAGCAGCTTACTCTTTGCCATGCTAAGAGTGGGCTTCGATTGTATCCCTCAGTCACCAGAATGATATTGAATCTAAATTGTAAGTGGTTTCTGTCCACATGCAATCTAATATTCAGCTGTTTGCTTTTCTTCCAGCACTCTGAGGCCCACCCATCTCTAACCCGAGGGCAGGAAGCACTATTAATCATTCTTTTGCTCTTCATTGAACTGGATTCTTCTCAGAGCCTCTGGGCCCCCAGGGCATGGGGAAACCTGCTTAGGCAGACCACCTAGGATTCCACAGAAAAGTGGTCAGTCTGAATGCAGGTGATTGGTCTCCTGCTCAGGTTTCTGTTAAGACCCATTAACTCAACCTTGATGGGCACTTCAGAGAATTAACTCCTTCCTTCCCAAGCCTTTCCAGGCTCTAAAGTCTTTGAATGTTCCAGGAGAATTATTGCTACTGAGTCCTGGGCACCAGCAGTTCTGGTTCGGATGAGAGAACACCACCCCAGAAAAACTACAGGGTAGGATCCAAATCAGGGCCAAGAAATCCCAGCAGGTACCTCTTAGAAAACTGAGAAGTGCTCTGTATTATGGAATTGAAGATATAGCTTTTTTTAGGGGCCTCGGGAAGACTCGTCTGATATCTCAATAGCTCCCCCCATTAGTTTTCCAATGATTGAAAATTTAACATTACATCTTTATTCCTTTTTATGTAAGATTTTGTCTCCTGCAAAAATGTAAATACCCTTGGGAGAGTCAGCATATCAAGTCTTATGAATGAAGTAAACCTTTGAATGAGAGAGCTGACCAGATTCCTTCTAAGTACAGGCTTTGAAAGAAGCTGGGGAAAATGCTGAGAAGCTGGGATGGAGTAAGGGCAGGTGGAGGTGCCAACAACAGGAGAGAAGGAAGAAAGAAGGGAGGCTGGATTTGCTGAAAGCACTTAGTAAAGGCTAGGAGGATTTAAGGATTTTAGGAGAAAGAGCAGAGAGTGAGAGAGTGAGAGAGCAAGCACCTGTGAAAAGGGGAGGAGAGGAGGGGAAGGAAGGAAAGGGAAGGAATGAATTTATCCATAGATGTGGAGTAACTGAGGGCTTGAAAAAGAACCTGTATATATCCTGCTGTGTCACATGAAGCCATGTCCCTTTTGGCCTTCAGGTTTGCTTTTCCATAGTAACTATTGAAACAGTATTGTGAAATATACCAGGAGCTATCTCTTAATTTGTGGTTCTAGTGTAGCCCATAGGAACTGTTTCAAAAACTCTAGGGACAAAAGTTTATTATTTTTCTTCGGTAAGACCTGCATTTCTCTTTTGTGTCTACTCCTGGAAATTTACACAGCCTAATTGAGTTGTAGGTCTGAATTGTGTATCCAATGAGGATAAATCTGGGGATTGGTTCCTGTGATGCTACATACATAGTGTGGTTATTAACAAGTCCCACACTATAGTAGTACTGATACCCATTGGCTAAGTAAGTCCTTTCATCAGCCCCCATCGTCCTTAAGGGGAGGATGGTCATCTTGAAGAGAGGATGGAGGGAAGATGGAGGGAAAATGGCTAAGCTTAGAATGCCCAGGATTATCTTGGATCATCCCAGAGTCATTGCTCTTAGAGCTTAGCTCTTTCAGTCACATACACAGATGTCCCCCAAGGCACCCACAACCCCAGGCACACTGCATCAGAGACAGTCTAGTCAACCCCTCCTGCCAAGGGCCTGATATACCTGTCGGTCCATTATGTGGATCTGTCCTCCAGTTGTTGGGTAATTCTTCCTTCTCAATTCTTGAAACCCCAAAAGTCTCCTTACCTCCCTTTCTTTTATGATAAGGCTAACCATCCAGTTTCCCAGGAGGGGTTCCAGTCCTACCCACTTTCATCATTTCTGAAGGTGGGGGGTGGCTGGAACTAAATTTTGTGGCTCAGAGGTGAATTATCCTCATAAGGATCATCAAAGAGTCTTTTCAGCATCTCTTCTCACTACAGCTTAGGTTAAAAGTACAAATTTCAGTGGACTGTCCTTCTACTTTAGGTACCTCCATGGGTAATTCTGTTAGTACAACCTTGAAGTCCCTCTGGTGGCACTTGAGTAGACATCAAATTTGAAGTGCTTCTGTGAGCCAGGGCTTCTCAATTTTAGTGGCTCTTTATAAGAATGGTTGATAGCGTTTTTTTCAGTTGGGAGAGATTTGAAGATTTTCCAATCTAGGGCTAGCAAATAGACTTCAGAGTGATGCTAATTTCCTCCCCCATGTCACACATTACTAATCAATCATATAACTTTTTCCTGATGAACCCCTATTCAACCTTGAAATCCTTCCCGATGTAACACTCCAGAAAGACACTCCCAATTGATCAGAGTTGATAAACAAGTTGAAGCCTATTTGCCATCCAGATCTAGGCTGATCTCCTTTCTATATGAGAGAGAAGCAGAGACAGAGGCAGAGAGACTGAGAGAGAGGAAGGGAAGGGAGGGAGGGAGGAAGGAAGGAAAGAAGAGTAAGTGCCTTGCCAAAGTCATATAAGCTTTTTCAGTATCACTGAGGGTACAATTTGTGTTATGCCAGCCTTTAACATTTTCATTATTTAATGTTAATAGTTTTTGCTCCACAGAAGCTTGTATTGTAGAATAAATTCTCCTTAGAAACAATCCTGTGAGATAAGTTGCATAATTGTACAATATAAAGGATCTGAACCCCATCAGAATGAGGGTTTTCGCAGATGTTTAGTTTCCAAACAACCTCTGTGTCACTGAGAGCAGAGCTAATAATCCCACAGGCTCACTTATAAGCTGAGAAGTGATGGTGTGATTAGGTTGCAGTTCTTTAATATTTGTGAATGCCTGAATGCCAAATGGACTCAACTTTAAACTTTCTGCTGTCACTCTCAACAGAGAGGCTGAAAACAGGTCAAGTGTGTGGGCTCATCCTTCAGTTATTTTGGAATTAATGGTCCACTTAGGCTGGGTCTGCATAATGCTACATCAGCTCACTGAAAGATGAAAAATTAGGTCAATCACCTAGCTATTTTGATGCCCAATGAAAAGTCATCAGTGCGTCCATTGTGAGTGTTAAGCATAAACCATGGAAATCCATGATTTGTGTTATGTATAGACAACAAATAGCATCAAGATCTCTGATCCAATAATAATACATTATATTTAATGAGTGCCTTTTAAATACTGGGCTCAATGCTAAGCACTAGCACTTTAAATATATTATCTTATTTAAACTTCACAATGCTATGAGGCAAATACCATTTTCTTTGTTTCAGAAATGAGGAATGAGAAGCACATTTATCTTTTATTTAAAATGTGTATTATATATTTAATAAAAAATTCTTTTATACTGTGGTTAATTGTAAGCCTAAGGAGTTTCTATTAGAAGATTGATCAAATAATAGGGTCTTAGCACTTACTGCCATTGCTTTGGTGTCTAAAATTCTTCACAGTAAAGAGTGAATTTATAAAAGCAACCTGGAGATCTGGAATGCCAAGGTCATTCAGGAGAATTGAGACCTTGGTGGGATTAGGACTCCTTATCTTGAGTCTTCCATTTATTGACACCCCATATGGTTTGAAGCCACAGTGACAGATTTAGACCCTGTTTGCATTCATCCAGCTCCCACTTAGAGGAGCTGTGTCATACTGGTGCCACGGAAGAATACAGAGAGGGACAGTCTTGCCAAGATCATCCGTAAAAAGGTACTTATTGCCAACCCTTCAACATTTTTTTTATACACATGAAATGACTAAAGTAAACAAGGAGGGAAGGCTTGCAGGGAAACAAGTCAAAAGTTGTCAATCAATAAGTAATTTAAGAAGAGGAGCATGGAAAAGAGATATGAAAGTACCATCACTTTGCCTTCGTGATGATAGAGGAGGTAGTATGTCAGTTGTGGGTGTGCATTTGAGTCTCAAATCATTTTAACATCTGTAGAGAAACTCCCTCATTTACCCCAACCAGTTGCCTCCTTGAGTAAGCAATAAGTTCTGACAGTTGAGGCTCCCTCCAAAGTTTGGAGCCCAGATAATAGATGAGCACCTCTGTCTCTTTTCCCAATTGTATACTTTGGACATAGATAGATCTACATGCCAAGTGTCTTTCTTGGTCAGGACATGGGGACAATGCTGTGAGTAGAGACTTGTCTTAGCATGTAAGGCTTATATGAGACGGTATATGCTTTGGACAGGGGCATGAGGATGGTGGTAAGTGTGTGTGCCTGTGTGGAAAAATTCTCAAGGCCAGAAGATGCAACTGAAGAAAGAATAGGCATGCAGCCTAGGAAAGGGAAATATCACAGGAAATATAAACTAGGCAAGACCCTTATGACATTGAGTTTGATTCCTAAGAAATATTTGGTCAAGGGAATTGTTTGGCCAGGGGAAACAATGTTTGGCCCGGTGAAATAGACAAAAAGTCTTCTTTTCCTTTCCAGATCAAATTCAACTCCCTAGCAGTCTGAGAGATGCATAAGATACTGCCCGCAGTATGCTCGTTCAGAGTTTTGGAAAATCTTGGCTTCCAGTTGCCTAGCATGGAAAAGCCAGGGATCAAAATATATCAGCATGATAAAAAAATGATGTATGCAAACATGGATGTTTAAAACTCAGGTGCAAATTATTATATTGATGCAGATTAACCATCCTGAAAGTTAGAGAGTGCTGCTGACAGCAGTCTATGCGAAGAATTGCATACCTCAGTGGCTGGTTGGTCTCAAGTGCGATTGTGATTCATTTGCCAAGAGATTTAGCCCTTGGCTAATGGAAAGGAACAGACAAGGAAGTACAAGTAATTTATCAAATAAAAATGCTTCCAGTGTTTTTCACTTAAAAAGTAGCTCAGTGATCTATAAATGGACTGAACTTGGCTGGGTTTAACTTTGCCAGATATTGTCATCATCTTTGACTCACTGGTGCTGTACGAAGCTACAGTTTTTCCATCATGGGGACATGTTCTTTTGGTGAAGATAAATGCTCTTTTTTGGTACTTTTCACTCAGCTCCTAGTCTTTCTTTCTACTCACTATTTTTCTAAGCATGAAGTTCAGCCACTGGAGATTTCACTGATAGCTAAGTGCAATCATAGCCTTTGGAGGATGGAAATAATTAAACTAGATTATATTCATATTTCATATCTTTTTATAACTTCATATACTTTAATACACCCACAGCGACAGGTAAAAGTGAGTCAAGATTTCCATAAAGAGACATTTCACCTTGTGTCTAATTGAAAATGCAAAATAAGAAGTGAGTTTTAAAGATGAAACCACAGTGGAATGAAGACTCTGGCATATGAATGAGTTTGCTCCTCAGAAAAATTCATAAATGAACCTATTGTTTAATATTATAAAATCTTATTTTTTGTTGTTGGGAGGAGATAAGGGGATGGATCTTTATTAGTTGGACAAATGTCTCAATGTTCTCAGCTTGAGTGTTCTCATCTGTGAAATGAGATTGGATTAGATTACTGTAGTTCTCTAGTTTTAAAATTCCATGATTCAGTCATAGAAATGATAGAAACATTCTACATAAGAGCTGAGTGCCCTGGAAGGAAGCACAGTTTTCGGAAGATGCCCCAACTTACTTTGTGATGTTCATTATTAATCTTGTTCTGGTGTAGTGATTGGATTATTCACATCTATGAGGAGCAGAATCACTGTCCTTTGGACAGAGCTGGATAAAATTCTTATCCTCTATGTTAGTTCCCTAAGCAACACAGTACACGATGTGTGAGAGACTTTAGCTTTCCACATTTCACATTTATGTTTTTCTAAGGGCAACCCTGGTCACCTTAGTGTGTGTTCCTGAGCAGATGGAGTGAGCCCCAGAGAGTTCAGAGAGCTCTGCCTAAAGCAAGGCAGCCCACAAAGAGTCTGTGTGCCATGAGAGAGAGACTTGGACCTCTCAGCACCTTATTAGGAAGGTGATGAAAAGCCATCAGTAACTTTCAGTGAGAGGAGAGGTAGTGAGAAAGAAATGATCTGATTTGTATTTTAGAGAGAAAACTCTGGCATAAAGTAAAGAACAAATTGGTGTAGAGATAGCCTACAATAAGCATTGACCAGCTAAGATGCTATGGAAATAGTCCAGGCAGAAGATGAAAAGGAAAATAAAGTGCGACTAGTGAAGACAGAGAGAGAGGGTGATGACTGCAATAGTAATTTACGGCACAGAACCACCAAATTTTAGTTGTTTCATGCATGTGGAAGGTCAGGGAAAGAGGGACATTGAAGATGACCCTCAGGTTTGTATCTTGGGAAACTGGGGAGATGGTCGATGTTTGGGTAGAGAAAATAATGGGTTCAATTTTATGCATGATGGATAAAAGTATAGCAGGAACGGTCAAAGGAGAGGAGTAGAGGGAGGAGGGGAAATGTTGACTTTAGAGCAGAGGAAGAAAAAGGAACCAAACAAGAGAAGGTGGAGGCCTAATTGGCAGGGCTGTGGGCTTCACAATAATTCTGGGTGCTCTTGTCATCTGCTGCCCTTGGCTTGCTCAGCTGATTCAACAAACACATCATACCTCAGGGGGCTTACTGTATGGGAGAGAACTTTGGATGAGCTAGTGTTGTGCCTCTCTCCATATTCCCGATGCCAAGCATGATGCCTGACAAATGGTAAGCCACTTACGCTTATTGAATAAATGGATAAGTTAATTAATGAAGTTCTATCATAAAATCGTATAAAACATGATATAGGACCATTGAGAAAACAATGAACTATTTTTGAGTGGAGAGTAAAAGTCAGATAATATTTAACAGAGAATGTGGCATTTAATCTGGGTCTTGAAGGCAGAGAGTGGCTGAGAAACAATTGAGGTTATGGGAATGCATTTGTAAAGCCATGTTGGTATTGAAGTGATCTATCTTTTGTTTTGAACTCTTGAAGAAGAATGTCTTTTTAAGACAGTGGTTTTGAGCTCTATTTTAGTATGGATTATCACATGACAATCATTTTTTTTTTCTTAAAAAAACATGCACTCTTGAAAATCTGCTTCTATTTCATGGTTTGTAGGATTGCTATATTGTTATGCTTTTAGCATAAAGTAAATTGAAATGGTGTGCATAATTTCCCCCACTTAAATGAAATAGGGGAAATAATTCAATTAAGTTATTCCCTCAATCAGTGAGTGAATGATGTATTAATACTCTTATGTGAACAACAGCGTCAATACTGTTGAGTAAACCCTGATAATATTTGAAGACCTTAGTTTGGGACAAATAAGTGTGGACTAAATTAGGTTTTAAAAACTACTATTAATTTCTTTCGATAAACTATAGAGCTGAAGAGCCATAAATATGCATGTTTTCAGCCTTCCTCCTTTCAGCCTTCACATATTGTAGTCTAGAAACCTATCCTACGGTATTAACATTCTGATATCTTGTTGTAATTTACTTATACAAGACAAGAGAAACAAGACTTCCTAGACTATTTATCACATATGTCCTCTTCTTTAACTAAGCAAATATTGTTTAATATGTTCTATATGTCAAGTATAATATTAGGTATCATGAGGAATATGCTGGCTTCCCAGGAACTTGCAGATCAGAAAGAGATACAGAATTTACCCAAGTGAAAAACAGAAGCAACCAACAAATAAAATTTGTGATTCTGATTATTAAAGTTCAATAGAATTCCCAAAGAAATAAGTTTTCCTTTGAGCTACTTGCCTGTTGTATGTTGGTAACAAGCACCTCATTGCACCCAATAGCCTAGTATATACATCTGAGAAATTTATATTTTATTCACCTTCTGCTCCTGGATCACTACTTACCTTCTGATGTTTTTTTTCCAGCAGTTGGTTTTATGAACACTTTCAGAAGGCAAACAAAAACAAACATTTGTTAAGTACTTCCTGTGTACTTGTCACCTTGCCAGTTTATGTTGGAGAATTCTGAGATGAAAAAGACATAGCCCCTGCCCTCCAGGTGTTGTATTTGGGAATGAGAAGAGTGGGAGTAGGTTGGGAGTTTAGATAAGTATTCAAATGACTCTGCTCTAGGCAGAGTAAATTAAGAATCACCGAGGAAGGAAGTAAAAATGCTATGGGTGAAAGCAATAGTCTCTCAAAACAGAAAAATCATACTGAGACCCTTCAATGTATCGGTTACTACGGGAAATAAAAAGGCAGAGGACATGGGTCTCAAAGTCTTCATAGAAATAAAACAATAAAAATGAGATCCCTAGGTATTTTTTATTTGAGTGGATCATGTAAACCTTTAATTTACTCGTATAAAGCATCATCTTATGCCTTGAAAGGCCCAGTGACGTATCGTGTTTGGTAAGCCTTTCCTACCCACTGCCTGAGCTCCAAACTCAGAGCAGTTGTCTCTCTTGTCTGAGACTCAAGTGTTTCTCTGAGAGCAGATAGCTCAATGGTCCTCTCCTCTTTTGAGGTCAGTGACAGCTTTTATTAGTGCACTACAGCCAGTTCATTTGTAGCACCTGCCACCTACCACCAAGTGTATGGGTGGTGCCCAATTCCTGTTTGTCTCCCCGCTATGACTCCTGGGAATAAATGCGGGGGAGCAGCTCCGTGTGGTTCACATAGTAAGACCACGACTCACATGCTTTGGGTAGACGATTAAGCTGCCAGTTTGAATCTCTGTCTCTTCATAGGGCTGGCCTCCAAGCTGTTTCAGAAGTTCTAGGGATCCAGCTTGACGTTGCAGGTCAGCCTCAGGGGCTCCTCAAGGAAGTTTACAGGTCTAGGGATCTTGGCCCCATCCTCAGAGAGAATCTTATTCAATTGGCCTGGGCAAGATACTTATTTATTTATTTTTAATTGAAGTAGGGTTGATTGATTTACAATGCTGTGTTAATTTCTGCTGTGATTTTTAAATGTTCCCAGGCGATTCTTATATGTAGGCAAGTTTGAGAACCACAAAGTGCTCTCTGTGGAAGCCTCTGTGTTCTGGGAGCCCTTCCGCCCTGGTTCTGAAAGAGCTTGACTACTCTTCTAGGGTATGAAGAGTGGGACTTTACCAAGCCCTACTGTTCTAGGGAGAATCAGTTAGAATATTTGGGATCAATTTAAAAATATTATGTAAATATTTTATTCACAAGTCAGTAGCAACTTGTCAGCTTCCCTTGATCCTTCAAATGACAAATATTTCTTGGGTAGGTATTATGGCAGCCGCTGTCCAAGGTCAATGGGATACAACCATGAGATAGACTCTTCTGCTAACGAGAAGCTCCATGGTATGGTAGAAAGAACACTGGCTTCAGAATCAGAAAACCCTTTGTCTGAGTGTTGACTTCACTACTTACCTTGTTGTGTGACTTCTCAAAAATTAACTTCAGCAGGATAGACCCTTCCTGGGCCTCAGATATCACATCTATAAAATTGAGACTTTAACACGTATTTCATGGTGCTGTGCATTAGGACTAAAAGTCATACACAGACATGACTGGAAGAGAGGTTATCAGAGGCAGGATATTCCTTTTCTTTAGGGAAAAAATAAGGCAAATCAACAAAAGTCTTTTAAACTCTCTCTCGGTAACTAGAATGATCTCGAATTTTTAAGACATCTTGAAACACTTTAGAAAGGGTTTTAAGTCATCACTGTTTTGATATTGCCAAGAGGTTAGTCTAAGTGTCATTGCCTTTGAAAGCAAACTTTTAAACCAAAAGATAATTTAATCATTAAATGGCAATTTGGTCCAATAAGCAGGAGTTAGGCAGTATCAGCATGAATTTCAAAAACCTGCTAAGAGCTATAAATATAGCCTGCAATATTTTGCAATATCTAAAGTGTTTGGCCTAATGTTGAACATGCTCCATTGTTCAAACCAGCTGTGTTCTTTCACTCTTTCGTTTCTATAAAACTAGGATAAAGGCTGTCAAAGCAATCGCAGCAGCAGCAGCAGCAGACTTTCTTGCTGAAAAGTTCTGTGTACATAGTACATAGCAATCTCAAGATGGAACTTTGAATGTTTCAAACCAGAACAAAATCTTCATCTAATTATAAGTGAACTATATTAAGCACAAAAGGCAATTTCAAATTATACTGAACAAAGTTACATTTTACTCTTTGCTTTCAAAATGCATTTATCGCAATTTCACAAACTAATTGCAAATTCATTTTGCTTAATTTTCTTAGGTTATTTCTTTTATTGCTTTCAAGTGCTCTGCATATTTCTCAACCATCAAAATCCTTAAGGGAGATTTAGAGGAGCTTTTCTTTCTTTTTTTTTTTTTTGTTAATTTGTATTTAAAATTCTAGAATAGGAAATGAATCATTCTTTTCATTTCTTACTCTTGAATTAATGTGGTGACCATTAAACCAGTTTCAGTTATTATAGACACATTCAAAATAGAGGGAGTAAAAGTTACCAGTGATGAGCACATTTGGAAAACTAGATTTGGAGAAAGACATTACAATTTTAGAGACAAACTCTAATGGAGCTGTGTGTAAGTGACTTCCATCTATACCTACATGATTGCAGGTCTTTGTGTAACTTTGCATAGGTTCTTAAACTGAGGTGGCTCTCCATTTTCTACGAAGGTTGATTATCTACTACATAGATTGACTGTGGCAAATGTTCATATAAGGCTGGTTATTTCCCTCTGTTTACTGTAATTCCAGTTTGTCTTTCCAGTTACATCCTGTGTCTAGGATAAAACACTTATAAACTAAACTCTAAAGCTCCTGCATTCCAAAGTCTAATACAAGTTGATACATTAAAAAATATTTTTGTTGTTTTATATTTATGACCTGCCCTCCTCTTGCACCATTAGTAGGGATGGTGGATAGTGGCTAGTGTCCAGCATGTATGATTTTGTTTCAGTACTTTTGCAGACAAAGCACGTTTCTGGAAGGATTGAATACATAGTTTAACGTGGACTTTATTTGGTATCATTCTGAGGAAAACGTCAGTCCCTAAAGAGTCTGCACTCTCGTCTTAGAGTTGTGTGTGTGTGTGTGTGTGTGTGTGTGTGTGTGTGTGGTGTGGTGTGGGTGTGGGTGTGGGTATGGAGGGAGGAGGTGGGGGGAAATGGGGTCAGTTCTATATTTTTTCCTCTGCATTGGGGCAGATAAGATAGCTACCAGCATTGGATTTCCAGGCCCACATGTTTAATAGTATTACTCTATCTTCCTGTGACTGAGTAAATTGTTTATGTGCTTGCTAATTAATTACCCCCAAATAATAAGAAGTGTGTGTGCTTCATTCTGTACTTTGTGGATTTTAGCAGTTTTTGCTTGAAGGGGAATGTCATCAAATTGTAATAATGACCTACATTTACATAGCACTTTCAATACTCTCATACTAAAGGAACCTAGAATACTTTGAAATTCCCTTGAATAGATGGAAAAGCTCTAGATATCTTTCCTTAAATGTCCTAAAATATCATCTTGCCTGTAATTAAAATACAGTCATTCTTAAAACATAGCCATAGAAAATGAAAAGTATTATCTCTGGTTGGAGTTGGAATTAATCAAGGATTTTTGGATTTAAGGAGCTTGTTTAAAGATGTAGAGATCAATTCACGATTATTTTGGTTCCATCCCTACTGTTGCTTGGCTCAACTCCTTATGGTCATCTAGTCTACCATGTATCCTAGAAAAGAGTCGCTTCCCTCTCCCTTTCCCTCTCTTCCTCCTCCTCCTTCCCCTCCTTCTTTAATAAAGTGCCCTGATGCTTCCCCCTGCTTAGTTGATAGCCATAGAGTTTATGGCGCTGCTGTTAGTCAGCAGCTATTGGCTTTTCAGGTTCTTGCTGAAAGTATAATCTCTAGCTTTCTGTTGCCCAACTCTTCGCAAATTCTCAGCTGAAAGAAACAGTAGTCACACAGGATGGCCTGAAGGATTTCTAGATAACTCATTTCTCCAGATATTTAAATATTTACTTTTAAGATCAATTTAAACCACAAGAGAGCTGGGTAGTTAAAGCATTTTATTTCACTCTCTCGGAAGATTATTTTTTCAGAATTTTGTTTAATAGTTTATTTTTCTTGTTCAAAATGATTTTGGACAGCTGCTTTTATTGAGCTGTGCTTTGCTCTTGTGTCATTCTTGAGGGAAGTTGGGACAAGGTCATATGAAACTTGTTCTTTTTGTCACAGGAGATTTACTACAAAGTCCATGGCATTATGCAGTGTTCTCTTTATGCAGATCCAAGAGAGACATTCCTCTCTGGTCTCAGTACTAAGAGAGGTTTGGCTTCTTTATAGCAACTGTGTTATTTTTATATCAGAGATAGTGCCAATCATATAATATTTTTCATTGTTTGGCTGCTCACAAGCTCACAGCCAGATTTGTAGCCCACTTCTAGGACCTGTGCAAACTTTATGGCCTGCATTTCTTTGTGCTAATCTTTCTCCTGGCTTTATTTTTGCTACTCTTAATGTTTTAACATGATTTAATGTATGTCTTTTTGAAATTATCTCATGTTCTTTTCAAAATAAGGAGCAATAAATATAAACAAGTAAATAAATAACAAAGGAGAGCATTCTGTGGATCCCCAGGAGTGCCTGGCTTATTTCACATACAGCTGAGACAGAGCACCTTAAGTCAGTGCTGCCAGGCTGTATGGCATCCATAAACCTCATCCCTGGGGAGCCGGGGCTTCAGTCATCGTGACAGGATATGCTACTCAGGTGTCCGAGAGGAAAAGGTGCTCTGAGCCCAAGTGAGTGAATTCCAGTCTTTTCCCCTCCCCATGTTGGATACCCAAATTTTTAAGGAATGTAATAGGATATTTGGGATGAATTCCAACTCCATAAACCCTCCAATAAAGAGATCACAGGTAGCTTAGAACTGCCGGGTCTCCATGGTTTATGGCTCGGTGTTCTATATGGAAGGAAATTCTCAGGCAGGAGAAAGGAGGCAGAGCCAGACACTTAGATGCCTGCCTTAGGTTGGAACAACCCCCAAGTTGGGAGAGTCATTGGTGGGCTGGCTGATGGAAGAGAGAGCTGGATGGTCACGACTGTCTCCAGGGACTCTTCTTCATGGTTTGGGTAAAATAATTGCCACCAGAGTTCCCAGGAATGTCAAAGGCCCAAGAAGTGTGTGTGACCCAGGGACCAGCAATCTAGGGCAGGACGTTTTAGGGGGCAGGAATCTCATGTAGTTGGCAGGTCCATCAGTTTTAGGACCACTGACCTTGGATTCAGTGAAAGATTCCATTTTCTCCCTCCCATGCTTGGAAAACATTTCAGCCTTTTGCAGCAATACAGGTCTATGTATGCAATTGTTGCAGAAACAATGCCGCCAAATTGCAAACATGGCCCCAGAAAGTTGTTCTGGCCCTGCTCATGTCCTAATTCCTGCCCTGTAGAGGGTTCTGGCAAGAAGCTGATTGGGAATTATTATTATTATTATTATTATTTTGAGTATGGAAAATGGGGGTCTAGGTAAACAAAAAGGAGCCTGGACAAAAATTTTATTTCCTTGCATTGACTCTGATCCCAGGTGTGAAGTTTTGTCCATCTCTGACACCTAATTTTACTTTTAAAAATATGGACAGGAAAAGAAGAGAACTGCACACCATCCCTGACTCTCTTACCAATTTCTGCAGAGAGAAAAGGGAACATTTTATAGATATGAGTGATTTGCTGGAGATTACCCAGGAAGTAAAGTAAGTGGGATTGGGACATATGAGAAACATTTTGAATTTCCTGAGAGAAAATGATAAGGTAATAAAAGCTGAGATCAATCTAGAAAGTCTGGCCAGAATTGAGGATCCCACTGCCTAGCCTGATCAGCCACGCTTTTCAGTCCTCATGTGAATTCCAAGTGACAGCAGGGAGAGGACTCAACTGCTCTGCAAACACCATGCAGTCGTGATGACAGGAATGGCAACTGGGGGTCAGTGAGAGGTAAATGCAGATCTGCAGTCTGCACACCTGGGGCTGACTGGAGGCCTTTGGCACCGTCCCCTGCTTCCATGAGTCAGAGTTCAGAGATCCTTTGGCTTCCTGCATGATTTTGGAGAGGCCAACCAGACCGAGCTCTCTGGACTACACCAGACAAAGGAGGCCTTTGGTTTTGACCATGGTCCCAGATCTCCTTGGGCCCACCCTTCTTCCAGCAGCATCATTCGCTTTAACTGTTTATAACAAGATGTCACTTAAACTAGCTCCCCTAGTTACTTGACATAAACAACACAGAGGGGGAGAGAGAACGGAGGGAGAGTAACAGAAAAATGTATGCTTTTAGCTGAGACTTTAAGCTACTCATTTTGATTTTCAAAATAGCCCCCATTTCTGAATTCTGAATTTCTGGGGGAAAGACGGCAGATCTAATGGTTGCCATTTAGGTTTTCCAGTGGCTCACTGGTAGTGGAAAATAAGAATTGGAAGGGCAGACACAGGATTGGGGCTGGATCAGTTTTGGTTTTTCTTCTTTCCATAATGGTCACCACAATGGTGCTATTTTGTAAAAGTGTGTATCTTCTGTATCCTCATCTTGTGTATCTTGTGTATCTTGTGTATCCCCTGCCTTAAACCCCAACAAGGCATCTATGAAATACTCCTCCCTTTGCTTCTGTTAACATTATTTCAATACACAGTGACATAACCTCCCATATTTGCGTACCTACTTTACATAAAACACTGTGCTAGTCACACAAACCTTACAAGATGAGTGGAGTGGTCTTCGCCTTGCAATTAAACAGGGAAGCTATGACATATATTCGACTGTCTATGATACTTGGCTTGCTGCGACACATGCACTGGGAAAGTTAGAAGTAAAGCTGTCTGGATGCTCAGAGTAGCCAGAGGAAATTTTCATTGAGAGGTCAGAAAATGTTTTCTTAAGACTGTACCCTATATGGTTGCACCTTGAGAGATATAGTATAGAGTTTCAGAGTTAGAAATGAGGAAGGGAGGCGTTATAGGAACAGGGATGACATGAGCCAAGGGTGAGTTCAGGAAACAGACGCTGACCCAAGTGTAAAGTGTATCATAATATTAATAGCAGCTAATCTTTGGAGAGTATGTTTCTCACATCTTTCTCCTATATGTTATCACATTTGATCCTTATAACAACCCTGTAGGTGGGCCCGTGATTGTTGAGGACCAAGTTAATGAGTTTATTCCTACTCATCGGGCAGTGGGGAGCCACAGAAGGTATTTCTTCAGGTAGTGATGAATCTGAGTTGGACATAATGAAGGACAACCCAGCAGAAAGGATCTTTTGTGGGCTGGATTGTAGTGGGAAAGTCTGGAGTGGGGGAGACCGATTCTGAGGCTTCTGTGGTAGTGTAGGTTGGGAGTGAGAGAACACAAAGGAAGAGATGGGCAGAAGACACATTCCCAAGGGAGAATTGCAGGGCAATTAGAAGTGCCTTGAATACTTCAAGGAAGACTCAGAAACTAACATTTTGTGAAATTTTCTGCTCTGATCCTTCCTTAGAGTTAATTGTTCCTTGTGCTCTCAGAAGATTCTGATAGCTTTATTTAGCACTTTTTTCTGCCTTGTTTCCTTGTTATTTACATATCTGTTACTCTTATTAGGTTGGAAGTCTCTGGCAGAGAAGAATTATGCTGTTCATCTTGGTCTTCCCTTGGGAAGAAGCATGTAGCTTGGTCATTTGCACGACTAGTATTTTATAAACACTTGCTGTATTTAACTGAAGTTTGGCAGTGAAAGACAAAAGGAAAGCTTAAAACAGCAGGGTTGGGGCTTCCCTGGTGGCGCAGTGGTTAAGAATCGCCTGCCAATGCAGGGGACATGGGTTCAAGCCCTGGTCCGGGAAGATCCCACATGCCACGGAGCAACTAAGCCCATGCGTCACAACTACTGAGCCTGCGCCCTAGAGCCTGTGCTCTGCAACAAGAGAAGCCACTGCAGTGAGAAGCCCGCGCACTGCAATGAAGAGTAGCTCCCACTCACCGCAACTAGAGAAAGCCAGTGCGCAGCAACAAAGACCCAATGCAGCCAAACAAACAAACAAACAAAAAACAGCAGTGTTGCAGGAAAGGGTTTATTTATTTATATTAAGAAATAAGTGAGATATGGTAGAAAGAACATCCAAGTTGGAGTCAAACTTGGCTTAAATCCTGGCACTACCAATTTATTTTTCTGTGTGACCTTGACCCAGTCACTCAGTGTTTGTTAGCATTATTTTTTTTCTTATTTCTCTATTTATTTACTTTCTTATGTTTTTTATTAGTGTGCATATATTTTATTTTTTTAAACATCTTTATTAGAGTATAATTGCTTTACAATGTTGTGCTAGTTTCTGCTGTATAACAAAATGAATCAGCTATATGTATACATATATCCCCATATCCCCTCCCTCTGTGTCTCCCTCCCACCCTCCCTATCCCACCCTTCTAGGTGGTCACAAAGCACGGAGCTGATCTCCCTGTGCTATGCGGCTGCTTCCCACTAGCTATCTATTTTACATTTGGTAGTGTAGATGTCCATGACACTCTCTCACTTCGTCCCAGCTTACCTTTCCCACTCCCCGTGTCCTCAAGTCCATTCTCTACGGCTGCGTCTTTATTCCTGTCCTGCCCCTAGGTTCTTCAGAACCATTTTTTTTTTTTTAGATTACATATATATGTGTTAGCATACAGTATTTGCTTTTCTCTTTCTGACTTCGCTCTGTATGACAGACTCTACATCTATCCACCTCACTACAAATAACTCAGTTTCATTTCTTTTTATGGCTGAGTAATATTCCATTGTATATATGTGCCACATCTTCTTTATCCATTCATCTGTCGATGGACACTTAGGTTGCTTCCATGTCCTGGCTATTGTAAATAGAGCTGCAATGAACATTGTGGGACATGACTCTTTTTGAATTATGGTTTTCTCAGGGTATATGCCCAGTAGTGGGATTGCTGGGTTGTATGGTAGTTCTATTTTTAGTTTTTTAAGGAACCTCCATACTGTTCTCCATAGTGGTTGTATCAATTTACATTCCCACCAACAGTGCAAGAGGGTTCCCTTTTCTCCACACCCTCTCCAGTGTTTATCGTTTGTAGAGTTTTTGATGATGGCCATTCTGACTGGTGTGAGGTGATACCTCATTGTAGTTTTGATTTGAGTTTCTCTAATGGTTAGTGATGTTGAACAACATTTCATGTGTTTGTTGGCAATCTGTATATCTTCTTTGGAGAAATGTCTATTTAGGTCTTTTCTGTCATATAACATGCCAATAATCAAACCAACCTTTTGAGGTTCCTGTAAGGACTAAAGGAAACATTTTGTGCAAATTGTCTAACACAGTGTCTGGCACATAGGAGATCTTCAACGGTATTCATTCATGTACAGGCCTTGAGTATGTCTCTAGACAAATGGGAAGAAGATTGTGAGATGGAAAACATAAGAGAAAGGAGAAATTATAGAACAAGTTTCCATAAGTTGGAGCAGCAGAGGAAGTGTTTTTGGAACAAAAGACTGACAATAATTACCTTTAAACAGGCAGAAAGGAGAAAAGGAATAGTGAACATTTAAAGAAATTCTGTCAACTGAAGAATAGGGGTTTTAGGATCACCAATCTCGGAAATGTTGGAAGAAAGATTATCTTATGGAGGTAAGGTGCGGGAGGGGTCGTAAATGGTGTTGGGTACTGGAAGGGAATAAATAATATTTGGAACAACTGCTATGGGTATTGGGGCAGGGAATCAACAAAACAAGAGAAGGATTGCTTAGAAGTAAGGAAGGTCAGTAAAGCCTGGATGGCATGAGTTTGCTGTTGAAAAAATTCGCAAGGCATCAAAAAGTGTGTGTCTAAAGTGTTACTGGTCAGTTCCATTTATGGAGCACCATCAGTGCTGGGCGAGATGGGCTCTCAGTAGAGGAGGAGGACGACAGAGCTGGAAAGCTGTGTGTGTATGTATACATACATACACACACACACATTTACGTTCTGTCAAAGAAGCAGAATAGCTTGCTCAATCTAGTATTATGTTATACCTGGAAAAGACTTTTAGAGCTTATGTAGTTCAGCTGAAACTTAGATGTGAGAACTGAGTGTGACTTGCCAGAAATTGTTTTAGTAGGAGGCAGTATGTTATAGTGGTTAGGAGAATGGCACCAGGACCTGACTTCTGGGGTTTGAATCCCAGTTGTGTGACCTTGGGCAAGTTTCTCAACGATATAAAGCTTATCCAGTGCCTGTGATGTAATAGTCACTCCATAAACGTTTTCTAGACTCAGGGCTCCTGATTCTTGTCCACTGTTCTGTCTGCTACATGGGGCTGCCTTGTTGACTAACAGACCTCCTTGAGGACTGACTGTAAGTCTCTTTTGGAACAACCCTTTTCTTTACAAACCATATTAACTATATTGGGCCCGTGTTTCATATGAATTTGCATCCTTAACCTTTGACACACCAAATTTTATTTCAATGTTCCTACTGAACTGACACAGTGGCTTCACAATAAAGGATGATCTTGCTTGAAATAACGTGTAATGAATAATCTTTGTATGTAATTTATGAAGCCAGTCCCATTTCTTTTGACCGTATAGCTTTTACAACAACTCACTTGAAGACTAATCTCAGTTTTCTTCATCAGAATTCTGTTCAAAAGGGAACACTATTGAGCATATTTTTTGACAAGGAGAACAAAGAACAGAGAGGATCAGTGAGCTTCCTGAGGCCAATCAGTGACAGAAGTGTGGGGCATGAAGCATGGATTATCCACAACTTACCCAGTGGTGTGGCTTCTCTTCCAGTTATAACCTCAAGCCAACATAAGCTGATCTAGAGGCCTTGGGACATTGCATAGATGCTTAAGGTAGACCCTAAAGCATTAAACTCCCTTTTCCAGAACCCAGAAATAATTTTTCTTTTCCCTACCTCTCTCCCTCCCATTTTTGTGGCAAAGGAAAAAGAATTAGAAATTAGACCTAGCGAGGCCATTTGGGCCTCAGAAAACAAGTCAGTTGTTTGTGTTTCCTTCACTCCAGAGATATTCTGAGGGTTGGTACACACCAGCCTGGAGGAAGGAAGGATCCATGGACCATCTCATTTCTGACTCAGTCAGCCAGCTGGGTGTTGAGACTATTTGCATGGCTTCCAATCCGTCAATGCTTGAAAACATTTACTACGGAAAGGATCGCTGGCTCGGGGAAGACATTTGTCTAATTCGGCAACAGCACTTTACACTGCATTTCCAGATTATGCCTCTCCTTGAAAATGATCTATTACAGGAGGAGTTTATAAAATTAAACACTTGTCATTATGCAATGCAAAATTCATGAAGCAACCAAATGTCAGGGATCTACATATTTAAAAGATGGGAGCTTTAGCATTTCTTTCCTGGCAGGGATTCTGAGCAGTAAAAGGCCCAGAGAAAAACATAGTTAATCACAAAGCTGTTTTGGAACGGACCAAACCACTCCTTTTGGGGACCTTGTTTTCCAATTGAAAAAAGTAATTATTTCTTTGATAAATATTTACTGAGTATCTACTATGTGCCAATCACTGTGCAAAGCAGGGGGCAACAGCCATGAATATAGGCAATATTCCGGCTCTCATGGAGCCTACATTCTAGTGAGTGGTGGGCTGCAGGGAGGTAGGCAACAAACAAGTAGACAAATACATGAACAAGAAAATACTTTTGATACACAAGGTTCCCTCCCTACCCACATACACTATTTTTTTCTGTCAAAGAGAAAGGAGAACTGTGTCTTCAAACTACAGTAACCATTTTAGAATTGCCAGGGTGAAATCATACACATGTGAACAGTTAACACTAAGCAATTATGGGGAGCAGAATACCACACTAGATTCAGAAAATTATGGAATACCAAAGGTGAAAAATAAACTAGCTGCCTGCAAAGCACTTTCCTTTGAAAAAATATAAACCACAGTCTTGACAAAATTGAAGATCATCCGTCGGGACCCTCTAAGTCATGCTGTCTCCCACTGCACCTTCACTTCTAGCTCTGCAGGAAAGAGGAAGTAATAAACACCTGTCCCCAGGTTTGGCCTGTGATTGATGCAGGAAGATTAAGCAACTTCAGCATTTTCTTGCAGGCCCAATTACCTGTCGATTTTATGCTCATGACAAACACTCCCTGCTAGAGGGACCGGGGACTTATAAGTCTGCCCCTAATGACTTTTTCATTGGGAACCATGCCTAGTGGCCCTGATTCCTCTTGGGTATCTGTTCCAGCAGTTTGAGGCCCATGAATATGCTAGAGCCTTCCCCTCAGAGCTCTGTTGTCACTGTCATCTGATCACCAGCTCACATCAAGGTCGCCAATTGTGTCATGACATTGAGACCCAGCTGCTTTGGCACAGCCGTTTTTATGCCAGGAACTTTTCAACATGGAAACGTGGCTTTGACATAATATTTTAACTTCTGACTTTCAGCGTTTTAAAATACGCATCATGGTGAGAGTTAAAGGTGTAGTAAGAATCGAGGGTGTTGGCTTCACATGTTAATTAGTAATGACACAACAAAGAAAACAGTGATTTTGTGCATTGAAAGTGCCATTCGATGTCAAAACAGCTACAGCAGAATGAATATGTCAAAGTGAACGCATCAAATCACGTCAAAAGTTCTTGGATTGTCCTCTTCCTTTGTCTTCACTACTCATCTAGGGCATGATGGAGGAGGCCTATTCCAGGAAACTCCTTAGTCTGAACATGATATGAGCATCCAACCTCAGCAGCAAATCACACAGGTCAGACATCATGAGGCTCTCCTGCCATAACATCATGCACCTGTGTCAGAGAGCAGGGAGCAGCTACTGGGGCGGGGGGGGTGATGAGGCTATCAGGCCATGGCCTGTCAGCAAAATTTTTATGAGCATCTATAGTTCCCTGAAAGTGGGCCCACTGAGGGAGGATCTCAGAGAAGAGGTTAGATCAGAGACAGGTGTGATTCATCTTAGACTGCAATCAGGGACAAACACATTTTGAGAGGAGTGAATGAGGCATTCCAGGGGGAGACTGTTGTACACAAAACATTCTTGTACCAGGAATGCCAGAGAGATGAGCTTGACCGGAACTTGGGACATGTGTCAGGGAGCATGTGTTCTGTGAAAGTGGGTTAGAGTTGGGAAAGGGCTCAAGTGTGTGAGGCTAAGAAACTTGGTGGTGCTGAGAGGCAATAAGGAGCTATTATGGCATTTTAACAGGTGAGCTCCATGACGGCCTACTATCAATAGTTAAAAGACTACCCCCCCCCCCAAAAAAAAAGACTACCCAAGCTGTTTTGTGAGATGAACTGGTACAGGAGTGGAATTAGAAGCCAAAAGAACTGCCCTAAAGTTACTCCCCAGCCCACGTATAAGGCAGTGAGGATTTAAACTCATTGTGCAGTGGCTGCAGAAGTGGAAATGAAGATGTGTATTTGAAAGGAATCAAGAAGAAGGAATTTCCAAGTCCTGGGGGAAGTTAAATATTGGGGGTAAAATAAGGGTAAATCTAAAATGAACCTAAGGTACTGAACTGAGTTGAAGATTGGGAACATTGTTGCCATTGATAGTAATGGACAGAATTGGGAAACATGTCTGTTTGGGGGTGAGTCAGAGCCCAGAATTTACTTACTTATCGTAGTGTTGATGGGACAGCCAAGAAGAACTATTCTGCTGCAAAGGTAAATGGTGCTATGGGTCTGAAAAGAGGTTGAAAAATCACAGTAGAAATGGAGGATTTGGGAACTATCTTAGTAGAATGGTAGCTAAAATCATGTGAGCAAATCATAATCATCACTATCACCACCACCAATTGCTATCATCATGAAGCATTGTATAAGGATACAGTGGGAGTGAGTAAATATATTTGTAAATTCACAAGCATACCTATGAACAAAATCCAAGTTCGATAAAGTCCCCAGATAGGAAGACAAGAAATCAGTGAAAAATGTAAGACACTGAGTTATTTGAAAAACAGAATAAACAAAGTAGAGAAGAGAGGAGAATGCTTCAAGAAAGGGGTGCAGTCAGGATGCCACGATGAAGCAGTGAATTCAAGAAGAGGAAACAGAAGTGAACTATTTGCCCTAGAAAGGCTAACTTCCTTTTTGGAAAGTAGCGAGTTTACAGACAGGGTTAAGTAGGGAGAGGCTGGAGAAGAAGTGGAGATTGAAATAGAACTAAGTTTAAAAGGACAGAATCAAAGTTGGAAGGAACTTAGAGGTCATCTATTGTGACAGCTTCTCCATTTCAGGAATCACTTTCGAGATCGGCAGACCTAACAGATGTCACTTCCCCATGTTGGAAGGGCGCTTCCTAATTTGTCAGGCAGTCGATTCTGTATTTGAACAATAGGATATTGGGTCAATGAATTGCTCATTTCCTTGAGATAAAATATGGAAAGATACAAGCACAGAAAGTAGAAATTTGCCGGTAGCAGGAAACTATAGAGGGATTAAATCCCTATATTTATTTCAACTAGAAGAGAGCTTGTGCATATTTAAAGGACATGAAAAAGGAGCATTAGAGAGTCTAGAGAGAGAAGGATGATAAAACCTCTTAGAAGCCAGAGGCAGGAAGTGATCAGAGACACAGATGGAATGGTTATTTTCTTTTTATTTATCTACCCACTAACCAGTGCCTAATGCAGTGCTTTTAGCATAGCATGCGAGCGGTAGAGAGATGTGCTGGTTGATTAAATGAGAAGAAAAACATTTTTGAGATCCAGGAAAAGAAAAAGGGAGGAATTCAAAATCAGATCTGGGATCTAACTAGTGATACAAACTGTGTGAGCTGAGGACTAAGAGAAAATTCAGAAGCATCACTTTTGGCCACTAAAAAGAAAATGGCTGCTGTTTTAGACAATTTTAAAGATAATGATTAAAAAAAAAAAAAGCTGTGTGACTCCTTTGTATCTTCTCCCAAATCTGAAGTAATAGGCAAGGCATTCGGATCAAACCGTTCCTCCTGGAGGATGAGACATGCCAACAGAACCTTGGCCAGATGGGAGCTGTAGAAAAATCCTCAGAGGGGCATTTTGTTGCCCAGTCAGTTTGGATTTAAATCAGGTGCCTCCAGGGTAAAAGGCCAGAGCTTTGCCAGTCAAGAAGAAGGATGTAAGCTGCTGCTGTGTGAAACAAGTTAAGTTGCTTGGTTCCAGGGAATATGGTCCAAGTGTCATAAATGCATCTGTTTAATAATGCATATCAGTAGCTGTTCCAGAATTTGGGTGTCTTGCACTGCCTTTGTTTCCTCATTTCCAGAAAAATGAACAAACCCATGTCTTAGTGAAAGCACTAGATGGCAGCATAGGACATCTATTCAACTGTCTCTCACCACAGGCTGCTGGAATTTTGACAGATACAAAACGGTACCTGTGGTTTTGTGTATAAAACTGATATAACTGTTTGTACATTTAAAAAATGTAACAATAAATTAAACATAAGGGAAAGGGGTTGCTAATAAATACAGTGTTAGACTGCATTTTTGTATACCAGGTGACGACAAGCTTGGGCATTCAAACCTGATTTGTGCAGGGGACGGGCAGGATGGGAAGCAAGTTGAAGGAGTTGCGACATGTACATGCTGGTTGGTTATAGCTTCCTGGAGGTTTGTTGATGATTTGCCCATATGCCTATACACAACACACAGAGGTGAAAATCTAGGAAGGTGAGGGGCGCGATATGTCTAAAAGTCTAGTTACAAGGGATTCTAGAAGGAAGCACTGTTCTGTGGTTCCCTAACTCAGTGTTTGGATGGGTGGAAGCTGAAAGTGTGAGTTCATTATATGTTTTTTTTTTAAAGGGGGACACAAATCATGCCTTTCCATCATTTCAAAAATGGACCCTTTATGCCTGCCCACATCCTAGCCTATCGGACTGGGCTCTGTACACACTGTCATCTAGGCCGATTCATTTTCTTGGTCAGAACAAGGTACAGTCTGAGATGCCAAGGACGTGAGTTTGATACCAGGAAGGGCCAGTTGGCATGCTGCAGAGAAGAAGGAAAGCAAAAACGATTCCAGGCCGTACACGGTGAACCTCACTCAACCAGCAGTAATAGAGATTCTTTACCACACCTAGAAAAATAATTCGGAGCATAAATCCAATCATGCTGGTCAGAAACATTGTCATTTTATTCTTTTTTTTTAATTCAACAAACCATTTATTATCTACGATGTGCCAAGCATTGTGCTGGGCAACGAAAGAGAGCTAAAAACAAAAAGTAAACAAGAAACCCTCAAAACCCCAAACAGGATATAACATAATGTACAACTTATTTATCACAAAGACAGTAATAATAATAGTTACTACTGGCATAATGGCTTATAGTTCATGACACATAGATCCACAGTATCTTTTTTTGGGTCTGACAATAACCCTGTAGTTTAGGTATTTTTAAAGGTGACGAAACTCAAGTTCAGAATTAGTAATTTGCCTGAGATCATAGCCAATAACTAGAACCAGGGGAACTTGAGGCTAGTCTTTTGACTCTAATTCCTAAACTCTTTCCACTACGCCACACAACTATAAAGAAAATGCTTGTCAGATTTTGTGCCATTTCAAGCTCTTCTCCTCTTGAAAACATGTTTATCTCAGACATGTGTGAAATTCAGATCAAAGATTTGCATTCAAGTGCTATATGATTATTTGTTTAGTAAATGATGTTTAGAAATAAAGGCATGTTCTACTAAAGGTAGAATAAAAACAAAAGTAAGGTGCTAAGGAAGACCATTTCACCTTGGTTTGAGGTTATTTGATTGCTTATTTACAACTAGGACAAATGCTCTTTTTATTAGTGATCCTCTTTCTATTGAGTGAGCATATAGACTTCTTCTGGTGTAGGAAAGGGTATTTTCCAGATATCATTTCTTTACTTCTTTTTTTTAAAATTTTATTTATTTATTTATTTATTTATTTATTTATTTATTTATTTATTTATGGCTGTGTTGGGTCTTCGTTTCTGTGCGAGGGCTTTCTCCAGTTGCGGCAAGCGGGGGCCACTCTTCATCACAGTGCGCGGGCCTCTCACTATCGCGGCCTCTCTTGTTGCGGAGCACAGGCTCCAGACGCGCAGGCTCAGTAGTTGTGGCTCACGGCCCTAGTTGCTCCGCGGCATGTGGGATCTTCCCGGACCAGGGCTCGAACCCGTGTCCGCTGCAATGGCAGGCAGATTCTCAACCACTGTGCCACCAGGGAAGCCCCTTCTTTACTTCTTATACCTAAATTTCTCTCACTTCCCTCATTGTTTCCCCAGGGTTGCTATGTTTTGCTCTGTAGCAAACAGAGTGCTACAGAGTGCTCTGTAGCAAATAGTGCTGTATACTCAGCACTTCGACCGCTTGACATTTCGTGGTTTCTCGTTTATTTGTTGAATGAATGGAGTAAATGAAAATGGAATCTCCATCTATTGGCCTCATTTGGTCCAGCCCAAGCCGGCCTTCTGCCTCTTTCCAGAGGCTCTCTCCATTTTAAGGTCAAAACTTACCTCAAATCTTATCTACTAATCAAAGTTTCTTTAGTAGCGTACAGGCCATTGCCACATAATTTAGCACTTCTTTTTAGGTTTTCTTGCGTTGTTCTCCAGTTGTTTCATGTGGGTGAGTCATGTTTCCCCAACCAGAGTATCAGGTCTAGGAGGGCAGTGCTTGTCATCACATATCAGTTTACTTGCTTCTCACATTTTGCCTATTTAGATCTGTACATTCTGTGTGGTCATGCCTTGCTGTGGTGGCACATTCCAGTCTAATCCCATCTACAGGCACTTGAGCATGAGTGGGGAGGTAGAGATGCTATCTTTTTGGGGGGGGCATGGTACCAGGTAAAATCATCCTCTTTCAATGTGGGCATTCAAACCAACAAAGAGGCCGTGTTGCTTTATTCCTGGAGCCTGCTGATTGCCCATTTTAGTGATCTAGGTCCATCATCTCTGTTTTAGCTAGTCACAAAGGGCCAGTTGTAAACAACCACAGACCAACCTGGATCACATTACCCAGGAGATGAGCAAATGCCAAGTATAGCCTTGGATAGAGTCCGGAGGGCTTGAAACTTACAGCTTGTGATGTCTAAGTCAGAAGCAAAGACCATAAAAAAGTAGGTTGATTTCCTCCTACTTAGCATTCAGTGGAATGAATCATTTAAATGCTCAATGATTTTTTTTAAACAAGCTTTCAACATAGAGATTAATGAAGTTTTCCCCTCCTTTGCTTTCTGTATGCATAAGCCCAGAGTTGGCTTATATGTAGGCAATATGTTGCCATCTATATGGTGGGATTTGAAGTCCACAGTTTTCCCCCTGCTGACCTACTATAGTACAATCTTTGGCATCACTTATTTCGGATAAAGCATCACCTCTAGAAAATTTCTATGAAAATGGATATGACCTGGCAGAGACCTTAGAAATTATTAACAAAGAGTAATTCTTTAGGTCATTTAATTTTCTCTCAGCATCTGCATCACTATTCCCCCAACCTTCCACTCCCCCCGCCCCCTTCCCCCAGTAGAATAAGTAGGAGGGCAGAAAGGAAAAAACTCATCACTCAGGGGTAAAAAATTCTAAAACAATCTTTGTTCAGCTTATAATTAATTAGAGTCAATAGAAATTTGGAAACACTGAAAGGAGAATTCTGATCTTCGTGTGAGAATACTTTAAATGTTCATTTCCCCCCTCCTGTGTTAGTGTTAGAATTCTCAACAGGTAATGATTTAGAATTCCTTCTAAGGCTTTATGGATGGCCACAAGAAGGTGGAAATACGTTCACTTTCTACAGTGATCAGACAGAGATCCAAGTCAGTGAGAAGAGACACAGAAATCCAGGCCAAGGGTTGGTGTTCCCAGCTCAGGGACAGAGAATCCCCACAGCCCGTGCCCAGCAAGGGGTGAGCGAGTTCTCTCTTTGCTGCCTCTAACTGTCCTTAAATCTCAGGGACCCTTTTAAGTCTCAACTTGCAACGGATGACAGAAGCGTCTCAGCAAATGAGTCCTTGCAGGTGGAAGAGAGAGAGTATGCACCTGCCCTCAGGAGAGGGGCAAAGGGAGTTTCCCACAGAATAGGTGGGATTAAACCTGACAGTGCAAATAATTAGGCTGCAGAAAGATTGTTCCTGAAGCGCACACTTAGACTGAGTACCTGCTTTTATAAACAAAGAAAACTTCTTGAGACCAGAGGTGAGAGGATCAAAAGTCTGAAGGAGCCAGAGTCTATTAGTTTTTATTTTGTGGGATGTTGGGGAAGGGAGGAGGGGCAAGATCCCAATTCTGTATTCTCGGTCAGTGTCCTGCCAGGTTGGTCTGAGGTTTCAGGTACAGGTGTGCTCCATCTCAGGTCTAAACAGCACATACTAGTTTACTGGTCGATGGCCCTCCTATCAAAGCCCTCCAAATCCTTCTGTAACTGTCTTGCACCTGGCCTAGCCAGAGGTCCAGGGAAATACATGTTTCCATGGGAACTGTGCCCAGGAGAGGACACAGCAACCAGTGCGGGAGTGAGGGGAAGGCCTGCAACCTGGGTCCAATGTCCCAGGTTCTTTCAGTCTTTGTGATGTTTGCCTGTATTTTACTATTTTGTGTTTGTAAAAACAGCCACGGAAAACCTGATCATTTCTTTGTAAGCAACACATCTACAGAATTAAGAGGTCTGTGGGACCAATTAAGCAGTGAATCTTTAAGGCACCAGATCCTTTACAGTGACTCAGGCTAAACTACCTCAATTGCCAGAAGACCAGCTTTGCCTTCGCTGATGTGCCCGGAGCTGAACTGTTTTAGGGAGAAGAGTGAGAATCAAAGGATTGTGTGTGTTTGTGTGTGTATGGTGTCGTGTGGTGCGGTGGTGTGTGTGGTGTGGAGTATATGAGTGTGTGTGCATGCATGTGTGTGTGTGTGTGGATGGTGAATCTTATATTCCATAGCTTAATGGAGTTAATGGGAATAATATTATTATATGGTTTTAGGCAAATTGTTCACTTATATTATTGGCATTTCCAAGTATCTGCAGCTGAGTCAAATGAAAGCTGGACTAAACTGTACCTTCAGTTAATATACTCTGCTGTTAATTCTGCCAGGTAGCTCAAATGTTGATAGACCAATATGCAGTCCAGACAAGACAGCATGGGGTTCTAGAAGGGACTTAGACCTCGGGGGCCGGTGTGCTGGCCTAGACACATCCTAGCTGTATAACCACCCCAGATGGTTGTTATGAGGGAAAAAACTAAGTATCTCAAGAAAAGTGCTCAGCATGTGGCCTATCATTTAGCCTGTGTCCAACAAACAGACTTTCTCCTCCTACCTGGCATATTGAGCAGAAACAGTGTCTTAGCCCTTTCCTTTTGTCCTTCTCACTTTAGAAACCATAATATAATCCTCTTTTTCCTGTCCTCCCAGAAAATTCACTTCATTTTCCATATAAAGCTAAGACATAGTAACAAGATGGCCCTAAATAGCACATACTTCTGATGTGAGGAAATATTTTCTTATGTCTATTGTGGGGACTTTAAATTCTGGGCTCCAGGCTTATGGTTCCATTGAGTAATCACATGACTTAGAGCAAGACTGTAGGAACTCTAAGTCACTATTTTCTTCACACAAACATAAAAATTATCCTTCAAAGGCCTGAATCAGATTTTCTGTGCGGGTACATAACCATCTCTCATTTCCATGCTGGTTCGTAACCATATCTTGCCTTTGGGAACTCTGATGGCCATTACAGTTACATGTTCTGAGATGATTTCTTCCATATTAATAACATCTCTCCAACCAGATATTCAGCTATAAGTGTATAGGGTCCATATCATATTTTTCTCTGTGGTATGTTTACTGATTGGTGGATGACATTATCTAGGGAGTAATTATCTAAAATGTGGACTACTGCATTTGGATCTCTTGCTGCTGCTTCTTCGTCTTCCTCTACCATTTTACCTATTTTACAGCTCCAAGCTTTTCCACCAGACAATGGACAGGACAGAGGAAAGATAATCTGGTCTCTTGGTCCACTCTTTGATGAAATAGAATTTGAGAAACCCTTGCCTAGAATGAGATTTTTTAGTTCTCTGTGGTTTTTCAGTTATTCATGCATTCTTTATTACTACTGGCAAGGCCTCCTGGAGAGAACCTCATGAAAACTTTACGAAGAACCACTATTATTGCAGGGAAGTAAGGGTTAAGTATAATATATGGAATGAAATGTAAGTGCTGCAGCTGTTCAGCTGGGTATAATAATACACACCTGATGCTACTTATATTCTGATGTCCTAGTAGCAGCTGCTAAGAATTTTTAAACAAAGAAAGCACGGAATATTTGCATAACTAACTCCACGTTTAGGAATTTGTTTTATTATTGTTAATAATGAGACGGAGGAGAAGGGAAAAAAATCAAGGCTATCTAATTGGTGGAACCAGTTAAATGCTCGCTTCCTCCCTCTCTCCTTCCCTCCACCTCCCTCTCTTTCTCTTTCTATACTGCTGAAGGTAATGGGTGGAGGGAAATAAGAGGAGGAATTGGGAAGAGTTGTATATATCACAAGTGGGCCAGTTCTATTCTGCTGGTCTCTTGTCATAATGACAACTGAGAAAATATTCCTAACAGCTCCCACGTCTCCATTTCAGCAGCTACTAACATCACACTATCCTAACACTGGAGTGCCACGGGCCAAGTCCACATGCTATAGAAAGTGCTGACATGTAGCTGCTATTTACCAACAGCAGACAGCCTGAGCGCTGTGGGCATATTTCCCAAGTGGCACAGCGCGGTAGGAATGTGGGCTTTGCCAAGACATTGGTGACCTTACATACATTTGCGAAAAGTCAAATACACTAAAGCCCATTTCCAGGGCCTGAAACAGTTTAACACTAATCACAGGGCTTTCCCTTCTAGTTTTTACATCCTATTTGTATCACTCTTTCAGAGTCCATTAAGATGGGGCTCTAAGGCTAAGAGGCAACGTCACAGGGCCCTTGCTGTTCTGTGCATGCTAAGTAGACCACATTCCTGCCATGGGATGAACGGTAAAATGGCTCTGATTTCTAAATAGAGGCAGTAAGTCTTTAAAGAAACGTAACTTCATTTACTTTCAGCGGTGAAGGCCGTTGCCACTTGCCTGTGCCAACTTGCACTGGAGCCCAGTGCTGGGCCTAGAGGGCGGAGTGGGTATAGAAGAGAAGGACTGCTTCTGGCTGTCTGCTTCTCTGGTTATTTGCAAAGCCAGTGCAGGCCCCCTGTTATTATGAGATCTGAGGCAAAGAATTGAAAGTGGCTGGCTTAGATTTTTACGTCCCAGAGTGCCAGTTGCTTTTGAAGGAAAGTAACGGCATTGAGGTGATTATCACCGTGCACAATAAAAGTGTACAAAAGTGGAAATAATCTGTCAAGAGTTACCTTGGCTTAATTTAGTTTTTTGGGAGATGAAATGGAAAGGATCGAGGCTTTAATATCTATTCCTTATTCTTCCCATCCCTTCAGTGCCTCACTCCCCATCCCTGTCTCTTTAGAAAGCTGTTGTTTACAATGTATTTATGTGTACAGAAACAGCCAGACCTGTTTGAGACCCTCAAAGATACGATCTCAGAGAGTCATTCATCAGAACCACTAAGGAGAACAGTATAATATTCTTGGGGCAAGCAGTAGGCAAATTCCTTTGCATATAAGCAACACTAAGCAAAATCCCTCTCCCATTGCCTATCAAATGCTTTGCAGTTTGTAGACACATCATTCCACCAAATAAAGCAGGTGGAAGTCAATATGCCTTTTTTTTTTTTTTAAATAAATTTATTTATTTATTTATTTTTGGCTGTGCTGGGTCTTCGTTTCTGTGCGAGGGCTTTCTCTAGTTGCGGCGAGCGGGGGCCACTCTTCATCGCGGTGTGCAGGCCTCTCACTATCGCGGCCTCTCTTGTTGCGGAGCACAGGCTCCAGACGCGCAGGCTCAGTAGTTGTGGCTCACGGGCCCAGTTGGTCCGCGGCATGTGGGATCCTCCCAGACCAGGGCTCGAACCCGTGTCCCCTGCATTGGCAGGCAGATTCTCAACCACTGCGCCACCAGGGAGGCCCCTCAATATGCCTTTTAAAATTTATGCAGCTTATAATGGAAGAGTGATGAGCCACTCTGTATGCAATGTAGGGTGACAGGCCTGTAATGACTGTCTCCAGAGTGTTCCCTCCAAACAAGGGAGGACTTTCTCTGGTTACTCTGTAACCCTGGATGGAGCAGCATATTTTACCTGTAAATGTGTTGAAGTCTACAGGACTGAGCTGGGTATTTTTCCTAGGATTTAGAAATAGACTGCTTAATGTCGGGTGTTCGTCACTTCTCGGTTAGATTGTTCAAGCTGATTACTTTGGTCAAGGGAAAACTAAGGTTTTTAAGACCAATGTAATTATTTTGCTATAGCGTAGAGAAAAATGCTCTTCACACAAACTGTGCCACAAAAGTCTCACCAGATCCTGATCCTTAGCCAGTTGTCTTGCAAATACATATTACTAATCCCAGGAGGAACTAGGGGAATATTACAAATACAGTCATCCCTTGGCACCTGCGGGGGATTGGTTCCAGAACTCCCCCACCCCCGACAGATACCAAAATCCACAGATACTCAAGTCCCTTATATAAAATGGCATAGTATTTGCATATAACCTATGCACATCCTCCTATAAACTTCACATCACCTCTAAATTACTTATAATACCTAATACAATGTAAATGCTCTGTAAATAGTTGTAAGTACAATGTAAATGGTATGTAAATAGTTGCTGGCATGTGGCAAATTCAAGTTTTGGTTTTTGGAATTTTCTGGAATTTTTTGGGAACATTTTCGACCCGTGGTTGATTGAATTGGTGGCTGTGGAACCAACAGATTTGGGAGGCTGACTACGTGTAATAATACAGCACATGTATCAGTCAGCATAGGTGAAGTGCTCTAGCAAAAACTCCCGAATCTCAGGGGCTCAGCACAGTGAGGACTGACTACTGGCTCAAGTCACAGTTTAATGCAGGTTGGTGGAGTGAATGCAGGTCTTCCACACAAGGTTCTTCCATATTCTAGGACCTTGAAGGGCTCCATTTTATTCTCTGAAATCAGCTAACATAGAAGAAAGAGCATGGAGAAGGTACAGCCATTCTAACCTGCCTTGGCACAGAGGTGACATATTGCTTCTTCTCAGGTGTTATTGTGAGAACAAGTCACATGACCCTGTCTAATTGCAGTGGGTCTGGGACATGTGGCCAACCATTCACCAAAGAAAAGGACACAGATAAGGGTGTGTGTCTATCACAGTGCAACTCTCTGCTCTGACAATAGCAGTATCTTTGTAAACAGAGGACAAGCCTTTTGTTGTTGTTGTTATAGGATTTAGCTGGGGCATACTGCCAGCCTTATTCCATGTCATGATTTGTAAGAGAATTGCAGACACAATAGAGTGACTGTAAAATTTTCCTTTTGTATTACCTTCTCACAATATACATCCCATCACTGAATATCATAGCTAGGGATCAATATTTCAGGGTGACAGTGGTGGATTCACGACCAGTCAGATCTTGTCAAGTGAGCATACACCGCAGGCCCTTGATCTGAGCCTGGGTAGCTGCTTAAGAGGGTTGTAAATTTCAAGACAGTGCCATTCCCAATTGCAATGGCACCTGATGTTTCATTTCTAGCTCCTTGGTGAGAGTGTCTCCTCCCACTGGCATGACATTTAGATTGTTTTAGTGGCTCCTAAGATGGGTGTGAGGAGAACAGAAAAACTCCTTTGAATTGTAATCAGTCTGTCTCCAGACATAATGCTAGCAAAGATACTTAAACAGCACTCTGTAAAGATGTTAAGAAAATATTTGTGGTGCTTCACACACACCTATAGACAAAAAACAGTTCTTGTTGCTGTAGAAGCAGCAACACTGTGCAGCCTTAATTAAAGCATCATCTGACCTGTTTTTTTTATGCTACAGTTGCAGAATCCTGCTGAAAAAAAGGATTAATTACAGATGAGCTGTGTGTCATGATAATTAACTATTGCGGTTTCTCTTGTTTGCCACATTCTGGTACTTTTTCCGCTTTAGTACATTCAAGAAATGAGAATTTTTATCACATCTCCTGCCTGCAGTCCCTGCTGGATTTGTCACACATAAATTTGCACGGTATACACAAAATATTGAGCCATCAGCAATTTTTTTATCCCTATGCGCATTGCAACAGACAGCAAAGTTAAACTGGCGGTAGGGCAAAAAGGTCCAGGTATTAGAGATATTAAAGTGATCGTGAGATGTAGGGAAAACAGATTGAGAAAGGATCCTGAAGTGGACAAAAGCTAACTTTGGAAATATCCAAGCACATGTTGACAGGAGGCGAATAAATTGAATCCAAATGATCCTGATGAGACAACAAGATCATCTGGCTCTGATTTGATTAAGACTTGGGATTTTCCACTTAATGCAGTGCAAGCTCATTTACTGCCAAGGTCACATCAGGTTGTACGGTTTTCCACAGGATGTAGAACTTCCAAAAGCATCCATGGAAAGTGCAGCCATAATCCTACAAAATGCATAATTTCCTCTACTTGAAAGGATTCTATTAGCATTACCATTTGATTTCCTAAGCATAATGGCTAAAAGTGCATCCAGCACCACCTTGCAGTTCCTTTCTGTTTTGGTTTGTACTCAACTCAGTGGAGAGCTGTGAGTAGTTAACGAAGATAATCAGTGATAATTTTCTTTGACCTGGAGCTTCTTATTTTGGTGCTGCAGACAGCTCAGGTTATGGCCGCAGCTTCCCTTCCATCACCTCACTTCTAGAACTTTTGAAAATAACCTTTTCACCTTCATTCCTCTAGCCCTCTTTATAGTTGTTGTATAGGTGTATAATTCCGTGTTTTGAATTTCTGTCTAATCAAAATGCCTAGGGTGGCTTCACTTTTCCTAATTAAACCCTGATCTTTAGATATAATTTCCAAAAGTAGAGTTCTAATTCTGCATCTGACCAATTTCTGAGTAATTACATATAAAGGAAATTTTTTTGTGTACATAGTCAAAGTTTCAATTTGTGATGAATTATTTTGTAACAAGTTCTTTTAGAACATAAATGATTTCACCTCTCCTTTCAAAATAATTTCCACATAGGCTGTAATATTATCTAGTGTAAATGCCAAACATACTAATCTAAGGGCACAGAGATCTAATCTCTTAGCTTCATCACATATTACTTTTTGGAACAAGGCAAGTTACAAATAAATAGTTAACAAATAAGGTATCTTTTGATTTTCTAGAAAATATGCTTCCCATATTTTCTAATGGTTGATTTAATTCTACCAAGTTTATCTTGTAACCTGTACAAGATAAACCTAACTGGAGAGAGAGTTGTATGACCATTTGCTAGTCATTTAGGATTGTGTTTCCCATATATGTTAATAAAATCCTGGGGGTCCACTCAGTGCCTTATCAAGGTTCAAAAATGTCTCAACTATCATATTTGGTTACATAAATACATATTTTAAAATAAGGCACTGAATATGAACAGTTGTAATTTGTGTTAAAGAATTAAAATCCATAAAAGGTAAGGACTGTATGACTGGTGTCAGAAGTCAGGGTTCTGGCTGATTTTCTGCTTTATAAATAGCAGCTGCTCTGTTCTCCTAGACAAACTGAAATTCACATACACATGCCTTCTTGCACATGTGCCCACTACAGTTAAGAATAATTGATGGACTTTGGTGATAATTCAGAAATAACAATAGTGAACATTTCTTTATTCTTTGTAAAATTTAATTGTAGGAAGACTTCTTCAGTTTAAATTTAGTTTAGATAAATGTGTGGCACATACATACATTGATGTAGGCGTCATGGAGGAACATGGAATTCTCTCCAGAGTGAAACAGATAAACATGAGTATGTGACTTTAACATTTTTCTCAGATATGCTTAAATAAAAATACAAGATACTAAATAATTTTGGGAATGACATTAAGAAGGAAGATGTGGGGACTCCCCTGGTGGCACAGTGGTTAAGAATCCACCTGCCAATGCAGGGGACATGGGTTCGAGCCCTGGGCCGGGAAGATCCCACATGCTGTGGAGCAACTAAGCCCATGTGCCACAACTACCGAGCCTGCATTCTAGAGCCAAAGAGCCACAACTACTGAAGCCCATGCGCCTAGAGCCTGTGCTCTGCAACAAGAGAAGCCACTGCAATGAGAAGCCTGCACACCACAACGAAGACCCAATGCAGACAAGAATAAAAATAAATCAGTAGGGAGAGACCTTCAAGATGGCAGAGAAGTAAGACGTGGAGATCACCTTCCTCCCCATAAATACATCAGAAATACATCTACATGGGGAACAACTCCTACAGAACACCTGCTGAACGCTGGCAGAAGACCTCAGACTTTCCAAAAGGCAGGAAACTCCCCACGTATCTGGGTAGGGCAAAAGAAAAAAAGAAAAAACAGACAAAAGAATAGGGATGGGACCTGCACCTCTGAGAGGGAGCTGTGAAGGAGGAAAAATTTCCACACACTAGGAAGCCCCTTCACTGGCGGAGACGGGGTGAGGGGGGGGGAAGCTTCAGAGCCATGGAGGAGAGCACAGCAACAGGGGTGCAGAGGGCAAAGCAGAGAGATTCCCGCACAGAGGATGGGTGCCGACCAGCACTCGCCAGCCCAAGAGGCTTGTCTGCTCACCCGCCGGGATGGGTGGGGGCTGGGAGCTGAGGCTCAGGCTTCAGAGGTCAGATCCCAGGGAGAGGACTGGGGTTGGGTGCATGAACACAGCCTGAAGGGGGCTAGTGCGCCACAGCTAATGGGCAGTGAGTCCGGGAAAAAGTCTGGAACTGCCTAAGAGGCAAGAGAGCATTTTTTTGGAGTGCGCGAGGAGAGGGGATTTGAGCACCGCCTAAACAAGCTCCAGAGACGGGTGCAAGCCACGGCTATCAGTGCGGACACTAGAGACAGGCATGAAACACTAAGGCTGCTGCTGCAGCCACCAAGAAGCCTGGCACAGGTAACTATCCACACCTCCCCTCCCAGGAGCCTGTGCAGCCTGCCACTGCCAGGGTCCCCTCATCCAGGGACAACTTCCCTGGGAGAACACAGGGCATGCCTCAGGCTGGTGCAACGTCATGCCAGTCTCTGCTGCCGCAGGCTCGCCCCACATTCCGTACCCCTCCCTCCCCGCAGCCTGAGTGAGTCAGAGCCCCCTAATCAGCTGCTTCTTTTTTTTTTTTTTAATTCTTTTTATTTATTTATTTATTTATTTATTTATGGCTGTGTTGGGTCTTCATTTCTGTGCGAGGGCTTTCTCTAGTTGCGGCAACTGGGGGCCTCTCTTCATCGCGGTGCGCGGGCCTCTCACTATCGCGGCCTCTCTTGTTGTGGAGCACAGGCTCCAGACACGCAGGCTCAGCAACTGTGGCTCACGGGCCTAGTCGCTCCGCGGCATGTGGGATCCTCCCAGACCAGGGCCCGAACCCGTGTCCCCTGCATCGGCAGGCAGACTCTCAACCACTGCGCGACCAGGAAAGCCCATCAGCTGCTTCTTTAACCCTGTCCTGTCTGTGTGGGAACAGACGCCCTCAGGCGACCTACACGCAGAGGCGGGGCCAAATCCAAAGCTGAACCCCAGGAGCTGTGCCAACAAAGAAGAGAAAGGGAAATCTCTCCCAGCAGCCTCGGGAGCAGCGGATTAAATCCCCACAATCAACTTGATGTACCCTGCATTTGTGGAATACCTGAATAGACAATGAATCATCCCAAAATTGAGATGATGGACTTTGTGTGATTTTGTCTGTATAGCTTTGCTTTTACCATTTGTCCTAGGGTTCTGTCTGTCTGTGGGTTTTTTTTTGTTTCTTTGTTTTTTTAGTATAGTTTTTTAGTGCTTGTTATCATTGGTGGATTTGTTTCTTGGTTTGGCTTCTCTCTTCTTTCTTTCTTTTTTTTTATTTTCAATTTTTTAATTTTTTATTTTTAATAATTTTTTATTTTTTATA